>NC_045599.1:63034685-63639685 GCF_009762305.2 Zalophus californianus | reverse complement strand
GGGGGCACTAACTGCTAGGATAAATGAGGCAGAAGAGAGAATTAGCAATATAGAAGACCAAATGATGGAAAATAAGCTGAGAAAGAGAGAGATAAACTACTGGATCACAAGGGCAGAATTCGAGAGATAAGTGATACGATAAGACGAAACAACGTTAGAATAATTGGGATCCCAGAAGGGGAAGAAAGAGAGAGAGGGGCAGAAGGTATATTGGAGCAAATTATAGCAGAGAAGTTCCCTAATGTGGGGAAGGAAATAGGCATCAAAATCCAGGAGACACAGAGAACCCCTCTCAAAATCAATAAAAATAGGTCAACACCCTGACATCTAATAGTAAAACTGACGATTCTCAGAGACAAAGAGAAAATCTTGAAAGCAGCTCAGGAGAAGAGATATGTAACCTATAATGGTAGAAACATTAGATTGTCAACAGACCTATCCACAGAGACCTGGCAGGCCAGAAAGGACTGGCATGATATCTTCAGAGCACTAAATGAGAAAAATATGCAGCCAAGAATACTATATCCAGCTAGGCTATCACTGAAAATTGAAGGAGAGATGAAAAGCTTCCAGGACAAACAAAAACTAAAGGAATTTGCGAACATGAAACCAGCCCTCCAAGAAATATTGAAGGGGGTCCTCTAAGCAAAGAGAGAGCCTAAAAGCAGCATAGACCAGAAAGGAACGCAGACAATATACAGTAACAGTCACCTTACAGGCAATACAATGGCACTAAATTCATACCTTTCAATAGTTACCCTGAATGTATGGGCTAAATGCCCCAATCAAAAGACACAGGCTACCAGATTGGATTAAAAAACAAGACCAATCAATATGGTGCCTGCAAGAGACTCATTTTAGACCCAAAGACACCTCCAGATTGAAAGTGAGGGGGTGGAAAACCATTGACCATGCTAATGGACACCACAAGAAAGCTGGGGTGGCAATCCTTATATTAGACAAATTAGATTTTAAAACAAAGACTGTAATAAGAGATGAGGAAGGACACTATATCCTACTTAAAAGGTCTATCCAAAAAGAAGATCTAACAATTGTAAATATCTATGCTCCTAACATGGGAGCAGCCAATTATATAAAGCAATTAATAACAAAAGCAAAGAAACACATTGACAACAATACAATAATAGTGGGGGACTTTAACACCCCCCCTGACTGAAATGGACAGATCATCTAAGCAAAAAATCAACAAGGAAATAAAGACTTTAAATGACACACTGGACGAAATGGACTTCACAGATATATTCAGAACATTCCATCCCAAAGCAACGGAATACACATTCTTCTCTAGTGCCCGTGGAACATCTACAGAATAGATCACATCCTAGGTCACAAATCAGGTGTCAACTGGTACCAAAAGATTGGGATTATTCCCTGCATATTTTCAGACTACAGTGCTTTGAAACTAGAACTCAATCACAAGAGGAAAGTCGGAAAGAACTCAAATACATGGAGGCTAAAGAGTATCCTACTAAAGAATGGGTCCACCAGGAAATTAAAGAAGAATTTAAAAAATTCATGGAAACTAATGAAAATGAAAACACAACTGTTCAAAATCTTTGGGATACAGCAAAGGCAGTCCTAAAAGGAAAGTATATAGCAATACAAGCCTTTCTCAAGAAACAAGAAAGGTCTCAAATACACAAACGAACCCTACACCTAAAGGAGCTAGAGAAAAAACAGCAAACAAAGCCTAAACTCCACAGGAGAAGAGAAATAATAAAGATCAGAGCAGAAATCAATGAAATAGAAACCAAAAGAACAGTAGAACAGATCAACGAAACTAGGAGCTGGTTCTTTGAAAGAATTAACAAGATTGATAAACCCCTGGGCAGACTATCAAAAAGAAAAGAGAAATGACCCAAATCAACAAAATCATGAATGAAAGAGGAGAGATCACAACCAACACCGAAGAAATACAAACAATTATAAGAACATATTATGAGCGACTATATGCCAGCAAATTAGATAACCTGGAAGAAATGGATGCATTCCTAGAGATGTATCAACTACCAAAATTGAACCAGGAAGAAATAGAAAACCTAAACAGACCTATAACCACTAAGGAAATTGAAGCAGTCATCAAAATCTCCCAACAAACAAAAGCCCAGGGCCAGATGGCTTCCCAGGGGAATTCTACCACACATTTAAAGAAGAATTAATACCTATTCTCCTGAAACTGTTCCAAAAAATAGAAAATACAAACTCATTTTATGAGGCCACCATTACCTTGATCCCAAAACCAGACAAAGACCCCATTAAAAAGGAGAATTACCAATATCCTTGATGAACATGGATGCAAAAATTCTCACCAAAATACTAGCCAATAGGATCCAACAGTACATTAAAAGGATTATTCACCATGACCAAGTGGGATTTATCCCTGGGCTGCAAGGTTGGTTCAACATCCGTAAATCAATCAACGTGATACAATATATTAACAAAAGAAAGAACAAGAATCATATGATCCTCTCAATAGGTGAAGAAAAAGCATTTGACAAAGTACAGCATCCTTTCCTGATCAAAACTCTTCAGAGTATAGGGATAGAGGGTACATACTTCAATATCATAAAAGCCATCTATGAAAAACCTACAGCAAATCTCATTCTCAATGGGGAAAAGCTGAGAGCTTTCCCCCTAAGGTCAGGAACACGGCAGGGATGTCCACTATCACCACTGCTACTCAACATACTATTAGAAGTCCTAGCCACAGCAATCAGACAACAAAAAGAAATCAAAGGCATCCAAATCGGCAAAGTGGAAGTCAAACTCTCACTCTTTGCAGATGATATGATACTGTATGTGGAAAACCCAAAAGACTCCACCCCAAAACTGCTAGAACTCATACAGGAATTCAGTCAAGTGGCAGGATATAAAATCAAGGCACAGAAATCAGTGGCATTCCTATACACCAACAAGACAGAAGAGAGACAAATGAAGGAGTCGATCCCATTTACAATTGCACCCAAAACCATAAGATACCTAGGAATAAATCTAACCAAAGAGGCAAAGGATCTGTACTCAGAAAACTATAAAGTACTCATGAAAGAAATTGAGGAAGACACAAAGAAATGGAAAAACGTTCCATGCTCATGGATTGGAAGAACAAACTTTGTGAAGATGTCAATGCTACCCAGAGCAATCTACACATTCAATGCAATCCCCATCAAAATACCATCCACTTTTTTCAAAGAAATGGAACAAATAATCCTAAAATTTGTATGGAACCAGAAGAGACCCCGAGGAGCCAGAGGAATGTTGACAAAGAAAAGCAAAGCTGGTGGCATCACAATTCCGGACTTCCAGCTCTATTACAAAGCTGTCATCATCAAGACAGTATGGTACTGGCACAAAAACAGACACATAGATCAATGGAACAGAATCGAGAGCCCAGAAATGGACCCTCAACTCTATGGTCAACTCATCTTTGACAAAGCAGGAAAGAATGTCCAATGGAAAAAAGACAGTCTCTTCAACAAATGGTGTTGGGAAAATTGGACAGCCACATGCAAAAGAATGAAACTGGACTATTTCCTTACACCACACACAAAAATAGACTCCAAATGGTTGAAAGACCTAAATGTGAGACAGGAGTCCATCAAAATCCTTGAGGAGAACACAGGCAGCAACCTCTTCGACCTCAGCCACAGCGACTTCTTCTTAGAAACATCACCAAAGGCAAGGGCAGCAAGGGGAAAAATGAACTATTGGGATTTCATCAAGATAAAAAGCTTTTGCACAGCAAAAGAAGCAGTCCACAAAACCAAAAGACAACCGACAGAATGGGAGGAGATATTTGCAAATGACATATCAGATAAAGGGCTAGTATCCAAAATCTATAAAGAACTTCTCAAACTCAACACCCAAAGAACAAATAATCCAGTCAAGAAATGGGCAGAATACATGAACGGACATTTTTCCAAAGAAGACATCCAAGTGGCCAACAGACACATGAAAAAGTGCTCAGCATCACTCAGCATCAGGCAAATCCAAATCAAAACCTCAATGAGATACCACCTCACACCAGTCAGAATGGCTAAAATTAACAAATCAGGAAATGACAGATGTTGGCGGGGATGCGGAGAAAGGGGAACCCTCCTACACTGTTGTTGGGAATGCAAGCTGGTGCAACCACTCTGGAAAACAGTATGGAGGTTCCTCAAAAAGTTGAAAATAGAGCTACCGTATGACCCAGCAATTGCACTACTGGGTATTTACCCCAAAGATACAAATGTAGGGATCCGAAGGGGTACATGCACCCCAATGTTTGTAGCAGCAATGTCCACAATAGCCAAACTGTGGAAAGAGCTAAGATGTCCATCGACAGATGAATGGATAAAGAAGATGAGGTCCATATATACACAATGGAATATTATGCAGCCATCAAAAGGAATGAGATCTTGCCATTTGCAATGACGTGGATAGAACTGGAGGGTGTTATGCTGAGAAAGACATGTATCATATGACCTCACTGATATGAGGAATTCTTAATCTCAGGAAACAAACTGAGGGTTGCTAGAGTGGTGGGGGTGGGAGGGATGGGGTGGCTGGGTGATAGACATTGGGGAGGGTATGTGCTATGGTGAGCGCTGTGAATTGTGCAAGACTGTTGAATCACAGATCTGTACCTCTGAAACAAATAATGCAATATATGTTAAGACAAAAAAAAAAAAGAAGATAGCAGGAGGGGAAGAATGAAGGGGAGTAAATTGGAGGGGGAGAAGAACCATGAGAGATGATGGACTCTGAAAAACAAACTGAGGGTTCTAGAGGGGAGAGGGTGGGGGGATGGGTTAGCCTGGTGATGGGTATTAAAGAGGGCACGTACTGCGTGGAAAAAAAAAAGCTTACATTCCACTGGCGAGACGGGAGTGAATTAATAAATAAATATTATAATGTTAGAAAGTGATGAGTGCTTGAACAAACGTTAACGCAGGGAAAGGAAACACATAAGGATGGGAATGGTGTTGGTTTAGGAAGTGTGTCCAAAGGTTATGTCTAATGAGGGGATTTTGACCAGATACTCTTTCTCTGATCCTTACTGCACAAAGCACGAACATTTACTCGTCGTATTTCATATCAGAAGCTCTACAAAAGCAAGAGTCACAGTTGAGTTAGACAATATCTGAATTACTCCAAATTGCAGTCCACTGATTCTTTTGTAATTACTGATGAAAAGTGTCAAAACTAGATGTATTATAGTTATAGAATGAATAAAACTCATTCTCAGAGACATTTAGGATGAAAGAAGCAATGAAAGTGGTGTCAAAAAGGTAATGATCCTTGCCACAACCTGCCGATTGCCACTTTGTTCTGCTGGGGAGGACAGTCTGGGATATCACTCAGGCAGTGGAACCCCCAACATGAGGGTCCTCAAGGCCTTGCTGCCTCAGGACATTCACTGAAGATGCAAATACATGTTCTTGCCTCATTATTATTCATAATAGCCCCCAACAGACTCTTATAAAGCAAAAACATCATTCACTAAGCTCAGTATCCATGAACTTAAAATATGGTTCTTCACTCATGTGTCACTAATTACCACTGAACTAACTAAAATGTATTTATAAACCATCATCCCGTAGAGGTTACCTCAGGCCGTTTTAGAAGATACTTTCCCAGGAAGTGATGCTGTTACAAAATGTTAAAGAGGAACTTGAAAACCAAGTAATGGATGTTTTTTCTTTCTCATTAAAATGTCACAGAAAAGTCTGAAGGTTAAAAAAAAAAATCCAACACTGTGTTGTCAAACATTTAATTTTTTATTTATGAAAAAAATACATAAACATACAAACCTCATTTTAATACTACATAAAATGAAGAATCTGGACTTTATGACCTAAAATATTCACTGCAACTCTAGATTTTGATGATTCTGTTTGGGCCCTCATTACACTTAAAAAAAAAAAAAAAGGAGAAAATGAGAAAGTTAAACGCAAATGTTCAGTATAAGTAAGTAATAAATATATGGGATACTAAGGGACCTGGATCCATTTTTCAGGTTTTCACTTGTAAAATGAGGGAGAACTACTTGACATTGTAATGAACATTCAAAGTACATTCTCTTGCACTGATATAACTGAAAAGATGCTATAGCAAAACTCTTCATGATAAAGTTTCATTGCATTGAACAAATTGAGCCCACACATACACACATACAGAAAAGCACAAAGGGAAATGGAAAACTAGAGTTATTAGCCACATAATTGAGGCCTCATAAAAATAAATCATCTAGTTTTTTAAATAAAAGGGACAATTCAACTGAATTGTGTCTAACATGTATTCTATCATATATAGTATACATAGTAATATAATTCCTCTAGAATTTGTGATTGTGTGTATATACATATGTGCACATGATCTATACATAATGTATGTGTATGTATATATGCAATATATATTTACACACACACACACACACACACGTATTTTTTTCAAATTTGTTTCTTAGGCATGCATATGTTTTAATGAATGGTGTATAGTAGGTACCAATGGTACAATGCCACTGCAGATATTAGCGTTTTGATCTTCATTCCTAGCCTTCTATTTCTCCCCAAAATTCAATACATAATAGCTTTAAAAGCACCAGAACTAGCAATAATGTAATAACTATTCATTTCACTTTTTCAGGGATGACCAAGCCTGTCCCTGGAATAGAATCCCCCTTTCATTCACTTGAAAACATCAATTACACCTCAAGTTTACAAAACCTCATCATGATTCCTTATCTGTGCACAATACTCTGGACATTTATAAAGAAAAAGTGACCCACACCATGAGACAACAAAGGGCTATGCTCACCTTGAAACAAATTTGCTACAAATATCTGACTAATGATGAAAAACGTGCAGGATACTCTTATGTGAACTATTTGGACTCTAAGATTCTCCTCTTGGGAAATGTTATTGAGGATTTTAGCAACATGTGGAGACCGAGGCAAATAGTAAAGTAATATGTACGATGACATAAAAATTATGTATGTTCTGTACTCTAAGAGTTTTATGGGGGAAAATGAGTATGGAGTCAATGAAAAAAGCAGCAGAAGTTAGAGATGTAAATTGGGGTTTGGGGAATAATTGAAATGAATGAAAGGTTTTATGAACTGGGCACAGGAAATCTAAGGAAATCTTATGGGCATAGAATGGTAAATGACCCAGATACACCTAAGACAGAAATAGAATTGATTCTGTATGCTGTATGTGAGGTACTGGGCTTAACATCAGAATTCAAGCACAGGAAAATACATGCCACCAAAAATACTTAATGTAACAATAAATTAAGCCAGTGGTGGGTCTAGAATTTCAACAACCAAGGCAAGTGAGGACTCATTAACCCAGTATTAATCTGGAATTCTGATCACTCAGATGCCTTTTATTGAGTATCAAAGCAATTACAATATTTAATTATAGCAATCAATTACTAAGCTCCTGTCAGATTCCAGGCAATAGTTTACATCGTTTAAAACGAAACAATAATTCAGTGGCTGAGTTTTTGTTGTTTTTGTTTATTTGTTTGGGTCTTCTTTTTGGTGAGTTAGACTGCCAAAATTCCAGTCCTGTTTCTCCAATTTGATAGGTATGTGATCTAGATTGCATAACCTCTCATAACTTCAGTTTTTCATTTATAAATAAAACAAGTTCATTGCCTACGTTAAAGGTTTGTCATAAGGATGAAATGGAACAATGTGGTCCTTAACACACTGCAAGGAGAATGAACATGCTAAAAGGATTCCTAAATGGTCACTTTTATTATCAGTAATTTTCTCAACAATTTATAAGATAGTAATTATCATCTCCATTTTACAGTTTAGCTAGTAAGAGGTACATCTGGAAATTGGAACAAAGTTTGGCAAACCCACAAACACCAAGTTAAAAAAAAAAACATGATACTACATAATTAAAAGGTTTTCTGCTTATGACACTGTCAATTGCATTTGGTCATTAACTTACAAAGTTTTGATTTGTCTTTTCACTCTACAGAGTAAAGTAACAAAGTGGCAAATACACAATTTTGAAAGTATTTTGGAGGAAAAGCACTCTAAGAAAATGTTTATCAACCTTATTAATAGAAGTACATTTTAATATAAGCAAATCAGCACTGAAAAGTGAATTTATGTGCAAAAATAAGGGCATTTAAAGGCAGATTTTTTACTAATCAAAAGAGTTATTTGCAATTTTTACAATACATGAAGCATATAATCATCTTTTAAAAAAATTGTCATTTTTTCCATGTCAGTAAAAACACACCATTAAAAGTTCCTTATGTAATTAAGAAAGTGTCCTAGAAACAGCTGTTAAGTAATCTTTAAAAATAAAACGATTTCACTATGGCAAAACATTTTAGGATGGAGGTGCAAATTCTTTCAAACTTAAATGCAGGCTATATATATATTTTCCCTAGAGGTTTAATCTGTTGTCCTACATTGGGTGATTCCAAGTATGAGATTTTCTAGAAAATATGATTTTCCACGTTGATCAGCCCTGGGAGAACATGATAGAAGAGCACAGAGCAATATGTGAATCAAATTTTTTTCTTTAATTTAGTCAAGTAGGCATTTCCTCAAGCACAAATTAATGTAAATCAAGCGTTGCTAGAACTCTGACCTTTGAAATTATAGTTGCATAGTCAGATTTCCCTAACAAAGTGCATGTTTACAGTATCTTTTATTTAAATCAATATCCTTTATGCATGAGCAGAGAAAGGAAAAGAGAAAGGCCAACAGCAAATAAAGAGAACCCAAGTGATTTAGCTCAGCAGAGTGGAATAATGAGCCAAGCTTTCCCCAGTGTCCAAGTCACTCTGTGATATTTAGCTAGGCACTTACAGAAGTGTATTAGCTCTTTCAGGTCATTAAGATGCCATTTTGTGCACTTCCATAGTCAACTTACTCTCTGAGGCATCCAAGTTGCTACTGGGGAATGACTGCAGTAGTGGGGTGAATAAACTGCATGATTAATTTATGGCTTGATCACAATGTTAGTTAAGGGTAGACTTAATTTTCAGAGAGGGAGTAGTTATCAGATACGTGGGATTGAAATGAACTCAAGGATTGAGTTGACAGTATGGAATGAAATAAAACATCTTTTTTAGTATTTCTCAAACATAATAGCATGTGTAGTTCAGCATATCCCTGAACTGTATCAACGCATACAGCAATTCTTTGGGTACCACTAATAAAGATGTTATTGAAATACTAAATCCTTCATCGATTTTTACCACAAATCAAAAAGATTACACATGTGCCATCTGGAGTTCAAAAATGAATCTTGTAATTATCACAGTTTGCCTATGTTTAAGTATGAAACTTTATGGTTTAAATCAATTGAATCACACATTCAGACCCACTGAGGACCTCTCAAAAACAAGTCCTAAAAAAAAGTTGGCTGGTATAGGAGAATGGTTAGATGAGAGGAAAAATTGCCTATCAGAGGCATGCCCTGGGTTTTCAAGTAGAGCCGCATGTTAGACTTACTGTAGCTCTAGAATCCATTTCCATGTTCCTTTCCTAAGCAGATGCCCTGATCCATCAACCCGACTACCCTTACAGAAATGATGGAGCTTCCATTGTCTTGTTTGCTCTTCCGACTTTACCTAATGAAATATTCTGTTGAGCGAATTATCTGGTTAATGAACTACCGCGATTCACCAATTTGGGTTTATGTTCTCTCTCTCTCCCATTTATCTAATCATGAAGTCATTAAGTCTAGTCCAAGAAAAAAAAATCATTTGAGTTTTTATAAAACTCATCTAGAATAAGCACTATCTGCTTGTAGAGTGATGTCATGAGACAATAAGAATTTTAAGGGCAGTCCTTAATGCTATAGATTTTATACAAATAAATATAAATATATTGTACTTGTTTGTGGTATATTGGAGATGAATGCAGCTTAATGATAGCATTGTAAATGCTGCAGAAGAATTTGCTCATCAATTATATGATAATTGAACTTATTCCTCACCAAGAAAATTAATCGTAATAGTGAACACTTCCATTGCCTTTGCTGTATATCAGGCATGTTCTAAGCACTCTGGCTAAATTATCTTCTTGATCCTAAAGGCTAGGTTTTATTGTTATCCCCATTTTACAGATAAGAAAAGGGACACATGGAGAAGCTAATGCTGTACAAGTAGTAAAGAACAGACTAGGGATTCAAATTCAGGAAACACGTTGTCAAGTCTAGGCTCCTGGACACTATACTGTGACCCTCTCACCGTCCTTGCAGTTCTCTTGCAGATACACCTCATGGGCTTTTATATCAACATGCTACAATTCAGTGCTTTCAGAATTGATTGACATATCGTGGCACGCACAACAAATTACAACATTTGGCCAGCAGACTGGAATGAAAGTGTGAGGTTACTTGTGGCCAGAAGAACCTTTCTACTGGGCACCCTGGGGATCGAAAGAATCACTATGTCAGCACAATAGTATGGTGTGTTAGCCATGCAAACATGCCTTAGCCCAACGGTTGAGAAGCTCTGATATAATTCTCTGTAACCAGCTACTATAGATCCAAGGCAGAAGCAGATTCTGAAATGCTCCACTTAGATTGCTACTCATTTTAGAATTAGGAGGTAGCATACAAAGAAGGAAGGGTGGAAACACGAAGAGTTCCTGTGCAGAGAAGTTCAATTAAGTCATGGGTTACTTATGTTATTTTGACTCGGACTAGCCTCTTAGGCAACTCACAGACATGTTTGTGAAGACCAGGAAAGTGGGCACTTACAAAAACACAGTAAGTCCATATTTTGTTCATTTCCATTAATACTTAACTGGGGACTTGAAGAATTATTCTGTGAAATCAAAGACATTCCACACTGTATAGACAAGCTTTGATAAGTACAGTGTTGATGAGCTGATGAGTGCAATCCAGTATAAATAATCTGCAGTATTGCAGGTAGAGCACAGATGGCTGAGGAAGATCATACATGTACACTGCTATGAATGCCTACTCTATGAAGCTCTGGTAAGTGGCATTTTAGAATATGCTGCCAGAGCAGTAAAATGGAATGTGGCTTTTCTGCCTGCCTGCCGAGCTCCCAGATTACTCTCTGAGGTTCCTGTAAGTGTTAAGAAAGAAGCGAACTATGTGTTAGGCCCGCTGTGCTTTTTACACTCGGTCTTTCATCACCAATCCAGAAAAAGTTACGCCAATTATATATATTCTTCTTTTGAAGGGACCATTACAGATATTGTTGTTCCTGATACAAATTTAGCATAAACAGGAACTTTCTCACCTACAAGATAAAAGCACTCTCAAGTGTCCCGGTGCCCTTGAACAATATCTGTATCTGTAATTTTCCAATGTTGTATAAAGCCCATCTCCCACAGGAATTATAGCACTCTTAAAGTTTATTTCTATGTTAAATAAATGCAGTTGTATGTCCACTCTTCTTAGACAAGTTAATTTAAATGTTTTGGGGTAAATTTAACATGATAGGATTGTTTCCTCCACTCCTTCATGCACTTAGCATATTTGGCTTCTACTAAGGAGCCGACCTGTTGAAGGTACTGGAAATGCGAAGAGGAACAGGACACGGTTCAGTCCTCAAGGAGCTTGCAGTCCAGTGGGGAGAGACATGAAAAGGACAAACATTACAAACAATGTGGTAGGTGTTGATGAAAACAAAATGCTGGGGTGAGGAAGGTGATGGGGTGTTGTGGGCACAGGGACTGTAACAACTTCCACGGTTTGTTTCCCAGAAGAGGGAACATGTGAACTGGGCCTTGATACATGAGGAGGGTTTTCTTTGGTGCGAGCAAGAAGGGAAAAGGCATTCCAAGGAGAAGAATTAGCATAAGGAATGGTGCTATGAAAAGAAACCGGTGTTCAGGAAATGATCCATAGTTCATTGGAGATAGACCATACCATGTGCATATGACGTGGTAGAGTGGGAATGAGAGACTTCATCTCAAAGGGTGAACCAGGGAGACCTCACAGGATGCCAGAATTTGAAATGTTGCCTTTGCCCCCACCCACACAAATGATTTTTGTCCCCCTAGGCTGCTCTTCTCATGGAAAAAAAAAAAAATGCCATTATTAAATAGCCTTCCTTCTCCCTTCCTCACAGACTTAGCTCTTAAACATAATGAATATTAACTTTCAAGTCATTCAATTATTAATCTCAGCAAATATTACTCTCAGTAATAGGATTCTATTTATCCCAGGCTCCCAGTTCAGTACTGAATTGTGTAAATCCCTCTGGTGTTTTCCAGGAGTTTTACATGCTTGCTGTACCTGCAGTCAATATTATGGACTTGCTAGTACTCCCTCAGAAGCCAGGGATTTGGTTATATTCTGTAGAATCAGTTTTATCAAAAGTACATTACACTGGATAAATCTAAGAGAAGAAAAACATCAGCTCTGAAATATATGATAGGAATAAAGAATTTTACAGTCCTAGGTATACCACAACTCCCTAAACTGATCCTGAGCTTTCAGCTTCAAAACAGTCATTCTTAACCTGTTCTACTACCTCTACAAGCTATTGTGGGTGTTCTCTTTGGGATCATAAAAGCTTTATTTCCTGAATTGATCAAAGCATTTTTCTGGATCTCCTCTTCTACAAATAGAAGCATGTATAAATTTTAAAAATTCTAGGTCAAGAATGTGTCATAACAGTAACCTATTCAGACTCTTACATGACTTCAAAGAAAGAAAAATAAAGCTACATGGATTCATAAAAACTATTCAGTACACTATAATTATAGGATTACTCAAGAGCTGCTTTTTGTTGTAAGAGCTTCTTTCTAACAGCTGCAAGTCTTTGAAATTGATCCACACACATATATGCACACCACTGCACACACTTGCATATGCACACATACATTCCTTGCTTATTAACACCTCTTCCAGAAATGTAATAATGACAGTGAGAGTTGAGGGAATTTAAATCAACAAGAGGGAGATAATTTGCAAAAAGATAATGACATGAGCATAGGTGTCTCCCCACCACCCTCATGGATGTCTATGGAAATAAAACAATAAAATGGAAAACGTCTACCAACCTGGAAACTGGAAAGGGTGCCATCAAAAATCAAAAGCTGTGATGAATTTCTTCAAGATAAAGTGCAGACAAGACTAACCTAAAAGAGGCCTAGAGACCTGCAAAAAGTGTGTCTAGGAAATAAGGGTGGGAGAATATAAAAATAACTCACATGGATCCATTTATGCAGGATTGGGGGTACAAGAAGAGAAAGGAAATCAGGGTAGACCAGATGGCCACACAAAGCAGAAGGTCAGTGTTAATAGGGTTTATATTCCAAAGCACATAGCCAGAAGGGAGAAATATCAACAAATAGGTACTTCCTTGAAGAATAGATTGTTATCCCAAAGAGAAAACCCAACTAATCAAACTTTCCCATGGAGTGAGCTACAAAAAGCTATCATCGTGGTTCGTAGTGATGTGACCAGCATATCTGATAACCAGAGATTACTTTTTAATCTCCTTCTTCTATATGACAAGAATAACAATTATGTAGTAATCAATACTAATCATAATTTTACTAATTTTTTAATTTTAAAACAATTATCACTTAAAAATTGTTTTCAAAATGCTATTTAAATGCAATAAGATATTTTATGTATAAAGTAAAATTTGAATTTACCAATCAAAAACATTGCACTTATAGTTCATACTTTGTTCACTGCTTTAAATTTTAAGCACAAATAAAAACTCCAGTGACCACAGAGAAAGACACACTTGAAATAACTATAGGTCTGTCTGTTAATTTTTATACTCACTGTTTTAATGCAGAAAAGTATATCCCTACCAGGACTGGAGATACAATCTGTACCCTAAACCAGCATTATTATATTTGTTAGTAAATAGTGATAATTAAAAAGCAAACTGATTTTAGTTGGTTTTATTATTGTTTTTAAAGTCTCTACAGATCATGTATCTCCTACTTACCTACACTCTGAGCCCTATACTGAGAGTGAACAGTAGATTGGATTCTGCATCATTTTTTTAGTGTAATAGAAGATGAACTCAAGAAATCCACCCAGAATTCAGAAAAGAAAGACAAAAAGGTGAGAATAATGTAATGAAATATGTTAGATGTAGAGGAAAAAGTCAGAAAATCCAACCTACAATAAATAACCCAGGAAAAAGGAAAATCATTTTTAGGAAATCACAAAATCAATACTAAATGAAAATTATTTTAATGTTTAAGCTGAAGAAAGACCTGAATTTTTATCAAATTTGACAAATACAAGATGTAAATAATGAAAAGGGGTAACATTATATCCAGTTATGACTCTCATATTTCACAAAATAGAGGTGTGGGAGCCCTTCAAACTCCCATATAGGAAAGCAGATAACCTATAAAGGAACACAATTCAAATTGCATCTAGACATCTCCTTTTCAACATTACTACTGGAAGATCATCAGGCAATATTTATGGAGTTTTAAAAAGTAAACCACGGGCACCTGGGTGGCTCAGTTGGTTAAGTGTCTGCCTTCAGCTCAGGTCATGATTCCAGAATCCCAGGATTGAGTCCCACATCAGGCTCTCTGCTCAGCGAGGAGTCTGCTTCTCCCTCTGACCCTCCCCCCTCTCATGCTTTCTCTCTCTCTCTCAAATAAATAAATAAAATCTTGAATAAAAATAAGTAAGCTACAACTGAAAATTAAACTCCAAATTTATCCATCTTTGGTTTTGTTCTTGTGATAAAGCTACAGAAAGACATTTTCAGGTATTCAAGTGGTAAAAAAAATATATATCCCAGTGTACCCTTTCTGAAAACTATTTGGCATTGTGCTCTAAATCACAAAGGGATAAACAGGGTTCAAAACAGAGTAAGAATGGGTAGTAAGTATTAATAATCTGAAAAGCGGTAGAGGAGAGGTGATTGAAGATAGAGGCTAAATTTTAATCTAACACACTTCTAACTACTGCTTCACTCGTCTCATTGAACATTAAAGTTCACATAGTTTTAAATCCTCAAGTTTAACTACTTAGTTTCAAAAAGCACATATAACTTACAAATCATGGAAGCAAGAGAACACACTTCAGATTAAACAAAAATCAGCCTAATAAATATGAACGGAAAGTCAGGACGGAGTAAGAAATAACAAAATTACACATAAAATGATGTGATGATAATAAGCCCAAATACAGCAGATATGAGTATATTATGCTTCTTATTAAAAGGCAAAGATTGTCAGGCTAGGTTAAACAAATTCTAAATACATAATCCAGATATCAAATGAGATCCCATTTTTCTATGAGAGTAAAACATTGTGTTGTCACATTTTACAAGATCAGTTCTCTGTGGTGGTATATTCTTAAAGTTATTGCTGGACTCAAGGTCTTTTAATTTCTGAACTCTAAATCTTGCTTGCAATGGACCTCCTTTAATTTCTGAACTCTAAATCTTGCTTGCAATGGACCTCCTTTAATTTCTGAACTCTAAATCTTGCTTGCAATGGACTCTAAATCTTGCTTGCAATGAATATCCTCTTGCCCCTCTCTTGGGTTTCCCCAACTCCTTAGACAGGCGACGCTGGGGGTTACAGACATCACTGAAGTTCTGGGACCATGGACAGGTGCTTTCACCCTATTGTGTGTCTTTCTTTAGTCCTTAAGGCTCGGTGCACGTCTGCAGGCCTCTCAGATCTCCATGAACTCCTCATCACTGTGCTTGCAGAAAACTCAGTAACCGCCCCCTTTATTAAGCAGAGCAGTTTATCTAACTTTGAGCCACAAATAGTCTTCTACCCTGCCTATGCTTTGCCAAAGTCTTATTAATATCAGGACTCAAATAGCCCTCTCCTCTGGGTCTCACCTTTTCACAACCCAGAAGAAGGGGCTTTGAAATTTCCTTCTTCATTTTCCTTCTTCTATAAGCCTATGTGAATGCAAGGGAGCTAGAGATTTTAGTTTCCCAAATATAAATTATGCCATCACTTGTTCCCATACTCTACCTCAGTTCCTCAAGACAAGGCTGTTTCGGTCTCTTTGGATATTAAACTATTTTCCTCTATTAAAAAAATGCTATTTACATAAGTGTCTAAAATTAGGTAAAAGATAAAAAAGGGTGAATAAAGACTTACTAAAATACAAAAATAAACATAGTACACAGGCTACAAAAGAAATAAATTCAAGGAAAATATTACTGAACGAGATAAAAATTCATTTTATATTGCTAATAGGTACACGTCTCAATAAATAGTCATTGACCTTTATATGTCACTTAAAATGTCAACTAGAGTTAAGCTGACAGAAATACAAGAAATTTACAAAACACAATTATGGAAAAAACAATATATCTTTGTTGCATTTCCCTGGCTTTTTAAAAAATAGAAAAATTATTTGACAGTGTTCCAACTCACAAACAAATAGGAGTCAAAAAAACAAGCAAAAAGTGATTGTTAATAAACTAAGAAGTGGTAGGGTAAAGCATAGGAAAAAGAAATTTGGAAAGCAGAATAATTCTACAAAGAAAAACCATATTCTTTTAAGTGTTCATGAGGTACTTAGTGGGGAAACCTCACTAAATGAAAAAATACAGGTCATTCAATATCATAAAGTTGTAATATAATATAAAAATTATATTAATTACATTAAAATTATATAAAAATATGTATTAAAATTAGTGTAATTCTAATACAAATCCTAGCAGGAGGTTTATTTTCTTCTTATTTGTAGGTATGATTTTCCAGTATATTTTACTGGAAAAAACTCAAAAAATTACAAAAATATTACTGAGGGGAATATACCATACTTGATATAGAAATATACTAGAAAAGAATAATAATTAAAATAGAGTGACACTGTCTTAGGCGTAGAACATAGAGATTATAAAATGTTCAAATTCAACTGTATATATAAATTGCACATATAGTCATATACAGAAGTCATGTTATATATCTCATATATATATATGAGAGAGAGAGAATAAGTCATTTCCTTTCAGAAAAGAGAGGATGGAATGATTATTCAACAGAGCATCTTAACCGATTCACTATTATATATTACAAAATATATTCCCAATAAAGTATAACAGTAAATTTAAAGAAGAAAAAATGATAGAAGAAAATGTGAGGGAATATGATTCCTTGTCGATTTTGGAAAATATTAAAGATAGGATAGAATAGTATAAATTTAAAAATTAATGGTTAACCCAAAGTTTCAGAAGCAAAATCAGTAGTCAGATAATAAACTTTGTAGAAATATCTGCAATACATAATAAAAACAGAAGATAACACTCTTAACATGCAAAGATTTTTATGAATATATATACATATACACACACTTCAGTTAAAAAGAAGGGAGAAATCCTTAAAGGACACTAAGAGTCTAACTATAAGAGCCAAATTAAAAATAATCACACCAAAATGATCAGCCCCACTAGTCACAGTAATGTAAATTATAATAAAAATTAAATACAACAGGCAGTCTATCAAACTGATCAAGTTTTTTTATTTATATTTTTGTGTTGTTTTAAGATAAATGCCGGTGTTGACACAGCCATTGAGAAATGTCTGCTCTCTTACATGACTGGTGGGATTATCAGTAGTAATATCTGTCTATGGTGAAATTTTCTTTATTAAAAGCCTTAAATTTTGTCCATATGGTTTGACTCAAGTAAAATACAAGTAATTAAATTTAAAAGAGAAAAATTGGACAGTTTAAAATTAACCAAAAACGGGAGTCTGTAAACAAACTATGACATGATAGGCAAATACAAAATTTATAATATAAAAGGGTATTGATTAGTGATGAAAGAAAATGTTCAGGATTAATTTTACATTGAAAAAATATTTATGGAATAATCCAATTTTGTCAAAGTGGTGTACCAAGGGCCAGACAGTGGGAATGGGCCTCTTTGGAGAGGAGGAGAATTTTATCACTGACATTATTTAAAATTGTAGGCAAATAGTTCATAAAAAGCAGATTCACTGAAGGTTTTATTGCTGTTTTTAAATTCCCATAGATGGGGCACCTGGATGGCTCTGTCGGTTAAACCTCGGACTCTAGATTTCATCTCAGGGTCATGGGATTGAGCCCCCTGTTGGGCTCCATACTGAGTGTGGATCCTGCTTAAGATTCCCTCTCTCCCTCTCCCTCTGCCCCTCCCCTCCCACTCATGTTCCCTCTCTCTTTCTGTCTCTAAAAATAATAATAAATAAAAGCATAAAAAATAAATTCTCCATAATCAATCCCTGTTAGCCTAAACCCCGGGCATTCTTTGCCTCAGTCCCCACCTAGGCATGGCTCTGGAAATGTATTCTGTGATGAATGGGCAGGAAAGAAGCCTTTAAAGTGTAACATTGTCGGGGTGCCTGGGTGGCTCAGTGGGTTAAACATCTGATTCTTGATCTCCACTCAGGTCTTGACCTCAGGGTTGTGAGTTCAAGTCCCGTGTTGGGTTCCACGCTGGGTGTGGAGCCTACTTAAAAAAAATTAATTAAAAAATGTAACTGTTTTACAATGAACATGTGTTTATTTTTAAGCAAATTTTAATTTTTTCATATAGTCAGAAGTTATTACTAGTAAGTTTTGATTATGGAGATACATAAAAAGGAAGAACTTCAGAGTTTGGCACAAGATCTGCTTGCTGAGTTGAATGGTACTTTCTGAGAATCAGCCCTAGCCCAGCCTGCCCACTTTTCCCCCTTCCCAATAGTATATTCCTGCTCCACTGTAGCACAGCCCAGAACTTTCGTACTTCCTGTTAAAACTGGCTAACATTCTTATTTCTTAACTCTACCTTTTACCACCAGTAATGCCATCCTAAAATCTCAAAAGCCTATCTTTGCAAAGCAAATATGGCTGACACCAAAGGCGAGGGAGGTGTGAAGAAGAGGTGTCATGGTATGGTGTGAAATTACCAATGACAGCCATTCGGCTCTTCATCCCACTGCACACAGTTCCTAACCTGCAATAGTCTGACATGATTTTTTGACTTAATCATGGTGTGAAAGCAATATATATTCAGTATCCACCATACTTTGAATTTTGATCTTTTCCCAGGGTTAGTGATAATGGAGTACGATACTCTTTAGTGATACTGGGAAGGGAGAGAAAGTTGCAGCTCCCAGTCAGCCAATTACAAGGGTAACAACCTTTACACTTAAAACCATTTGTATCCATACGACCGTTCTGTTTTTCATGTTCTGTACAGTATTCAATAGATCGTGGTAGATAACCCCTAATTATAGGCTTTGTGTTAAATGATTTTACCCAATTGTAGTCTAATGAAATTCTTCTGAGCACATTTAGGATAGGCTAAGCTATGATGTTCAGTAGGTGGGTTGTATTAAAAGCATTTTCAACTTAAGGTACTTTCAACTTAAAATGGGCTTATCAGGACATGACCCCATCATAAGTTGAAAATGATCTGTATTGATCTGTTGATCAGCCCTTTTACCTCTCCACTGATGAGAATAGCCTTGGGGCTGATTTGTGTGTGCTGTATGGTTCATGCTGTCTTTCTTACAAGGTGCTAGTAAACCAGGGTTTATTTTATAGTAAGTTCTCAAATTATAAAGATTACATTTTTGAAGAAAAATTGTGGTCTCCAAGGAGATAAAAGTTATAGAAACTTCTAAAACAAACCACATTTTATGAACATTAAAACTCTGCTGCACTGTGCCAAAAATCTATTCAGGAAAACCTACCTGCTGCATCTACAAAGAATCTACAAAGGCAGAGTCTCTCCCGTTACATACACAGTGCCTCTTTTTAAAGTTTGTTAACATCTCTATGTTTGTTACCACCTCATAATTTAATTTGGGGAGCTTGCTTCATCCTGGAAAGGATCTTTGTAAGTCTCAGCAAAACTCACGTGCCTCCATGGAGCTTTACCCAGTTTGTCTAAAGGAAGGAGACTCAATGCTACCTCCCATACTTGCCCATATGGCTTAGATGACATAAAAACACCATTGTCAGGTTTAGGGATCTGAAGGGAAGCAAATACATGCAAAAAGGTAGGAGGCTCTTAATAATAAAGTCTTGTTTCTTCTCAGTCCCCAACCAAACCCCCCCTTCCCACAACTTGCCTAACCATGGCATAAAATTAAGGGTATAACTAGTGTATTCTGAATTTCTTTTAAAATTCTTTCTGAAGTAGTGCTATTTCTCCATTATAATTACAGGATAGATATGCATTTGCCTTAATTCATCTCTCTCCTTTTTAAAACCTACATTGCAAATAATTAAGACTCTGTTCCTAATAGAGACAAAGCAAGTAAATATTCCAAGGGGAAAATCCTTTCCCTTTCACTTCAGAAGGTGCTTTGGTTCCTACATTTGAATATAATCTGGAAATCCACTTCCAACTGAAGCCCTGCAGTTGAGAACCAAAACTCTCGGGAACTGGTCCCGTTAATATGACTGAGTAACCTGCACAAGTTCTTGCCCCTCTCCAGCCTCTTAGGGAAAACAGAGTGAGATGGGAGACTGAACCTAGGGCCCCTTACAGCATAACAAATCAAAGCATCTCTGAGCTTGTCTTTAAATAATAAAGTCTTGCTGGGAAGCACCGCTGTCTGGATCTCACAGCACAGCTGGGTCTTGAAACTCCCTCCAAGCTGGCGATCACCCTTCTTACAGGCTCATAGGGAACTCAGCTGAGTGCAGACACACACCCCTCACTGACATCCCTTAAATGCGGAGTCCTCAGGGTGTCTCCCAGAGACGTGAAAGCTACCTGCAACATGCAAACCACCACCACCACCAACACAGAGAAACCTAAGTAATTAAGACTCCTCTGCAAGAGTTAGGATATTCCACCCCTGCCTTCTGAGTCCTGCTTCTTCGGCCACTTAAAATCCGGTTGCTACTTTCTTTCTGGCAAATGCAGTAAGAGATGGCTGAGTGCGCACAGCTCTGAAGCTCTGGCTGCAGACGGGATTGGGGGAGCTAGTTGCCTCTTGCTCTCCTGCCTGGACTCCTGGTGAGAGAGGCCCAGGGCCAACTCCGAGAACTGCAGGCACATTTCCAGGCAATTAGTGATAGCGCCTAAGGACCGAAACATCTGAGCGACTTGATTGGAGCTTTTCTCTGAGTGTGCGATCCCTCTTGGTTGATTAATGAGTGAATATACCCTCATTTAGCCTCTTTGAAGACGCAGCTGTGGAGAGCAAGCACATAGGCGCATCCTGTCCAAGCAAAGTGCCTTTTCCTTTCAGCTGCTTTTCTGTCCCAGTCCTAAAATGGCTCCTCCCGTGGAGAGCCTGATGCCTAACTTCCAAAATCACTGGAGAACAAGGTTGAAGGACTCCATTTTAACTCTCATTTTGCTTAATGTCACCCCAGAGTTGGAAACATTACAAACATACACTTCTCAGAAGGGCAACTTTGTTTCTAAATAACATGCCCATTTAACAAAATACAGTTTTCTTTGGCTGCCATTTCGAAACCCCTTCCCAGGCCTCATGCCTGTGGTCACTTGTCTTTGGATGTCTTACAAATGGCCTCCTGATTGAGGCATTTGGAGAGTAACTCCTGAGTCATTATGTATGAAAGTTGGGTTAAATATAATAAGTTAGATGTTTCAAATTAAAATGAGCATTTTTAAAATGCATATACCCAACAGGGTGAAGTGTTTCCAACACAAGGTCAAATTTAGTTACAAGCGTGATGGAAACTGTATGAACACTAATTGGGAAGGTCTATGTTAAGTGAGTAAATTCATCCTTGGACTTCAAAGGGCTTTGTTTGTAGTTTGTATTAATGGCTGCTTCTTAAAGGATTGCAAAATATCAAATGACTTGTAAGACAAGACCATCTCTAGATTAGCTGAATAGATCCTTCTGTCACCCATCAGTTGCTCATTTCAGGTGGCTCAAAGTTTATTGAATTTCTACAAGTGGAGGGCTTTTTTAATTTTCAAAAAATAAGAACATCATGACTCATCTTGAGATTGCAATATTCAGCCTTGGAAGTACTCATCCAGGGCTGATTTTTTTTTTTTTTTAATATACTATTAGAACTGAGATATTGTCATTCATCTTAATAATGTTCTTATATGCCAAAGCAGCTTACAAAATAGCTATTAAAAACAGAATTGCCATTCATATATTGAGTGTAGTACATGCTACATCACATTATACTTCTAATCTGACTTGTTAGGCAATGTGTGGTTCTCAAATTCTATGAAAGCAAGAGAAAGATTAACGAAGCAAACATTTAATCTCTTTTTAGAAGGAAATACTCAGAGTTATTCATTCTTATTACTAATATTTTGTATAGTTCCATAGGGCCATATGACCCACAAAATGGCCGTGGAACCCACAAAAATCGGTATAAAAGAAAATCTATAAGATTTTCAAAGCAGCTATAAAATGGAAAGTAAATTTAATATCGTTTTTTAAAATACAATATTGAACATGTAAAGAATGCCATTTTTGTCAAATTTTCTATTGTCTTTTATGGTCTGCTATCATAGCTCCCCTTTGAATGTTTCCTAGGGCCTAGACTTCACTAGTTTCCAATCTAAAACCTAAAACCAAGAGCTCTAGATGTAAACAAGTAAAGACAAACACACAGATCAGGAAGAAATGCAAATGGAATGATCAGGTACCTAAACAAATGTACCATTTCATTTTGGTTCTCAAATCGTGGTCCATATATCAACAGTATAATCTTATTATGAAGGGAATTGCTAGGAAGGCAAATCCCTGGGCATTACCCTAGATAAGTAAATCAGCAACTTGGGGATAGGGCTCAACAATCAGGATCAGTGTTTTAACAAGTATTCCAGGTAGTCATGATGCATGCTGAAGTCTGAAAACCATTTATCTATAGGAAATATTTGAAGTTTTTCCATTGAATATTGAAATCTTCCCTAGATCTTAGATGTGCTCAATAAAATGTGACAGTAGTGACAAGAGATAAACCTAGAGAACTGGATTTGGTAGGAGTAGCAGAGATACTTTTTTTTTTTTTAACATATACTGTATTATTAGTTTCAGAGGTAGAATTTAGAGATTCATCAGTTGCATACAACACCCAGTGCTCATTACTT
Source organism: Zalophus californianus (assembly GCF_009762305.2). NCBI lineage: Eukaryota > Metazoa > Chordata > Mammalia > Carnivora > Otariidae > Zalophus > Zalophus californianus. The sequence goes on along the minus strand of NC_045599.1, from coordinate 63,616,687 downwards.
CAAGTGCCCTCCTTCATGCCCATCACCCAGTTACTCCATCCTTCCACCCATCTCCCCTGCAGCAACCCTCAGTTTGTTTCCTAGAGTTAAGAGTCTCTTATGATTTGTCTCCCTCTCTGTTTTTATCTTATTTTATTTTTCCTTCCCTTCCCCTATGTTCATCTGTTTTGTTTCTTAAATTCCACATATGAGTGAAATCATATGGTATTTGTCTTTCTCTGACTTACTTCGCTTAGCATAATAGCCTCTAGTTCCATCCATGTCGTTGCAAATGGCAAGATTACATTCTTTTTGATGGCTGAGTAATATTACATTGTATATATATATACACCACATCTTCTTTATCCATTCATCTGTCGATGGACGTCTGGGCTCTTTTCATAGTTTGGCCATTTTGGACATTGCTGCTATAAACATTGGGGTGCAGGTACCCCCTTCGGATCACTACATTTGTATCTTTGGGGTAAATACTCAGTAGTGCAATTGCTGGGTCATAGTGTGCTCTATTTTCAACTTTTTGAGGAATCTCCATACTGTTTTTCAGAGAGGCTGCACCGGTTTGCATTCCCAACAGCGTAGGAGGGTTCCCCTTTCTCTGCTTCCTTGCCAACATCTGTTGTTTCCTGACTTGTTAATTTTAGCCATTCTGACTGGTATGAGGTGGTATCTCACTGAGGTTTTGATTTGGATTTCCCTGATGCCAAGTGATGTTGAACACTCTTTCATGTGTCTGTTGGCCATTTGGATGTTTTCTTTGCAGAAATGTCTGTTCATGTCTTCTGCCCATTTCTTGATTGGATTAGTTATTCTTTGGGTGTTGAGTTTGATAAGTTCTTTATAGATTTTGGATACTAGCCCTTTATCTGATAAGACATTTGCACATATCCTCTCCCATTTCATAGGTTGCCTTTTATTAGTTTTGTTGATGGTTTCCTTTGCTGTGAAAAAGCTTTTTATCTTGACGAAGTCCCATTAGTTCATTTTTGCTTTTGTTTCTTTTGCCTTTGGAGACATGTATAGCAAGAAGTTGCTGTGGCTGAGGTTGAAGAGGTTGCTGCCTGTGTTCTCCTCTACGATTTTGATGGATTCCTGTCTCAAATTTAGGTCTTTCATCCATTTTGAGTTTATTTTTGTGTATGGTGTGATACTGTCTGTAGAAAACACAAAAGAATCCACCCCAAAATTGCTAGAACTGGTACAGAAATTCAGCAAAGTCGCAGGCTATAAAATCGATGCATAGAAGTCAGTTGCATTTCTGCACACTAACAGTGAGGCAGAAGAAGGAAATTAAGCAATTGATCCCACCTACAATTGCACCAAAAACTATAAGGTACCAAGGAACAAACCTAATCAAAGAGGTAAAGGATCTGTACTCTGAAAACTATGGAACCCTTATGAAAGAAATTGAGGAAGACACAAAGAAATGGAAAATATTCCATGCTGTAGATTAGAAGAACAAGTATTGTTAAAATGTCTATGCTACCCAAAGCAGTCTATGCATTCAGTGCAATCCCTATCAAAATATCATCAGCATTTTTCATAGAGCTGAAACAAACAATCCTAAAATTTGTATGGAACCAGAAACATTATTTTATTTCCAAAAAATTGTTCGTGTGCAGTGTTTGGCCAATCTCAATGTCATTACCTGTGATTTTGAATTATAGAGCAAGCCCATTGAACAGAAAATCACAACCACCCCAATAGTAAAATAACTATTGCTCGTTAGGCATACACTATTAGCCAGGCGTTTGCTTCTAAGCGTTTTTCATTTATGTCATTTAATTTTCACAACCACCTTAACATTTCCCATTTTACAAATGCGGAAGCTGAGACCAGAGGGAATAATTTATACACAGTTCCACAGCTAGTAAAGTGGGTGGCCATATTCCTTGGAATATATTTTCTTGTCTCTAAGTGATAATATTAGAAAAAAATATGTATATATAAGGTTCATAATTGCTACTCTGGTTTTTAATACGAAACAGTCCTTTTTACAATTGCTCAAGTGTAATTAGGTAACACTAATGACAGTAACTACAGAACAAACCAGATAAACAAAACTATACCTGTCATATGCAAGATATATATATAATCTTTCCTGACATGCTCAAGTAGTTCTGAGCCCACAGACCTATCCTCAGCACTGATGAGAAAGTCAGCCTTCATATATCACCTTGAAGGTTCACTTTCAGGCTGAGCAGACAGACCCTGGGTGGAGAGTGTGCTTCTCAGAAAGTCTTGAGCTGTTTCTGCCACCAAAGGGTCAGTAGAAAGGAGAGCACATCATAGAGAGACCTACAAGGGCTCACAGAAAACTCACATCTGCAAATTCCCAAACCAAAGAGAAGCTCATTTTTGTATTTCCTGCTTCTTCCTTTGAAATCATAATCATTTAAATTTTGCAATTTCCCATCCTCACACTTTATATTTAGTAACATGTTTTGCATTTGGTGTTATACTACTAAATCACTAAAAGATTTTTCCCCCTTTTCAGGGATTAAACAAAAAAATTCATAATAACAACAAAACATAATAGAAAATTAACCTGGTTTCCTCACAAGTTTCCTTACCACTAGTCTCTGGGGCCACTTTAACAATTAATTATTGAAACCTATAACATGTATTTCTTGGAGTAACTTGTCTAAGTATCACTAAACTTCTGTTGATTCACCTCCCCTGCCATCAAAGAAGTCTAATACTACACCAGTATGCATTCATCTTTTATAGCAGTGTATTTGTGTTTTGGGGGTTTGTACAGTGTAAATGCACATCACCAGTATTTCTTAGCAAAAAACTTTCAGTAATACACTTGAAAATTGACTTCTAAGATTGAAAGAGTTTCCAAAAGAATACAAATAAGAGAGTCAATACTTTTAAAAATACAATTACGCAATTTGCATTTAAAAATAGCAAATGAGAATGAATGAAACAGGAACTGGCTATAAATCTAATTCTTTTTTTTAAGATGTTATTTGTCAGAGGGCGCCTGGGTGGCTCAGTTGGTTAAGCGACTGCCTTCGGCTCAGGTCATGATCCTGGAGTCCCGGGATCGAGTCCCATATCGGGCTCCCTGCTCGGCAGGGAGTCTGCTTCTCCCTCTGACCCTCTTCCCTCTCGTGCTCTCTATCTCTCATTCTCTCTCTCTCAAATAAATAGATAAAATCTTTAAAAAAAAAATAATAAGATGTTATTTGTCAGAGAGAGAGAGAGAGAGAGAACAAAGAGGGAGACTGGCAGGCAAAGGGAGAGGGAGAAGCAGGCTCCCCACTGAGCAAGGAGCCTGATGCGGGACTCAATCCCAGGACCTTGGGATCATGACCTGAGCTGAAGGCAGACGCTTAACCAACTGAGCCACCCAGACATCCCTCTAGATGTAATTCTTGAATGGTAACAGCAATGGAGTAATGGGAAAGACAACTATAAATGTGGGCTGCAATCTGACACTGCACTAGAATTATTTGTTTTAAGCCCTTATAAATATGACACTGCTTCTTGGGTGGAAACTAGTCATGGGCAATCTAAACCTCTTGAAAAGTTCTTAGGATTTGGAAGTCCAAATACAATTTTCCAAACTGCAAAAGTAAATTCTACTTTCTTTCGTGCTTCTAGACTCAAGGAAAAAAAACATACATACACCTGAATGTCAGATAACATTTTCTACATTGTCTAACTGAAGAGAGTTATAGGGGGCAATCATTAAATAATAAACACTTTCATGAGGGGTTTCTGAAGTGATTCTAATATGAGCAGTGAAAATCTGTAGTCCCATAGAGTAGAAAGACTTGTTCACACAGGAAATCATCTTTTATAGTCACTGTAAAAGATAAAAACTGATTAGGTTAACTATTAATTCTGTTAACCTACTGCAAGGTATCTGCTTAAGACAAATTACTTACCTACAGAATATCTCCTGTAAATGAAACTATGGAGGGTCTCTGGGGGTAGAGAGGAAGACCACTTCTTTCTTTCTTTTTTTTTATCAACAATAGTTGTTGAGTATCTACTAGATGCCAGGCACTGTTCTAGGTGCTCAGGATATTGGTGGTGAATGAAAAAGATACAAATGTCTATGTTACAATGTGTATTCTGGAGGAAGGAATAGACAATAAGTAAGATACACAGCAATAACAAGTGCTGTAAAGAAAAATAAAGCAAGAAAATGGACTAAGAAGTGATGTCAGGAGGAGTAGAGCAATTACAAGTGACTGGGAACAATGGTTCTTCACTGGAAAGATGGTAAAGAAAGTGAAGGAGGAATCAAGGAGGATGTCTGCAGGAAGATCATCCCGGGGAAAGGGGATGAACACAAAGGCTCAGAGGCAGGAGATTGCTGAGGTGTAAGAACAGCACAGAGGCCAGTGTGGCTGGAGTAGAATATGGGAGAGAGAGAGGAGCAGGAGATGAGACAGAGAGGGAAAAGGGGACAGATTACCTAGTGTCTTATTATATGGGTCATTGTAATGACTTTTCACTTTTACTCTGATTGAGAAGGGAGCCACTGTAGGAGTTTGAGCAGAGGTGAGAAATGTTCTAACTTAGGTTTTTAAATGTTCAGTCCCAGAGTCACAGAGAAACTGATATATAACAAATAATTACACTATCAAAGAATGAAGGCAATCACTAATATATTTTTAGTTAATGACCCAAGTGCTTACTATGTGGTAAGTAGGTTATTTCACAAATGTGCACAGGACACCAATTCTATGATTCAGTTGAGGAAACTGAATCCTGGAGAGTTTATACAACTAATCCGTTACCAGACAGCAAAGTGTAGCAGAGCTGGCTTTCAAACCTAAGCATTCTGAATTCGGACTCCTTACAAGGGAAGCTTGTGCTTTCTGGCTTCTCCAATGCTCAGGGCAATACGACAGAGGGACTGATTTGTTCTCTCTGGAAGGTTGAAGCAGAGTCCATAAAGAAAGTAATGATTGAAATAGATGAGAAGAATGAGTCGTTTGCCTGGAAGAGAATAGGCACAACGTCATCCAAACCGAGGAAATACAATCGCACTTCAGGAAGAGGTTGTGTACGGCTGCAGCTTGGTTAGTTAGCCCAGAGCGGCATCCTGAGATGACAGAAGACAGGTGCTTTTAACAGGTCCTGACTCAAAAGGAGGGTTTTCCTCTTTGCTGAGGGGTTTTTTTTTTTTCCTAAAACCAATCAAGGGTAAGAAGAGCCCCACTAAAATGTTTGCTTATAGACAATAATCATATGTATAATTATGTATTTGCTAGTTAACTTCTCATATAGATGGCAAGCCTTCTGAGGGCAGGAACCTGCTGTCTTATTTACTGTTGCTTCCCAGCTCCTAATTCCTGTGCCTGCAATAAGTGCCTGGGAACTATTTGTTGAAAAGTATGGATGCTTAGAATATGTAAGAGTGTTGGGTTACACGTGTTTTCAGGAGTAATGTATACTTCTCTTTTGCAAGTTCAAGTCCAGGAGTGGGTTTGAATGGGAGCCATGCAGAGCTAGGCACCATGTCCCTCTTCCCTCCAAGGAAAATGGAGCATTCACACAACTAGCATATGCTACATTGAGGGGCTAGCCAAATTCCCTCAGCCTAGATGTCAGTGATTCACTAGACTCCTCATTTCCACAGATTCCAAGATCTTGTTATCTGAGAGGAAAGAATCAACTCAACTAGGAAATGAATAGACTTTGTTAGGTTATCAACCCCTGGCAGGGGAAACCCTCTCATCTCCACGTCTTCTTTATCAGGAGTAGCACCAATGATGTCATGCAGGAGACAATACAGAGATGAGCCAAGTTCCTGTTCCCAAAGACTTAACAGCTGAAAGAAAATAACACCCTGCTGGAAAAGGAAGTTATGCCTGATTAATCTAGACTGATAGGAGGGTCTCAAGTGAGCATGTGTATAAAATGGACTGAAATTCTACCCATTTCAAAAATGTATCTAGATTTATTTTTTTGGTGCCTAGATTTTAAAAAGGACATTGCCAACCTTCTCTGCTAAAATTTAGAAGTATTTCCTCCATTGGATGGGAGACTAAGTGGAAGGTGATAAAGAAATAGGAATCAATGGTTAAGACAAAAATTGGTTTTCTCTAGGAAAAAGTATAAAAAGATGATGCTACATGGAAATCACTGTAGGAAATCTTCCTTGGAATATTTACAAGTGATGTAGATCCCAGAACAATAATTAGTTATATAAATTCACTTTTCAGGGTCCCTAAATCACCTAAATTTGTATTCAAGTATGTATCTCTATTACAAAATAACCTAGTGGCTACGAGTCATTAGGATTTTATATCAGAAGTGTGAGGACCCTATTCTCAGCTCTACATATAACAAGTTATATGATCTTGGAAAACTTAGCCTTTTAGGTTCATCAGTTTCCAAAATAGGTACAATAAGATATCTTGCGTTGTTTTCCAGTATAAGTTATATATGATAATGTGTCCAAGATACTTAGCATATACTTAAAATAATAGATACAGTTTTCTCTAAATACATGGCAGTTATTATCAATATACTGTAGGGGTTTTTTTTTTAATCAAGTTGCCAAAATAATCCATTATTCAAAAACAATCACAGAGGTTAAAAAAAAACCATTGATCTAGAACAATAGTTCTCAAACTGTAGTCTATGGAGCCCTTAGTCCTCAAGATCATTTCAGGGTATCTAAGAGGTATAAGCTATTTCTATAATAATACTACAATGTAATTTTTTTCACTGTGTTGGCATTTGCTTTGCACTGATGTTGCAAAAGCAATTATAAATAAACTTGCTGTTGTCTTGGTACAGATCGGGGGCAGCACCAAACTGTCCTAGTTGTCACTGTATACTTGTTTAAAGAACAACTGCTTTACTTAAGGTCCTTGATGAATAAAATGAATTGTATTTACTAAGGTTTTACCCTTAACATGTCTTTTTAACATTTTGTGCAACTGAACAGGAAGTACTTACAAAGCATTCCTACTGAATGTTGGAAGTATGATGGTGGTCTCCAGGAAAAGCACTTACACAAGTTTTTGTGGAACACCATTTTTATTCAAAACAAAATAGCTAAAAACAAATTATGGCCACACACCTGAGTATTTGGCACAAGTTTTTTTTTTTTTTTCAAAAATGAAGTAAACAGTCAATAGTGTCCGTTTAGAAAAACAACCCCCAATATTTGCTAAAAGTGATGAAATATGATTTCTAAGTAAAAATTAGTTTTGAAAAATGGTATTCACCACTGTGAACTTGAATGTGTCCCCATACCTAAAGATATTTCTGATGGGATTTGTGGGAATATTAATGTGATTTTTGACATTGTAAAGTGAAATATCTTAGCATTTGAAAAATATCCATAACCCAGCGAAGTGATACTTTACAAGCAAACTATATATGGTACTACAAAACCAACCACACATCTGTAAAAGATCTATTTGGAATATAAGACAGACATAGGGATTTTACTATAACAAAATATCTTGAAAACCTCATTGATATAATTTCAGATTCTATGTTGCAATCTTTAAAGAACTATCACATGTCAAGTTTTGGTATGGTAACAGAAAAGAATACCCACAATTATCTGGAAGGGCTACTAAAATATTCCTTCCTTTTCCAACTACACATATATGTGAAGCCAGATTTTTTTTTTGTTTTTTTTTTTTTAATCCTTAGGAATCTCAATTACTTATCTTTATTTTTTTTATTAACATATAATGATTATTTGTTTCAGGGCTACAGGTCTGTGATTCATCAGTCTTGCACAATTCACAGCGCTCACCACAGCACATACCCTCCCCAATGTCCACCACCCAGCCACCCCATCCCTCCCACCCCCCACCACTCCAGCAACCCTCAGTTTGTTTCCGGAGATTAAGAGTCTCTTATGGTTTGTCTCCCTCTCTGGTTTCATTTGTTTCATTTTCCCTTCCCTTCCCCTATGATCCTCTGTCTTGTTTCTCAAATTCCTCATATCAGTGAGATCATATGATACTTGTCTTTCTCTGATTGACTTATTTCATTTAGCATAATACCCTCTAGTTCCATCCATGTTGTTGCAAATGGCAAGATTTCATTTTTTGATGGCTGCATAATATTCCATTATATATATATATATGTACACATACCACATCTTCTTTATCCATTCATCTGTTGATGGACATCTTGGCTCTTTCCATAGTTTGGCTATTGTGGACACTGCTGCCATAAACATTGGGGTGCATGTGCCCCTTCGGATCACTACATTTGTATCTTTGGAGTAAATACCCAGTAGTGCAATTGCTGGGTCGTAGGGTAGCTCTATTTTCAACTTTTTGAGGAAACTCCATACTGTTTTCCAGAGTGGTGAAGCCAGTTTTTTTTTTTTTTTAATTTACTTCAACCAAAGCAACATACGGCAACAGGTGAAATGCAAAAGTAGTATGAGTATCCAGCTATCACCTAATTGTCAGACACTTGTCACTGACATATCACGCTCAAGTGCGTGGTTCCTTTCAGCTTAAGTAGAATTAAACCTTGATGGAACTTAATATTAAAAGAAAACAATGACCAAGGGCTAAGTTAGCATTTACTATCTCCTATAGTTAGTTATTTAAAAATTTGGAAAACCTATAATTAATCATTAACTGCTATTCGGCCGACAAATAAGGGCAAGTTATAACATTATTGTGGACCCTATGAATGAGGAGGAAAGTGACTTTCCAAGAGTCAGTACCTATTTAATTCTAAATATAACCTTGGAACTAAATTCAGTACCTCCCTCCCATATTCTTAATCTCTGGGTAACAGCAATATTTCAAATGTGGCCTTACCTTTCACTGACATGGGTTATAAAAGGACAGGAAAATTATATGTGTGAATTATCTTCCTATGTGTGACTCTCTTTCATAATTTATCTTTCATAACTCCTCCAGGGAATTAAACTTGTTTTAGTCATGAATCCAACTCATACCATATTTAACTGTTTTTGAATCAAACTTTCTGCATCATGCCATCCCGAAGTCCACAGAAGGGGGGTGGGGGGAAGTATTTAGATCACATCAGTAATTTGCAGTAGGTTCCTGAATTGCCCCTTGGATAGTTTGATGCTAGTCCAAAAATAAATTTTAAAAAATGTAAAACTTGGGGCACCTGAGTGGCTCAGTTGTTAAGTGTCTGCCTTCAGCTCAGGTCATGATCCCAGGGTTCTGGGATCGAGCCCCACATCAGGCTCCCTGCTCAGCAGGAAGCCTGCTTCTCCCCCTGCTTGTGTTCCCTCTCTCACTGTGTCTCTCTCTGTCAAATAAATAAATAAAATCTTAAAAAAAAAGTAAAACTTACATATACTCCTTTTAAATGAAAGTTGAATTTCATGTCATAAACATCACTGTCACAGTAAAATGCCTTCTTTATTGATTTTCCTTAACTTATTGCTTAATATAGCAAACATTATTGAAAGCTATGCAAACCTGAAGGTAGACTGTTTATTTGTATGTGTTTTTGAATCTTGAGGATCTATGAGGACAATTGAGGACGCTGTGATATCAGGATCTCTTCAGTACTTGTTTGTACTCAAGAAATAGTCACCTCTTGAATGCCAGTTTTGAGTGAGTGTGCCTTGCCATATTCTTTTTTTGTATTTTTGCTTCCTTATTCCAATGCCTTGTATAAATTAACTGCAGATTAGTATGTCACTCACATCACTTTCATCAATGAATTCATTTATTAACACAGTAGATATGGCTTGTAATACAAATTCTCATGTGTACTTTGAATAATTCAGTCCATTAAAGAGAATTCTATAGAATAACCAGCGATAGACTTGTAACTTTAAAAGCAATGAAAGCAATTTTTAATGTGCTTATATTTGACTTGACATATTTTCACATTTCATACTCTTGAATTGAAGTACATTTTTAAATAAATACTTTGAAATCACTGCTATTACAAATAAATATGTTATCATTCTGTTTCTGGGAATCAAGACAGGTACTAGTATTTGATGATGCTGCCCTGAGAATGAATTTTAATTTTCAATCTCATGATGGTAATTCTTAAAACTATTTATTCTTTGGCTGTTGCAGCTGTAGAGCTGAATGTCAAGATCACAGTTTGCATATTTGTGCAGATTTGTTTAGAAAAGGCTCTGTTGTGAACTTGTTTCAAAATTGCCAAATGGGTGTGTAATGAAAACACATCTGCTAAACAAAAAAGAGAAACCAAGTTTGAGAAAGGAATTAGGAAGGAAACATTAGTTTTAAAAGTTCTTTTATAATTAAAGTGTGTTGCAAATGAAGTGGATCTTTGCCCAAACATGCTGTTCATAGCATCCATAATCATCAAATAGCAGGCACTCCAGGCAGAGCCAGAAGTAGATCAGCCACAAGCAATTACGAATAAAGCCGAAGAGGGGGTGGCAGCTGGGGGTGAGTTAGCAGGGGTGTGATTTTCCAATATCAAGTACCAAGAAAACATATGTTAAAAAAAATGAACAATTAAAGTGACCTTGTGTGTCTTTCCCCAATGAGTGGAGAGAAAATTTTGACAGGAATTTTTTAAATTTTCTTTGACTTAGGGTGTCAGCATTTTGATCTGCTCAAATGCCGCCTCATCAGTGAAGCTTTCTCTCCAAATACATACGTACATATACATATACATGACATGTACATACATATGTATGGGTGTACGTAGATGTATAGTGAGAGAAAGCCTTCCTGGTGGTGATGTCACAAATTTTATTTATAAATTTGAAACCCCACCCCCCTTTGTTTGCACCGTTGAATATATCTTATATCGCCTTGATTATCTCAATTATCTAACCCACCCAAAATAAAAGGCTCATAAGAACAAAAACTATTCTCAGTTCCCTGCTAGAGCTCTATAACCAGCACCTGACACAGAGCTGACATCCATAAAAATGTGCTTAATAAATGAAAAAAAATCACTAAATATGAGCCTCTTCTTAGCACTGAGAGAAATACAAACATTTATCCAGTACGTTTTGGTGTATCTCTGCCTGGGTAAAGAGGCTCCTTTTGATCCTATACTTCTATGAAACATCCATATATCTTAGGAAAACATTCCACATATAATTAGAATATCTTTGTAAATATAGAAGTAGGTCATGTCTTCTCTTTATAGCATTACATTCACTTGAGAAAGAAATTTGCTTCTAGCTTATAAATCTCTATTTGGCCATTGGTTATTATTTATCACTCTTTATTCACACTCAGTTTGAGGATTTGAAGTTTTCTGTACATCTTTATAAGTGAAACAGTGAATGCTTTTCCAAGTAGCTTTTATCTATTTGAATAATCCAGCTTTAGTAGTATCAGTTCAAGGACAGAAGGACAGTAGGAAGGAATTAACTTCCTAATAGCATTATATAGACCACATTCCTCATTTTTGCTCTCCCATCAAACCCTAACAATAATTGGACATTAGAGAACAAAATTGGTAATTGAGTTCCCTTTCAACCAAGCACAAATTCTGCCAGGAACATAAAGGAATTTTTTTCAAAACGCAAAGCCAATCAATCACGTTACCCCCATGCTTAAAGCCCTGCAGTAGCTTTTCATTGCTCTTGAAGTGAAGAACATTCTCAACTCTGCTGTCATGTCCACCTGGTCTGGCCCTTGCTTATCTCCCCAGTCTCGTTAATCATCACTCTCTCATTTGGTCTGTGGGCTCAGGCCAAACTGCCTTCTCTCAATTGCTAAATTCCCCATTCTTTTTCCAAATGTCAGGCCTCTGTGCTGTTTTGTCCGAAAGGCTTTTCTCCATCCCACTCCCCCATATCAACACTAATCATCCTTCAGATCCCAGCTCTGAGGTCCCTCTTTCTCTGGCAGCTTTCTCTTCCTCAAGTTCTCATTCCAGGCCAGGGTCTTTCATCATAAGCTCCCATAGATAGTCCTTCCTTTCCTCCCTTTCTCCCTCCTTTCCTACCTCCACACACCTCCAGTTGTGATCATACATCTTTTGCACTCTCATTTGACTGATGCCTGTCTCCTAACTCCTCTCTTGGGGAGCAGAGACACATCTTGTGTTCACCGTTGCTTCCCTAGCTCAAGAACAGTGCATGACATATGTTAATAGGAGGTCACTAATACTTGCTACATAGATGAAAGCAGACAATTTTCGAACTGTGTAACTTGCCTTGCTGATGGAAGTCAACTATTTAAGTAGTTTTAAAATACTCTTAGCTTAATACAGCAATAATTGAGGTATGAAATGATGTTTACAGCCTTTCCTTGTTGCTGTGAACATAAATAGTTAAAGAGCAGTAAATGAAGAAGGAAGGTGAAACGCTGAGAGGTATCAACCTCAGGGGCTTCTTAACCTGTGCCTCTAAGTCCATCTAGTGTTAGGACACTCACTTCAATAGGGAGTAGAGAATTCAGTAGCGTTCATGAAAAGACTCTAGAATAGTTATGCCAATGATCTTCAAGAAAACAGTTTTATAAGAAAATGTTGATAGTAATAATGAAATGAATCAAAGCACCCGGACCCTGCTGAACATTTCTAAGGAAATAAATATTTCGTTACTCCATGGTGAGAAGGTCATGTTTTTTGATATGAAATGTTTCATGCCTCATAGCCCAGAAGTTATGAGAGATCCATCAGTAATCAAGAGTAACACCATCCGTTAACCAAAGCAAGAGATGACACAGGGATGATAAATGAAGTGTCCCTTCAGAAATGGAAAAAAATGAATGAAGACTTCAGACATTGAAATCAGTCTGGTTTCCCTCTGGGATTTCTGAGAGGATTTTACATTTAAGTTTTCTCACTTGATCTCTGCCTTATTTTTGTGTGGATTTCAGGCATATTAACACTTCCAGTACAAACTCAAATCAACAAAAAATTAGAATACATGGAGAAAAGAGACTGGATGCTGGCTGAGCTTGTTATCCTGGATCTGATATTGAGTAATTGTGTGACATCGATGAAATAACTTGACCTCTCTCTTGAATCTGACTCGCTACAGAACAGAATTTAATGAGAAACCTACACATGATCGTTATTAGGCTTCCTAACATACCCCGAAGGGGATCCATGTTAATGTTTCCTTTTACCTTAGTATATGTGAGTGTGTGTGTGTGTGTCTGTGTGCGCACGCGCGCGCGTACCTGTGAACTCAAGGTGTGTTTCAGAGTGCTGAGAAGGCTTTTTTTGGTTTCCTTCAGAAATCTCTTCCTAACCTGCCCAATGATGCATGGAATTCCTCAAAAGGGGCAGAGCATTTCATGCTATAATTAGCATTAGAAATTAACATACAAATCACTATGGGAGAGGTGACACATAGAATTTCATACTATGACTTAAAAAGATTTCAAGGAACTCTTTTTCTAAGAGTAAATTTTGACAGGGCTAAGAAGTCGAGGAAAGTGAATGCTTACAGATGGGGAAGAATAAAAGAACACTTAGAATACCAAAAGCACATTCCGCTTGCTTCACATCTTCGCCTGGAACTGGCCCTGGGGAGCACCTTGGAGAGGACAGTTACATACACTTTGAGTTTTGGTAGGAAACACCTCACCTCCATCCCCAGGAGAACATAAGCTTAGAGGGTTGTACCTTGTTGAACCTCTCCATTCACACTGAGAACACTTAGATTTCTGAGCAGTGCTAGCCAACACTAGGAACTGCACCTATGAGAGCCCATCTGATGGTACAGTAGCAAACGGAATATACTGGACCACCAGTGTTTAAAACATGAAGTTTTAATCAGTGACAGTTCAGGGAGGTTAATGTCGTAACTTTTGCTTGTTTTTGACTGTTTTTATATAATTTTTGTTTGCTTATTTATTTGGTAGCCAGAATGGAAAGTGTATCTTTTTAAAATATCCATAGAATAGGAGGACACTCTAAGCCTCATACTTAATAATAACAACCCCCGTTGCTAAGGATCACAGTACAGATGGCATATGAAATTACTAGGAGGATGCAGCCTTTCTGACAGGCTCATTTAGTCTGATTTTGATAAAATAACAATTCAATGAAAGGAGTTTCTGTGTTTTGAGTATTCTGGAATATTCTGGCATATTCTAGATTGAACATTAAATAATAGTGTCTTGTTCTGTATCTAATATTAGTTCCCAGGATATCTGTCCTCAATACCCTTCCCAGTGTTTCCTTGTTTTCATGAACTTTCATTTTCTTTGCCTTTTGCCACAATCATCAAGAAAGGATAGGTTGAAAATGAAGGTCAGGAAGCTGCTGAGTCTCTGTGAGTGTCTATAAGTGGTATCATGTTGACCCAGAGTCCGAATGTGTGGAGAAAACAGAGATAGGTAAAAAGAATTTAAAAAAAAATAGGTAGTTACTGACATTGTAGAGAGAGCCAGCAATCTGACAGGAGGGACAAAGCCTACTTGGGACCAAAGATACAAGTATTCGAGTCAGAAAGAGGACTGTGTCCAGGATTGCTTTGGTCATCTCTCCAAAAGCCTTTCATTTGAGTGTCATTTTCTAGAAAGTCCCACCCTCAATGGCTTTCACAACGGGTATCTTGAAGACAATGCTGGTCTTCTGACACCTTCAGGTGTTGAGAATTCCCTCTTCTCCGGCACCAAACAACATTCTTTGTAGCCTGGTTTAACAATTCAAGAATCCTTTCAAGATTTTGCAATCCAAACTACTGTCAAGAATAACTATCCTAGGGGCACCTGGCGGGCTCATTTGGTGGAGAATGGGACTCTTGATCTCAGGGTTGTGAGTTCAAGCCCCATGTTGGGTGTAGAGATTGCTTAAAAATAAAAATCTTAAAAAAAATCTTAATCATGATGAGGTTGAGATATTATATAAGACTAGATGTAGGAAGAAAAAGATCAAGAAAGAGAAAGATAATCATAGTGAAATACAGGATCTGTAAATCCAAGCACACGGCTCCAGTGTGTTCATAATTGCTGATTCTCGGCATTGCTCTGAACTTAAGTACTTTCTACTGAACTCTCTTGAATAGTCCAAGAAGGATATTTTTAAATTAAAGAGTAAATAAAAAATAGTAAGAGACTAATATAATTTCCAATATTTTAGTCTCCCAGCTATACAAGGCATGTAGACTATCAAGAAAGAGACTGTCAGGGCACCGGGGTGGCTCAGTCACTTAAGCGTCTGCCTTCGGCTCAGGTCATGATCCCAGAGTTTTGGGCTCCAGCCCCGGGTCGGGCTTCCTTATCAGTGGGGATTCTGCTTCTCTTGCTACCCTTCACCCCACTCATGCTTGCTCTCTCTCTCAAATAAATAAATAAAATCTTTTTTTTTAAAGAGACTATCAAATTATAGGTTTACAGACAACCCCCCTCCAAGATCATTTAGTTCCCATTTCTGTATCTACCTAAACAAGGCATTTTGAAAATCTTTATTTTTTTTAAATGGGATTTTTATTTTTTAAAGATTATTTATTTATTTATTTATTTATTTATTTATTTATCTGTCTGTCTGTCTGTCTGTCAGACAGCAAGAGAGTGCACACAAGCAGAGGGAGCGGCAGAGGGAGAACAGGCTTCCCGCAGAGCAGGGAGCCCCGTGCAGGGCTCGATCCCAGGACCCTGGGATCATGACCTGAGCCGAAGGCAGACATTTAACCGACTGAGCCACTCAGGCATCTGAAAATCTTTAAATATATAGATTAACCCTTAACTAAAACAATCCTCTGACAACCATATAGCATTGCTTTTCCTCAATCAAATATTTTCAATTAGAATTAAAGTTTGTTATATGTAATACAAATTTGGCTTCAATTTAAGACAGTGTTTTTCTGTCTTGTTTCACTATATTTCATACTGATTCTCTTATACATACCTTCTGTTATATTTTAAATAAAGGTTTTTAAAAGTTAGATAGTTTTTTACCTTGGTAGAGTCAAATTGCTTAGGGCTGCACATTCATTTTTTATGTTCAGGCTATAGTGACAAATTCAATCTTCATAAACATGCTGCTTTATACGGTGCTTTATACCTGGGCAGTTTGCAGTTCCAAGGGCAGTGATGACAAAAATTGTTGAGTCAAAAGCTCAATTTGTGACTTGATTCCTCCAATTCTAGTTTTCACAACAATTGAGTGTCAACTTTACTCGGAGTTGAGTGTTATTCTTGAAACTGACTGTGGAAAACAAAACAAAAACAACCCTCTTATTTAGATATGGATACTATAGAAGAAGAGGGAAAAATATACAGAAGATTTCTTAGGGACTGCTCACTGCTTGCTTCAGGGATATTTTTGAAAACAGAAATTAAATCTCCACAGCCAAAAATGCCTGGAACCAGGGTCGTGCTGAGCTGCAGACTGGGCCTGTCTCCACAGCCAAGCTGCGGCGGCTTTGGCCATTAACCCCGGGCTCGGGGCCACTCTGGCAGCTCTGCCAACCAGAACAGGCCGGGGAGGTGTGGCTTTGGGGCAGCCTTGCTCGCTCCCCAGGACTCTGCAACTGAAAACTCTAATAGGATTCCTGAGAAACACTAGAGCCAACCAGAGTGCCGATGCCACGTTCATCCTTTGGCTACTTTAACTCAAGTCCCCAGTGAGGCTGAGGGAAAACATAGAAATGATCAGTTTTTGCTAATTCCTGAGATATTCCTGTTCCTCCTTCGCTAGAAAAGCGTGACTCTGGACAACCCTTCAAAATCCCATCTCTACCAATCCCACGGTCTTTCATCTCCTCTAACTGGATTTTTGGCAGTCAAGGAGATGTGAGCAAGCAACACGTGTGCAAATAAACTCATTCACAGTGGGAGCCAGCCTAGGTCCCATGGAACTGACACTCGAAGTGGTGGTTCCAGAAGTTGTAGGACTGCCATGACTTCGAGATTTGGCTCTGTGTATACCAAGTGGATGATTGCAAGCCACCAAACCAGGTCATTCGGTTCCATCGCATTCCATCTGGGAACTGAATTATTTCATCTGGCTGCCCAAAATAGATTAACTAGAAAACTGCCAGCCTATTTAGGGCTTTGGTCTGTAAATACAAAGCAGTAAGAAGTCCCATGCATTGTAGATTTTAGGGAATTTAAAATGTGCCATCAGATCCTTCCCATAGAGTCCTCTCTGGCATGCATGAGCTAGCCTACGAATGTAGTAGACTGCAGGGTAATGTCTCTATCCAAGGGCTATGTTTCATACCTTCCTCTCCTCAGCTTTTGCACTAGGAGGGAAATCCATAATGGAAACTGAACAGCTGGAGCTTGGATTATTTTTGGTGATCAAAGAAAAACAGTTTGATTCTTGGACATTGTTTTCCCTTGTGGAACAAGAATTTTAATTTGTGCCATTGGTTTGCTCTCTCCTTACCCAAAGGAAAATGAGAAAATTAGAGTATGGATCCTAAAATAGGTTGTATTTCTGAACTCATTGGTGATTAATAATAGATATCTCTAACCCCTAGACAATTAGTTAGTGTTCATATATAATTCCCTCGACTCACAGAGGGGAAACAAACAAACAAACAAAAAGGCTAAAGCTGAGTGTAAAATCTAATCAGATGTTGTACACTTTTCCCCATAGCCAAAACGGAGACTTGAAAATTTATGCTATCCAATTACAATGTCTCTTACATCTAAAGAAAGGAAGAATGAAGCAGTTATTTAAAATACCATTCCAGGTCAGAGTGTACCACTATTTGGGACTGTCTGAATTTGTCTCCATCTTTGTGCTCATTCTCCCTCCCCCAGGTTCTGGATCCTCTCTCTCAGGATTGACCTTATAATTGTACTGATCCAGACCAGTCTCAGAGCAATGGAGACCCTCAGTTCTGAGCAGATTAATCTCCCTAGGATTGAAAACCTATTTCAGGTTTGCATCCCTATTCATTCCCAGCACTGTCAGTAAGATGGACAGTTAGCAGTCAACAAGAAAAACTCCCTTTGGTCACCCATGGTGCAGTAGCACATACGTTATAAAATAGAAATATGTATTTATGGCATGCTATAAAGAAAGCTCTAATCCAAGGACTGAAAAAAAAAAAAGTGAACAATAACGTCAACCACAGGCATTGATCTGTTTCATCCCCTTGCATTAAATTTTTGCTTTCTCTTTTTCCCCCCCAAACTGGATAATTCAGACATTTCCTACAATACATCTTCATTAGAGTCCATAAATGTTTTATGCATGTGCATTTAGAAAATTTGCTCTAAAGCCTGAATTTGAGCAAGGCCATCACTAGAAGGGAAAAAAAAAAAGCATCATTGACATCTGCTGAAGTGTTAATTTCTCTGAAAGCACAGAGTCTGTATTAACAGAGACTTTCTCTTACTGAATGATAAGTTTTAAAATTGTTGAAAGAATGCCAAAGGGTTTTCATGTAAAGATTGTGTCATTGTATCCCTGCTTTCCTGAAATTTGCTTTTTAAATCTTTTATTCTAAAATCTAAGGCTTCCAAAAAAATTATTTTTTCAAGTTTTTATTTAAATACAGTGTAATATTAGTTTCAGGTATACAATTTCATGATTCAGCATTTATATACAACACCCAGTGCTCATCACAAATGCACTCCTTAATCCCCATCACCCATTTAACCCATACTCCCACCTATGCTCCCTCTGGTAACCATCAGTTTGTTCTCTATAGTTAAGAGTCTATGGTACCAAAACCCATTGGTGAAGCCCTATGCCTATTACAATAAAATTGAGAGAATGTCAAAACATAAGGTTGATAGGATTATGAAAGTTGTAATGTTTAATCTGATATTCTCTAAAGAAATCCTGGTAAGTTTAACTGAATGTTTTATGGGAATGGATATTAAGCCTGGCTGAGAACACCTCCCTTACCCTACTGTAAAACCATAACCTATTGATAAAGTCCTAACAGAAGCTACAGCGAGGAACATAAGGGTTGATGGAAATATGGTAAAAATTTGTAGGAGAATTTATATGTCTGAATACACTTTAAGACATCATGATGGCCAACAGACACATGAAAAGATGTTCAACATCACTCATCATCAGGGAAATGCAAATCAAAACTACAATGAGATATCAACTCACACTTCTCAGAATGGTTAAAATCAAAAACACAGGAAACAACAGGTGGTGGCAAGGATGTGGAGAAAGGGGAACCATCTTACGCTGTTGGTGGGAATGCAAACTGGTGCAGCCATTCTGGAAAACAGTATGGAGGTTCCTCAAAATTACATATATATTTAATGACAAGTTTTGTCTGATTGACATCAGACATAATTTAATCTTTTTTTCTTTTCCTTTTTGTTTTTATTTTAATTCCAGTTAACATAGTGTAATATTAGATTCTGGTGTACAATATAGTGGTTTAACAATTCCATGCAACACCCAGTGCACTCCTTAATCCCCATCACCTATTTAACCCATCTCCCCACTTTCCTCCTTTCTGGTAACTGTGAGTTTGTTCTCTATAGTCTGTTGCTTGATTTGCCTCCCCCCCTTTCTTTCCCCTTTGGTCATTTTTTTTCTTAAATTCTACATATAAGTGAAATCATATGGTATTTGTCTCTCTCTGACTGACTTATTTCACTTAGCATAATACACTCTGGTTCCATCCATGTCCTTGCAAATGGAAAGATTTCATTCTTTTTTTATGGCTAATATTCCATTGAATATGAATATTATAGATATTCATAGATACCACTTCTTTATCCATTCATCAGTTGATGGACATTGGACAATTTAGGCTCTTTCCATAATTTGGCTATTGTAGATAATGGTGCTTTAAACATTAGGATGCATATATGCCTTCAAATTGGTATTTTTGTATTTTTGGGTAAATACCTAGTAGTACAATTGTTGGAGTATAGGGCAATTCTAACTTTAATTTTCTGAGGAAACTCCATACTTATGTTTAACAGAGTGGCTGCACCAGCTTGCACTCCCGCCGGCAATGTAAGAAGGTTCCCCATTCTCGGCATCCTTGCCAACACTTCTTGGTTCCTGTGTTGAGTTTAGCCATTCTGAAAGGTGTCAGTTGATATTTCATTATAGTTTTGATTTGTATTTCCCTGATGATGAGTGATGTTGAGCATCTTTTCATGTGTCTGTTGACCCTCTGGATGTCTTCCTTGGATAAATGTCTATTCATGTCTTCTCCCCATTTTTCAATTAGATTGTTTTTTGGGTGTTGAGTTTTATAAGTTCTTTATGCATTTTGGATACTAACCCATTAGCAGATACGTCATTTGCAAATATCTTCTCCCATTTGTAGGTTGCCTTTTAGTTTTGGTAATTGTTTCCTTCACTGTGCAGAAGTCTTTATTTTGATGAAGTCCCAATATTTTATTTTTGCCTTTGTTTTCCCTGCCTTGGGAGATATATCTAGTAAGAAGTTGCAATGGCCAGTGTCAAAGAAGTTATGCCTATGTTGTCCCGTAGGATTTTAATGGTTTCAAGTCTCACATTTAGGTCTTTCATCCATTTTGAATTTATTTTTGTGTATGGTGTAAGAAAGTGATCCACTTTCATTCTTTTGCATTTTGCTGTCCATTTTCCCAACACCATTTGTTAAAAAGAATGTCTTTGTCCCATTAGATATTCTTTCCTGCTTTGTCAAAGATTAATTGGCCATATATCTATGGGTTCATTTCTGGGCTTTTTGTTCTGTTCCATGGGTCTATGTGTCTGTTTTTGTGTCAGTACCATACTGTTTTGTTAACTACAACTTTATAATATAACTTGAAATTCGGAATTGTGATGCCTCCAGCTTTGCTTTTTCTTCTTCAAAGTTGTTTTGGCTATTCAGGGTCTTTTGTGGTTCCATGCAAAATTTAAGATTGTTTGTTCTAGCTCTGTGAAAAATGCTGGTGTTATTTTGATAGGGATTGCATTAAATGTGTAGATTGCTTCGGGTAGTGAAGACATTTTAAAAATACTTGTTTTTCCAATCCATGAGCATGGAATATTTGTCCATTTCTTTGTGTCATCTCCCATTTCTTTCCCCAGTGTTGTATAGTTTGCAGAGTACAGATCTTTTTCCTTTTTCATTAGGTTTTTTTCCCTAGGTATCTTAGGGGTTTTGGTGAAGTTGTAAATGGAATCAATTCCTTGATTTCTCTTTCTACTGCTTCATTATTGGTGTATAGAAATCCAACAGATTTCTGTACATTGTTTTGTATTCTCTGACTTAATTCATGTATCAGTTCTATCAGTTTTTTTGGTAGAGTCTTCTGGCGTTTTCTATATAAAGTATCATGTCATCTGCAAATAGTAAATGTTTGATTTCTTCCTTGCCAATTTGGATGTCTTTTTTTTTTTCCTTGTATGATTGCTGTGGCTAAGACTTCCAGTACTATGTCAAGTAACAGTGATGAGTTTGGACATCCCTCTTTTGTTCCTTACCATAGAGGAAAAGCTCTCAATTTTTCCCCATTGAGGATGATATTAGCTGTGGGTTTATCATATATGGCCTTTATTATGTTGACATATGTTCCCTACAAACCTACTTTGTTGAGGGTTTTTATCATGGATGGATGTTGTACTTTGTCAAATGCTTCTTCTGCATCAATTGAAAGGATCATATGGTTTTTATCCTTTTTTTATTAATGTGGTGTATCACATCAATTGATTTACAAATACTGAACCACACTTACAGCCCAGGAATAAATCCAATTGATCATGATAAATGATACTTTTGATGTAGTGTTGGATTTGGTTTATTGGTATTTTATTGAGAATTTTCGCATCTATGTTCATTATGGATATTGGCCTGTAATTCTCCTTCTTGGTGGGGTATTTACCTGATTTTGATATCAAGGTAATGGTGGCTTCATAGTATGAATTTGGAATTCTTCCTTTTTCTTCTGTTTGTTTGTTTTTTTAATAGTTTGAGAAGAATAGGTATTAACTCTTCTTTAAGTGTTTGGTAGAACCACCTGTGAAGCCATCTGGCCCTGGACTTTTGCTTCTTGGGAATTTATTTTTTTTTTTTTTTAAGAGAGGAAGAGTGTGGGGTGGGAGGGGCAGAGGCAGAGGGGAGAGGGAGAGAGAGAATTTTAAACAGGCTCCATGCCCAGTGCAGAGCCTAATGTGGGGCTTGTTCTCACAACCCTGAGATCATGACCTGAGCCAAAAATCAAGACTGGGGTGCTTAACTGACTGAGACAGCCAAGCACCCTTCTTGGGAGATTTCTGATTATTTCAGTTTCTTTGCTGGTTATCTGTCTGTTCAAGTTTTCTATTTCTTCCTGCTTCAGTTTTGGTAATTTAATAATATATTCATTGCTTCCAGGTTGTCCAATTTGTTTGTGTACACTTTTTCATGATATTCTCTTATAATTGTATTTCTGTGATGTTGGTTGTTATTTCTCCTCTCTAATTTGTGATTTTATTTATTTGGGTCCTTTCTCTTTTTGATAAGTTCGGTTAGGGGTTTATCACTTTTATTAATTTTTTTTTAAAGAACAAGTTTCCGGTTTCATTGATCTGTTCTATTGTTTTTTTTTTTTTTTTGGTTTGTTTGTTTTTTAGTTGCTGTAGCATTTTTTTTCTGCTTTGATCTTTATTATTTCCTTCCTTCTGCTGGCTTTAGGCTTCATTTGTTGCTCTTTTTCTAGCTCCTTTGGGTGTAAGTTTAGGCCATTTGAGATTTTTCTTTCTTCTTGAGGTAGGCCTGTATTGCTGTAAATTTCCCTCTTAGGACAACTGCTTTTGCTGCATCCCAAAGGTTTTGGACCATTGTGTTTTCAATTTCATTTGTTTCCATGTAGTTTATTTCTTCTTTGATTTCCTTGTTGACCCATTCATTGTTTAGTAGCTAATTGAACATAATAAAAAATAATTAAAAAAAGAAATTATGCGTGGTATGATCTCAATCTTTTTGTACTTGAGACCTAATTTGTGACCTAGTGTGTGATCTATTCTGGAGAACGTCCCATATATAGTTGAAAAGGATGTGTATTCTGCTGCTAATTTAGGATGGCATGTTTTGAATATATCTGTTAAGTCCATCTGGTCTAGTGTGTCATTCAAAGCCATTGTTTCCTTGTTGATTTTCTGCTTAGATGATCTGTCCATTGCTGTAAGTGGGGTGTTAACATCCCCTCCTATTATTGTATTATTATCAATCAGTTCCTTGATGTTTGTTATTGTTTTCTATATTTGGGTGCTCCCAAGTTAGGGGAATAAATATTTACAATTGCTAGGACTTCTTGTTGGACAGACCCCTTTGTGACATAGTGCCCTTCTTCATCCCTTGTTCAGTCTTTGATTTAAAGTCTACTTTCTCCAATATCAGTATGGCTAGTCTGGCTTTCTTTTGATGTCCATTAGCATGGTAAATGTTTCTCGATTCCCACACTTTCAATCTGCTGGTGTCTTTAGGTCTAAAATGAGTCTGTTGGGGCATGTGGGTGGCTCAGTCAGTTAAGTGTTTGACTCTTGATTTCAGCTCAGCTCATGATCTTGGGGTCGGGGGATCAAGCCTCGCATTGGACTCTGTGCTGAGCATGGAGTCTGCTTAAGATTCTCTCTCTCCCACTGCCCCTTCCCCCCAAAAAAATTAATAAATAGATAATAAAAAAATAAGATGAGTCTCCTGTAGGTGGCATATCGATGGGTCTTGTTTTTTTTTTTTTTTTTTTTTTTTTTTTTAATCCATTCTAACACCTTGTGTCCTTTGATTGGAGCATTTAGTACTTTTGCATTCAGAGTAATAATTGTTGATGTATATTTAGTGCCATTTTATTACTTGTTTTGTCATTGTTTCTGGAGATTGTCTCCATCATTTTCAGACTTTTGTTTGTACTCAAAGAGTCCTGTTTAATATTTCTTGCAGGGCTGCTTTAGCAGTCACGAACTCATTTAATTTTTGTCTGGGAAACTCTTTATCTCTCCTAATATTCTGAATGATAACCTTGCTGTGTATATTCTTGGCTGCATATTTTCCCCATTCAGCATGTTGACTATATCATGCCACTCCCTTCTGGTTTGCTAAGTTTCTGTTGATAAATCTGCAGCTAGCCTTATGGGTCTTCCCTTATAAGTTAAGAATTTCTTTTGTTGCTGCTTTTAAGATTTTTTTTATCACTATATTTTGCCAGTTTAATTACAATATGTCTTGGTATCAGCCTGCTTTTGTTGATTTTGATGGGAGTTCTCTGTGCCTCCTGGATCTGGAAGTCTGTTTCCTTCCCCAGATCAGGGGAATTTTTCAGCTATTATTTCCTCAAATAAATTTTCTGCCCCCTTTTCTAGCTCTTCTTCTGGGACTCCTATAATATGAATGTTACTACATTTGATGGAGTCACTGAGTTCCCTAAGTTTATTCTCATGTTCCATAATTCTTTTGTTCAACTTTGTTACTTTCCATTATTTTGTCTTCTATATCTTATTCATTCCCCAGCTTCTTCCAGCCTTGTGCTCATTGCATCAAGCCTGCTTTCAGTCTGTTGTTTTATTTTTCATTTCTGATTCATTTTTAACTCTTTTATCTCTGCAGTAATGGCCTCCCTGAAGTCTCCCATTCTCTTCTCAAGCCCAATAAGTATCCTTATGATTGTTGCTTTAAAATGTCCATCAGGCATGTTACTTATATCTGTTTCACTTGGATCTCTGGCTGTGACCTTATCTTGTTCTTTAATTTGGGATGGATTTCTTCATCTTGGCACTTGGTCTAAGTCTCTGTCTTCTCCTGCGTGTTAGAAAAACCTATTACGTTCCCTGTTCCTGAGAGTAATGGCTTTACAAAGAAGAGGTCATAGAGTGTCCAAGGCCTGGTGTTTCAGAGAGTTTCTCTGGTGTGTGCTGCTTGTACTCTGCTGTTGTGTTTTGGCTGCTCTATTCTTGAGGTCAGTCATGGGCAGAGGCTCTCCTTGCCTGAAGTGGACAGTGTTTTGTTTTTGTCCAGAATATGGCAAGTTTTAACTAGGTGTGCTCTGGTCTGCTTGTTAAATGAGACCTGATACTAATTCCACTAGAATGGAAGGCCTACAGAACTCTCCGGTCAGGAGAGGTGGTGTGGGCAGGCATCTGCCCTTTGAGTTCCCCAGCATTCTTCAAATGGATGTTTCAAAGGCATCTGCCCCCTGGGCTACTTGCGGGCCTTCTCTCTAGGGGTAGTGTGGTGCCCTCAAGGCTCTATGCCAGCCAAGCCTGCTGGCCTTTATTTAAAATTGCAGTCTTTAAGCCCTGCTTATTGTAAGAACTCACAAAAATCAGCCTCTCTCATTTTCCCAGACAATGGCTTTGGGGAAGTGTTCTCCTTGTGTGTTCCCCTGTGTGCTCCTCTCTTTCACTTTTCTACATAACCAGGGCACCCTCCCCTCTGCAGCACCCTCCATCTGTTTCTCCCCCAAACTATGTTTCTGCACTTCCTACCTTCCTTGATGTGGCCTCTTCTCTCCCTCCAGTTTGTTCTCCGAGTCCTCAGGATGGTTTCTGGGGTATTTAGAATGATTTAATAGTTATCTAGTTATGTTCCAGGGACCAGGTGAGCTTAAGGTCCTCCTACTATGCCATCATCTTAGTACTCCGACAGGATTTATTCTTAAATTTTGGAGGGGAGTATTTTCTCACAGGGAAAAAAATCTTATGGGTGTGCAAAGGGGTTTTCAAAATAGTCTTGTTACTTAATAGTAACAAGTGATAGCAAAAGAAGTGAAATAAGTGAAGACTATTCTTTCCATTGTATGCCCCACTACATCGACCCCAAGTAGGTAGGATTCTGCATGATATAAATTTCAGGTCCTTAAATTTTTACTCTTCAGTGATTTCTAGCATCCATAGAAAAAGCTAAAGCACAACCTCATCTTTCTTTTTAGGATATCACCATCTTTCTCTCATATTTTAGCTCAGGTCCTCCAGAAATCAGTCTATAACAGAAACTTTGGTGTAGGTAGATACTTTGGGAAGTCACCCAGGGAGTAGGAATGAGGGCAGAAGAACTAAAACATGAGAGGAGTGAAAGCTAATTTAAAGGTGTGTTCTCAAAGAGGTGTTCCCAAAACCATATTAATGGTCCATTTTGACTCCTTTCTCTTGTCATTGTGGAACAAAGGAATCTGAAAAATTCATCTAAGCATAAGGACTTGGACGGTGCACACCTTTTATGAGTGGCTGAACTTTTTTAAAGAAAGACTGGAACTAATTATGGATGGAAACCACCTACTGCAGCTACATATGTATTTCACCATTTTTTATTTTTTGAGAGAGGTTGGGCGTGGGAGAGAGAAAATCTTAAGCAGGCTCCATGCCCAGCCCAGAGCCTGACGTGGGTCTTGATCTCACAACACTGAGACCATGACCAAAGCCAAAATAAAGAGCCAGATGCTTATCCGACTGAGCCACCCACCCTCTTGTCCTTTTGTTGAAATGGCATTGTGACTTATGGCAATAATAGAAAAACTTTGTTTTTTTAGAAGGGGTCAAAAGACTTTCCATAAAGGTAATTTTTTGATAAGAGTTGCTTTCATCTTTTTTATTTAGTCCTATCTTCTTCCAATTAATTTTGGCAATTTATATTTCCCCAGAACAGCATACATACCTACCCTCTCTCCCATTTGCTTATTTAATAGTCCTTATTAGTGGTACTATTTTCTATTTTATTTAATCCTATATATTTATTATCTATGAATTTTCCTCTGAGTACTCCCTTGGCCAGATTCCATATAGCTTCATTGTGGTTGTTGATTTTTAAATATTCTACATTGTAGTGGTATTTCTACTTTGAACCAATAAATACTAAGTAAATTATTTTTAAATTTCTAAATGATATTTTGAAGGTTAATCTATTACTGTAAATTTCTAATGTTAATTAAATCAGTTTGCATAGGGAATAAAACCCATAAGTGTATCTTTTCAGGAATTTGTTGGTATGCTAAATAATGGGTACTGGTAAAGAAGTTACATTTCTGTTTTAAGGTGTATGTTTGAATATATTTAATTAAATCTTATTAATTCAGAGTATATACATCATTATTTATATTTTACCCCTTTGTCAAATGTTAGTTATTTTAAAATATACTTTTTTTGCTTTATAAAGTCTAATAAAACTTCATTTAATAGATGACTCCTACCCCTTAAATCCTTTGCATAAATTATATAGCTTAAAAATATAAAAAGAACACTATTACCCTATTTTGTGCTTTTTGTTTTTAATTCATTGCCTGATGTTATTATTGTAACCAATGCCTTCTTATAACTTGAATATATAGTTGACCCTTGAACAATGCAGGCATTTGGGGCCCCAGCATTCTCCCCACATCAGAAATCATGTATGACTTTCCATTCCCCAAAAATATATCTACTAATGGCCTACTGTTGATCAGAAGCCTTACTGATAAACAGTTGATTAACAGATGTTTTGTATATGTATTATATAGTATATTCTTAGAATAAAGTAAGCTACAGAGAAAAAGTTATAAAAATCATAAGGAAAATACATTTACAGTACTGTTTTTATCGAAACAAAAAATCTTTGTATAAGTGGACCTGTGCAGTGCAGTTCAAATCAATGTTGTATGCTTTTGTGACTACATTAATAGTTAATCCTTTTGTTTGTCATTTGGATTTTGTTTTACAGTCTAACCTCCCATTTACATTTATTATTATAATGCAAGTATTTGGTCTTCTGTTTGTTAAATGATTTCTATATCTTCTTAAATGCTGTCTTATTATTTTCTAATTTCTGCCGTATGTACTCATTTGTTTTCTTATTTTTCTGTTGTTTTAAACCATAGGAATCCTATTTTAAATTCTAGTCCTGTTTGTTTTTTTACATTTAAAAATCACTTAATTTCTGTGTTGAGTGGGATGCATTGATCAGAAAGAAATCCAATGTACACTAAACATGGATAAGCATCAGAGTTTACCAGAAGCAATCAAAGGAGTTAAATTATAGAATGAAGAAGAATTACATCTATCAGCTAGACATTGAGGGGAAAGGAAAGGAGAATAGGAACAGAGAAATGAAGAACCCATGGGATGACTTGCATAGTTTTCTATTACTGTTGTAACAGATTACCAGAAACTGACTAGCTTAATACAACCCAAATTTTATAATTTAGTTACTATAGCTCAGAAGTCCAGTGGGCTCAGGTCTCTGCTTAGGTCTCAAATGACTGAAATCAAGGTGTCAGCAGTGTTGTGTTCCTTTCTGGAGTTTCTGGGTAAGAATCTTCTTCCTTCTTTATTCAGACTGTTGGTAAAATTCAATTCCTTACAGTTGTAGCACCAAGGTTCTGTTTCCTTGCTAGCTATTGGCTGAGGACTGTTCTAGATGCCACCTGCATTCCTTGGCTCATAGTTCCCTTCTTCCATCTTCAAAGTCAGTATGGTGGGTCGAATCCTTACACTGCATCTCTCTGACTCCAGCTGGGAAACGGTCTCCTCTTTTATTTTTTGTTTTGTTTTGCAATATTACAATAACACATAAGCAGTCTGAATCCAGTGTTTGTCTGATTTAGTCAACTTTTCATGAAGCTGCCAATTTTTTCTAAAATATCACTTAGGACAACCAGCTAGGTTCCTTCCTTCCTTGAAAGTGTTTCTCCTCTTTTTATAGGCTGGTGTGATTAAATTTGGCTCAAACGAATCATCTTTCCATTTCAAGATCCCCAAACTTCATCACATCTGAATAGTCTTTTTGCTATGTGATGACATATTTACAGGTTCCAGAGATTAGGGAGTAGACATTTTTGAGGGGTGCTTATTGATCCTACAGCAGAAGGGTTGACAAGAACCTATTAGAAATCAAACTCGGCAGCAGTAGGAGTTCTGGTCAAAGCTTCATTGTACTGACCTGGCAGTAGGGTCCTACTTTGTGCAAATGAATTATATTAACAAAAACCATATGCAAATGAAATGAATAATAATTAGGGGTGGGACACATGTGGGCTGGAATGTCTCACTATGGGGAGGGTCTAGGAGGAGTTTGAACATGATTTCTTTTTTTTTTTTTTTAAAGATTTTATTTATTTATTTGACAGAGAGAGACACAGTGAGAGAGGCAACACAGGCAGGGGGAGTGGGAGAGGGAGAAGCAGGCTTCCCATGGAGCAGGGAGCCCGATGCGGGGCTCGATCCCAGGACCCTGGGATCATGACCTGAGCTGAAGGCAGACACTTAACGACTGAGCCACCCAGGTGCCCCTTGAACAGGATTTCTGATAGAGATCAAGAATGGTGTCAAGGAAGAGGAAGAACGTGACACCTGCAAAAGTAGTTTAGGAGAGATCTTCTGGGCATTGCAGACTTATTGCTATTCTTTGTGACCCAGACTGGAGTAGATGTTACATAATAAATCATGTAATTTTACATCCAAGTTGCCTCATCTAGTTAGTGTGGCATTGCTGCTTTAAAAAACAAGGCTCTTATTTATTAAGAAATGTTCCCTGAGCAAAGCAGGTGATCAGTCTTCTGGTGCCTTATGTAGGGGGTAAAACAATCTAATCAGTCTAGACCTTGGATTCTATCCCCTTCTCTTAACATCATCCTGGAGGGTTGGGCCAATCCAGGGGAAGTAGCAGGGAGACTAGTTCTCAATGTTTGGAGTCAAGGTTGAAACATTATATTAAGAGTTACATAAAACCATTCCCTTCCCTCTAGAGACAATGAGTTTGTAATGTATTTTATTTTTCTCATTTCATCTACCTAGCTCTTCAATATTTTCTGTTATATTTAAATTTTGCATCTAAATTATTCTTAGTACATTGTTTTCATTTTATCTATTGAGTTTTATATTCAATTTTACTAAATAGACTTATAGTTATTTGTGTAACTATCAGAAATTCGATCAGTAATTCTACTGAGAGACCATTTATAAAACTATTTTTTGATTCTTTAGTTCTTAATTGGAGAGACATGATATTATATCTACACCAGCTCAAAGTAAGAAAAATAGAAATATTTCTTTTTCTGAAATATTTATTTTCTAAAAATCATTGTGCAGTGCTAACATTCAATCAGGCTCTTTATAAGATGGCTTTTTCTTTCCCAGCATATTTTGTGTTCATCCTTTTCTCTCCATCCAAGTTTTTTTCTTCTACTCTAGACTGAAATATGCAGGCTTTGAGTTCTATGTTAACCTTCAAACTTACTTCCTACCCACTCTCTATCTAGTTCTATCAATCGTCATGCAGGTGCTAATCCACTTTCATAAAACATTTTGATCTTGTTGGTTGGTTACTTGTGGCCTTACTAGAACTGCCTAATGTAGATTATTCCTTTTTGGATGGTCTTTGCCATTTCTTTCCCTTAATCAAATCTTTACATTTATTTCAGTGCTAAATGCAGATAGTATCTTCTCTACCTGATGACACCTGGCAACTTGTCTTTTCCTTGTCTCCATTCACATAATATCTATCATCCACTTGAAGGACATTAACCTAAATTATATGTACTTTGTGATTTTCTCTCAGTTTTTTTCTGTGATTCCTCTTTCCTCTATCATCTTGTAACTTTGGTTAGGTCAGTGATTGTTTCTTCCTTTATGGTCTCCCCCACACCTGGCATGCTGTTATGCTAACAGTAAGAGTCTAAGATTTGCTGTTCAATGAATAACTAAGTTTATGCTAGATGACTCAGCTCAATAATTTAATGTAACTTAAAATTTAAATACAAAAGTAAAAAAAATATGTGCATGGTTTTAAAATAAAATTGTAAAAACGATAGCCTCCCTTTTCCCAATGTAAACTCTCTTGGTGGTTCCTTATATATATGTAAAAGAAATGTTTCTACTTATTTACATCAAACTAGAACTCTAATTCACCTATGTGTAGATAAAATATATAGGAAGCAGTGTATATACTGTTCTATTTTTTTCCCTCACATATTTATTTCTTAATTTGATGATCTTTATCAGCATTTTTGGCCATATTTTATTACTTTTTAATGACTATGTAGTATTTCATTGTATAAATTTGCCAAGCACTATCTTCCATTTATGGATATTGAAGCTATTTCAAGTTGTTCATAGTTTTGTTTATAACAACAAATAGGAAGTATACATTTTAAGCAAAATCAGTCTTGACAGCCTACTGCTCTGGAACAAAGGTATCTGCATTCCCACATCAGATCTCTTCATATAAATTCCTGGTTTTGGAGATTGGAGGTTTACTTATCTATGAAGAGAAGTCCATGGGAAACATACTATGTTGAGCGCAGTAATAAAAAGGAATAAGGTTAACATGTGCACACTTGACTTGCAACTGAAATTATCCTACTTGCAATACTATTTTTCTTAGGATGTTCCAGGCAGAGGCACAAGGCAAAAACAAAGACTTTGGAATGGAAACAGGTGGCTTAAGTAGAGTGAGGAAGAGAGGGAGTAGTATGAAATAGGCTGTGTAGGTCCTATAAACTCTTCAAAGTACTTTGCCTTGTCCAGAGAGAAGTGGGAAGACATTGGAGGGTTTTAAACTGACAAGTGACTTAATCTAACTTACATTTTAATAGAGTTACCTGCTACTTTGAGAATACATTGAAGGGGGGCAAGGGAAGCAGAGTGACTTGTCCGGAGGTCAGCTATACAGTAATCTAAGTAAGATTGACTGGAGGGATGGAGAGTGAACACCTGATAGGATCAGTGGATCGTAGACCCCAGTGGGGTCAAAGAGCTGGTAGAGTACAGGTATTAAAGGGAATGAGTGAGAAAATAGGAGTTGCTGGTCTGAAGTTAAGATGCATGAAACTGACATGATAAAAGAGATGCAGTTACAATGATGACCAGATCTAGAACCTTGGTTCTGATAGCAGAAAAGGAAGGTGAGACAAAGTGGAGGATAAGGTCATTGAGGGAGAGATTGAGGAACTGATAGGCCAGGGGAGTGCAAGGTTCATCTATAGGAACATTGATATTTCAACAAATTATGGCCAGAGTGAGGTTTGAGAATGTGTTAGTAAGCTGGGAGCTAATACTTTCAAGGCTGATGGGGAGAGGCTTCTAGTGCTGTGGAGGGCTGCAACAAACAGGGTATGACGGTAGAGTCTGACGCAATCTACCTAGGAATTGAGGAATTCTTCTAAACCAGAGAATATTCAAGAAAAAGTGTCATGATTAGCGCACTTTAGGGTCATGCTTTTAAGAACCGAGTTCTACTTTTTTTTTTTCCGGTAGCGGAGTCTGGAGAAGACACGCAGAAATGGCACCTCGCAAGGGGAAGGAAAAGAAGGAAGAACAGGTCATCAGCCTTGGACCTCAGGTAGCTGAAGGAGAGAATGTGTTTGGTGTCTGCCACATCTTTGCATCCTTCAATGACACTTTTGTCCATGTTACCGATCTTTCTGGCAAGGAAACCATCTGTCGCGTGACTGGTGGAATGAAGGTGAAGGCTGACCGAGATGAGTCTTCTCCCTATGCTGCCATGTTGGCTGCCCAGGATGTAGCCCAGAAGTGCAAGGAACTGGGCATCACTGCCCTCCACATCAAACTACGAGCCACAGGAGGAAATAGAACCAAGACCCCTGGACCTGGGGCCCAGTCAGCCCTCAGAGCCCTTGCCCGCTCAAGAATAAAGATCGGGCGGATTGAGGATGTCACCCCCATCCCCTCCGATAGCACCCGCAGGAAGGGGGGTCGCCGTGGTCGCCGTCTGTGAACAGGATTCCTCAAATTACTGTTTTCTGTTAATAAATTGGCTTTGTGTGAGCAAAAAAAAAAAAAAAAGAACTGAGTTCTAGAGCCAGACAGCCTGGGCTCAGATGTCATGTGCTATTTACTAGCTAGGTGACCTGAAGCAAAATGTCTTATCCCAGCTGTAAACTGGAGATGAAAGTTACCTCCCTCCTGAGGTTGTTGCGAGTCTTATTTGAGATAATATATGTAAAGCACATAGACCAGCGCCTGGTGCAGACTAAGTGCCACGTAAGTGTTTGCCATTAATAATGTCACTCTCTTCCCTTGGGTCTCACAAGGTATGTCAAAGAAATAGTCACCACATGCATTGTAAGTCGGTTACAGAGGAAGTTGGTGGAGAGCAATTTGTCAATGGCTTTACAGAGCAATTCTATTTCTAGGTATTTATCCTTTAGCTATACTTGCCCATTTATGAAATGACATCTATACAAAAATATTCTTGCTATATAATTGATAATGGTAAAAAGTTTGGAAAAACATATATCCATAGAATATATCCTATGCAGCTCTTGAAAAGAATGCATTAGGGCGCCTGGGTGGCTCAGTTGGTTAAGCGACTGCCTTCAGCTCAGGTCATGATCCAGGAGTCCTTGGATCGAGTCCCACATCGGGCTCCCTGCTCGGCAGAGAATCTGCTTCTCCCTCTGAGCTCTCTCCCCCCTCTCAGGTGCTCTCTCTCTCTCATTCTCTCTGTCTCAAATAAATAAATAAATAAAAATCTTTAAAAAAAAAAAAAAAAGAAAAGAATGCATTAGCTTCCTAATGTTGATAGAAAATTCTCCAGGATATATTGTTAGGTTAAAGAAAAAAATCAAATGCAGGACACAATACATACTTAGCTGGCATTTGATATGTACATATATATATTTCTCTCTGTATTTGTAAATGAATATAGTATTTTTGGAAAGTCACACAGGAAACTCTGCTTCTCAGAGGAAAACTGAGTGAGTAGGAGATAGGGGTAAGAGCACCATTGCTTTTTAAATTTACGTTCTGTGGCAGCTTTTATACTTCGTATTGTGTATATGTCCAAAAATGTTTTAAGTCTTGATTTTACAATGTCAATTTCATATTAGGGGCACATCGCTTCAGGAAATACTTCTTGAGAGCTTCACCATAGGCCCAAGTCCGTGGCAGCTTATATGAGTGTTTGAGAAAGCCTCACATTAGTCCTTCCCCTCGAGGTACTTGGGCAGGCAGGATGCATTGATGCAGTCATTAGAGAATAAACCAAAATGTGCAGTTGAACAAACCAGGGTTCTAACAAGGCTAAGAGGCAGACAGCTATTTCAACTTGGGACTTTTGAATTGGAAACTAGATCCGCATGTACATTTTGACTCAGGAAAAGGATCATCATGCCTATATATTTGCTAAAAAAAAAAAAAAAAAGACTCTCAAAGTTATCTGTCACATCACAGCAGTGCGAAAGCAAGAGATCTATTTATTCTTGTCCCAGCTGCTTTCTAGTAGCGCTGCAACTAAGATGCTGTATTTATTTAAACCTAAATTTAGCATGAAGTGCCTGGGCAGCTCAGGACACTGTAATAAAATGTGAGTGAGTGGCACCAGGATCCATGGCTGCTGATGAGAATGTGGGACGTTAGTGTTTCCAGCGAGTGTTAAAGCCCTGACACACATGGAAAAGAAAATAAGAAGAGAAGTAATTGAGATGCTGAGACGGGACATTGAGAATTACCCCCAAATAGAACCTGACCTTTTTTTTCTTTTTTGTCTCCTTAATCCCCTTCTAACCAAAGAGCACAGCGATGTGTTGGAAAAGCAGGCATGGTTTCTGTGCTACAGGCTACGGCCGGTGTGGGGACAGAGCAGTTTCTGATCCTGGACCAAATATAAAATTAACTTAAAAAATGGCTTTCTGTTTCAGTTTGTTTGCTCATAAGTTACAAAGCCTTGATAGATATTTGAGGAAAATGAAAGCAATAAGCTCAAAGTTGTTCAACTGAGAAAAATAGTTGCTTTGTGACACAGACATTTCTGAGAAACCTCTACCCTCAACCCTCTGTGCTTAGCCCCACCTTCCCTCCGAAGTCAGACACTGGGAAGAATGTACTGTTGAGCAATGCTCTACCACACAGGGGCTGTCGACCAAAGGAAGGCTAATTCCATGCTACGTGGAATCCAGAGAAATACATTTTGCTTGAGGCTAATCCTGGAGTCTGCTCTTGCCCAGAGAGCGCCCTTGTGGTCTTGAACGCCTGAAGACCCATCAGAATAATTCAGAAATTGAGGGTTTGGGTTCACTCTAGGGCACAATCAGGGACAAGGTTTGGCCCACTGGTCTTAGGCCACCCTAACACCATTTCAAGTCAAAGCCAATAAATGACCTGATTTCTCAGGAGTCATCAGGACAGTCCCCACCAATACTTGCCCTGCTCTAAGGGCAATAAAGGTTTGCTAAGTATAGGACCCCTGAGGACGTGGGAGCCAGGTCGGGTAGTAGCTTAAGGACTCCCACACCCCAGCAAGGAATGTCAGGAATCCCTTCTGCTTTCAAAGTACTTGGGAGACCATCAGCCTTTAGATTCCCTTCATGGATGTCCAATCTACCGAATGAATCTTTTACCGAAGTCTTCTGTTCTCATCAAAATGTCTGCTAGGACCAGGATCGAGTCTAGTCCAACCAAAGTGGCCACTATCCTACTTTCTTCATAAACTTCCTAGCAGCCCCTTTCTCCTGGGCTGGACCAGGCTTTCTGCATTCCTTAGGTAAGAAAGGTTTGAGTTTTTTTTTTTTCCCATGCTCTGCTCAGATACCCTTCAAACAATATGCATTTCAATACTAACCTGGATACATTTAAAATGTTTATACCTCTCTAGCTTGACTGTTGAGGCAGTGGTTTGGGCCTGGGATGAATCTGTCCCTCCTATGCTTTCTTCAAGCTCATCACCACTAGATCTATCCTCCTAACTCAGAGCTCCCAGAAAACCTGATAACCAGGGGAGCATTCTTTGGAATACTTTATTGGAAATATACCCTGGCTGAGATGTGTCTGGGGCTTAGCTCTAAACAGGCCCCCAAACACTCATCCATGCCATCTCAGACACACTGGAATCTCTAGAAAAGAAAAGAGAGAACAGGAATGTAAGTTCTACCTTGACAAATGCCACCCTACAGGAGACACTCACCTCATTCCAGGTCTAAAATTCTAAGAGTGAATAGAAATACCGTGCTTTTCTGTACCTGTAGGAAGGGTACTATTTTATTCTTCTAAAAAATGATATAGGGATTCTTGTTCTTCAGTTTTCTAGTTCAGGTTCTAGAAGTTGACAGAGCATGACAAGTGCTCCTCTTTCCCTAGTCCCACTCCACTGCTTCCAAAAGGTCGTCAGGGAAGGAGCAAAGCCAAGAGAGGCAGAAGAAGCACTGCATTTTTTAAGACTGTCAGATTGTGTGATTGATAGTACAGCAAACTCGGTATATTGCAACAGTAAATAAATAGGGCCCATGTGCCCTAAGTTAATATAGCTCCCAAGGGTGCCTTGGTTTCAAGGGCGCTGTTTATGTCCTGCAGAATCTCACTCAATTAAATAATAAAAATAAAGTTGCAGAAAGCAGGCTCTCAATCAGTGAGTTCCCGCTGAGAGCTCAAGCTCTGCTTTGTGCGGAGGGGTGCTGACAACAGCTTTCCTATCTTCAGGGGGCCCACAATCCAGTTGTGCAGGGAGACTCACACCCAAGAGCAGCAGAGCAGAGGACTGAACAATGTGTAATTAAGAGCTACATGTTTTCTGAGGCAAGGGAAGACTGGGTCCTCCAGGGAAGACTGAGTGAGAGGGTCAGGTACTAGACTCTGCAGGGAAGGAGTGAGGACAGGTGGAGAGAAAGAAACAGAATGAGCCTCCCTCCTGGAGGTGGAGAAACAAGCTCTGTTCAGGGGCTGTGAAGAGGTCAGACTGACGAGAGCAGACCATCTGCCCTGTGTTAATAATTTCAAAAGTACCACTTTCATATTATGCAAAATGGGGAAAATATGTGGATCTAATGAAAATATATATGTAAAAGCAAAAGAGATAGGATCCATTGTGCTTTGCACTTCGATCATCTATCCCTGACAGTGGCCTCAGAAATTGGACTATAGTTATGTGCATCAAGCTGAGGATGCAGACTTTGAAAGAAAGAAACATTTTTTAATTATACTAGTTACTTTATGATCTCCTTGACCATGATCACTTAAGTCTTTTCCTTCACTTCCAACTATTGAATTTTTAGCCTGAGATTCCAACCCAACACCTATTCCTATATAACTAAAAATACAATATCAGGCTTATATAGGATTTAGAAAAAGAAACGAAAAGAAGAAAAGGAAAACAGTTCTGTGCAATAAGCTTATGTTATATTTAAAACAGAACTTAGAAAACAAAATAAAACATAGATATGTTTAGTGCATAAAGCTCTGTCTGCCACTAATAAGGCACGTGACTTTAGTAGGAGGGAAATAGACTTCCATAGTTGTGATAAAGGAAGCAGAAGACACTTTGTGAATACATTTTGATCACAAATATTATCTTAGCATTTACTTTTTTTTAAGTATAGGATTGTAATTTTTCTGCAAAATGAATAATAATATCCAAATTTACTCTTTTCCTCTTCATTAAAATGGATTTTTTTCCCTTGCAGAAAAGCCTAATACCTATAAAAATGTTAGGCAAAATTTGAAATTAATGAATAAAGAATATATATGACTTTGTAACAGTCTTTGGGGAGGTGAGGCCATCTGGCTGTATAATTCACAACCCACCTGAGACATGTTCCTGTAGCTGTATGCTGCTCACTGATTTTGTACTTTTTGATCAAGATCACGTGAGAAATTAGCAGCCTTCTGCTCAAAACGCGAGATCCCCATAACTAATACAATGTGATGGAAAAGTATATGTGAAATATTTCCCTTGTCCTCTGACAAGCTATTCTTTATCAGACTCTAATTTGAGCTGCTTTTCACTGAGCATCTGTGGATGAGTACACCCGTGACTGTGTCCTGAGCTCACTGACGATGCACAACTTACCAGGATGACACACCCCAAGTGCCACCAGAGAGGCGAATGTGCATTCTCCCTGTCACTCCTGAAATAGAGCAGATGTGCATCCAGACCAGTTCCCCAAAATTCAAAAGGAAAATCCTAAATAGCAAAATAGACTTTTGTTAGAAGTCTAAAAAGTTTAGGAAAGCAAGCAGATAGTACCCCCCACCACACAGACCCATAGATCACATGAAGGAAGATGGTCAACCACAACCTCCTTCTCTTTTCACAGTGAGGCCCTGGAGACCCTCCATGAGATAGCTACGAGACGAGAGCTAAGGAGTTAACAGCTGCAGTCTTGACCAGCACACTCACTGCCCACCTCTGGCGGATTACTTAACCTGGCTGAGTCCACATCTGTAAAATAGGACCGTGACTCTATATTTCCAGGTTGTTTTGACAACTACCGATAATATATTTGAAGGAAACGGCATTCAAAAGGTGCTCAAAAATTATGCCTATTGTTATTAACTTAGCTGCTGGTAATGGCTATATTATTTCCACTTTTGTCATTTCCAACTTGAAGAATCAGAAGGTAAGAGACCTAATTTGTTACATTTTCAAAACCCACCATCCCACACACTTTGGAACCAGGAATATCCTGTCTTGCCCCAGTAACATCTTTTTTGCACTTAGTACTAGACTCTTTCCTGGCACAGAGCATATTTTTCTTTTTATGGAAGTGAATGCAATATTACAAAGATGCTTTTAATCAGAAACAGGCCACGTAAGCAAGAAACGTCTCCTCAATAGGAAGTAAAATGTTATGGTTCCATCATTTTGCCACAAGGCGGGCCCCATGCTGGGAAATGCTTTTGCCCACTTTTCACTCCTTGTCTAATCAATTTTTATTCTTTTCAGAGTCACATGTAATGGGGTTGGAAATGGCTAAATAAAGTGAAAGATGTTTTGAATTGCATTACTAAGTGGGAGCTGCATTATTTCATAAATGAATAGTGCTACCCACATTCATATAATTTATGAATCGAAGTGTCATTTGGGGGAAAACATCAGTGTCAGATTTTGCATTTAAATGCCTGCATTAGCTGTCAGCTGTGCAAAGTTCCATAAAGACAAACAGCTCAGCGGTAGGCACACAGATGAGGGTATTCATGGCCCACATTTGCAAGGAGACGTGATACTGTCATCATGAAGAAGTTTTCTGTAGTCAACTCCTTTAGAGCTTATCTAATAGTTCCTAGCTTCCTTTCTGAAAACAGCCACATCTACATGATCCATACTAACTAGCAGAGCCTGTCGAGACTTTAGAATTTCCTTTTCTTTTAATTCTGTCTCTGCATGAAGTTAATCTTATTTTTATTATTTACTTTTAGACCAATCAAAAATTTCATTTTTGGCATAGAATAAGTGCATCCAGTGCATCCAGTGGCATAGAATAAGTGCTATTTACATTGCAAATTCTAAATCCGTATTTCCATACTACTGAAACCTTCCAAACTAATGGATACTTATTAAGCATTATTACTCTAGGTGATGGTAGTGTGGGTGTGCACGTGC
Source organism: Zalophus californianus (assembly GCF_009762305.2). Taxonomy (NCBI): domain Eukaryota; kingdom Metazoa; phylum Chordata; class Mammalia; order Carnivora; family Otariidae; genus Zalophus; species Zalophus californianus. Next base: position 63,577,656 of record NC_045599.1, on the reverse strand, counting down.
ATGCATGCACACGTACCCACAGCTTATGGGAGGGGGGCAAGTAAAGAAAGAGGAAGGGAAAGGAAGAAGATGGGAGAAGCCTTATACCATCAAATGTTAAGAGTTAGTGAAAGTTGTCAAATAAAACACTTTAATGAAATATATCTTTAAACACATACTTCACTTTTTATTCATTTATTCGACCAGACCAGAGCTTATTCAGCTTCTTTGTGCTGAGCAAGTCACTGATAGTGAACATATTAAGTCTGCATGATATATGGTCCCTGGCCTCAAGGACCAAGTCAGGGATAGAGAAACTTAAGGGCTACAGATAAATCAAAAATGCACTCTAGGGTCATTAATGGGACAAATGTTTTAATAGAAGTATAGCCAAGGCTTCAGTTTCAGACAAAAGGAGGGACCCCTAACTTAGCTGGTGGAAGGATAGGCTATGTCAGGAAATTAGAGCATTGGTACTGATGCTTAGAGGACACCTATGTGATGTCCAAGGGAAGATGACAGGAAGAGGAAACTATAGAGGCTGCAGGAAGTCTCTGAGGTTTAAGACCATATGAAACTTTAAAAAATTGCAAATGACTTATGTGGACTATAAAAATATGACAAGAGGTGACTATGAAAATAGACAGGGAAAGGACCTTTTCAAACAAAGACCAGCAACAAAATAGAGCATTCTAGATGAAGAGACTTGGAAATAGTAGGGATGATGACAAGTGAGAGTGCTAGCTCCATGTTTAAGGGAGCAGCATTCCTTGGTCCAGACCAATTGCTGTCATACTCGAATATAGCCACAGGATTGTCTGGTCTCTCGATTTATTAAAAAAAAAAAAAAAAAAGCATGTCTTTATGTGCATTCTACCAATTTTTAAATGTCAGCAACTGCTTTTAAAATATTTTTTAAAAAAAATTCAGTCCTAATAGAAGATAACTATGATCCAGACCTGGTCCATTGCTTTCTTAATTGGTGTCCTTTAATCTCCTCCAATCCTGTGCTCCCAGGAGAATGCTAGCACTTTGGCGACAGAATAAAACAAAGAGTATTAGTCCTGTAAAACAGGATTTGAAGCAGAAGATATAGAAGATTGAATTCATGAAAGTCTGAAACATTTGTACAGTGAAATATATTTTAGGTGTAAAGAAATGCCAGCAACTAAGTCCAGAAATATTTGGGAGAGAAATCACAAGATTAACCAATTTAAGAGTATGTTTTCCAGACATGACTTGATTACATTCTGTCATTTTTAGAATTATAAATTATATAGCTATTTATAATGGTCAATTAAATGCACTATTTGATGCCAAAGAAATGAAATGCTATTTCATTAATTTTTACTGTCAAGAGGTTATTTTTCTTTCAAATGTTTTGCTTTGCTGGAGAAGGCTGAGCCATGGCCCTGTCCATATGCAGTTATCCCTCTGACTGCCCACCTCTAAGTACAAAGTGGTTACGGGCAACTTCTCACTTGCAGCTTCCAGTTCTCAGAAACCTGATCCTGATCACACTGGCCTTGGTTGAATTTTCCCAACAAATAATGTTGTCATGGATCAGTTTGTTTTTTAAATGAAATTCAGACATTTAAAATTCATAGCAGTAGACATGCCTTGTTGGACAACTATCACTGTTCTCCAAAGATAATAGCAAAGTTGATCAAAAGCACTGTGCATACACAAAAAGATTTTGTACTTTTAGGAATTTATATAACTGAGGAATATATATATATATATATATATACACATATACATACACACAGTATGCATTACTTGTATTCTGAAAAATTAAGGAAAATAAGGTTTTTAAAGTAAATACCAGTTTAATGTATGAAAATGGACAAAATGATGTTTGGTGATGACCAGTCAAGGATGAAAGTAAGAAAAAAAATGCAAAAGATCTGCTCTTCTACCCTTGAAAAGAATACAGATAAAAATGTGTGAAAGTCTAAACATGCTTTAATTTGTTATCTTCAGTGTTTCCTTTCACTTCCCCTATGTAGTGAGCAGCTGTAAAACTTTAAAATGAAAATAAACGGTCTTCTTTTCTTTCAGTGGGGGCAAAGGACAAGATTACACAAAGAGTCCCAGGGGGTGACTTGAGTTTGAGTCAGTCAAACTTAGAACAAAACCTGGGAAAGAGAAAGAAACGGGAAGGACAAATATTTGATAACATTACAATATATTAGTCTTGAACTTGAGCTACAGCAACTGTGAGTATATGTACTGAAATAAACATTTCAGGGTACAGGAAAGTAGTATCCATGTCAAAGTTATGAAATTGCTTTGATGGTCAACAACCGTAGCAGCAGCAACAAAACATATGAAAGAATAAGTAACCAAAATTATGCCCCAGTCAGCGAATCTGAAAAATTAGAAGACTCGAAGTCGACAAAACATTGGTCTCTTTGGGCAATATGGATAGTTTGTTATTAATACTCAGTGTTCCTGTGAGAAAGTGAATAGCTCATTAAGGCTACAGAGAGGCTTGCTAAGAAATGCAAAGGATTGGGTATAAAACTTGATTTCTTTAGAAACTGAAAATGTGTCTGAAGCTCCCACCAGCTAAATAGGTCCTTAGTGTGCCTAATGCTGAGATAAATAATGCTAAATGTGTAGTACTACTTCGGTGTTCCTATTGCAATTAATATAACCCTCCAGGGAGAAAACAAGATATCATGCAAAAGATCCCTGGTACATAAAACTGAACATTAAATTGAGTCAGATCTTCTCAACTGCCTAAACTACACTTTGAGAAGTGTAACATTTGGGATATCAGGGTAACATCAAAAGCAGTTTTGTTACTCCAGTGCTTGAAAGACTTAAGGGGACAATTTAAACAATGGGAGACTCTGGCTCATTAAGAAAAATTCTTGCTAGAATAACAAACATAATGTGCACATCATTCAGCAAGTGCTTTACTCTCTCTTGGGCATGGATACCACACCTATCATTTCTATTCTCCCCACATTTGTAACACCTCCTTCTATAGCATCATTTGCCCATGCAATTAATGGGTTCTTCACTCTGTCTTCCAACTCACTAATGGTTTTTTATGAATTTTAAACAAACAGGATTAGACACAGCATCACACCTAGTTACACATCATATGGTAGTTTCTCCAAGTGCCGCTTATTACTTTATTTATTCAGATCCAGGATACAGACACAGCCATGTTCCCACATGAATCTCAAAGGTCAGATAATCCATTTCTTTCATTATAACTGATGGGGAAGTTAAGGCCAAGAAAGGTTCAGTGATCTTGAAAAAAACCACCTATTGCTCTAAATATTTACTGCCAAATCTTAGACTAGACATTAACCATTTCCTCTGCAGATATTCCATTTGCTATCTGAAGAGAGTTATGCTATACACAAGCAAAATCAGAAGAAAAGATATTTTGCAAAGTACATTTTTGAAAAATCCTTCTAATGAGTCAAAACTAAAGGCATCCATGAGCTTGAAACTTGAAGGACTTGGATTTTACATTGTAATTTGCATACCTGATGCTTTTCAGGCCTGGCAAGTTACACAAGTGAGTGAAACAGGTTTTAAGATGATAGGAAAAAGACTGTGCCCCTTTCAAAATTATTTTAATTCCAAAAGTAAAATACTTCTGAGTTCCAAATCAGTGTCAACCAGAGTCCACCAATTAGTGGTATTTTAAATCCCGTAGGACAGCCTGATTTATCGCTGCATAAATGAGATACTTTTATTCCATCTTGGTGAGAGAAAAAATAGTTTGATATTCATCTCATGCCATGTACAAAAAAATTCCAAATTTTTTAAAGATAAAAGCATTTAAGTCAATAGAGTCCAAAAAGTTTATGCTTGGATGCACTCTGATCTCAACACATAGGAATAAAATATAGGAAAGAAAAACCAAAATGGCATAACAGGATCAAAGATGAAATAAAACTTCTCTTGAATCAGAAACAGAAAGAAAACTCAAGACGCTGAATGGGTCCCAAACCCACTGGTCATCTGAGCTGTGAGTCTGGAAGCAGGGGCCAAGAGCTAAGTCCCTGTGAGCAGGGAGCCAAAAGCAGTCCAGGTGAGTCAGGGGCCACTGCTTAAAACTATAGCCAGGAAGGGAGTTGCCCTCTCATGAAACACACTAAAAAACAACAACACAAACTGCTCTCAACATTTCTTAGGGCTACTGTCTCTATAGAGTCGCAGATTTATGAAGGCAATGAATATAGATACTGTTAGATCAGGTAAATTGAGAGACCTGTAGGATTAGTAGCCAGATTTTCTATGTCCTCCAGTAAAACCATAATTATAAGACCTCCTTCTGGATTTTGAGACTAAGTAGAAACAACAGAGACAGAAACTTGAACAGAGGATGTCGCAAAATATCTGAAATAATTAACATCATACAGACTTTGCTTTTAACCCACAATGCAAGCATATTAACTAGGAAAGAGTAAACATGTATGAAAACACACACATGCACTAAAACCTTAAAATGTGCTCCTAGGTAGCTCATTCATGGGATTACTAAAGGAAGCTATGATGGAAATGATGAAACTCTTAGAAGCAAATGACAATTGAAAGTACTATGGAGCAAAATTTATAGAACAGAGGCATTGGTGTTCTAAGAATGGAAATAAAATAAATTTACTTTACTTTTTAAAAACAGTTTTAAAAAACAAAGCTAAATGAGTTAAGCTTTTAACTGAAGAAACCAGGAAAAATAAAAAAACAAATAAATCTGAAGAAAGTTGAAGCACGAAAATAAAGTTAGGAGCAGGTGTAAGTAGAAAACAAAGAAACAAAAAAATAACCAATGAAATCAAAACCTGATTTCCTGAAAAAAGGTAAAAGAGAAGACTAATCAATAAAACAAAACACAAACACTATTCAAAATGAAAAAAGACACCTACAGATATAAAGCACATTTTAAAACCAAATCAAATTTAGGCAGCAATCTAACATAAATATCAGTGCCAAAATATTAGATAATGAAGTATTATTTAGGAATAAAATGGTATGTAAAATAACACATCATGATCTAATTCCATCTATCCTGGGAATATAGGAAGAGTTAAATAATAGAAAAGTATTAAGTAGCTATCAGGGAAAAAGACTTGATCATAATAATAAATGCAGAAAAAAATTTCATAAAATTCAACATTGTGATTTGAAAAAAAAACCACACTTAGAAAACAAATGTAGATAATTCCTCTAGTGGATTGTAAATTTTAGCCAACGCAACATATTGGAAATGAAGAAACAAAATTCTATGTATTGCCTACCTACGTGTTGTGGGATTTTCACAAATAGAAGATTTCGCAAGGTGTGCAGGATACAAGGTCAACATCAAAATTATTAAGGTTCCTATACAACAGTATCAATTAGAAGAAATGAAAAAAATAATGTCCATTATAGAAACAACAGCAACAATAAAACCACAATGAAACCAGAAATAAACCTAAGAAAAAAACAGAGATTTGTAATCCGCCCAGCTGGCTCTTGGGATTTTCTGATCCCTAGTATGGTGAGTCCTGAACTCTGGTCTTCCCTCCAAGCTTAGATCATTCCCCCCCAGAGAACCAAGCCCTGTAACGCTGCTGGTTTGTAGTTGTGTAGTTCTCTTTCTCTCACAGTACATGACCACATTCACTGAATGACCCCAAACATAAATTTCTGTTTTATGTCCAAGAACTTAAGGGGAAAAAAAACATTTTTAATGTATAAATGCTTCAGTTCTGCTAACACATGTCTCATAGTGGGTGTGCCACTATCCAAGACGTTATACCCTGGAAATGGGATTTTCAGGCCAAAATGATGACTCACTGAGACACCATTTCTAGAAATCTAGTCATTTCTGCCTAAGAGACTGGCCACTCTCAGGAAGTAATGAGTAAGTTACCGAAAGGGAAGCTAAAGCTTTGAATGAATTGAAGACTTGTGAGATTTCCATGAATCAAAGCCATTTTTTTTTTCCAAAAAGAAAAATAACCTCGGTCAATTTTCAACATGTGAAATTCTGATTCTTTCAGAATGAAAAAGCAACAAACTTTTTAAAACTTCATATTAGAAGAAACCTGGATAATGACTGTAATTCTTAAAGTTATTTTTAAAAATACATATATACATAAAGCCATAAATTTATCTGTAAAACACTAAAAATTAAATAGGTCAAATAATTTGCTTAGAGCTTCACTCTTATTTGGCACTACCTTATGGGAAGTAAATCAATAAATTTGTTTTTTTAAAGATTTCATTCATCTATTTGAGAGAGCATGAATAAGGAATGGGGAAGGGAGAGAGGGAAAAGCAGGCTCCCCACCAAGCAGGGATCCGGAAGCAGGACTCAGTCCCAGGACCCAGGATCATGACTTGCATCAAAGGCAGACATGTAACCAACTGAACCACCTAGGTGCCCCAAGAATCAGATATTAAATAGCACTTTCTTCAAAATAACTAGTTATGAGGATCTTAAACCTAATAGTCTACATTTGTTAAGTCCAACAGTAGTAAAATAAGATTCAGTTCCATGATTGAGATAACTGGAAATTTAAATTTTTCATTCAACCATGATACAAAAGATGTTGGAAAGAAAGGATATTTCATAACTTGTTATATGACTAGATAGGAGACAGCTGGATAATGCCTAAGCAGTGTTACTTGCCACATATGTGGTCTCTACTGCCTTTGTCCTTACTTCTCCACACTCAGACACGCATTCCACAATGCTTCTATTCTGTGCAATCTCCTTTATTTCTCTCCCAACTTAACAGAACTTACCTGTTTTGGCATCTCATTACCTCAAACTTTCCAATAAAGGAGATTTTGTTTTTCAGTGTACAGTGCGGTTCCTGTCACTATGTCAAATCCATGGGTGATGAAACATCAAAATTATCTTTATAGCCCCTTTTAAAGATAATCATTCTGGCATGCCTGGCTGGCTCAGTCTGAGGAGCATGTGACTCTTGATCTTGGGGTTGTGAGTTTGAGCCCACCGTTTTGTAGAGATTGTAGAGATGTAGAGATTACTAAAAAAAAAAAAAAAAAAAAAAAAAAGATAATTGTTTTGTTTCCAATAGGGTTTCTAAATTCTTTATTTTTAGTTAGTTTAGCATGACCTTGTTCATCAACAACCATCATCTGCCAAGGAGGACTAATCCTCTGTCACCTTTGATCATCTAATCTTTGTGTATGGAAAAGACACCCTGAACAGAGTGGTCTGAACACATCAGATCCTTAGAACAGTGTCATTTACTTTTTAGTACCCATTAAGAATTGGTGGGACTAAGGTGATTGTGATGGTTCATTTTATCTGTCAACTTGACTGGGCCTGGGGTTTTGTCCATTCTTCTTCACACTCAGTTGAACATGCTCCCCACAGTGCTCCAAAACCAGGTATTTGGTTAAACACTGTTTTTGGGTATTTCTGGATAAGATGAGGGTTTTTTTTCCAAATATGGTTTTAACTTCTAAACCTAAAACTTTGTCCTTTTGTATGATATATTTAGGACCAAGTACTTAAGAGAGAATCCTAATTATACCCTTGGGCTAATTTAGTTTGCACCCTCACCTGTACAGTAACCCTGGTCCCCCTTCCCCACCTAGCTTAAGGAACTTGGTCACAAAGAAAGTGGTAGCTGGTTAGAGAGATGGGGCTCAAGTCTAAATCTCCCAGGATAAGTTAAGAACAAACTAAGAGAGGAAGTCTCACGCCTCTCAGGGCTCTCCCCAGGTTAGGAGAAGGAAAGAATACAAAAGTTTCCAATAGATACCACAGTAGTCTTCCATATCTTTCAGGCCAGGAAGGGGACCCCCACAGTATTTTCCCTGCCCATTCCAGTCTCTCTTCACCCTATTTCTTCTTGGCCACACTTACAATCCTACTAACTACCCCATCTCCTGACCTTTGCCCCTCACTTTCTGCTCTAAGCAACCTGAGCACAGATTGGCTGAGGCCCACCCACACTGGGAAGGATAATCTGTTGAAGCCTTGAATAGAATAAAAGGCTGAGTAAGAGAATTCTTTCTGTGTTTGAGTTGGGACATTGGTCTTTTCCGGCCTTCAGACTCAAGAAGAAACTTATACTACCAGCTCCTGTGGTTCTTAGGCCCTTGAACTTGCACTAGAACTTACATCATAAGCCCTCCTGGCTCTCCAGCTTGCTGACTGGAGATCTTGGACTTCTCAGCCTCTGTAATCACATACACCAATTCTTTATAGTAAGTCTTACATATATTCATTCAACAGATAATTGCTAAGTACCTACCATTGAGTCTGACAGTGCCCTAAGCAGGAGACAGAATTGGTAGCCAAATATCTTTAGCTGAAGTAGAAGCCTGCCTTATGCTCATATCATTGAGCTAGGGATGGTTCTATCAGCCCCCTTCCTTTGTAACCTCTGAAGGAGGTTAGCAAGTATATGTTACATATCTATTATTAGGTATTCTTCTAGGTGCTGGAGATAGACTGGTGGAGGGCAGAGAAGACAAACATTCATCCCTATTTCATGGAGTTTAAAAGGTAATGGGAGAGAGAGACAACAAACAAGACAAAGTACATAACTGCTGAGAAACAATTCTCCATGGGTCTCTCACACTTCCACCTATATTGTGATCAGAGGTACTGACTGCCTTTGTTCTGGGCTATTTTCTCAAGGATGTTTATACAGTGAAGAAACTTGAAAAATATAGTCTCTTGTTCTAGAGCAAGGTCAGGTTTTCTTACAGCCGTGGATATAACGATAGTGATAGTGATAGGCTTTAGGGCTGGGTGAGATGGAAAGTCACTAGGAGGTTTTCAGCAAGGGAATGACATAATTTGATTTGCAGTTTAATAGAATCACTCTGGCTTCTGGGTTGAAAATAGCTCAGAGGAGACCAGGGCAGAAGGAGGGAGTCATGAGATTGAAAGATGAGGCACAGAAGGAGTATATAGCTAGAAATGGAGTGTTCCTGAGTTAGAAGGAGAGGCAAAAGACTGGTGTTCTTTGGATAAAGGCATTTATCCTTTTCATATCTAAAACCCCAATTAGTGTACTATTTTTCTCATGAGGCTTTTTAGTTCATTGAACTATAATTGTATAACCCTAATTAGTGCTAAGAATCCATTAGGCAATAAAAATTCCCTCTCTAGTTACAGAGCACATGTCCTACATGTGAAACTACGAAAAAATTAATTTTTATTTCACCAAGTTAGAATCAATTAATTGATAACTTGAAATAGATACTGAGGATTTTAATGTTTTCTGATGCAGCATGAAGCAAATAAAATTGACACAGGTTTTTTTGTGTGTGTTTTGTTTTTTAGTAAACTATGGCAATACAGAAGCCCTTTTATTCAGAGGAAGGCTTTAGCTATCATTTCAGAAAGTGAAAGTCATGGCTAGGAAAAAGATGGTCATGGCTATCCAAATCACTACTTTCTAGGAATATTTTCTTTCTAAGCCAGTCATCTCAAATTTGGCAATGAATTCTAGGTGATTCACTGAGTTAATTAACCTCCTACATCCTCCTTATAATATAATAAACCTCATATAAAAATTAAGGGAGGAAATAAGGAAAATGATCATAGCAAGGAAGCAATGTCTTTTTACCCTGGGTAAAATCAGGGAAGACAAATCTCCTTTCATAGACTTCACCATCATCCATCCCTTCTTAGCTCCCTAGGGAGGTATATTTCCTAAGCGGATGGCATCGTTCTGGCCCACCCAGCCAGAGAGCATTTGTAGTTGAAATCCCCTCTTTTCACTGAACGTGGAATTTCAGCTAGATAACAACTAGATGATGTCGTGAATTCTTGATAAACTACTCTTTGAAAAAGCCGCAGATAATATATGAGTATTTTAACTATTCATCTATCCATGGAATTTCAGCTAGATAACAACTAGATGATGTCGTGAATTCTTGATAAACTACTCTTTGAAAAAGCCTCAGATAATATATAAGTATTTTAACTATTCATCTATCCATCCATACATCTATATATCATAGCAACAAATATTTATTTAGCACTCTGTGCTGGAGGGTACAGTGATTTACATGGAAAACACAGAGATGTCTAAGATCCAATCTCTGAGGAAAAAATCTACATGCCAGGAAAGATATAGCACATTCTGTGGTAAATTCAGTTTATATGTGCCATGATGAAGGTTAATACTACAAAGAATCATAGGAAATAGAAGAACCAATAAACCCTGCTATGGTGATGAGCCAAGTCTATTGAGCTGTACATTTAAGGGAGCAAGATCTTCAGAAGACAATTTTCTCTGTCAATATGTGAGGTGGGTTTGACAAATTTAATGCACTCCCCAAGATAGCTGCCTCAGATATTGTTATTGAAATCAGTGCCAGAGGGTTTGTTAAGTAGCATAATGAATGTAAGAAATAATTCTTCTTTCATGATGTTTAAGATAATTAAGATATGTAGTTGGTTAGAAGGACTTTACAGACCCACTTCCCTGACATGATGGAAGAAGATTAAGAACCCAGCCCCATCCAGCCATGCATCCCTTTACTTCACAGGGAGTCTGTCCAGATTCAACTACAAACTTGCTTTAGAATACAGCTGCATAGAGGAAGGGAGGGAAAGAGGGAATGGGAAGAAATCAGAGAGGGAGACAAACCATAAGAGACTTTTAACTCTGAGAGTTGCTGGAAGGGAGGCGGGTCAGGGGATAGGGTAACTGGGTGATGGACATAATGGAGGGCACGTGATATGTTATATATGCAACTGATGAATTACTGAACTCTACATCTGAAACTAATGATGTTCTATATGTTGGTTAATAGAATTTAAATGAAAATAAAGAATATAGTTGCATCCATGAAATCTAAATTCAGGCAAACTAATTTATGGAGATAGAAACCAGGCAGTTGTTGGGGGGTGGGGATTTGATTGCAAAACACCATCAGGTTATTTTCTGGGAAACAGGGAATGAAAATATCCTGCATCTTATTTGGGATAGTGGTTACATGGGTATATAAGACCATCAAAACTCAACAAACTAACATGATTATATTTTCACTATATCTTAACAATAAAAAAAAAGTATCATTGCATCCTCCTCAAAGTGAACTTTCCTTTTTTTGAGAGATTTATTTGAGAGAGAGAGAGAGAGAGAGAGAGAGAGCATGAACAGGGGTTAGAGACAGAAGGAGAAGCAGGTTCCCTGCTGAGCAGGGAGCCCGACACAGGGCTCAATCCCAGGACCTCAGGATCATGACCTGAGCCAAAGGGAGATGCTTAACCAACTAAACCATGCAGACACCCCTGAACTTTCCATGTATCATGCTAGTCAGAGGGTTTAAGGATAAGTCTGACATTCCCCCAGCTACAAGAACAGTCTGACAGTTTTAGCGACAGCTCATGAATAAATGCAGGTAACTTTGGCAGACTTTGGCTTCAGATTTGTTTTTATTGTAACTAGCCATCTGGTCATTAGTTCATAGAGATGGTAGCAGAAAATCAGTACCTACCCCTAACTCTCTGACATGTACCAAAAAACACCTGACATTTGCTAAACAGCTATCTAGGCTTCGGGAAATTTGCAACCCTGAATAATAGGGATTCTCATAGTGGAAATATACTACACTTGATCTTAGCCAAAAGGCCGAGAAGCAATCTCATGGTGGAAATATAAAGTCAAGCTAAAAAGAGAGGGCAGTGTGCTGGTGAAGATGGGATTGTAAGGGAGATCTATCTTTTAGCTCCTTTCTAATTGCTAGTCAGCCAGTTTTGCAGATGTGCTGAGTTCTCTTTGGAACAAGTACATGGCCCACATATCTGCTATCCCCACAAGGCCTAATGCAGTGTCTTGCACTAAATATTTAAATACTTGAAATGAAATAGGGGAGGAATAAATATAGAGAAGTTTGTTTCAGGTATGGGTTTGTTAATTTGTCAGGCCAGAAAGAAAGTTGCAACCCCAAAAGGGGACAAATAAAAAGGGAAGAGGCTCCCTGAAAAGTATTGACAATTGACAATAGGAAATGAACAAATGCTGGATACAGCACCTTGGAAATTCTGTTTCTGTCGTCCTCCCTTATCTCCTCAGTACCTTCTTCTCTCCTTAGGATTCTTTCTCTCACACCATAAAAACAATGCGTTTGATTTTAAAACTATTTTTCCTAAGGAAGTCAGTAACAAAACTTATCATATGTAAGACTTAAACTATGCTTATTCTGGCAACTATGTCAGGCTTGGTTTTGTTAAAGCTCTTAAAATATCTTAAGTGATTTCCAAAAATATTATAACCTAGAACTGAAAAGCCATATATTTTCAGTTTAATGAAAAAAACGCATTATATTTTCAATTTTATACACATATTTTGAAATTTGATACCATGTGCCTTGTTCTCCACAAATAACAATGAAATAGTTTAACCTTGATTGAGTGCATTTTATACTGAATCTGCTATTTCTGAGGTTATATATCTCAATTTCCTCACTGACTGAATAAATAGAAAAAAATGCACACACGATTGTAATGTGAATGTTGTATCATGAATCAAAAGATAGAAACCCTAGACAATGAGTTTTCCCTGTAGAATAGAAACTCAGGAGAGTAAAGAAATAAATTTTTGTCACATTCATTTTTGAAATGTCAATACACAGTGAGCTTTGATTATAAGGCCAAAGGGGTTGTGGGTGGGGAGCCGGAGGAATAGTAATTCTCTTGACCTTTTAACAGACCAGCTATGTTTGATATGAATTTGCCTTTATACTTCCAGATGCATAACATTTATGGCCCCTAAAAAAATGAGCTTATGGCTGGAACACCCAATTTTTTTTTTTTTTGAAAATGCACATGATACCGGAATGTCCATAGAACACCGGGCATACAACATACCTCATACAAGCTTTGCTTTTATGCAATCTGTTCTAACTACTACACCATGTACCTTGGGGACTTTGCTTACATATTCTAGAATGTTATTTAACCTAAAGATAAATGAAAGTCTTTAGAAGAGAGTACAGAGGCTGCATTCTGAAGCTCAGGTCTTACTTTATTCTTGGGTGCAACTCAACCCACAGAAAGATTATTCACACCCACTCAAAGGTCCCAGCTGCACTCCCACCACCAGGTACGCGTACACCCAAAATGGCCCCTTTGTAAGGAGGAGGGCCTGGAAAGGAGGAACAGTATGTTCAGTCATTCTGCAACCACTGGGTACGAAGTTCACCTTCAGTCCAAGTTTAAGAATGTCAGTACCTCTTCCATACAGTTGTGAAAGCCAGAGCAAATGAAATGTTGAAAGAAAGTCATGTTTTAGAATCTGGAATTCTTGATTTAAGTTTTTGAGATTTCCTTGCCATGATAATTCTGGTATTAACTTGGTATTCCAACCTGTGTTTGCAGAAGCATTCTGTTGTCAGTTTAGAATGTGTTTTCAAAGAATAACTGGCATAATAAGCTTGCACAAACTGTATTAAAATGTTAATGCAGAGTTGAAATAAAAAAACATGTTTTATATTAGGCAGCAATTTTACATGTAAGGATGAGTATATTTTTAAGTACTTTTACTGCAAAATCCGATTTAAATGAACCTCACTATGGAGTAAAATTACTGGATAATACTTATTGAACTCCAAATTAGGAGTATCAGAATATGTGAGCTGATAAGTATATAGTAGGACAGTGAGATAGAATATTTTAAATCAGGATTTGTCAACTAGCGTCTTACTAACATTTGGGGCTGGATAATTCTTTGTTGTGGAAAGCTGACCTGTACATTATAGCACAGTTACCAGGCTCTCTTGCCTCCACCCACAAATGCTATTAACAACCCACCCCCATCTTCCGAATTATGACAAGCAAAAGTGTTTCTAGACATTGTCCCCTGCAGGGGACTGGGGAGGTCAAAATCACCCTCTGTTCAGAATCCCTGTTTTAAATTCAGGACAGTTCTATAAAATCTTGAACATATGGTTACTAGTCCCTTAACTCTAAAAATTAAGAAAACAATACAAGTATGAACACAAAACAATGCCACAACCACACATAAGCTCTTTGGTTTGAAGATGTTAGGCACTGTCAATAGGCAATCTATTGCCCAAATATTACCCAATATATGATTTAGGAAAATGAGTCATATTTATCTAGACCGATTTTTATTTTTACATAGGTTTCCTAGTGCCCCACACTTTTTTATATATTAACCAATCTGAGTATTTATTTTTTAAAGACTTTATTTTTAAGTCATCTCTACACCCAACGTGGGGCTTGAATTCACAACCCTGACATCAAGAGTCTTGTGTTCCACCGACAAAGCCAGCCAGGCGCCCCAAGAAATCTGAATTTTTAAAGAGGCATTTTCTCAATTTTCCACTTAACTTTATAGGTAAAATGAAATCTGACTAAATATTGAGTATCACCCAATTCTCTGAAACCATCAATGTTACTGGACTGGGAAAACGCAACTTCCACTGTTCAAAATGCAGAAGCAACTTTCTAAAATTTTGCTTTCTAGAACAAAGGACAATTAATCAGTGATAAAAAAAAAATTCATGCAAACTATTCTCCTATATATTTTGAGTTCAATTTCCAGCCTCACAATTTCCTTGTTTTTGTTGTGGTCATTTAATTTCTAGGTTTCTAACTGATGCCTTATAAGACCCAGAAGTTCCCTCTAAACTCTCCCTTCCTTTGCACATCAGGAACCACTGCAATTTTAAAGAAAAGTAAAGCTTAAGAAGTGGGGGAAAAGAGTAAAAGGAATTTACAAAGAAGAATGAAAAATCAAAGAGAGTATTAAAATATCTGCTTCTTTCCCTGAGTAGCACAACTATTAGGACAGCAGGAGTTTGTCCCAGCACAGGCTTGGTAAGATGAGAAATCCCCACCCCCAGTCACAGGGCACCTACTACTGGTGCCTGGCAAAAGTCCCCAAGTCCTGAGATCTCCTCAAATAAAGTCCACAAGAGAGGCTGGTGAGCTGTGAGCTGTGTGCATTTTCTCACTGAGAAGTTCCCTAATAAGAATCCTTTCATGAATGTTCCTTGTGATTTTCTCATGTGAGGGTTCAGATATTGCTCAAACATTAATGAAGTAGTCATCATCCTGAGGCTGCCTCTTCTCTTAGCAGAGAAAAGTTCTCAGTCCCTTCAGTTTACACTGTCATGGCTGACCAGCAGCAAAAGAAAGACTCACTTCCAGTATGTACTCAGGGGACGGAAGGCCTGCGGCCACATAATATACAAATCTCCTTTACTCATGAACTTCTCAACCTACTGACTTTTATAGGCAGAGCGAAGTGGTTTCATTTCAGCACATAAACAACAGAGGGCATTAGCAGTTATGTGCATTGCTTCTAGTGTTGTCTGTCATGCTACTTCGCTCACCTACAGTGTGTTTGCTGTTGTCATGCTCTATGAATATAAATCCTATCATATGAAAACTCAGTGGGAACATTAAGAGTGCTAGTAAGAAAGATATATATATTTTTTGAAAATAAAAGTGAAGATAAAATAGTTGAATGTGGTGGAAAATGGGGATGGTTGGGTAGGGGATGAAACATTTGAAAAAAGAAACAATTCTAAAAGACAAAAGGGGTTCCCATACAGCATTAAAAAATTCAGAAATAAGACACGAAAGTGATTATTGGAATTTAAAAATGAGCATCAGTAATCAGACATCTCTGCTAACTCAATGTTAATTCAGGAAAAGTCTACGTATTCATAGTTCATTTGGACCTTGCAATGAATAGCCCTAAATGTGGCCTTTTAAAAACAAAACCTGTTCTTTAAACTGTCTTATATTAGTTCTACTATAAACGTCTGCCACTGCATCTTGTGTCTGGCAGCTCGACTACAAATTTATTCTTGGAGCAGAAAAAGAAGAAAGATGTGTTGGCGGTCCAAGTGCATTCAGGAGTCGGAGGAGATACGTTTGGAAATAATCAACATATTGGCCGGCTCCTTGGATTCCCAGATTCCATTAATAGTACACCTGTTGCACTAGCCATATAAGCTCAGGACTTCCAAGTATATATGTGTTTTTGTAAAAAAAGGAGGCGGGGAGGAGGGAGCCTACCAAACGAAGTGCTTTTCAAAACTTTCTTTACCCTGTTGTGTGGGTTTAATGTGTCTGACCGCCATTCAGTGTACAGATCTTAAGGACACAGCTTACATTCAGGTTACCATGTACTCACACACACTTCATTTTCATGTTCAGGATTCTCTGGTTTCTTGTTTGTAAAATTCTTTCTCTGCAGCAAATCCCTTCCTTCTCTTTCACTTTAACAACTCATATTTAACCAGTTTGCCAAATTGTTTAGCATTTTGCCTCTGAGATGTCTTTACAGTCTTTCCCATCTCCTACCTCAGTTATTCATTCCCAGGATTATTTCGCTACTGCTCTGGCTGGGTTTATACACCTATCACTGCCTACTTCTTTCCTACATTCAAGTGTTGGTTTAGATTCATACACACAACTCTGATCATACAGCACAGCCCTAGTAAAATAAATGAATGGCTTCCAACTGTCTAATGGCATCGAGTACAAACTCCTCCTGCTCCTTTTCATGGCTGTTAACAATATAACTACCACTTTATCCCCCTGTCACCCCAGCTTTATCCCTCAAACCTTTCTGCAGTTTCCGGGTTCACCAGTAAATGAAACATTTTTTTATATAGATTTTATTTATTTGAGAGAGTGTGCGAGCATGGCAGGGGAAGGGGGGCAGAGGGAGAAGCAGGATCCCCGCCATGCAGGGAGCCCGATGTGGGGCTTGATCCCAGGACCCTGGAATCATGACCTGAGCTGAAGGCAGACGCTTAACTGACTGAGCCACCCACACACCCCTGAATGGAACATTTTGATCACCCAAGCAGGCCTATGTGTACACTTGTTGTTCTGCTTGGAATTTTCTTGATACCTCTTTTCACCTATCAAAACATTACCCATATTTCCAAATCCATCTCCACTGCCTTATCTCTTTTCCCAATGCCTCCTGAGTGGAGGTGACTGCTCCCTGATTTTGAGGTGACCAGTCTTTATAGAACTTTCTTTGTACTCTTTTATGCCATTAACCTGCACACACCACCTTGTACTGGATAGGATGTACCTTCTGGGTAATGCTATATGCTAAACCATCAGCTCCTCCAGTGTAGCAACTAAAATTTACTCATCTTTGTGGTACTTAATACAAGCACCTACCGAGTGTTTGTAAACTTAAAAACAAAAGAAGATGAAGTGTGCTCAGGGGCTTGAAGAAGCATGCAAGTATGCATTCATTCAGTAAATATTCTTGAGTGTATATATATATATATAATCACTTGCCAGAAACTCTCCTATGGTACATTTCATTCAGCACTAATGGTTGTTCCCAGATGGAAGCAATTAATATTATGTATTTGCCAATAGCAAACAAAAATGAGCCAATTCTACTTTAAAAATAATCAGTCTACAACATAGTTTTTGCCAACAAAATCTGGCAGATATAATTTCTCATAATGTTAAAATATGTAAATGAAATTAAATCTCCCTATGTGTTAATTTAAGCATTATTTCTGCATAGAAATTATGACATATAAGTTTCACCTTCTAGGATATACCTGATGCAAAATAAATATATAGCTGACAGCTGACAGCTTTGTATGATTAGTGTTGGAAAAACTCCGTAAAATTAGATCTGTTAGCTCCGTAGCACACTAGGTAATGGTAAATTTACGCTAAAGTAACTGTAGGCATGCAGACTGGAATAGGTCTTTGCAAAACTCGTATTATTGTACTTGTACTCGCTATTTTTTACTGGCATATGTGTGAATTACTTGAAAGTTATCAAGAGTCAGAAATTCATATATTTGTGCTTATGTGCCCAAACATACACAGGATTACATGCAAATTTTGTAAACTGAAGTTTGTTGGAGATTGACTGCTGAATGGCATGAAGACTGGGTCGTGAATTCTAGGTCTAGCTGTTCCTAGCTAGGCTTTATTTACTAGCAGCACAATCTTAATCAAATCAATTAACTTTTTAAAATGATTTAATGAGGTAAAAAAATTATATAATCAAAATTACTGTTAAGGGACTTCTACCATCTTGGAAGAGGCAGAGATAGGAATCAGATGTACCCTCTTCCTGAAACAATCCTAACACTAGACAATATATTTGAGACAATGGATTTAGGACTCTGGGCATCAGGCAAAGAATAAAGTGATCCCTTAGGATGGGAAAACAAATGAAGTGATCGTTATGACTGCCCAGCTTACTGCGTTTCCAGATGGTGCTATGGGGTGGGGGAGACCAGGTGGAGCTTGGTGGATTCTTTAAGGTGGAGAGACAGACCTAAAGAAACCAAGAGAGTGTAGTTCTCAATACAGACTACTGGAGGGAAGCCAGATGCACAAAAAAAGAGCACTGGAGATCTGCAGAAGGTCCCTCTTGAAAATTCAGGAGAGTTTAGATCAGCACATGCACGCATGTATGGAAACTTTCTCAAAGGCAGAGACAGACCCATCTGTAAGGATAAGAGGGAACAGTTCCTGAAACATGTACAAGACAGGGAGTAGGCCTGGTTCCCACTAGCTAGACTAACTGGTACCTAACTGTAGTCAGCTGCCAGGTCAAAAACATAAGACAAAGTCACGGATGTTTAGAGTAGAGCTAATATAAAACAGTTTGAAGAACTGGTTATGTTTTTATTTTTATTTTTTTTAAAGATTTTATTTATTTATTTGAGAGAGAGAGAGAATGAGAGATAGAAAGCACGAGAGGGAAGAGGGTCAGAGGGAGAAGCAGACTCCCTGCTGAGCAGGAAGCCCGATGTGGGACTCGATCCCCGGACTCCAGGATCATGACCTGAGCCGAAGGCAGTCACTTAACCAACTGAGCCACCCAGGCGCCCAAAGAACTGGTTATGTTTTTAAAGGCCACATTTAAATCTGTTCATTGCAAGGTCGAACGAACTATGCAAAATTTAGATATTTTAGATACCAGTGAAACCATCACTGGTTCTTTGAAAGGATCAGTAAAACCAATAAACTTGTAGTCAGACGAATCAGGAAAAAAAAGACAAAATTCCCAATATTACAAATTAGAGGAATAACATCACTAAAGATTCTCTACATATTTTTTAAAAAGGCAGTATTATGAACAACTTCATGCAAATATGGCAACTTATATGAAATGAACAAATACCTTGAGAGAAACAGACTACCTAGGCTCACTCAAGAAGAAAAAAATATATATAATGGGAATAACCCCTATCTACTTAAGAAAGTCAATATAAAAACCTTCATACAAAGAAAACTATAAACACAATGTCTTCTCTGGTGAATTCTACCAAACATGTAAGAAAAAAAAAAAAATCTCAATTTTACATTAACTCTGAGAAAACTGAAGAGAATGAACTGTTACCTAAATCATTTTATGTAGCTAGCATTACCCTGAAACCAAAACGAACAATGTTATGAAAACATAAACAAAACTTGAGCTGAATATCCTTCATGAATATAGATGCAAACATTTAAACAAAATCTTAGGAAATCAAATCCAACACATTAAAAAATTATAACAGATTATGACAAAGTAGAGTTTATCCTATGAATATAGGTTGGTTTAACATTCAAAAATCAATTAAGGTAATTCACTGTAATTGTTCGGGTACTAAATAATAAAAATCTCGTGACATCCAAGTTAATGCAAAAAAAAAAAGCATTAACATAATCAAACATCCATTCCTGATAAAAATTCCCAGCAACTGTCCTATTTTGAGGAAATTTTCTCAACCTGATAAAGGGTATCTGGGAAACAACTAGAGCTTACATCATACTTAACAGTGAAAGACTGAATATATTTCTCATAAGAGCAAGACCAAGACAAGGAAGGATGTTCACCCTCACCACTTCTGTTCAACATTGTACTAGATGTTCTCGTCATTGCCCTGAGGTTGAAAAAGGAGTAAAAGTCATCCAGATTGGCAAGGAAAGAACTCTCTTTATTGTTAAAAAAATATGATGCACTATGTGGAAGATATAATGCAATCTATCCCAAAGCTACTAGATTTCACAAATGAGATTAACCAGGTGGCAAAATATAAGATTAATAATAAAAGATTAATAATCTGGAGCCAATTTAAATTTCTGTATATGTTATCAAAAGGCATTGGATATTGAGATTTAAAAAAATACCATTTACAATAGCAAAAAATGTAAATGATCTATACACTGAAAATTGCACAACATAGCTGAGAAGAAATAGAGTAGACCTAAATAAGAGGAGAAACATACTTTGTTCATGGGTTGGAATAATAATCAGTAGTATTAAGATGGTATGCTCTCACAAATTAATCCATATATTGAAGGCAATCCTAATTAAAATCCTAATAGATGTTTTTGTAAAACTGGTGGCCTGCATCTAAAATTCATATGGAAATGCAAAGGATCTAGAATAATCAAAACAATTTTGAGTATACAAAGAAAGTTGGAGGGCTAACATCTGCTTTAGAGATTTAAAGCTACAGTGACCAATGCAGTGTGGTACTAGCACACAGCTAGATCACTGAAACAGAGTAGCTGTCCAGAAAGAGACCCACATATATGGACAACAGATTTCTTTTTTTAGCTTTATTGAGGAATAATTCACAAATGGTAAGATATTTAAAGTGTACAATGTGATTTGATATACGTTGTGAAAGGACTACCCCAACTGAGTTCATTAACATACCTACTATTTCACATATTTACCTTAGGTTTTATTTGTTCTTTTTTCATTTTTGGTTAAGAGTAGTCAAGTTCTACTTTCTTAGCATATTTCAATTACACAATATAGTGTTATTAACTATAGTCACCAATAGCTCCAGGCAACCTCTCTTCTACTCTCTTTCTATAATTTTGACTATGTATTTTTTTACATATAAGGGATACCATGCAGTTTTTGCTTTTCTCTCGCTTATTTCACTTAGCATAATGCCCTTAAGTTTCATCCATGCTGTCCCAAATGGCAGGATTTCCTTCTTAAAGCTGAATATTCCATTCTGTGTCTGTGTATGTA
Source organism: Zalophus californianus (assembly GCF_009762305.2). NCBI lineage: Eukaryota > Metazoa > Chordata > Mammalia > Carnivora > Otariidae > Zalophus > Zalophus californianus. The sequence goes on along the minus strand of NC_045599.1, from coordinate 63,556,702 downwards.
TGTGTGTATATATATACATATATATATATACATATATATATATGTATATATATATATATACACACACACACCACATTTTTTTCATAGGGGTTATGCTCCTGGACACTGGTCTTAGCAATAATTTTCTTAATTGGCAAAAAAATAAACAAGTGAGACTACACAAACTAAAAAGCTTTGGCACAGCAAAGGAAACCATCATCAAAATGAAATGGAAATCTATGGAATAGGAGAAAATATTTGCAAACCACATATCTGATAAGTGATTAATATCCAAAATACACGAGGAACTCATAGAATTCAATGGCAAAAACAAAAACAAAAAAACTCAAAAAAAAAACAAAAAAAAATCCAATTAAACACAAGTAAAGTGCCTGAACAGACATTTTTCTAAAGAAAATAAGCAAAAAGCCAACAGGTACATGAAAAGGTGCTCAACATCACTAATCATCAGGGAAATGCAAATTAAGCCCCAATGAGGTATCACCTCCCACCTGTTAGGATGTCTAGCAAAAAAAGACAAGTGATAACAAATGCTGGCAAAAATGTGCAGGAAAGAAACACTTGAAACCTAAGGAAAGGAATATAAACCGGAATAGCCACTAGAGGAAACAATATGGAGTTTCCTCAAGAAATTAAAAATAAAACTATCATGTTTTATATAGCAGTCCCATTTCTGGGTTTATGTCCAAAGGAAACTTTGAAATCATTGTCTCATAGAGATAACTGCACTCCCATGTTCACTGCAACATCATTCACAATAGCCAAGGAATAGACAGCTGATTTTCAACAAAGTTGTGAAGGTAGAGAAAGGATGGTCTTTTCAACAAATAGTGGCAGAAACAATTGTCCATATGCAAAAGCATGAACTTTGATCCCTAACACACACTATAATAAAAACTAACTCAAGATGAATTATAGAACAAAATGTAAAACCTGAAACTACAGAACTTTCAGAAGAGAATTTAGGAGAAAATCTATATGGTCTTGGGTTAGGCAACAATTTCTTAAACACCGAAAGTGTATCCTTTAAAAATATTGATAAAGTGGACTTTGTCAAATTTAAAACTTCTGCTCTCCAAATGACATTCTTAAAAGTACGAAAAGACAAACCACAGACTGGGAAAAAATATCCGCAAGCATATTTCTGATAAAATGCCTATATTGTAAAAACACAAAGAATTCTCAAAATGCAATTTTAAGAAAACAAATAATACAATAAAAAATGAAAAAAAGTATTTGAACAGACACTTCTCCAAAGAACATATATAGGTAACAAATAAGCATATGAAAATCTAAGTATTGTGAGTTATTAGGGAAATGCTAATTAAAACCACAACGAGGTACATATGTCATAGAATGGCTCTACTTAAAAAAGATTGACCATACAAATGTTGACAAGGATGTAGAACTGGCCCTCTCATACACTGCTGGTGGAATGCATAATGGTAACCACTTTGGAAAAGAGTTTGGCAGATTCTTAAAAAGTTAAATATAAACTTATAATGTGATCTAGCCATTTCACTTCTAGCTATTTACCCAAGGTAAATAAAAACATATGTCTACACAAAGACATGTACAAAAATGTTCAAAGAGGCTTTATTTGCTATAGCCCCAAACTGGGAACAAACCAAATGTTCATCTCAAAATAATTACACTGAGTGAAAGAAGCCAAGCAAAGAGTGCACACTGTATGATTCCATTTATATACAGCTCTAGGAAAGCCAAACCAATTTATAGTACAGAAAGCAGGTCAGTGGTCATCCAGGGATGGGGGGACCAGTGGGGAGGGAATGGGGGGTGAGATTGCTAAGGGAAACAAGAAAACCTCCAGATGTAACAGATATGTTCATTATCTTGATTTTGGTGATAGTTTCACAGGTGTATGATATATCAAAACTTTTCAAATTGTACATTTTATTTTTATTTTTTTATTAAAGATTTTATTTATTTATTTGACAGAGAGAGAGAGACAGCGAGAGAGGGAACACAAGCAGGGGGAGTATGAGAGGAAGAAGCAGGCTTCCCCGAGCAGAGAGCCCAATGTGGGGCTCGATCCCAGGACCCTAGGATCATGACCCGAGCCAAAGGCAGACGCTTAACAACTCAGCCACCCAGGCGCCCCTCAAATTGTACATTTTAAATCTGTGTCTATTGCATGTCTAGTTTACCTCAGTACAATTGTTTAAAAATGTCCTTTGAAAACCTATTATGTTATTTATACTTGGATTTAAAAACGTCCTTTGAAACCCATTCACTTGCCCCTATACTATAATAAACATATATTATATACACTGTACATTCTTCTACAGAGAACCACTGTGTGAACCACTAGAGTAGAATAAGGAAAGGACAAAAGGAAAGGGTGCATTTAGATATTAGGGCATTCAAACCATTCCGCCTCTAACACCAGTGATGAAGAGTAGAGTGAAAAATTTTGAGACCTTCTTATGAGCAGTGTTTACTCCGTTTGGTTATAATATCAACCTGACCCTTTGAATGCACATTACTAGATGTGTTCATTACTGCACAAATAACAGGATCATATCAATTTTTTTTGTGTTTGTTGGCATAAATTAAAACTGTTTCTGTGATGAGCCTCCACTATAATTTCTACCTATTGCATTGCTTTCCGCATGTCTGAATATAAAAATTAGCTTCTACCCTAAAGGCCTGCACAGTCTAGTGGGCAAGTCAGCATGTGAACATTTAGAACACAATGTTGTTATGGCTACAGCGAGGCAATTGATTTTGCATAGGGACAAAGGGTCTGGTAAAGCTTTAGAGAAGATGTGAAATTAGAACTGTGACTTGAATTAAATATGGATATTTTCCTAGAGGGGAAGAAAGAGATCATTTCAGAAGGAAGTGTCTCTTCTTGGTTAGAAGCACCTTCAAAAATCCCTCCTTTTTAGTCCCCAAAACTTTTCAACTGCCATCTCCAAGCCCTTTTTTTTTTTTTGAATACCAATTACTGAGCTTTAATGTATATTATCTCACTCTGCCTTACATTAGCTTTGCAGAATGGATAACGCTGCTACCCCCATCTTACAGATAAGAAAATGTATCAATCACTTTAGGCTAAGGTACTATGTCATCTTGGTGGTTTACAGCAATAAGGGTTTATTTCCTGCTCACAGTATGGGTCTCTGTTGTGGATTGATTGTGTCTTTGCTCCATGTCTTCTGTTTTTCCAGACCAAAGCTGAAAAAACAACTATATGGTACATAGCAGTCTCGTAACAGAGAAAAAGACCAATAGTGGAACCACAAGATGGCTCTTAAAAGCTTTTGTTCACATGACATTGGCTACAGCAAGTCACTCGACTAAGTGTGATGTAACGGCTGAAAGTCTAATCCTCTCCGGGAAATCTGCCATGCGCCACATGCCACGAGAAGAGAGAGGTCATTCTCTCATTGTTGAGCAGCAGCAAATATATGGAACTTCGGAAAACTAAGGTTCAAAAGTTGGTGTAACTTGCAGGCCATATAGATGAGTGGCAGAAGCAGGGTTCAAAATGTTTTGCTCATTGTCAAAACCTCTGCCTTTTGGGGGGGGGGAGGGGGCAGCATGGAACCCAATCTGGGACCTGAACCCATGACTCTGAGATCAGGATCTGAGCTGAGATCAAGAGTTGGAGGTCTAACCAACTGAGCCACCCAGGTGCCCCCAAACCTCTGCTTTTTACACATACCACACTGCCCCCTTCATGGGTCTCAAAGGGACAGGTCAAGACTAAATTTAAGTGTAGGGAATATCCTTGGCAGGGAAGAGAAAAATCTAAGTAGTGTGTGTGTGTATAGGTACAAGTGTGCATGTGTATGAAAGAGAGAAAGAGACAGGGAGACAAAGACAGAGACACAGATGTGAACTGGAAAGAAGAGAAAACAGGGACTAATTGCTTAGTCTTCCCTCTGTTCTACAGCTATAGCAAAGAAGAACGTCTGTATTTCTCCACAGATTTATCACACACACACACACACACACACACACACACACACACACACACACACACACACACCTAATATGGAGAAGAGTATTAGACTGGTGTTTGAGGCTATTTAACATAGCCTCAACGTACGGCAATGCATCACTAGGCATTTAGTAGGTGCAGCATGGACAGAGTGCTAAACTAAGTAGTCTAGAGAGACACCAAGCCATAGAAAACAATATTAAAGCTCATGCCACCCTAACAACAAATGCTTAAGCCCTACAAGGACTACTTTAGATGGATGCATTGCTAATTGGGAAGGTGTTCCCAACACAAGTTAATCTCACCTAACGCGGATTGCTAATAGGAGTCTACAGCCTCTACGACTACACTGTCCCCTCTGTCACGTGGCTCCACTTCCCATTCTGCCATGGGCAATTCAGCTTACACTTCAGTTTTCCTTCCCTTCCATCCTTTAGCACACAAGTATTTCCATACTAAAACTGAGGGAAATGCAATGTAGAGGAGCTGGCCTACTTGCCCGGAGCTTCAACATAAATGAATGGAGGGAGACCTTCAGTAATCATCTGAGTCCCCATCATTCTCTTCTGTCTGTTCAGAATGTCATTTGCCAAAGTTAAAATTTATTGAGGTATTTCCTTCTAAATCGCCAAATAATTGAAGCCAGCTTATATAGCAAAGAAGGGGCGATGACTATGTGGCATTCTAAGCATGATCTAACCAATTAATTTTCTTTCCTTTTTAAAGGAATGCTGTCACTTTAAGTCTGCCTTTAAAGGCAAGTTTTAAGAAGCCTGTTGCTAAGAGTATCTAGGGAAAACTGTGAAAACTGTAAGTAAGTCATTACGTTATATAGAATAAGTCAAGTAGCCGTCAGCAGAGGTCAGGAAAAAAACAAGACACAAAAGATAAAATCTTATTTTGAGATTGTAGGGTGTGATTCTCAGCTGGAGGGCTACTATGTCCACTAGTCAAATATGTCAGAGGCATACCTTGTGAACTACTGGGAAATCTGTTTGTATGGAAGTCTACTGGGGTTCCTAGGAAATAAGTGAGCTGGTATCCATTTATGGGCTGTAGCTATCCTCAGGTCTGCCTGAAAAGCTGGAGTGGCTGACAGGCTGTAGCAGGGGAAGAGAAGGGTGCAGAGTGTGCCGATAGCAAGTGAATTCTACAAAAAACAGCAGCATTCATGGTAAACTTGGCTCAGAAAATATATTTGCATTGATAGTGCAAGGAGTTTTTAAGTATAAAATGAAAGTGCAATTTCTCAGTGGCAGATGCTGTTGATGTCCTGCTCCATTCACTGGCAGCCATGGTGAACATTCCCATATGCACTGCCAGCTCACCGCAGAGGCTCCATCTCTTTGTTTCTCAGTCACAAGGCTTTCTCCAGGGTCACAGGAGTTTGCCCAGTGTTACAGGGTCGCCCAGAAATAGCCAGGGTAGCTGGAGATTTAACACCCCCAGAAGCACCCCCTAACAAATGAGAAATGTGGGTCAGCAGATAAATACCCAACCTTCCTAAACACTCAGTGGACAATTTTGAGGTGTATTCCACCCAATATCTCAGACAGCCCTTAGTGAGGTTGAGCACATAACCAACTTATGAATGAAACTTTATCAGTGCATCTTCTTTCCCCTTCTTTCTTTATTCCTTTCCTTGTGCTTCCTGGAATACTTCACAAATAAACCTAATGTGGAGGTTCTTAAGTCTTGTTCTCAGAGTCAGCTTTTGAGGAACCAAAACTAAGTTACTCAACTGAATACAATGTGTCATCGGGATCAAAAAACTCAGCTTTTAAATTCTGTTAAAAAGGTATAACACAGAGGGGAAAAAGACTCTTTTTCCCCACTCTGTGAGACTGTCTCAAAGCTCTGGTACCACAAAGATTCAAGGTGATCAGCCAGAGAGAACTATATGCCTGATAGAGCAGTGAGAACGAAGTCCATGCAAGGGAGTTCCAAAGAGTGGTGAGGTCTGATATGAGGTGCAGAGCAAAGATAGCACTCACCACCTGGTTGGGGTGACAGGTGCCATTTAAAGAGACCAACTGAGGGCCATGAATCAGTGAGGCATAATGGAAGGGTGGACATCTCACAGGGGGAGAGTAATAAAGAGGATGTTAATGTGAGTGTATTTTTAGTAATGTGTTGCTTAGGCAGTGGACATTCCGAAATTATAAATAGTAACAGGGAGAAGTAAAATCTGACACAGAAATGAAGATACTCCATATCTCATTATTGATAACTACAATTGTAGTTATTTCTTGCCTGCCAGCAGGTTTTAGAAAATTAACATCAGAGCAAAGCAAAGACTGAATGAGAATTGAAAAATCATCCAAGTAGTGGACTAAGGAAATTCTCTTAAGGAAGTCACCAAGAGAATTATCCAAACTGCACCCTGGGTAAGGGGTGAACTTGGACAGACTTTTAGCCAGACTTATCAAAAAGAAAAGAGAAAGGCACCAAATGAAATCACAAATCAGAGAGGAGAAATAGCAACCAACACCACAGAAATACAAACAATTTTAAGAGAATACCATGGAAAACTATATGCCAACAAATTAGACAACCTGGAAAAAAATGGACAAATTCCTAGAAACATAAAAACTACCAAAACCAAAACAGGAAGAAATAGAAAACTGGAATAGACCCATAACCAGCAAAGAAATTCAATCAGTAATCAAAACTCTCCCAACAAACAACAGTCCAGGGCCAAGAGGCTTCACAGGCAATTTCTACCAAACATTTATAGAGGAGTCAATACTTATTCTTCTCAAACTATTCCAAAAACTAGAAAAGAAAGGGGAAACTTCTAAATTCATTATATAAGGCCAGGATTACCCTGCTACCAAATAGAAACACCCTACTAAAAAAGAAAACTACAGGCCAATATCCCTGATGAACATGGATGCAAAAATTCTCAATAAAATACTAACACACCAAATCTAATAATTCACCACAATCAAGTAGGATTTATGTCTGGCCTCCAACTGCGGTTCAATATTCCCAAAATCAATATTATATACCACATTAATTTAAAAGAAAGGATAAGAACCATATGATCCTCTCAATAGATGCAAAAAAGAAAAAAAAAAGCAGTCAACGAAGTTCAACATCCATTCTTGATAAAAACCCTCCAATAAAGTAGGGGTAGAGGAAATATACCTCAACATAATAAAGACCATATACAAAAAAACTACAGCTAATATCATCCTCAATGGGGATAAAACTGAGAGCTTTTCCTCTACAGTCAGGAACAAGACAGGGATCTCCACTCTCAACACTGGTATTTAACATAGTACTGGAAGTCTTAACTACAGCCATAAGACAACACAAAGAAGTAAAAGTCATCCAAATCGCAAGGAAGAAATCAAACTTTCACTATCTGTGGATGACATACTATATAAAGAAAACCCAGAAGATTCCACCCATAAACTGCTAGAACTGATACACAAATTTGGTAAAGTTGCAGGATACAAGTCAATGTACAGAAATCTGTTGCATTTCTATACATCAGTAATGAAGCAGCAGAAAGAGACATTAAGGAATCAATCCTATTTACAATTGCATCAAAATCCCTAAGAGACCTAGGGATAAACCTAACCAAAAAGATGAAAGACCTGTATTTTGGAAACTATAAAACACTGATGAAAGAAATTGAAGAAAACACAAAGAAAGAGAAGGCATTCCATGCTCATGGATTGAAAGAACAAATATTGTTAAAATGTCTATACTACCCAAAACAATCTATACATTTAATCCAATCCCTATCAAAATATCAACAGCATTTTTCACAGAGCTAGAACAAACAATCCTAAAATTTGTACAGAACCACAAAAGACACCAAAATACCAAAGCAACCTTGAAAAATAAAACCAAAGCTAGAGGCAGCACATTTCTGGACTTCAAGTTATAAACCTGTAGTGAACAAAACAGTATGGTACTGGCACAAAAACAGACACATAGATCAAGAGAATAGAATAGAAAACCCAGAAATAGACCCAAAACTGCATGGCCAATTAATCTTTGACAAAGCAAGAAAGAATATCCAATGAGAATAAGACAGTTTCTTCAACAAATGGTGTTGATAAAACTGGACAACAACATGGGAAAAAAATGAAACTCGGGCACTTTCTTACACCATACACAAAAGGAAATTCAAAGTGGATTAAAGACCCAAATGTGAGACTTCAAACCATCAAAATCCTAGAGAGAACACAGGCAGTAACTTTTTCGACATCAGGCATAACAACTTCTTACTAGATATGTCTTCAGGGGAAAGGGAAACAAAAGCAAAAATAAACTATTGCTACTTCATCTAAAAAAAAAACAAAAACAAAACCTTCTACACAGCAGAGGAAACAATCAACAAAACTAAAAGGCAACCTACAGAATGGGAGAAGATATTTGCAAATGACATAGCTGATAAAGGGTTAGTATCCAAAATATATAAAGAACTTCTCAAACTCAACACCCAAAAACAAATAATCTAATTTTTTTAAAAGGCAGAAGATATGAATAAACATTTCTCCAAAGACATACAGAGGGCCAAGAGACACATGAAAAGATAAATGTTCAACATCAGTCGTCAGGGAAATACAAATCAAAACTACAATGAGATAGCACCTCACTCCCCTCAGAATGGCTAAAGTCATCAACACAAGAAACAACAGCCATTAGAAGGATTTTAGCAAGGATTAGAGAGACAGGTAACCCTCTTACACTGTTGGTAGGAATGCAAACTAGTGCCACCACTCTGGAAAAAAGTATTGAGGTTCCTCACAAAGTTAAAAATACAACTATCCTATGATCCAGCAATTGCTCTATGAGGTATTTACCCAAAAAATACAAAAATACTAATTCAAAGGAATATATGCACCCTGATGTTTATAGCAGCATTATGCCAAATTATGGAAACAGTCCAAGTGTTCATGAACTGATGAATATATAAAGAAGAGCTGGTATACATTATATATATATATATATCTTGCCATTTTCAATGACATGGATGGAACTAGAAAGTATTATGCTAAGATTTCATTCTTTTTTATGGCTGAGAAATATTCCCATATATATAATGCTGGACACAGGCAGGGTAAAGGCAGAGTTCTGACGAAAACTGGGAAAACAAGAAGGGAGATTGATTGCTCTTCAGTGAGGACTCACTGAAGAGTTGGGGGCTCCAACTTTCAGCTCCAGGGCCAGCGAGCAGGGCATTGCCATAGTCATCCTGCCCATCAGCACTGAAGCCTTCAGGGAGCAAAACTGCCACCTAGTGGAGGCTGGAGCCCCTTACACCAAGCCCCCCCCCCCCCCCCCCCCCCCCCCGCCCCATGCCCTGGAAGCATATTTCCACTAGGGCAAGTCTATCTGAGAATCAGCCCAACAGGCCCCTCACCCAAGAGAACAGCACACTCCCTCGGACCAAGTCTACTGATCACGGAGTGCTACAAAGCTTCAGCTCTAGGGGAAAATAGGATCTAGCCTCCTTTTAACTATTCTTCTTTTTTTTTTTTTAACTATTTTTTCATTTATTTTATTTATTTTTTCAATTTCTTTTTTTTCTTTTTCTTTTTTGGGATCTAGATTTCTTTTTTTAACCAGAAGACCAAAACACACCCAGGATCTAGGTTTTGCTGTTGTTTTCTTTTTGTTTTGTTTTGGTTTTTTTTCTTACTTTATTTTTCTGGGCAAAATGATGAGATGGAGATATTCATCCCATAAGAAAGAAGAGGAAGTAGAACTCAGAGCCAGGGATTTAATCAATACAGATATAAGATGTCTGAACTAGAATTTAAAACAACGATTATAAGGCACTAGCTGGGCTTGACAAAAGCATAGAAGACACTCAAGAATCCCTTACTGCAGAGATAAAAAGTAAAATCTAGTCAGGGCAAAATTAGAAATTCTATACCCAAGATGCAAATCCAAATGGATGGCAAAAAAATGAGGATGGACGAAGCAGAGGACTGAATCAGGGATACAGAAGATAAAATTACGGAAAATAATGAAGCTGAAAAAAAGAGGGAAAGAAAGGTAATGAGTCACAAAGGTAGACTTAGGGAACTCAGCTACTTACTATAATGTATTAACATTCATAACATAGGAGTCTCAGAAGACGAAGCGAGACTAAAAGGGGCAGAAGGTTTATTCAAACAAATGATAGCTAAAAACTTACTTAATCTGGGAAAGGACACAGCCATCAGAATCCAGGAAGCACAGAGAACTCCCATTAAATTCAACAAAAGCTGACCATCGCCAAGGCATATCACAGTCAAATTCCCAAAATACACAGACAAGGAAAGAATCCTGAAAGCAGCAAGGGGAAGAAAAGTTGTTAACCTACAATGGAAGACAGATTCGGTTTGCAGCAGATCTGTCCACAGAAACTTCACAAGCCAGATGAAAGTGGCAAGATATATTCAACATGCTGAATGGGAAAAATATGCTGCCAAGATTTCTTTATCCAGCAAAGATGTCATTCAAAATAGAAGGAGAAATTTTCCCAAACAAAAACTAAAGGACTTCTTGACCACTAAACCTGCAAGAAATTCTAACTGGGACTCTTTGGAGAAAAAAAGATCAAAAGTAGCAAAGACTAGGAAGGACCAGAGAACATCACTAGGAACACCAACTCCACAGGTAACACAATGGTAGTAAATTCATATCTTTCAATAATCACTCTGAATGTAAATGGACTAAATGCTCCAATCAAAAGACATAGGGTATCAGAATAGATTTAAAAAATAATAATAAGATCCATCTATATGCTGCCTACAAGAAACTCATTTTAGACCTAAAGACATTTGCAGATTGAAAGTGAGGGGACTGGGGAATATTTACCATACAAATGGACATAAAAAGAAAGCCAGACTAGCCATAGACAAAATCTAGACAAACTAGATTTTAAAACAAAGACTGTAACAAGAGATGAAGAATGGTATTTTATCATAATTCAGGAGTCTATCCATCAGGAAGATCTAACAATTGTAAATATTTATGCCCCCAACTTGGGAGCACCCAAATATATAAATCAATTAATAATAAACGTCAAGAAACTCATTGATAATACAATAGTAGTAGGAGACTTGAACACCCCACTTACAGCAACAGACAGATCATCTAAGCAGAAAATCAACAAAGCAACAATTACTTTAAATGACACAAGGGATCAGATGGACTTAACAGATATATTCAGGATATTTCATCCTAAGGCAGAATATACATTCTAAGGTCACATGGGACATTCTCCAGAATAGATCACATACTAGGTCACAAATCAGGCCTAGAGACTGAAAAGACTGAGATCATACCATGCATATTTTCAGACCACAACACTATGAAACTGGAAGTCAACGACAAGAAAAAATTTGAAAGGAACTCAAATACGTGGAGGTTAAAGAACACCCTACTAAAGAATGAATGTGTTAACCAGGAAATTAAAGAAGAAATAAAAAAATACATGGAAGCAAATGAAAATGAAAACACAACAGTCCAAAACCTTTGGCATGCAGCAAAGGCAGTCCTAAGAAGGAAGTATATTGTAACCCAGGCCTACTTCAAGAAGCAAGAAAAGTCTAAAATGCACACTTAACTTTACCCCAAAAGGAGCTAGAAAGGTAATAGCAAATAAAGCCTAAAGCCAGCGGGAGAAGGAAAATAATAACGATTAGAGCAGAAATAAACAATATAGAGACAAACAAAAAATAGAACAGATTAATGAAACTAAGAACTGGCTCTTCAAAAGAATTAACAAAACTTATAAACCTTTAGCCAGGCTTATCAAAAAGAAAAGAGAAAGGACTCAAATAGATAAAATCACAAATGAAAGAGGGAAAGAGGAAAAGTCACAACCAACACCACAGATATACAACCAATTTTAAGAGAATACTATGAAAGATTATATGCCAACAAAGTGGGTCATCTGGAAGAAATGGACAAATTCTTAGAAACTTACAAACTACCAAAACTGAAACAGGAAGAAATAGAAAATATGAACAGACCCATAAACAGCAAAGAAATTGAATCTGTAATCAAAAAAACCCCATCCTGGGCCAGATGGCTTCCCAGGGGAACTCTACGAGACGTTTAAAGAAGAGTTAATACCTATTCTTCTCCAACTGTTTCAAAAAAATAGAAACGGAAAGAAAACTGCCAAATTCATTCTACTAACCCAACATTACCTTGATTCCAGAACCAAAGACCCCACTAAAAAGGAGAATTACAGGCCGATATCCCTGATGAACATGGATGAAAAATTTTCAATAAAATACCAGCAAATCAATTCAACAGTACATTAAGAGGATTTTTCACTGTGATCAAGTGGGATTAATTCCTGGGCTTCAGGGGTGATTTAATATTTACAAATCAATCAATGTGATATACCACATTAATAAAAGAAAGGATAAAAACCATATGATCCTGTCAATACATGAGGAAAAAGCATTTGACAGGTGCCTGGGTGGCTCAGTCAGTTGAGCGTCCAACTCTTGATTTCAGCTCAAATCCTGATCTCAGGGTCGTGAGATTGAGTCCTACATTGGGCTCCATGCTAAGCATGGACTCTGCCTGAGATTCCCTCCTTCTCTCTCTATCCCTCCCTCCACTCACTCACTCTCTCTCTTAATAAAATCTTAAAGAAAGAAAAGAAAGAAAAGAAAGAAAAAGAAAGAAAGAAAGAAAGAAAGAAAGAAAGAAAGAAAGAAAGAAAGAAAGAAAGAAAGAAAAGAAAAGAAAAGAAAAGAAAAGAAAAGAAAAGAAAAGAAAGAAAAGAAAGAAAAGAAAGAAAAGAAAGAAAGAAAGAAAAGTAAAACCATTTGACAAAATACAGCACCCATTCTTGATAAAACCCTCAACTAAGTGGGGATAGAAGGAACATACTTCAACATCATAAAGGCCATGTATGAAAGACCCACAGTTAATATCATTCTCAGTGGGGAAAAACTGAGAGCCTTTCTCCTACAGTCAGGAACAAGACAAGGATGTCCACTCTCACCATTAGTATTTAACATAGTACTGGAAGTCTTAGCCTCAGCAATCAGAAAACAAAACAAAACAAAACAAAAATTAAAAGGCATTCCAATCGGCAAGGAAGAAGTCAAATTTTTACTATTTGCAGATGACATGATACTTTATGTAGAAAACCCAAAAGACTCCACCACAACGTTGCTAGAAGTCATACATGAATTCAGCAAATTCAAAGGATATAAAATCAACATACAGAAATCTGTTGCATTTTTAAATACCAAAAATGAAGTGCAGAAAAGGAAATCAAGGAATCAATCCCATTTGCAATTACACCAAAAACAGTAAGATACCTAGGAATAAACCTAAAGAGGTAAAAAATCTATACTCTGAAAACTATAGAACACTTACGAAAGAAATTGAAGAGGACACAAAGAAATGGAAAAACATTCGGTGCTCATGGATTGGAAGAACAAACATTGTTAAAATGTCTATACTACCCAAAGCAATCTACACATTTAATGCAATCCCTATCAAAATACCACCAGCACTTTTCACAGAGCTAGAAAAACAATCCTAAAATCTGTATGGAACCACAAAAAGACCCCGAATAGCCAAGGCAATCCTAAAAAAGAAAAAACTGGAGGTATCATGATTTTGGATTTCAAGCTACATTACAAAGCTGTCATCATCAAGACAGTACGGTACTGGCACAGAAACAGACACATAGATCAGTGGAACAGAACAGAGAGCCCAGAAATGGACTCACAACTCTATGGTCAACCAATCTTCAATAAAGTAGGAAAGAATATCCAAGGGAAAAAAGACAATCTCTTCAACAAATGATGGGAAAACTGGACAGCAAACATGTAAAAGGATGAAACTGTACCACTTTTTTACACCATACACAAAAATAAATTCAAAGTGGATTAAAGACCTAAATGTTTTGGGGGTAAATGTAGAGGATGAAATCAGCCATAATACCTGGCTTGCTAAAATGTAACACAGAGGTGCTGGGGCGAGGGAAGTTTGTGGAGAAGGGCATAGGCCTTTGGAATGCTGAGGCCTGCCTGCGTGACCACTCTGCCGTAGGAATGCTGGGGGGAGTTGCCTTCCCTGAAGCTGTCTTAGCACAAACAGCTGCCTTGTGATCTAAGAGATGTCTGCATTGTCCCTTAGGCTATGTTTAGCAGAACTCGTAGAATACACAGATTAGCATATCGTATCTTTCCCGGAAACAGATCCTCATAGCTCCAGTAAGACCCCTTGTCACACATCACATGCTTGAGAAACAGTGATAAAGAATTTGTGATTATCCTGAAGGACCAATAAAAGTGGGAGCAAAGCAGGGCAAAGGGTTTTCGTCTCTAAGCGTTGACTCCCTTGCCTTCTCCTCTCTTTCACAGCAAAGTTTGGAGTCATCATTCATCCATTGGTATAGGGATTGCTGGCCATTCCTGGCAAAATATGAGACAGGAAACCATCAAAATCCTGGAGCAGAACACAGGCAGAAACCTCTTTGACCTCAGGTTGCAACTTCTTACTAGATAGGTCACTGGAGGCAAGGGAAACAAAAGCAAAAATGAACTATTGGGATTTCATCAAGATAAAAAGCTTCTGCATAGTGAAGGAAACAATCAACAAAACTAAAAGACAACTTACTGAATGGGAGAAGATATTTGCAAATGACATATCTCATAAAGGGTTAGTATCCAAAATCTGTAAAGAACTTATCAAACTCACCCAAAAAATGAATAATCCAGTTAAGAAATAAGCAGAAGACATGAATAGACATTTCTCCCAAGAAGACATCCAGATATGTCTCAAGAGACATAAGAGAGACATGAAAAGATGTTAACATCGCTCATCATCAGGAAAATGCAAATCAAAACCACGATGAGCTACCACCTCACACCTGTCAGAATGACTAAAATTAACAACACAAGAAACAGTAAGTGTTGGTGTGAATGTGGAGAAAGGGGAACACTCTAGCACTATTGGTGGGAATGCAAACTGGGGCAGCCCCTCTGGACCCAGTATGGAGCTTCCTCAAAAAGTTAAAAATAGAACTACCCTATGATCCAGCAATTGTACTACTAGGTATTTACCCAAAGGATATGAAAATACAGATTTGAAGGAGTACGTGCACCCCGATGTTTATAGCAACATAACCAACAATAGCCAAACTATGGAGAGAGCCCAAATGTCTGTCGACTGATGAATGGATAAAAAGGTGGCATATATACACAAGGGAATATTATTCAACCATCAAAAAGAATGAAATCTTGTCATTTGCAACAACTTGGATGGAGCTAGAGTGTATTATGCTAAATGAAATAAGTCAGTCAGAGAAAGACAAATACCATATGATGTCCTTCATAGGTGGAATTTAAGAAAGCAAACAGATGAAGATATGGGAAGGGGAAAAGGAAAAAAAGGAGAGAAGGAAACAAGCCATAAGTGACTCTTAACGATAGAGAAAAAACTGAGGGTTGTGGAGGGAGGTGGGTGAGGGATGGGCTAAATGGGTGGTGGGTATTAAGAGGGCAGTGATTGAATCACTGAATTCTCCTAAAACCAATATTGCACTATATGTTAACTGAAATTTAAATTAAAAAAAAAATTGTATAGAGAAAGAAATTCTACCCTGTTACATTAGCATCAAAATCCCAGATCACGGGGGCACCTGGGTGGCTCAGTCAGTTGAACGTCTGCCTTCAGCTTCGGTTATGATCCTGGGGTCTAGGGATCGAGCCCTAGTCCTGGGATCAAGCCCCACATCAGGCTCCCTGCTCAGCGGGGAGGCCTGCTTCTCCCTCTCCATAGGCCCCTCCCCCTGCTCCTTCTCTTTCTCTCTCTCAAATAAATAAAATCTTTAAATAAAATCCCAGCTCACTAAAAATTTTAGTAAATGCATCTGCAAATTTTAGGAGATGCAGAGTTGTAAATCATCTTAAGTACATAAACTTGTTTTAATTCCTTTTCTTTCATTTCTTTGTTATTCTTGATACCATCATCATTGTTACATTTGATGTGACAGTGACAGGAATGTGTGTTAAAATCTGCCACGATGACTGGTTTTGTCCCTTTTTGAATTTTCAATATCTTTGGTTGTACATATTTCATGTATTTCATTTAATGATTCAACATTCATGGTATGGAATTTTTCACCACGGATATTTAATATTTTGTCAATATATAAAAAGTCTTTCTTCCGTATTAATGACTTTCATATGGTATTTTCTGATATTGACAACCCACTATCATTCTCTTGGCATTTGCTCAGAATATCTTCCACTCATTTCTTTGTTTATTTAGTCTTTCAATTTCCAAAGAACTAAATAGTTTTAATACTGCCCACAGAGTCTCTGCAAATATTTGCAAATTCACATAATGAACCAAAACAGGTCTCCCTTTTTGAGGATGAGCACACGGAGAAAAATATCTTTTTATTGAATTGGGACTCCAGCTGAACATAAAGGGCAAGATAGTTCTGGTTGGAAAGCACGGAGCTCTCTACTTTGCTGAGGACAGTTCTTGAAATTGTGAGCAGTCATTTAATAATTGTGTGATCTGGGGTGGGTTTCCTCAACTTCTCTGTCTCTGGGGTCTACCTCCTCTGTGAAATGAGGAAAGTGACAATATATACTTTCTAGGATAGATGTAAGGGTTAAGTAGGTTAATGCATGTAAAATACTTACAATACCAGGCACATCCAAAAAGTAATCCAAAGATGCAAGGTAATATCATGATTCCTATTGTAACTCATGTCACAGCATTTGCTCCATCCAACTGTTTCCCACTTTTGTGTCAGCTCTGGAGCCTGCCACTGGACATCTAGGGGTTCGTGACAGGTTAGAGCTGCAGTGGCCAGTAGGAATATGAGCCCAGGAAACCGTGCTTGCCATTTTTTCTCAACTCGGCAGAAAATGTTGTGTTTGACATGATAAATTTTTTTCACAATATCAAAAGATACATGGAAACAGACCACGCCAGTCCCCTTCGAGCCTCCTTTCCCAAGGCAAATTCTGTACTCAGCTTCTTAGGTTACCTTTAGGAATTATTCTGTAATTCTTTAGAAATAAGGAAAAAAAGTCAAGGAGAAAAAAACACTAATGGTACTGTTCTGCCTTTACACACTGCTCTGCACTTAATAATACCTCTTGCATATGGTGCAGACTTTTCCCCTGTCATAAATTTACCATAATTTATTTAACCAGCGATGGACATTTCAAGTATTCCCTGGCTTATCTTATTTGCAAAAATAAAAGTCACAACAAGTATCTTTGTACATATGGATACATTTTCTAAAGGGTAAGTTTTTAGAAGTAGAATTCAAGGTCAAGAGTATGAACACTTTTAATTTTGGTAAATACTGCAAATTGTCCTCTGTGGAGGTCGTACCAATCCACATTCCCAATGGTGTTGGAGGGCAGAACGTTGTTTTCTCCACACCCTCTCCAAGTGTATTAGCAAACCTTTTTATTTATGCCAGGCTGGTAGCCGGAAACAGTTATTTCATTACAGTTGTGACTTACTTGCGTTTCATGCAGAATGAGAACGGGTGTGTCTGTGTGTGTCACTGTCACCTCACGACTGTGGTGAGACAGTGTGTGACACGGCGTCACTCTCTGCTGGGCAACAGACTCTGAAGGTCTGTGGTGGTCAGACTGAACCTCCTTACAGAATTATTTTAAAAAGAAAACTGCAGGTTTCTTTAGCCTAATATTTTTGTTTCATTTATTTCATAATTTTTAACCAATTCTGTAGCATTTCTAAATTGCCGTGGCCGCAAAAGTTCTCAGGGAGTCTTTTACACTTCTATTAATTTTCCTTTCCGTGAAATTATACTAAGAAAATGTAAAGAAGGAAATCCTTTTCTGCTTGCCTACAGCAATTTAAAGGCCAATGATGAATGGTTAGCTGGGAGAGCAAGGTTCCCAAGGCAAGGGAAATAGGATGGTTAGGTTCTGTATTCTAAATTAGGAATATGCACTCTGAACACGTAAGCAATCAGATACTCGTTTGTGCAGAAGTAAGAGGAACTAAGAATTAATCCATTAATTACAAAAGAATCAAGCATAAAAATGCAACTTTCCTCAAAGAATAAAAATTTCTTCAAAGAAAATTATGTTTTTTGGGCACCTGGACGGCTGCCGGTTAAGCGTCTGCCTTCGGCTCAGGTCATGATCCCGGGGTCCTGGGATCGAGTCCTGCGTCGGGCTCCCTGCTCCTTGGAGAGCCTGCTTCTCCCTCTGCCTCTCTCTCTCTGTGTCTCATGAATAAATAAATAAAATCTTTAAAAAAAAAAAATTTTTTTTTTTCCTGCTCAGGACTAAATATAACTGAACTGACATACGTTTAGACAAAGGACAACGTATTTTCCATGTGAAATCTGAATCACAAAATGCCAACAAATTAGAATATGGTTGGTTATTCACATGAATTATTTCTTAGTGAGGTCAGTACCCCTCCAATGAGTTAATATTTATGAGTCAATATTTGTTTAGAATCTAAACATCACCTAGATTTTCTAAAATCTCTATTGTCATACTTCATTGCTCAGTTACAGAATCTGCAGTGACAATTCTTGAATCAATGGGTTGTGCTGGACAATTTTATTGCTACATTAAACTGGTAAACTGTACATTTGCCCAAATATTTTCTGTTTCCTATAGTCATAACCCTTTCTCTATTGACCAGATTCCAGATTATATTTTTTCCATGATCCACCCTAACCTTTCACTGGAATTTCTACAGAAATAAAGAAGAATTAAACACTTCAGAACATGCCTCTGAAGACTGCAGTGCTGGAAAAATATTAGTAAAGAAAATTAATAGTTCAGCAAGTTATTGCTTTGACTACCGTAGTTACATGAGACAAAATACAAACTGTTAAAAATAATGCTATACAAATTAACTAAACTTAATAAGGGAACAGATTACTCAATGAATAGAAAGTCATTGGGCCAGTTGTTAGGGCCAGTTCCTTTAACAAATGTCAAGACACTTTTCCCTTCTTACTTTAACAGTTTTGATGCAACACAATTTTACCAATAATTACTCATCCTCTTTCCCAAAGCAGTAATAACAAACAGTGGTGTAAAAAATACTCGAAGAAGCATCTGTCCAGTACCTCCTTATGGAAACAGCCTTTCTCCGTCATACACACGGATGTCTTAAGAAGAGCCACCGCCTTCAACCAAACCCTCCCTGAGCCCCGGCCACAGAGAGGAGTACCTGACTCAAGCTGGTTTTGGGCTTGGAACTGAAGGAATAATCAAGCAGTCTCGCCCAGAGTTTGAATTTGTGAGAGGTAAAGCTAGGGGACTATCAATGGCAACAGAAGATTAGACAAAAAAACAGAAAGACAATTGCTTGTGACAAATAAGAAAGGTAAGAAAAAGGTAAAGGAATGGACAGTCCACTTTGCTTTCAGATGGGTGGGTCAGGGAAGCCTTGCAGAAGTGGCATTTGAGCTGGACCTTAACACATGGGTAAAATAATTGAACATTTAGGGCGCCTGGGTGGCTCAGTTGGTTAAGCGACTGCCTTCGGCTCAGGTCATGATCCTGGAGTCCCAGGATCGAGTCCCGCATTGGGCTCCCTGCTCGGCAGGGAGTCTGCTTCTCCCTCTGACCCTCTTCCCTCTCGTGCTCTCTATCTCTCATTCTCTCTCTCTCAAATAAATAAATAAAATCTTTAAAAAATAATAATAATTGAACATTTATGCTTTATGTGTGTCAGGAGGGGCTCTAGTGCAATTTTGGAAGTTTTTCTGTTGTTTTCCCTTCTGGAGACCCTCATTTCTAAATCACAAGACAGTTATTTGCATGTATGTATAAAGTATGTGTATATATGTATACATATCCATATGTATAAAAATCTAATAAAGTTATATGATTAAGGAAGTTAACTGCAACTTTAATTTCATTAGTAAAAAGAAATGTTAGAATAAGTATTTGTGTGTAATATATATATTACATATATGTATATATGCAGAGATAGTTAATAATGACTACATATTGGGATATAGAATGGGAAAGGGGTCTGTGAAAATCCTATTCCAGATATTTCTGTAGTTTTTGAAATTTTCCAGCATGTAATATATTTTTATCTTGAGTTTTATTTTTGTAAAAGTTCTACATGAGCACAGTTTAGAGTTAATAGCTCTTGTTTTTAAAAAACAGCATGCCTTTGACCTCCCATATGCCACTACTTCCTGATTTCCAGAGGCAACCACTTTTGAAGGCTTTTACAATTTTTTATTAATTTTTTATTATTCTGAGCAATTTATTTAAATTGCTTCTTCTTGACCTTTCAGTTTTAGACACTATTGACTTCCCACTGTGAAGATGTGGCTCCCACCCATGCATTCATACTTCTCATCTCCTTTTCACTCAAGAGAACAAAACATCATTTTTATTAGATCAATGTTCATTTTCAGCTGTGGTATACTAGGATTATTTTGCCTTTTCTATACAATGGAAACTCTTTCCTCCAAATTACTCTATTTGTTTATTCCTTTATTTTGGTTTATGCCTTTCACATTAGGGGCTTTCTCAAATACCTGGTGATCCTTAAGTGTCTGCTCAAAGTTATGACTGAGCCAGAAAACTGTTGATTAGAAGGTCTACTGGCGGTGGGGTGTTGAATGTGGATTCTGTTTAGGGTTGTCTGCCTAAATTAATCCATTGAGGATAGTGGGCATCTTCACTTAGGGGACCAATCATTCCCCAGAGGGAGTTTCTTCAATTCTTGCTTGCGGAGATAATCCTAACAGGCAAGCTTGGAGAATCAACATATATAAATTTTCCCTTCATTCCCCTGCTTTAACCATGGGCCATTCTGTACTAAATGTGCTTTTGAATAGAAGCAGCTTAGAGACCTTCTTTAGAGGACAAATCTGCCAGCATTGGAGGGGAGCAGTGACCAGGAGAGGAGAGAACTGGGTGACTGACTTCCTTAAAAGACTTTCAACCAAAACTCTTGTTTTCAGCCCACTTTTGTCTTCACTTCCAGCACCTTGCAGCATCAGCAATTCTAGAACCCCTTTTAGGTCTCATGGTCTAAATCATTTGGCTCACTGGCTTTCTCCACTATGTAATCAGCACTCAGTTTTCTGGGATCTGCAAAGTCAGCTGTAACTCTTCCATCTGTTCTTCAGCTTCCGACATTTCATTACGGACATCTCCTCTTCTCTCATTGTCCTTATTTATCTATAACCTTAAAAATTACCTCTACTGTTAGTTTATTGCATTTTTCAGGAGGAAGCAGAGGCTAATGCTTCTTCACCTCAGTGTATTTAAATTTCCAATTTGCATTTTATACTATACTTTTATTTCTAAAAACTTTAAAAATTAGGACTAAGCTAGCCATGTCTGTTTATTGTAATCCCCAAACACTAGAATTTCTAGCAACAGAGTTGGAGTCCTTTTTTTTTTTTTAACTAAATATAAATGGGTACCAGGCAGTACAAATGCACTTTAAAGTAATTTTGATACAGTATTTAATTCAGCCTCCATTCAGGAACTTGGATAAATGGAGTTTAAAATGGCACTCTGACGAATATTGAATATTTGAATCCTAACTTTTGGAATCAGTATACTGAACGTTTTCTTTCTCCTTTGGAGTAAACCAAAGGGTCCAACAATAAAACAAAAACTTGATTATCTGTGAGATCCAAACATCTACCATTCACAAGTTCTCATTGTATCCACTAGTTCTGAGACACTTAAATTACTGAATACCTGCAACCTTATCCCCATAAGTTATTAAGAGATTTAAATTCCAGGAAGAAATGCACTTCTCCCTATACCTAAGAACTGTGCTATCTTAATACTGAAAATTCTTTCAATATGTTAATCTGAGGAAATTGTAAAACAAGTTTTGAAATTCTCTTGTTTGAAAAGAATTCCTGTACTTGTTTATATCTCAATCAAAGGGATATACATAGTGGTCCATGAATATTTACCAGACAGTAAGATTTCACTCAATGTCTCAGACAACAGAGAAGCAGCATTCCCACAGTACAGTTACCAATGCCATCCAAGCATAGACCTCTTACTAACTAGGTCATCAAAACACAGTGGGGGGGGGGGGTGCCTGGGTGGCTCAGTTGGTTAAGCGACTGCCTTGGGCTCAGGTCATGATCCTGGAGTCCTGGGATCGAGTCCCACATCGGGCTCCCTGCTCAGCAGGGAGTCTGCTTCTCCCTCTGACCCTCTTCCCTCTCGTGCTCTCTATCTCTCGTTCTCTCTCTCTTTCAAATAAATAAATAAAATATTAAAAAAAAAAAAACACAGTGGGGGCTAGAGAGGAGTAACAGCCCCTGCTCAGCCTATGGAAGTGCCTATGAGGAAGATCCATCTCAGGAGAGGATGACGATCAAAATCCAGGGATTTTTGCAGCAGCTCCCATCAGTAGGTATTAGATTATATTAACTATTTGCACCACAGTAAACCGGAATTTATAACCAGTGCAGGCCAACACTGACAGAGGTAAAAAAGCAATTTCTACAAAACACTGTCACTTGCCAAGGTTAAGATAAGCAAGCATTCTTCAAAATTGTCTCCACACAAACAGAGGTATGTGCTAGAATCTGCTGGGCTACATCCATCCTTCAAAAACTATTCCTCTCATTTCAGGACACACAAAAACCTTTTGGGAAGAAAATGGTTGCATAACTGGGAGTCAGAGCCCATGGCCATCTTGACATCTTAAGTAACTGACTGGTCCTGAGATTCCCCAAGCTATTTTCAGAGTCACTATAGGACTGTGGTTCTGGAAGGAGAAAGATCTGTATTCAAAACCTGGGCCTGCCACCGACCAGCTGTGTATTTTAGGTGAAGTCAGGTAATGTCTTCTATACGAAATGGGAGAGGAATCTTAGAATTCTTGGGGTGCCTGGGTGGCTCAGTCATTAAGCGTCTGCCTTCGGCTCAGGACATGATCCCAGGGTCCTGGGATCAAGCCCTGAGTCAGGCTCCCTGCTTGGCGGGAGGCCTGCTTCTCCCTCTCCCACTCCCCCTGCTTGTGTTCCCTCTCTCGCTGTCTCTCTGTCAAATAAATAAAAATTAAAAAAAAAAATTCTTTTGATTGTCAATGTCAGAAACCCTACTGAAATTGGTTTAAGAACAAAAATGTATTGACTACCATAATTTATTGGCTCTGCTTTCTTTTGGGTTGGCTTCATTTCCAGGAGGAGTCTTCCCATGGAGCAGAGAAGATGGTCCCTTAACCATTTGAAGTATACATATTCCATACTAAAAACCCAGATAAAATGGCAAGGTGTCTCTCCCCTAAGAGCCACGTGAATGGATTCTGGATGACTTTTTTTTTTTTTTTTTTTTGAGTTCTGCTCTTACCCTTGGGACAATAATTTAGTTACTGAGATTAGAACAAAATGGTATATTTGATCTATGTTACATAGAAATAATGGCAAAATTACATCCGCACCATCAGAATTACATGGAGAGGTTGTTCCAGAAAGGAAAAAACAAATGCCATTTAAAAATTGCAGAAGTCCCCAACATCACCTACACATTCCTATTTTACAGAATCACCGTGATAAATACACAACAGGCCTTCAGCAAAGCAAAAGACAATGACTCTCAGAAATTCTTTATTAAGAACCGTACTTATACACATAAGTCAGTTCCATCCAGGCATTTTACCCACTTACTCAAAAGTGAGGTTTTTGCCTTTTGCTCAGCAGTCTCTCATAAGCATCTAATCAGATGCTGTTTCTTTAATTTCTAAGCATGCTAAAAATGATTAGTTAAAGCTAGAACCTTCAAAGAGATAATCAAAAGTTCTTACTTCAAAAACAAAGTCTGAAAACCTTCGCGATCAAAATATAGATTGCAAGCAATACTAAAAGTCACACACTGCCAAAAAAAAAAAAAAAAAAAACGGAAAATTGTCCCACTTCGGAATAGGGAACTCTACTGAAGCAGTCAACTTTAACCTCCACTTGAACTGGCTGAGACAAGAGGCCATAAACAGCAGTCGAAATGACTGCAGATTTGGTGTGTTGTAAAAATGCTGAATGGAGTCCTGAAAATGAAATCTAGATGTTAAAAACTGTATGTGCTTGCTCTTTCAGCAAGTATCTTCAAAACCAAAAATTAGAGACAGTGATATTTTTTCTAAGGTCACCATTACAACTGCAAAGATCGCTCGTACAACCCACTATTTTAACCCTTCAGAGGTCCTCCCTTTGCTAGTTTTAAGATGATGTTTATCAGGTAGCCATACAACTGTGTGTGATAGAATTTAAGGGTAAACTTGGATCCAGATTTGTTTGCTACAAGAAGGGGGTGGTTAGTTCTATCACAACGAACTTAAGATTGGGTTGCTTATACACCGCAATCCTTCAGGATTTCTGATGGAAAGATAATGAGAACAGAGATTCAGAGGTGGGCAATTATACAAAGTGAACACTTAGTAGTTCAGTTTGCTTAGAAAAGAAAATGCAAAAAAGAGGCTATGGAAAATATTCATGGCATATTTTGATGAATACCTGATGTAAAGCAGTTTATACAAAATTGAATTCTAATATTTCTGCTTATAGATGAATCAATAAAAGTGATTTTAAAAGAGAGGATTCTATAGATCTTTACAACTCCGGGGTGGCTCTAATTCAATGCTGCTTTCAATATATAAAAAAGTCAAAATTACTTCACATCTGAGAACAAAAAGCTCTCTCTTGAAGCTACGGCATCGTTTTCTGGTCAAGCTCTTCTACGCTTTTTTGCAAAGATTAAGTACTGCAAATTATGTGAACTGCTTTTTAGAACATGAATTCCACGTATTTAAATTTTTTTTATATCGTGCTGAAATTTAAGTAATGTGGCTTTATTAGACAGTTGCTTTAATTGTACTGGTTTTCTTACTGCCAACTACTAACCTTTGCTTTCAGAAGCTGAAAAGGAGCCTTCTGTTAGCTTAACTGTCAGCACACATCACGGAGCAGAAAGGGGGATCATTTCCCCGGACAAAGATGACCACACTATCTTTCTGGGAAAAGTATTTTCATTAGTTTTGTTGGCCCCCAACTTGATCATGTGTTACTTTTAGCCTTGGAAACTTCTTCACTTTTATGGATTGTAACGGAAAAATCTTCTTAAGGGCCAGTCCTGAGTCCTCAGATGGTTTAAATCCAGCAATTTTGCCTGTGGTTATACAATGAACAAATTTGTTTTGCTAATTTCCTGAGACTATTTTGTGCACAATGTTACTACTTACCAATGACAAATAGAGCTCTAGAGCTTTAAATACCCCAAGAGTTCCCCAAAAGTGGAAGAAAATAATGATAGACCAAAACCCACATTGGCATTCAAATGGGGAAAAAACTAAGTACATATATCATCAGGAAAAATTCAATCCCTATTTTGTAGATAGCTATTTTGAATAACAACTTTCAGAATTACTCATCACTCATGGCAAGAAGGGAGGGGAAAAGTTTTTATAATAGATGACATAATCTCTAGATAGCAATCAGTAAACTGATATGTTGTACCTTATTATTAACTGTGGAAAATACAAATAAACTCCTTGTCACCCATAGTTTATAATCGAAAACTAGAGATAAAATGTATTACAAGATAAAGCTACCAAGCATCATAAAACTGAGAAATAACCAAAAACATTATAGAACGTGATTGAATTTAAAAGGCAGTACATATCCTTTCATGTTGAGAGAAGCTCATGAGACGGGGTGAAATTTTCAGTTGGACCTTAAAGAAAGGTGGGATTTTGCTAGAGAAACGTGTTGAAGATCTCAACATAGGGAGAACGGAGTGAGCAAAGACATGGAGGAGAAAAACAATGTTCGAGGAATTGGATTGGAATGGAAGGTTTGTGTGAGAATTGTAGATTAGCTCCAAAGGTATATAAAGGGTAAATTGTGTGAGCCCTCAGATGCAGTATAAAGGGATTTAGTCCCAAAGGCAAGAGAGATTAACCTTAAAAGAAGATTGATATATGCAGGGAGAACTGGACCAGGGAAAGGCTAAAAATGCTGCAAGAATAAGCTAATCTTTGTGTGACCTTTCAAATTCAGTGCAACTGATCTCGGAGCGGATGGAGCCAGCGTGATATCAGTGGGAATGGAAAGGAAAGGATGGATGCAGGAGATACAGCAAAGGAATGTCTGATTAGAGGAAAGACTATCAGGCTTTCTGCGTCTGGGTGACTAGAGAAGTGTGATACAGGAGCAAAATTGTGACATCAAAGGGATGGTTTGGATAGGGGGAAAGAGAAGGAGTTTGGTTTAAAAAAATGAGTTTTAGTACTGATGTCCAGTGAGGAGCCCAGAGCCAGACAGAGCTGGAGAAATACATCTGGTGTCTGCCTTCATAAATAAGGGAAGCCACAAGTATAACAAGAGCCTCTGAAGGGAGTGGGTATATAAGAAAGACGACAGAGCCTCAGGAATAGCCAAGCTTCAGACTCACAAGTTAGAGGAAGAAGACTGCAGCAATGAAGAAAGGAACTAGATGGATGAAGAGGGATAGAGGGAGTGAGAAACAGGAAGGGAGCTGGGACCCAACAGAAATCAAGGGCAGACGGGCTTGGGCACAGCTTCCAGGAAGGCAGAGCTCCCCCTGGGGCCACATGTCCTCAGGACACAGAGCATCCTCTGCTCTCCACTGTGTACGCTCGCAGGTACAAACTGCCCCGCAGGCTCATCTATGCCAGCATCCAGGTGCGTTAATTCATTCGAGGGAGTATTCTAGGCCCCCTTGGATGCCTAAATATAGCACTTTGTCCATAGTAGCATCAACATTTTAATCTCAATAACTGAGAAGGAAAAGAGGCAAGAAAGAAGAAAGGCAGGAAGACAGGGAGAAAGGAGAATATGTGACATAAAGTAAGATGCTATTGAAAAGTTAAATAGAAGAGTTGTCACCTGCCCCCCCCCAAAAAAAGGTCTTCTGAGAGGGTGTCTGAGGAAGAGAAACACTGTATTCTTTAACGTGGTTTTAATAGTCAAGAAGTCTCACATCTTCACTATAGTAATTCAGAACGAGAAGAAACTTGAGAATTTCCTATAGCCCAGTATACTGAATTTAATTTTGCAGATTTCATTAACTGTTATGGTGCCCTTAAAGTTTACAACACAAGATATACATCCATAGCCAAAAATGTTAGTTTTTGTAGCAATGATTTTGTGTAAGTGAAAATTAAGGGAATATTAATCAGTACTTTACAAAAAGTTTTCTCTTTATTAATTTGGAAGTGCCACAATGACTTGAGTAGCCAAATTTTTGCCCAGTGAAAGGAAATGAACACCAACAGCTTCCTAATTGAATAGGCACACTGTTGTATTTTTAAATATTCACTGAAAAATTCTCAGGCTTGGAATTGAGCTGTTCAGTGTCTCTTTCTTCCATGAGTCCTGTAATAATTAAAACCTCAATTCCATTTTGAGGAACATTTAACACCATCTTTCTCACTTTCTTCAAATAATAAATGTGGCTGCTAAATCAACCATAGACTCATAAAAGAAATCTCAGGATCATCAAGTCTTAGAATCGGAATAAAGGGTATTACCTAAGCAGCTTAATCAGAGACATTTATTTCTATAGTTTTTAAAATAATTTTAGATTTTCAGTATCTATAGGCTTTGCAGTGGTTACCAAGTCAGTGATTACCAGATAGGTTCATTCCTACTGCTTCCCTAATAACAGTTTCTGCACCTTACAATAAAGGGACTGAGGTTTTCTAAAACCTATTTTTTTTTATCTGTAATAATTGCCAGTTTTATTTCTCTGGCTAAGAGATCCAGAGGTAACTTGAGGTTTACATTTTTTTAATAGTTCTTCCATCAAGAGTTTAGGAGCCCCCATTGCCCTTAGAAGCTGGTTGCAAATTATTTAACGCTTACTTATAAAACTTTAATTCTTTTTGTGTGTGTGACATGTGTTCATGAAAAAATGCATATAAGTAAAAGGAAAAAAGCTCATGCCACACAAAAATAAGCAGTTACGTTTCTGATATATGTTTGTATGTATACACACACACACACACGCACACAAATTTGGGATTTAATCCTACATATGTGAGCTGATACTAAATATATCGCTTTGTAACCTGTTATGTTTTACTTCACAATATATAATGAATATATTTTCATGCAAATGTGTGAAACTTTCCAAATGAAAAACAGACCTGGAGAATGGGTCAAAAGACAAAATCCTGTGAGATGCTGATAACAAGAAAACTACCTAAAACAAAATTCCACTAGATGATTAAAGTAAAACAAAGGTCAAAGATACATCAGAAAATGCTAACAAAGAAAGCAGGGGCCAGATTTTAATATCAGACAAAAAAAAAGAATTCAAGGCCTAAAGCACACAGGGTAAGGACAGCTGTGTGAATGTCTTTGCTTCCAATGCATCATCACAAACTTGTTTTTAAATATTAAGTAAATGCATTCATACATAGCATAAGCCAGCAAGTATGGTTATGCCACAATTAGGTTGGGCTCTAATGCCAGAATCCCAAAAGAATAGTGCCTTACGCAAGTATTTTATTTTTCTTATCTAAAACTCACGGGATGGGCATTACAGATGATTAGGCTGCCCTGCTCCCTTCCTCCAACTTTTGCTTCACTTTATGGAGTCTCCATTTGCAAGATTTCTTCATGTTCCAAAATGACTGCCTCACATTACATTTGCCACATAAATCGTTTCTCATATTCCATATTAGAAATAAGTCTGTAATGTAGTCAATTAAACATAAACCTTTGTTTCTATCTCCTGTTTACCCTGAGTGATTTCTTAGTGCCAAAATAGCATTCAGAAAGGGTATAACAGATTCTAAGTTCACCAGCAGTCTATAGCAGCGGTAACCTTTTTGCCAACACATGCCCTTAACAAAATTGAGTGCATCATGGCCTCAATTATTTGACAGCTGAAAATGTTTTCTGGTAATTTTAATTTGTACTTCTTTGGTCATAAGTGACCTTGAATGACTTTTGTGAATATTAACTACTCACACTTACTCTCTTATAAATTGTCCTGATACCATGGTAATTTGTTTGAGGCTAGATTGAGAAAATTGTATTAAAACACTTTACATAGTATAAGATGCTCTATAAATATGAGCTGCTTTTAGAGTGTGATGAATAAGAATGTCTTCCCTTTCTTCTTTTGGGATTATTGTTCAGATCAAGTAAAATATTTGTCACAAGGCTTAAAATATTTTATACCTACAATGTACTTGGACACACTCAGAAGTTCTTTAGTTTGTTGATTAATTGGCACAGATGGAAGATGCAGGAAAGGAACGTGTGCTGTTTTTCCCATGGTCTTCACTTTACTCAATGACCCAGCTGCACAGTGATATGGGTCCAGGAGCATGGAAAGAATACGTTTTTCCAGTAAGTTCCTTCCAAAATCAGCATTAACAGGGGGAAAATCAGATTTGGGAGGGAAAAAAAAAAAAACACTAAGATTTGAAAAAAGAAATGGGACTACTTTCCAGACTTCTAAGAAGGAACTACCACTATGAGTTTGGAACTGACCTCACCTTTCTTTTAAGGCAAACAAAATAGGAATGATACAGTAATCACCCTAAAATCCCTCCCTTCTAGTTAACTAAATCTACACCCATCATTGTTTGCTTGCCTTAGGATCAGAGATGTTCCTCTATACATTCTCCCTGCAAGCTCATTTATGGCCAAGGCTACAACTAATCTGTATATTTTTGTCTCTCAAATAGATACTTCCAGCTAATTCTCACTACAGGCCAGCTAACCCTCATTTACTTCAAACAAAACCTAAAATTCATCAATATATTTTTGCATTCAGTGTCCCTTAAGCAAACACATTACTAACACTTTGCCAAATTCAAACATCTTTTCTGTGCATGACAATAAACATTTCAAATGCTTGAATATATATATAATTTATGTTAATAGGATATGCAGATTTGGGACACAGAGAAGAACAGTGATGGCAATATTATCTTACTCTATACATTTTTATATATTCCAATAATGCTGCTTATTTCAAAGCAATATATGATTTTATCAGAATTTAAATTAATCTATTTGACTTATGCTATTATTATTTTTACACGTGTTTTATTTTTTTGTATCCCTCAACTTGTCATGGTTGCTGGTTATTTTGTGGGTTTGGTAAGATATTAATGCAAAAGAAATTAGAGGAAAAAAGACAGTTACTAAACAATCCCAATATTAAATATGCTTCACAGGAAATAAAATGAACAAGTGTTTCCAAAAATGAATATTCTTAAATAAATCATAATTATTTTTCTGGAGAAGCGTCAAACATAACTAAACTTAGGCTGCTGAAAATTATATGTCCCTGTCAAGGAGCAATGAAATGTTTCCTGAATGGCAGAGCCCAGTAACTGCATGAAGAGTGGCTCCTTATGCAGTTGGGAAAAAAAAGCATAATGATTCAAGTGCCATCTATAGGAAATGTTAAAGTACGGTAAGAAAGCTTGCAGAGTTGATTGGTAAGTAACCTCTAGATAATAAAGCTCTTATGCAAAATATGTTAAGCCTTTAGCCCTTAATTCTGAAATGATTAAAACTTTCTCATGCAAGGCAAACTCTGGACTTCAGTTTTGACCTCTCCTGTATTATTAGTGTTGGCTTTGTCTTAGATTGTCTCCACTCTGGGTCCATCCCAGTGACTGAGTGCGGCTCAATGTCTGATGCATCAGTAGCAATCTTCTCAAGCTGAGGATGTGTTCCGAGTGCTGCTGCTAACAGCTGTGATTGTTGTTTGTAATTATCTCTATTTTCCTCGTAGGTGGTCTCTTGCTGCGACAGCTCCTGAGCAATCATCTGCAATGTTGACTTCTCAAAGCTGTGATACTCAGGACAGACCTGCCTCCCACTTTATCCATCCCCATTAGGAAAAAACCCAAATGCTTAATGACTACAAATGTCAAATGTACACTGTTTGAAGCTGCTCCCGATGCGCTATGTGAAATGGAGAATGTTGGTTATTACCTAGAAATTGAAATAAAATCAATCTTTGAATTAAATTGAGGAAGACTGAGGCTAGGATGACAAGTTATATCTTGACTGAAACTTCTGATAGCTGAAGATTGTGACTCTGTATCTAACCAAAGCAGAAAGCAGTTAATTATTCATTAGCCATGTCTACCCTCAGTGCATGGGTGGGGATTCAAATCTATTCATTTGGGCGAAGGGATTCCGAACAAATCTGACTGTCATCAAGAGTTATTTTATTATCTGTGTAGAAAATGGTGTTTTTTGTTGTTGTTGTTGTTGTTTTAAGTTAATGGCTTTGGCCGCACATTTTTAGTCTGTCACAGGACAATAGCAATGGTGAAAACACTGACAATACAGTTCATGGTTCGGTTCTCCCATCTCACGGTACAGGTTCCATCAGATGTAGTATCCCAAAAACACAAGCTGGCTGTGTGAAAGCCATAGGCACTCCTCTGGACCACTGCACAGGTCACAATATATTTATAAGCTTTTCCCAACTTAACCACATGTGTCAAGGATTGTTCCACTATGTTTGCTGTCCATTGGTTGATGTTGTTCTGGTCATAATCTTCACCACCCAAGACCCCATCTATACACTCTTTAACGATATTGTGTGCTTCATCAGCATTGAAGCCAACCTCGTGGCAGTGGCAGTGGTACTCAAAAAAAAAAAAAAAAAAAAAAAAAAAGACTTTTAAAATCCATCAGTAAGTAGGTATTATATGGCAGGTATAGGCCAGTTTTAAAATATTCAAGGAGGGTCATTCAGTTAACATTTGAAATAGATTAAAGAGGAATCCACACTCAGGAAGTACACTTAAGCACTTCAAATATTTTATCAAAATCTTCACAAGAAGTTTTGTTAATCACAGAGAAATCTTAGCAGTAAATTTTCATTGCTAAAATGAATGGTTTTTGAAACACATGGTTGGCTAGAGAGTATGTGAGACTAAAGGAAGATAGCATCAAAATTCAACAAGCCCAAACTGGGAATCACTTGAGATCCAACACTCTAAGGGCCTTGGCCCACTCTATCTTGGGGACAACTCTCATTTGACCCCAGTAAGTGCTGGCTGACGCTGCCATCAAAATATTCTTGCATTGGCTTCAGGTTAAATCTTTCATGTAAGCTACCTGTCAAAGTGGCTGAGGACAGAGAGATGAATGTTCCAGAGGAAACAAGAGCAGATTCTATGACTGTTCCAGTTCACTAATAAATGTACATTAGGCAGAAATGGGGGTTAGCTAAGACTTGCTTTCATCATAAAATATCACCTGGTAACATGAAGGCAGCCTCCTCCCATGTTTCCCTATTTATCTGATGTGACATTGTTGACCAGCCAAATTGGCTTAGATTAGTTCACAAAAGTGGTTACTCTTTTGTTTGAGACAGTTATCCCAGCTCCCTACTTTTCTTTGTCCCTTTGTTTCCCCTCAAATACCATTTTATGTGTAGTGTTTTGTTGCAAATTATCTTCTCTTCCACCATCCTTCTTTGTACTTATCCCTTGCTACTTTTTATCCATAGCATTTAATGAAGCATTTTAGAAAAGTTTCAAATGGAATAACAAATTCTCCCACAAATTTAAACTCACAGAACTTAGTTATGAAACTCTGCATAAGTGTCTTGCTATACTAAAGGCACATCCACTCTTTTTTTGCAGGCTGAAAAACCAGTCATCTTCTATTTGTCGGGTACCTAAGTCACTTAAGGAAGAACAAAACACAACATGGGTTCTAGAGCAAGGTTTTTCAAGACCAATTTTGAGCCACTGCCAACTCCAGAGCCCCGCTGGTCACACAAATGAAATGGCAGCCTCCCTTCAGTTTTGCTAGTATGTCAGTAGCTTTTCTGGCTGCATAACAGAATTTCAACCATTTTACTTTATCAATAACATGCAAGACACGAATGAATTCTGCTTTTAAATCTTCTACCTTTGCCTATGAAAGAAGACGTTATTTGTTGTTGGGTAATTATCTGTGATGTTTCATTTGTGCTCAGCCTTCTCCTTGTATTTATCAAGAGTTTCTGGTCCAAGAGGTCCAGTTCAGGGAATGACAAAGGAGTTGATATCAGACTAACCCTCTTACATAAAACAATTAAAACTGTACAAATTATTTAACAACTTTTTGAAAGCAATGGAGGGGGACCAAAAACCAGGCAGAAACTGAAGAAAGGAACTGCACTGAGGGACATCGGTATCTACATGGCTTTTCCTCTAAAGGAGATTCTCACCAGTACATGACAGCCAGGTAGAACCCAAGCAGAAAGCTGCAGGCTTTTGAGGATGAGGGGACACAGGACAGCATTCAATTAAAGTTATACTATTTTGCATAATTATTGAGAAAATTGAAGGTATTTTTAAGTTTGTCATATTAATTGGAGATATTTACTATCCAGAAAGATTTTTTTTAATTTTGGACATGTCTTTCCTTTTGCACAATTGAAGTATTTAAGAAGAATACTGAACATATAATCTATAAATTCAGCTAAGTATATTTGAAGGTATTAAGTTTGAAATGATGCCAAATATTGTTCCCAAAATATTTTAAAATGATGGTTACAAGTTGCTAGACTTAAAAATTCTAATAGTGAGATTTGTAAGCCAAACATAAAAACTCACTCTTCAAGAAGTACTAAGTTTTTGAACTTATAACTTTAATAAATGGAATTCTAATTATTGGAACCAAAAGTTAACCACTACCTAGTGAAAAAAAGAAGAAGAATCCTGAAAAATACTGAAGATCTTACAGTCAGAGACGGGAGCTTAACTACTGGGAGAAGGTGCCAAGGGAGGTTCAAAGTTCAAGCAAATGGGCATGACAGAGGATCTGAAGGAGCTGTGGAGCCAGAGGGAAGAATGCAGGAAGACACCAAATATAGCAAAAACAGGAAGGCTCTTGATGACCACCGAGTCACCCTTTGTTTTAGTCAGGAAATGTGTGTGTGTGTGTGTGTGTATTAGATATAGATACTTAAAAAAACAAAACAAAACTGGGCAGTAACCAGCCCTTTCTTCCTTTTTATGAAGCCAGAACATGTGGAATACTGCAATCACCCAGCTGTAGGGGAACGTTTAAGGCCACAAGGAAAACCTGCACCAGGGTAAATTAATGAACCCTACAGATCCATCATTATTTATTCTTAGAAATCAACTATTTCTGTTCTCCAGCAGAATGTTAACCAGAGTTTGGACAATAAAATGTACGGCAAAGTGATAAAACGAGTTATACCTTCAGGGAGATCTATGCAAGCCATTAGACTGTATTTTCCTTAAAATACCAAGACTCCCAGGGCCAATGCAATGGACACTTATACAGACCATCTTGTCTCTGATGAGCACAACAGCTACTTTTCTTTTACCATGTGATTTCTGACTTCACGTTTTATCCTTAATGCTCCCACACATAGGAATATACACAAGAACCCTAGCACAATTACGTACTTGTTTTAAAACCCACCTTTGGTTATTCTGGGGAGAGTAAGATTTCTTTGTAAAATCACATACTGCAACAGAGTCCTGCCTTAAACTATTTCCATCTCAACTTTGAAATATATTTCTTCACATTAACATTTTTTTTTCTCCAAGGTATATTAAACTTTTCTAAGTATGACAGAAACTCAATGAAAACAGATTTTGATTCACTTTCTTGGATTTACTCACACCTGTATGTACTGCTGGACATCCAAAAACATTGTTGTTAAAGTAATTATGTTTGTGCATATTCTCCTGCATGTGCCATCAAGTAAGCCGAACTTATGGGCTAGAGAGTCACTCAGGCCCATCATTATTATTAGTAATAAAAAATCTAATGATATTAACCGGTGGTTCTCAGACATTTTCCTTCCTGGCACTCCAGGGATATGTGACACATCTCTATCAGTAGCAGGGGCTCACTATGGCTACACTAAGTGTAGGGGTCAAGAGGGATGAATTCTTAAAAAAGCCTAGATGAATTTTTAATATTACCCTTCACCCCCATTCCTCCAGGAATAACTTGTACAAAGGGTAGCTTCATGGTCAAAAAAAAAAAAAAAAAAAAAAAAGCTTCATGCATTTAGGAAGATAAAACTTTAAATAAGCACAAAATGATCCTATTTCACAAACAAATTGCTCTTCTAGCATAATGAGTAAGAGCTTGGACTCGAGTCAGAATGATGGGTTCCCTACCACTTACTTGGGCTGTGGCATTGAGCAAATTCCTAAAACTCCTGTGCCTCGTGCTCATTTTGTAACACAGGATAAACAATAATGTGAGTACCAGCTTAATAGCCCTGTGAGAATTAAATGGGTTGATACTAGCAGAGAAACTGAGACTGCCTGACCAAAAAAGATGAAGAAGCAACAAGAGCAGAATTCAATAAGTGTAAACGGTTACTGTTTTGATAGTGGTTAAAAAAATATTTGGCCCATTTTTAATTATTTTATGTGCTTGAAAGTGCCAAAATGCCTCATTTTATAATATACATATATTAATCTGCTCAGGCTGTCCTAACAAAATAGCTCAAATTGAGTGGCTTAAACAACAGAAATTTATTTTCTCACAGTTCTGGCATCACGAAGATCAAAGCATCACAAGCTGGGTTCTGGTGAGGACGCTCGGGTTTTCTGTGCGTGCACATGGGGATGGTGGGGGGTGCGGGAGGACGGCAGGTGGGGTAGTGAAGCTATCCTTCTCCTTATCAGGAGACCAGTCCTATCCAATTAGGGCCTCTCCTTATGACCCCATTTAACGTTAATTACCGCCTTAAAGGCCCTAGTCTCAAATACAGTCACACACAGTGTTAAGGCTTCAAATTGTGAAGGGGGGACCCCATTCAGTCCTTAACAACATAGAATCCAGATATTTCACGTTTTTAACCAGTCTCATCACAATATTCCTCCCTACTAATTAGCCCACATTACTTTAGCTGAATTACTCAGAAGAAAAATTTAATGATGCTTTGTAAAATTCCTAGTTCCTAACTTCCTCTAAAAATAACAATTTTCAGTAGAACTGAATTAATCATGACTCTAGTCCAGTATTCAACTATGTCCTACCCACATACTTCATAAGGGAGAGTGGGTTGGGCAGAGAAATGGGGAGTAGCCCATAGATGGTATCATAATAAGTCAGAATTATCTTGAGGAACTTCCTCAAAATATACCTATCTTTCTCACTAACCTCTCCCAACTCTAAAAAATTTTATGTGGATAGCTTTAGATACTGTTCTAAGAACTCCCCAGATTTCTCCCATGCCTTTCCTCTCTTCAGAAAATTATACAACAAATATTTCCCTGCCAGACCCATTGGCTGCCAGAGCACATCAGCCCCCACTTCTCAGTGAATATCAAGCACGGTTATTTAGAGTTTTCTAGCAATTGAGCCAGATGCCTCCTTATCCTCCAAGTCGATGAACCAAATTATTTTTCAAAAGAGAAATTAAAAAAAAAAAGAATCACATGGTACCTGATATATTGGTGCCACTTAGTTTTATAAATACTTTTTAAAAACACCTTTAACTTCGTCTAGTAGTCATTGTTTTTTGACACTAATATAAGACCTCTTTGTTCCTTCTCAAAAGCACATTAAAGATGTATAATTCTAGAGAAGCAATTTAAATGAAAAGAGTACTGGCCATGTTAGCTTATCAAAATCATAATGATGCACAAAGAGCAGCAAAGGGGGAAAAACTTCAT
Source organism: Zalophus californianus (assembly GCF_009762305.2). Lineage (NCBI taxonomy): Eukaryota > Metazoa > Chordata > Mammalia > Carnivora > Otariidae > Zalophus > Zalophus californianus. The sequence goes on along the minus strand of NC_045599.1, from coordinate 63,520,101 downwards.
GGGCATATGAATGTTGGCAGGGACATGGAAAAGAAACTATGTACTGTCCAATGTAATAAACAAGTTACAAAGTTAACTTTGAAATTATAGATATAAATATAGTAATTTACATATAAAATCAGTGGAGCTGGCTGATACTGGTTCATAAGAACTGACATGAAAATCTTAAGAACTTTGCTAGTGGTTGTTAACTCATCGGTGGCTTGAAATTGATGAACGTGGAAGTATTTATACCCCAAAAGTCAGCAAAAGCTGCAAATCAGGAATTTTTTCCCCCAAAAATCTAGTGGTTCCACATTTACCAGCATACCACCCTAATATTCAGTGCAATTTATTTATGCACATTTATCACTTAAAATATAGGCAGGCTACTATGTAAATACCAGATTTTTCCCCCTTCTTTTCTCCTCTATCCACTCTTATTTTGAAATAGCAGTGCAGCTCTGCAGTTTCTCATGAAGAGATACTGTTTACCATGGAATATCTGCATCTTAAAGTCTACATTTGTGGTTTCTTTGTGAAAACAGATCCTAAATGTTCTCCTCTCAGTACTGTCTAGTGTATACCATATTCTTTAAGCCAATGATTCTCAAGTGCTAATGGACCTGAGGATTACTCGGGGTCATGATAAGAACAGTCAGATTCTCCAGTTTCATCTCAGAGATACCAGTGCTGTAAATGCAGGGTAGGATCTAGTAAGCAGACATTTTCCAGTACCCCAGGCGTTGCAGACCCCTGTGCTACAAGGGGTCTTCAGCCTGCACCTATGAAGCACTATCATAAGGTGGTGGAGAGGGTGGTGGGAGAGTGTCTGCAGGATTTTGGTCACCGTGCCAAAAATTACTTTGAACCGGCCTACTCTAAGGAGCAGTAGTTGTTCAATTGCTCTAGATCATGTTTCCATGTCAATAACCACCTCTTCCAGGAGACCTGATCAAATGATCTCATCCTCCAATTTGTTCGGATACTTCTATCCCAGCACATATCTTCTCTGAAATGTATATTTTACTTGCCAATTGATTGCTGCTGAACAGCAACTGCTGGGTTTCTTGGCTAAGGATCAGACTTTTGTGTCCAACCTTTAAGTAAAAAAAAGACTTTGCTGGGTTGGGACTTCCTGAAGATCACATCACTTCTGTTCAAAGTCATGCTTCCCAGTGTGCAACCCTTTCCTTGGAGCTCCTTAGAGATACCTAGTAAGAAGTTCAAAGGCTCAAACTTAGGACCCCGAGATCAAAATTCGCATGCTCTGCTGACTGAGCCAGCCAGGTGCCCCAAAGGCTTTTGAATACTCTTAAGGCTCCTCTTGTCTGTCTCCCTCAAGGAGTAGAACAGCAATTTAAACTACTATCAATTCTTTATTATCTATGGGGTTAATATTTGCCTAACAACTTCAAAGATAGTGACTGACCAAGCTTATCTCTTTACTAGAGTTCTGATATTCTATTGCACACTGTTCATTACCAGTACTATAGACCTATTTCTCAGAGACTTAGTTTAACTGAATGAAGGGTTCAGATAAAACAAGTGACTGTATATACTGGCTACCATCCTAAGTATTTCCAAAAACATTCTTTTTTAGTGATTTCTAGCATATACACACGTGGCAATATAGTAATTCCAAATTTTAATCTGTTTTTGTCTATATACACACCTCTGAACTTACTTCTCTGAACTACTCCAGTTGTTCCTCCCCCCTCCCCCCCCCACCCCGCGGAGCTTTTCCCTCTCCCAAGGCTGCAGAGGGTCAGATGGATGAGAATCAGCCACTGCAGAAACATAAACAAAGCCTGAGAACAATGGAAGACAGAAAGATTTGGAGCTATGGCATGGAAAGTTTTCCCCTGGCAGAGTCTCTAGAAGCAACCCATTGGGAGGAAGGCATACACCATGTACAAAGGAGAAGAAAGTGGGGAGACCACGAGTCCCTGGAAGCTGACTTTTCTGGAAACTAATTGTTCAGCTCTTGCCTTTTGAGAATCACTCCCTTGAGCGGTCAGCCAGCTGCCCAAGTTTCCTTTAGTTTGTACTGACTTCGATCTAGACCACAGACAGCCCAGAGTGCAGACCTACCCTTCTCCATCTACTTCTCAATCTGCTAGCTCTTGGCTACCTACAGGAAGGAAGCTCAGGATGCTTGGAGGCTTCCAGAAGAGAAAGTAAGGGGTATTAGATGCCTATAGAATGTATGAGTTAGAGATGATATGAAGAGAAGGTCTCACCCTCTGATCAACAGTGCAAAGCTAAAAGTATAGTAGCATTGTATAAATTGCTTAATTTCTATAAATAATTTGTACAAATGTGTAAGTGCCCCTTCTAAGTGAACAAATACAAAAAGGAACCATTCTCAACAGAGACATTACAGAAAGGTGCCTCCTCTAAGCAGATGCATTACAGAAGAGCCTAAGAGAGCAAGTCAGAACATCACGGGCTGGCCTTCAGCACACAGCCTGCACACTTGCACTCAACATATTGGCCATAGTGGGACTTGAAAAAACCAGGTTGAAATTGCTCCCTCGTTCCACCTGCATGGACCACCCTCTATGATTCGCTTTTATCTTGAAAAATTGAGTTCAAGCATTACCATACCTTACCAGACAGGGTCAAGGCTTTGTTCCCCAAAATATTTGTAATGCTTCTGCCTAAATGCTAATTTAAAAATTGTATTAAGATAACCTGTCTGTGGGTCTGTTTCTCTCTCTACACTATAAACTCATCAGAGACAGGAACCACAAAACATTGATCTTGGGCCCTCCAGCACCTACTCTGGTGCTTGCTACACGGTAGGATCTTAATAAATGTCTGTTTAACCATCTATCCCTTGCAAAGTCCTGGCATATTTACAATAGTATCTGCTTCTCTGTTAACACTTCTCAACAGAAGAGGAAAGCTAATGATGCAGAGACTTTAGTAACATACAGACACTCCACTCCACTCGACGGATGCAGCGAAGAGCTTTTTTTAATTAGGCAAGTATAAACGGTAGCATTTTGAATTATTAATGCACACTGTCTCTCCTTTAACCTAAGCACATATTCAGGTAGATTCTTAAAAATAAACTCCTCTGACCTTAACCCATTCTGTGAAGTCATGTGTTTCAGTACAATTTTTGGAAATATTATGAAAGGTACTAAATAGCTAAGTTATTTTAATGTCTATATTTACACTGTACATGCAGAGCCTCTGATGAGACACAAAATGCCATCACGACAATGGGTGGGAAAGTACTACAATTACAGGAACAAAAATGTGCATATTAAATTTGTAGGATTATAATTTATAATAAGATAGTTGGGAAATGAAATATTTGAAAAAGTCAGTATCATGTACTGTTCCAAAAAGGTAGGAGTTAGGAATTCCTAATAATAGCCTACTTTGAAACCTCACAATCTGCTAGAGTCTATAAAGCCAGGGATGTGTAGAACCCAGGATGGTCCTCACATTTTCATCATGTTTTCAGTTTTTGTAAGTAGTCACTTAGGTCAAAAAGCCACAAAGCATCAAAGCAGAGCCGTGGTGAAAGTGATTTCACAAACCTGACTCAACAATGAAATTAGTCAGATACTGCACCATTTGATAGCTTATCTTTTTTCAGATGTTATCTGACTGCAACGTTCAAAACCCCAGGGGAAAAAGGCATTTACATTTTAATTTTATGGGTGAACTATGGTAGGTTTAGTATCAATTGAAATTCCTGTATGCTTGGTCAACCTGATAGCCAATGATTACCCAGACTTAAATTTTTTAACTTTTCTTCATTTTTCCTTCTTCAGGTTAAGGAAAAAAAAAATTTTATGTGAGCAAAACTTTATGAGTAATCATCAAACTATTGCTCACATAAGAAAAATAGAAGATATCCTACATGTCCCAGAATAGGACATAGGTTACATAAGTTACGGTACAGCCTTGCAATGGAAAATATTATGCATCCCAAGAACAAAGGCTGCAAAATATATTTATTATCTTAAAAGGATGTAGATATTTTGTTGTCCAGTTTAAAAGGCCAGTTTAGGAATGTGTTTACTATAAACCTTGAAAAGGTAAAAAGAAGTAATATGCCTGACAAAAGTAGTACAAAGTTGTTTGATAAGAAGTGGCAAAATATGTGTGCAATTGATTTCCTAATTGTTTACAGCGGGTTTTTAATTGATACTGTCTAAAGTTCCCATTTTCTGATTGGCGTTCTTTAAAAGATAACACTTTTATTTTGGGAGGCGTGGGCAAGATTATGCAGGAACAAACTGCAGAAAAACTCCTTTTATAAATGCCTCTCTGAAATATTGCCTATTTTTATACTCAAACCTTTTAAAATTGTGTTTTCTTCTGATGCTTTTAACATTGGACTGATATACTAATACACAGGCCTTGCCAAAGCTTTGGTCATAATGCAATCAAACAGACGAAAAGATAAAGTAGTTAAATAAATTGATTGCAATCATGTGCAAAAACAAACTGAGCTTCAAATTGGGCATGAAGGAGATTTAAAGGAAATGGTGGAATTTGAGGTTCTGAAAAAATGTATAGGATAAGGAAAGAGATTTATTTGAAGGCTGTTTAAATAAGGGGTTGGGCACCCAGGAACAGCTCTGCTAGCAGAGACCGAATGCTTTTACCTTTTACTCAAATAAGTAATGCCTTGATTCATTGATTCTGCTCTGGTTTGGGAAGGAGCGGGGAAAGTAGTCAGCAGGGTACCAGTGAGAGAGCAGAGATAAAGGAGAAGCAAATCCAGAAAGTAAACATAAATAATTGAAAAAAATCTCCACGTCATATGCAATCCAAGGACAACTGAATGAAACAGGTTGCTGGAGCCAAACATTAATACCAGAATATAGAGAGGACTATAAAAGGAAAGGTGACTTGGGATACAAACATCAAAGGCAATGAGAGATAACAAGTATGAATAATTTTAACAAGTATGAATAATAACTTCTGGTTTTTAAGCTAGACCTTGGAAAGATTTTAGTGGTGCAAAATGAACTAGAAGTATGAAAGAGGCAGGGGAGAAACAACCTCTCTAAACAGCCTACTCCAGTCTAGGCACAATGGTCAATACCTTCTCTCTTAGTACCTACAACAATCTGATGAGGCTAATGTTACAGTTTTCACATTACAGATGAGGAATTCGGGCTCACCGATGTTAAGTAACATGCTTGTTCAAGGTTGGGAAGAAAGGAGGCTATTACGGTTTCTGGAATGGTGGGATAAAGATCTCCTCCATAGAAGTAATGGAAACACCGACAAAACCGACTTAATCAGAGCTCTAAAAGTTAACAAATGCTTGCCAGAATCCAAGTGTGTTTATTCAAGAAAAACAGTTAAATTTTGGTAAGGACAGTGAGCCCTGTGGCTAATTACACCAAACATTTAAAGAAGAGTCGATACCTATTCTTCTCAAACTATTCCAAAAAATAGAAAAGGAAGGAAAACTTTCAAATTCATTTTATGAGGCCAGCATTACCCTGATACCAAAACCAGATAAAGACACCACTACAAAAGAGGATAGACCAATATCCCTGGTGAACATGGATGCAAAAATCGTCAATAAAATAGTAGCAAACCAAATCTAACAGTACATTAAAAAATCATTCACCACGATCAAGTGGAATTTATTCCTGGTTTTCAAGGGTGGTTCAATATTTGCAAATCAATCAGCGTGGTACACCACATTAATAAAAGAAAGGCTAAGAACCATATGATTCTCTCAATGCAGGAAGAGCCCTGGACAAAGTCCAACATTCATTCATGATAAAAACCCTCAACAAAGTAGGTTTAGTTTACCTTTTCTATTTTCTGCTTTCTCTTCATTAAAGGTGATAATGTCTTCTCCAGTGGCTATCAGGCAAAATCAGGAAAAAAGAAAGGAAAGTAATAGATCAATTATTCCCATAATAAATATTCAGGCTCCTAAATCATTACAAATTTGAGTCAATTTTCACTTGTTTTCTTAACCCAACTTTTTCTCCACTGAATAAATGAATGATGTACCTGTAGAGGAGAAGCCGAAGAATGAACAAGCCTCAGTGTACAGATTCTGACTATTTACATTCAAATCTGAGCATGCCCTCCGCTAGCAGTCCCCAAACAGGTTAACCTTTGTAAATCGATGATGGGGATTAAGGTATGCACGTGTTGTGATGAGCACCAGTTGTTGTATTTAAGTGTTGAATCACTATATTGTACACCTGCAACTAATAATACACTGTGTGTTAACTAAATGCAATTTAAATAAAAACTATACACCAATAATGTAACAGCAGAAAGAGAAATCAAGGAATCAATCCCATTTACAGTTGTGCCCACAACAGTCAGATACCTAGGAATAAACCTAACCAAAAAGGTGAAAAACATGTATTCTGAAAACTATAAAACAATGTTAAAAAACACTGAAGGTGACACAAAGAACTGGAAAAACATTCCATGCTCATGGATTGAAAGAACAAATATTATTACTAACAATGTCAATACTAGCCAAAGCAATCTACATACTTAATGCAATCCCTATCAAGATACCAACAACATTTTTCACAGAGCTAGAACAAACAATCCAAATATTTGTATGGAACCACAAAGACTGAGAATAGCCAAAGCAATCTTGAAAAAGAAAAGCAATGTTGGGGGCATCACAATTCCGGATTTCAAGGTACAGGACAGAGCTATAGAATCAAGACAGTACGGTACTGGCACAAAAATAGACATGTAGGTCAATGTGGATAGAAATGCAACAGATTTCCAGACATTGATTTTATATCCTGCAACTTTACCGAATTCATGTATCAGTTCTATCAATTTTTTGGTGGAGTCTTTTGGGTTTTCTATATAGAGTACCAAGTATCAGGTCATCTGCAAATAGTAAACTCAAAACAAGGAAGTCAGTAAATAGGAAAAACTCAGTTCAGTCTACTGGCGTAAGGAAAAACCCAGTCCTTCCTGTTTATTTTTTCTCTCACACTACTACCAGACTCACACAGAACACTTCACTTCTAGTCACCCAATGTGTGAAAGTTTTTCCCATGCCACCGAATAGCACTCAATTCCAAAATGTATGGGGGGGCGAGAGGTTCCCCTCACCAAGCAATGCTCAGGAGACCAACTGACTGTCCTACAATTCAACTCAATTCTGACATTTTCTACCTGGAGAGAGCATTAGATCCCACAAGTTTAAGAATTCCACAATGGCCCCCCCTTAACCCCCAACTTCAGATAACAGTCACGAAGGCAGGTTGCTGCCTGTGCTCTGACCAACTGTCTATAAATCTCCCGTCTCCCTCCTTGAGTTTGATTAATTTGCTAGAGCAGTTCACAGAACTCGGAAACATTTTAGTTACCCGATCACCTACTTATTTTAAATTTTTTTTAAGGTTTTTATTTAAATTCCAACTAACATACAGTGCAATATTAGTTTCCAGTGTGCAATATGATGACTCAACACTTCTTTGCAACCCCTGGTTCACATCACAGCAAGTACCCTCCTTAGTCCCCATCACCTACTTCACCCATCCTCCCACCACCTCCCCTCCGGTAATCAGCAGTTTGTTCTCTATAGTTAGCAGTCTGTTTCTTGGTTTGCCTCCCTCTCTCTCTTTTTTCCCCTTTGATTACCTGTTTATTATAAAATTCCGAGACAGATGACAGAGATGTAGAGCAAGGTATGAAGGAAGGGTATGGTGTGTCTGTGCCCTCTCAGAATGCACCACTCTCCTAAACCTCTACCTGTTCACCAACCTGAAAGCTCCCCAAACCCTCACCTTTTGGATTTTTATAACAGCTTCATTACATAGGCATGATTGACTGAATCTTTGGCCATTGGAGATTGACTCAGCTTCCAGCACCTCCCCTTTCCCAGGAGGTCTGGGGTGGGACTGAAAGTTCTAACCCTCCAATCATGGTTGGTTCTGGCAACTAGCCCCACCCTTCCTGGGGGAGGGAATCCAAAAGTCACCTCATTAACATAAAAAGACATTTTTGTTGCTCTCATCACTCAGGAAATTCCAAGGGTTTTAGGAGCTCTCAGCAAGCAACAGGGATGAAGATCAAATCTATATTTCTTATTATAAATCACAGTATCATAGTTAGCTTTACATAAAACGAGTGAAATCTGTTCCACCCCCAGCTCCAACTCTCCTTTGCTCCCTGGCTTAGGTGAATGGGCAGATGGTGATTGCCTAAGCCAGGGCATCTCTTCTGACAAGGTCTCATTGCTTTGATGGCCTTTGAGTTGCTAAGCAACTTATCTTTCTCACCCCCACGTCTGTCTCACCCACCACTGCTCATCTAACTCTAGCCGTGTCATCCTACTCATTCCATAAGCCAAATACATGAATAATACATTGAATTTCCACATCCCAAGGTTTTTCCAGGAATATTCTGGGTTTTTTTCTGAAGTTTCACACAAATAATCTTGTACCCAATATTGTTTAATCTCATCCATTCACTCTTCTTGGACGAATGCTTTCTAAGCCTTCCTTGAAACTTAACAGGTAGTTTTACAGTTTTTTTTTTTTTTTTTCCTCTTTCTCAAATTTTCAGGTGAAAAATCTCTGGGTAGTCAACAAAATGATAGCACAATATGATGTCATTTTACTGATCAAAAGGCTACCTTTCCTAATTACAAGTCCTGCCCCCATAAAGAAGGTAAGTATGTCCTTCTGTTTTTACAACAAGCAGAATAAGTAAGCTTAAAATGGGCCTCCTGGAGACACTTTAACAACAACAACACACTACTCCAATGATGGGGATTCCAAATACTGTGGTAGCCAGGTGGGGGCTATTTTTGAACAGACAGGCCTCTCGCTGTCCTTCAAATTGTACCATTGACATTGCTTCCCTCTCTGTTTATATGTGGGATCACCCCAGTTCAAATGAATTCAATACCATTTCTTTTTTTTAATTTTATTTTATTATGTTATGTTAATCACCATACACTACGTCATTAGTTTTCGATGTAGTGTTCCATGATTCATTGTTTGCGTATAACACTCAATGTTCCATTCAATATGTGCCCTCTTTAATACCCATCACCAGGCTAACCCATCCCCCACCCCCTCCCCTCTAGAACCCTCAGTTTGTTTCTCAGAGTCCATAGTCTCTCATGGTTAATCTCCGCCTCCAATTTTGCTCCCTTCATTTTTCCCTTCCTACTATCTATTTTTTTTTAACATATAATGTATTATTTGTTTCAGAGGTACAGGTCTGTGATTCATCAGTACCATTTCTTATTAATAGATCTGGAAAAAGATTTGTAATGAGGAACAAGTAAATTAGAGTAGGAAAACATTTTTTCTCTCAACTGTCAACGTCATTCAAAGATTCCATTCAGGACACTGTGGACATGAAATCTAATTTTAGTTATGGGGTTTTTGCTCTTTTTTATTTTTGTTTTTTACTTTTAAAGTAAACTTCATTTTTTAAATATTTGTCAAATATTTGTCAATAACGTGCCACATGCTAGTCACCGAAGATAAAGTGGTAAACAAAATGGACTTAGGTGCTGCCCTAGTGTAGCTTAAACCAAGGAAGACAAATCTCAAACAAGCCATAAAACTATGTTGTAAAGGGGGTCAGGAAGCTAAGGAAGTGTATGACAGGGAAACTGAAACTATCATTCTGTGTGTGTGTGTGTGTGTGTGTGTGTGTTTTGGTTCCAAAATTTATTGGTATCCACTGCATCACAGTGTGTCCTATTCAACTGAAAATTTTCTAAGCCACTACCCCTACAGAAATATTAATAAGCATAATAATTCTAGATAATGAAACTATAATTCTTTTTTTTAAGATTTTATTTATTTGAGAGAGAGAGAGCACAAGCAGGGGGAGCTGCAGCCAGAGAAAGAGGGAGAAGCAGGCTCCCCACTGAGCAGAGAGCCCAATGTGGGGCTTGATCCCAGGCCCCTGGGATCAGGACCTGAGCCAAAGACAGATGCTTAACCGCCTGAGCCACCCAGGTGCCCCAATGAAGCTATAATTCTTAAGAGGAAAAATATAGATATTAGTTACTTCCAAATCTATTACAGTGTCCATAGTTTATCATTCTTCATGTGAAAAATTACCATAAGAAAATAAATAGAAGCAAAAGAGAGCTTCATTGAGGTCCTTTTCAGATTCCCATTCTCTTAATTTCTAAATACGGTTAGAACGTGGTAAGTAGTGATCTAATATATTCTAACCATGACAATTTTATAGAGATTGAAATTCAAAGACAGCATAAGCAGAAGTTTTCCAGTATTTTGACACATCAAGTGGGCGGTTTTCCCAAAAAACTATTCCTCAAGTACAAATAATAGAAGTGATTACAGTCCCTTTTATCAATGTGCCTGTAAACACTTAGAAAAATCATAACAATGTCTCTGAGAAAAACCAACAGAAGATTATCTGGCAAGGCAATTGGGGTTCTAAAACCACTGCCCCCTACAACTCTTCCAAGCACCAAATATTCACAGGTATAAACTTTTCCTTGACAGAACACATGTTCTGTTGAATAGGAGAACACAAAGTTTTCTCTAGAGAATGATTTTACCAATATATAAAGTAGAAGTCCCTCTAAGCATGTGGCTTCAAAACTATACAGAACAACTGTAATGCTCACTTGTCTAATATATATATATATATATATGGCTTTTATTCTATGAATTAATATTTTCATTGCATGAATAATCCAAACAGCCTGAATAATTGCTGATGAATATTTTGACACAAGAACACAAGCTAGATAACTCAAAGAATAAAGAACGGATTATTGTTATTTTATTTTATTGATCAGTCAATTAATGTCATTGCTCAATCCATGGTTTGAGGTAAAATCTTCTTCCATTTCAGAATGAAAACAACAAAAATCTTAACCAATATAGTCATTGATTCAAAACAACAAAGATGGACAAATTACCCCCTTCCTAGAGGTCAAGTACAGAATTGAAATAATAGCCATGGTCTATTATTTTTCTTATTATTTGATAATACCAGCATACATAATATCAGAAAGATTATAGGCATTAAACTTAAGCATTTATTATTTAAGCCATCTTTTTTCTCTAAACCCCAAGGAAAAAAAGATATCTTTTGACAACCAGAACTTTGAAGAATCAGTGAGACAAAATATGCTTCAAATTCAATTATTTTTAAAAATGGTAGAAAGAAATCATTTTCAGTTAACTTTTAAAAAGAGTAGTCACAAAATTACATACATATTTTATATTGAAATGAAAATAAGGCTATGAGCCTTAATTTTACCTTCAATTATATAGTTCATAAAAAATAATTCATGATTTCTAATAGCAAAATTATAAAACAAAATAATACCACCATGAATAAAGAGTCAAAGGCTAATTACTGAATTAATTATCAGGAGTAGTGAAGGAGCCTTTGTGACAGCCCACTAGGTAGAAAGAAACTTTACTCTTATTAAAGGGCCAGGAATATACTCGTACTGCACTGATTTTACCTAAAAAAACTTTTATTTATCTTCTCCTATATAGAAGCTAGACAATAGTAGGAAATATTTTGAAATAGGTAACATGTTTTTTAAGCTCCCAAATTTGTGCTTTATTGTATTTTCTAAGAGGTTGCTAGGACTATACATTCTCATTCAGGATGGGATCTCATAGAAGCTCACTGCTAATTTCTTCAATTATCTAGGAGCATCAAAAATGGAAACTCAATTAGTGACTGCCAGGGGTTAGGTGGGAGGAGGGGTGAATAAGTGGACCACAGAGGATTTTTAGGGAAATGAAAATATTTTGAGGGATACAATAGAGACTCAAGAAGGCAATGTACAGCTTTTTGTTTTTATTTCTTACAGATATTCCAGTTGAGGGTGGTAGCTTCTGAACTCTCTATACATTTTTCTAATAGTGACACTCAAATAATAAGTAATACTCAAATAGCTCAAGTGTAACAGTCACAAGAAAATCCACAAAGGGATCAAAGCATAATACAAAATGATCAAGTATACTTTTTGGTCTATAAATATTTCTCAATTGTTTTGGGTTTAGACACACAAAAATAGAGCATAGTGACTGTCTATGAAATGGGAGTACAAAATTCCATTCAGCAGTGACCTATTTGTTTCAGTTTCATGCACAGTAATTTAGATAATCAAAAAATATATTTGGAGTTGCCAGAGTCGGATGAATAATTATATTCACTCAACTTTATCCAAAGATAGTTTCTACTTCCTCCAAACAACTTAATTAATTCAAAGAGTAAAGAATGCCACACTCAGGCCAAGTATAGTAAAGCAATGTAGATTTTAACATCTAGGTCACAAAACCAAATATGCATTTCAGGTTTTTAGAGCTTAGCTATCCAATAAGCTTTATCAAAAAGGTTCTGATGAAGGAAGTGCTATGTTCAGAGCTATGAGAAAGGGAAATAGTATTATGGGCATGTAGAAATGGATTCCTGAAGGGAGTTAAGAGTCAGGGAAGGGAACCAGGATGCTCCTCCAAGAGTGGGGTTCAAGTAAGAAAAGGATATTCAAAATGAAAAAGAGGTGACAGGTGTAAGAAACACTTCATACTTCCTGCTAGAAGCAACAGGATCCTGACATGGTAATTTCCAATTTGTAAGAACGACTAAACATTTGTGCGGTAAGGCACTCAGATGCTAAAGGGAGAACCTAAGAGAGAAGAGGCCAAAAAAATGAGTAAAGTTGCATCCCAAATCAAATCCTATTGTTATATTTTTTATAGAAAATAAACCCGGAAGTTCAACCAGAAATCACTTTCCAATTTCTTCCTGCTAACATACTTCCCCCATGGTTTTGATGTGATTAAATTCAGCAAACTTTTCTTTATCCCTACATGTACAAGGCACTGTGCTTGGGATGGGTAGCTGGCCACACTGGAAGGTTTGAAAATAAATTTGACAAAAACACGTCAATGCGCTTGGGTAGAGAGACGTACCTAACCGATGTGTTGAACTATGCAAAATTCCGTAATAGAGATTTACGGTAATAAACAGAGAAGAAATAATTAATTCCCAGCTATGTTCTGGAAGAAATACATTAATTACAACTGCATTCTAAGTACTTTGATTTACAGAAATAGTTGGCTGTGAACATTCAAGAATACCAGAGTGACTTTGGGACAATTCCTTAATCTCAGGAGACTCGGTTTACTTATCCAGAAAGTAAAGGATTGAGTTAAATCAATTTAGCCAGTAATTATAAAACTTTCTACTTCTATTGAAGTGTTACTAGATGGGGGAAAGGAGGGCTTAGAGTAGTGGACCTTTACAGGGAAAAACTTTCTAGAGATCACCAGTTTCTAAAGTTACCATTAAGGCTTTCCATGTACAAGCTGAGAGACAGTCAACTTTGCCGATGTTCAAAAGTTTTCATGTTCTCAAATTACCTACCTTTAAGCTCAAAAGAGACCCGACCCTGGGTATTTGTATCAGCAAGCATTTTCTAGTTGACATTTAGGGCAGGATTACTGAAGAATTACGGTGTGTTCAGAAACAAGGCTAGTAGCAATTAGATACAAAATGGAGAAATACTTCCTCTTTTTTCTTTTCTTAATTTACTCATAGGGTCTTTCTTCCAGTTTAACCTTTTCTGCTTTAATTGAGCCATATGTTGGAACAACTAGATTATGGTTAAGAAAGAAGTACAGATTTCCTATTTACAGTAGAATGAATTGGCTGAGCCAGTCTGTGAAAGGAAGTATTGAAGATAAATGCAGGTAAAGCTATTTCTACTTGAATTGTCCAAAGGCTCCTTCTAAAATCCTTTTACTTCCTCAGTGCTTCAAATAAACCACAAGTGAGTTTTCTAATGACCTTAATGCAAAAAAATATACATATGCATATGTATATATATGCATATGTATATGTATATACATATTAATCTTAGCTATTCTTTTAAATTCTGTCTGGCGCCTGTGCGCCTGGGTGGCTCAGTTGGTTGGGCAACTGCCTTCGGCTCAGGTCATGATCCTGGAGTCCCGGGATCGAGTCCCACATCGGGCTCCCTGCTCAGCGTGGAGTCTGCTTCTCCCTCTGACCCTCTTCCCTCTCATGCTCTCTATCTCTCATTCTCTCTGTCTCTCAAATAAATAAAATCTAAAAAAAAATAAAAAATAAATAAATAAATAAATAAATAATAAATAAATAAAAATGAAGGTTGACTAGTAAAAAAAAAAAAACTTGGATGTAAGGAGAGAATCAATTCTGTGTTTCTGGTGATATTAGGACAAAAGAAGATTTTACCTATCAAGTTTAGCACAGACTTGTATATAAAATTTCAAAACATCTCAATGTTTATTCCAAACCAAGCTTAACTCAGAATTTACTAAGAGGCATTGTTGTTCTAAGTACTTACGTTAATATTCTCTTCTAGCCTTCTGGTAGAGATGTCCCTAAGCTTGGCACTCAACTAACCTCTCCTTTTTGAAATTCTTCATAGGCTTTTGATACAATATAATCCTTTCTCTCCATCTTTCTGACAATTCTGGACCATTTCCTTCACTTTCAAATAATCAAAGCCCTACACTTCAGTCTCTCCTAAGCAGTCTTTATGCCAACCTTGGTGCATTAGCTAATTCACCCATTCCACCCTAAGAATCAGCCCAATTAGACCTGACATCCTTTTCTTTGAAGATTATAAGAAAATACTATAAGGACTACATTTACTGATAGTTACAGTTGGTTTAAATTTAAAATGACTATATAAATGCAAGAGAAAAAAATTAATATTCAAGTGGCTGATATTGTAATTCTAGGACAATAACCTTATTTGTCACTAACCTCAACCTAGTTCCTTAAAATAAGAGTAAAATAGTTTACCTTTGTTTATTATCATTTATACAATCACTCATCAGCCAAGCATGAAAGAAAAATATGTATGATATTTCTTTTAATTTTATGAGATCAACAAAAATGATACATATTATTTTTTTAAAGATTTTTTATTTTATTTATTTATTTGAAAGAGAGAGACAGAGATAGCAAGAGAGAGAACAAGAGGGGAAGAGAGAGAAGCAGTCTCCCTGCTGAGCAAGGAACCCCATTCAGGACTCTACCCCAGGACCCTAGGATCATGACTTAAGCCAAAGGCAGAAACTTAACCAGCTGAGCCACCCAGGCGCCCCCCAAATTATTAATCAACCTTTGATAATTTATTATTTATGCCATTGGCTACTAGATACAAAATACCCTGAACTAGCTTGTTCAATAATTGGCTTTCCTCTTTGTTTTTACTTTCTCTCCTGAATATAGAGAATTTCCTCATTATCTTCAACAATAGCAATAAACATTATTTGATCAGCTTCTAACAGCAAGGCTGTGTTCTAGAAACTGAACATGCGAAGATATACTATTGTCTCTCAGGAAGTTTACAAGATAGCTGATTTAAAGGACTGTATGAAAACACAAATAAAATGCAAGGCAGCATACAAGTGGCAAGTGGGTGATCTTAACAGTAACGGGATTGTGAAGGAAGAAGAAGTTTCCTGACATTAGGACAATCAAAGACAACATGACAAAGGTCCTGCGATTGAATCTGGGCCTGACTGCAAAATGAGTAGAATCTGGTTGATAAAGAAATAGCAATTTATGGGGAAAAAAATGAAGAAAAGATTGGGGTGTTCTGGACAAAAGAAACACACGGAGAGAATAGGTTACAAGAAAGGTGCTATGAAACCCAAACCAGTCCAACAGGCAAGCAGGGGAACATGTTGGCGCTTACTTCTCAAGATATTTATCACTTGATAGGATATTCATATGGCCTCACTAGCTTCTGGAACAGCTCCGCTCTTAACATTTGAACAATTTATTGCCTAATTATTTCGTTTGCCCTTTTGAAGAATCTCTCTGCAGGACACTTTCTGAGAGTGAGAGCACAAAAAGTGGGCCCTTGGAAAGTTATCCTTCCCCCATTGCATTAAAAGCAAAATAACCTTTTATCAAATGCTTTGCGACCATTTCGAATATTGAATTTGTATTTTAATCATAGGGTTCAACAGGAATATAGCCAGTGGGAAGGACTTAGTTACAAATGATGTCTTTCTCATGGTTATGCCCGCAATCCCAAGGGATGCTTTAATGACGTTCTGAGCCCTCGGACAGGAAAGGTCAAACGGCTTTGCTCCCCCAGTACTGCAAAGTGCACATAGTTGCACCTTTATCCTCACAGATGTTCAACCAGGTATAATATTAGCCTGAGGCGAAAATTCCAGCAAACATGAACTCCCAGAGTAGGAGATCTTTGGAATTCAGTGGATAATAGAGCAACCTCTTTCAGAGTTTGAAGAGCAGATGAATTTAGATAATCACCATTTGAATACAAATCTATATTTCATTAGAGGTATAATATGCCAGGAGAAATGCCATTCTGCTTGCAAATGTACCACATATTAAAGATTCACGATATTTTACATTGATACCTTTTAAATTTTGAAAATGTTTCTGTTATGTTTATACTATGCACATATTTAGGTTTGTATTAGGTTAAGTCAGATGAAATTGACTTTTTTTGGTGGGTCAAAAGTGGCTGAAAATTCCATTGTACCTGGTTCAACCTGATTACTCGAGTTTTTTTACAATTAGCAAAAGAACGGAAAGTCACATTTTATAACACCATCCTGACCTCATTTTCATTCTTAAAAAATATTCTTGCATTATGCTAAGCAAGATATTTTCAAAATGTGCTGATATATAGATATACAGATATCCATTAGCTCTAAATTTGTGTGCAATTTTCCTTGCACTGGCCTTGATTTTCAACTTTGATTTTTAGGTTTTGTATCTCTAGCACTAGCGAGGTAACTTAAGGTAGAACCTGACATACATTTTAAGCATGTAAGTCATTTTAAAAATTAATATTAAAGAAAATATTTGGTTTTTCTTAAAACTTAAAAAAGCTGGTCACCCTGCCTTCCCCAAAACAAAACCAAAAATACCTCATATGCCATGAAAGACATGCGTGTCCACATGCATTATTAATATTAATAATTAGAGGGACTCTTCATATACAGAATACAGATATTTGGGTCTTCTAATTTTTTTTTACAACTTACACCCTTGTAAAATATTTGGTCATGAAATATATTTGTATTTATTTAGTTAGTTACTTGATCTGATTTTTTTTAACCAAAGCTTAATAATATACATATTATTGTAATAATTGTATAATTATAATGCATAATTTTAACAACTGATCAAAGTAATGTCTACCTCTATAAAGCATTATTTATGTGAACATTAATTAATTTAAAACATAAAAAAATTTTAAGACTCTTAAAGCTGATTCCACTGTAAACTTTAAATAATTACTAAAGCATATGAAACTAAAAATGAGGGGCACCTGGGTGGCTCAGTCGGTTAAGCGTCTGCCTTCGGCTCAGGCTGTGATCCCAGGGTCCTGGGATCGAGCCCCGCATCGGGCTCCCTGCTCAGCGGGAAGTCTGCTTCTCCCTCTCCCGCTCCCCCTGCTTGTGCTCATTCTCTCTCTCTCTCTCTGACAAATAAATAAAATCTTTTAAAAAAATGAAAATGAATGGAAATGTAGATCATGTGAATTAAATTAAGTCTGAATAACACTTAAACACACACACTATTGGTAGGTTAAGTACCTGTGATTAAAAATACTAGAGATCTTTTAACAAAAACTAGTAACTAGGTACTTGGGAAAGGGAGCTAGGGAATAGAGGTAGGAAAAGACTGACAAGATAACTCTTGTCTGGAACATCAGTGGTAAGTAGCTGTCATTATTTCTGGAAAGCTTATCTCAATTGGTGGGGTTATGCCTGAAATTGAAACAAACAAAAATTCTAGAGTAACTCACGGTGGCCCAGCAGAATTGCCAGACAGATGTCTTGTGTGGCCAACAATTTCTGGAGAGAATGCAGTACATTCTCTCAATGCCCCGCTGGAATAAAGGAAACAAGTACCATCCGTGTGCCCGCTGATCCCACATGCTCCCCAGGCCACCCCCAGAAATTAGGTTTTTAAAGTGGAAAGAACAAGATTAGTGTTTAACCTATCTTTATGATTTCATAACCACATACCACCAGCCTCACCATCTTGATGAAGCTTTGATATAAAAATTGTAGGATATTTGTTTTTAACCCTAATTCCTTTATGTTCCTCAAAATCCGTATCATCCTGAACATTTACAAGAAATAGCATAAACGCTCTTCTGATAGTTGAAAAGCAGAGATGTGTCTTATTTTTGTTGGCAGTTAATGTGGGGGCCTACAGTATAACAGCTGTCTCAAATAGCCATTAAATTAACTACAGAATTTTGCAAAACCTTTAGTGGCTTGTTTTCTGTGGGGGATAAATAGAAAAAGTGACTAAAGAGGCGTCTTGCCCATGTTTTGGAATGACTGTACAAGAAAGGTGTTGAATTGACTGTTGGAGGATTCATTCTTAATTCTTTCAGTTTGAATATAACTCTTCATTTAGGGAGGATTTGTAGGTATTGGGTGTGTTTTCGTAACAAAATCTTTCCAAGAGACACGTGTTAATTTACCACACACCGGGAATGGCAAGGACGACGAATCTGGGGGCAAGAACCAGTGAAATACGTCAAGGAAAAGCAGGGAAGATTTTTTTTTTTTTTTTTTTTTTTTTTTTTTTTTTTTTTTTTTAAGACCTCCTTCCCGCCTCTCTCCAAAGGGGAAGCCACTGCGGGGGTTTAGGCTTCGGCTTTATCTCTGAGACAATAGCGCCTCTCGCCGCCTAGGGCGCAGCTCGGATCTCGCGCGCTGCCCTGCCCGCGCCCCGGCCCTACCTGTCCCCCCGCCCAGCGCTCTCATCTGCCCCACGCGTCACCTGCCCCACGGACGTCCCCGCCTCTCTGGTCCCCGCGTCTCACCTGCGCCTCTGTCCCACGGACGCCCCTACTCCATTGGCTTTTCTGCCCACAAGTCCCCGGCCGCACCAAGCCCTCAGCTCATCATCCTCTGGCCCGCCAGACCCTCTGCCCGCCCCCCCCCCGGCCCCCCTGCCCCAGCAGCGCCCCCGTGAAGCTGAGGCGCTGGTCGTGAGGAGCCTGTAGTCCTGCCGGCGCGCCCCCCACCCCAGGCCCTCGGGCGGGAACAGGAGAGCTGCCGCGAGCCACTGGACGTCTCCCAACGCCCCGCGCCCGAGGTGCCCTGCTCCCCCGGCTCTCAGGCAAGCCAGCCCGCGTCTCCCGCCTGCTCCTTGGCTCGGGGCCCCTCGGGCTTGTTTGCTTGTCCTCATCCCCAGGCCAGCCCCGCTCCCTCCCGGCCGCTTCAACAGCCGTTGGCTTCCTGCGGTGTGTTTCTTTTCTTTTTTTTTCCCCCCTCCTAGGCTCCATCAAAGGTGTCTCTGTTATTGAAATATGAAGCCATTTCCTCTCCAAAACCCTTGGTTACTCAAGGCGGGAATCAATGGACCTATATACTCTCCCAGGAGTTATAAATAAACGTCTATTTGTTCAGGAGGCGTTTTCCCGCGTGTCCCAGCATCTTCCCCCATAGTTATTTTGGGGTGTGTGTGTGTGTGTGTGTCTATGTGTGTGTGCACCCGCGCGCGCCCTGTGCCCATCTGGTTCTAATCCTGGGTATGGATCCATAAACCAACCCCACCCATCTCGTCTGCCCCTCGCATTCCTCACTCTATAAATAAATCCAGGTTCTTTGAGCTCTGTCATCCAGGGATACAATAGCAGTTGTCTTTTAACGGAGATTCAAACCCAGTATCGATATTGAGTCCAATAAACAAGAAAATACACTTCTTGCAATTTGGGTGGAAGGGCACCTCCAGGGTAGGAAACTTTGTCCGCTGTTGCCCTAATTGCCTCTCTACCTAGCCACCCTGGATCTACTGAGGAAAGGGAGACGGAAAAGCTAGGACATCTCCTACCTTTGGGTTTTCCTTTTAACAGAGGCTAAAAATCAAAGCGAAAACGTACTGTCCTGGCGTTTCTGCCTCACACCGCTGCCCCATAGCTCATTCTCCCGACCCCTTGCCCCAGCCTCTCTGTACAGACCCCGCAGTGGTGAGGCTGCAGGAGGTGTGGTGTGGGTGGGGGCTTGTGGCTGTAGCTGCTTTCCCCAAGCCCTGAGCAGGCTACTCCGGGGTCTGAGCAGAGTGGAAAGTCGTCTAAGAAGCTGCTGTTTCACAAGATCTGGGCACAGAGCTGCCCCTCCCTTCCTCCCTGAAGTTTGCATGAAGTGCACGTTAGGCTGTAATTAGGGGATCTGGGAGGAGAACTTTGCTGGTGACGCTTTGCTTTTCTTCTGCTCTTGGTGAGAAAGTGCCTCCTTCTTCCCAGGACCAGGACCTCTGCCATCCAGCGCCACAAAGAGACATTCTGCGCATACACACACACACACACACACACACACACACACAGAGCGCGCGCGCGCACGCACACACACACACACACACACACACACACGCGAGCGCGCGCGCGCGCACACACACTTGCCCAGAGACAAACTTAAGGTGAGGAGAAAGAGCGCTAGCTTCACTTGATCTCCAGGCTCCAACCTCAGCAGGACTTGAGAGCATCTGAACTTCTGGATTTCAGGACAAGGTAAAACTTCCATAAAATTTTCACTCTTCCTCTCAAACATTAGTGCCTTGAAGATTTCAGAGAGCAATACATATTATGATGTATATATACATTAAAACAGATTTCCTTATTTTCTTTCATTTTCTTTTGAGTTTAACATGACACCTCAATTTTTTTTTTTAAAGACTCATATTGTCAGATGAAATACTGGATTGCAATAAAAAGCTCAGTCTAGATTGGGGTAAGGATTACCTCTACTATCCTGGCTTTTCCTCCTGTTACTATAAATCTGGTAGGCACGTGGTTTCCAAGCGGTGGCTTTTCCATCTGTGTTTCAACAAGCGTTTTCATAGCACCTGAGATGAAAAAAAAAAAAGAGAGAGTCTAGGTTGAAGGAAATGCTGAGGAATGGGAATGTCCATTCCAGATTTTAGAGTTTTGTTTTAGGGAATATATAGGTTTGTGTGGAAAAGAAAGTTACTGTAATCATAGGAAATACCTGTTAGATTGATAATCTTTGAGGTGTTACCAATTTTGGTCCCTGCTGCTCCAGTTAATTGTGAAATTAAGATCATAGAGTTATGACATGCTTCATATATTGAATGATTTGATAATTAATTTTAAGGTGCTGAAAAATATTTTAAGGTCATAGTTGTTAAGATTACTAATTAAAAGTTGCTTAAAGGATTTACGTGTTGAGACTGTTCACCACTCTAGGCAAATCTGAACACTTTGGGGCTTAAATGAAGTTGTTTTCTTCCCCTGAATTTGACTATTGTGTTCAAAATGAGATGGTTTATTATTTTGAAAATAAGTTATTTTATTTTCATTTATCACTGGAAAAACACACCGAGTGGCCAGTACATTTGGGAATTTTTAGGGTGGAAAGTGTTCCTGTACATGTTCCAACGTAATGTCGTAAAATCAAACATACTGGCTGGCATCTTGGAAGCTAACGGTTTTTAAGAAATAAAGCCTGTGAATTAATTTCTAAGTGAAACGTAATATTTATTCATTACAAATGTAGTTTCTGGTAATCATTCTATTTGGTTATTTCAGAGTACTACATTGCAGTAATTTTATACACACTTCCGTGACTTCAATATTTCAATGGAATCATAAAATGGGAACATTGTTCTATCGGAAATGTATCATAGTAGTTCTCTCTGAATAACTTTTAGTGTGATAATTCTTACATCAGTGTTTAACTTCAGTTTCATTTACTCCTACTAATAAAGAAGTTTTCAATTCCATTCAGTAAAATAGAATGTGTGCCAGAGGTCTATTGAGCATTTATTAGTCTTTAGTCATTTGGGGGCTATCTGTTCTCAATAATTTAATTGTTTAAGCTGATTGAATGATGTTACATTTTTGGTAACCTCTTCACAAAATTGGAAACAGCTTTTAAAATGGGAAAACTAGATAAGCAGAAGTAATTTTCCTTAAACTTAATTAAATAAGCGAGAGAAAACCAACAACCTCAAAAGATCGCTGGTCCCCAGGGAGAATGTACCCAGAGGCCAGTGTTCCAGAAGTGTCTTGGGGGTCTGAGCTTTCTATGAGAAACAAAAAAAAGAGAAGACCATCATGTTCTTATAAAGTGAGCCATTTATTTATCGTCAGCAGGCCCTGTCTCTCAGAGGAATGACTGACACTGTAATTTAGAAGTACTAAAGAGACTTTCACAGAGAAGAATCAATTCATTATATCCCTAGTGGTTTCACTTCCTCTTCCTTCCTTTGGGAGCAAGTAACACATCCAGGATAAATACATTTGGCAGAATATGCAGAAAGATACTTTATAAGTAGATGGTTTACCAAAGTCCTGCCTTTTAACATCTTGGTTGCAGAAGACTGGCATTTTCTGAAGTGTTGAAGAAGCCTTTAAATCTAAAGGTAGAACTGTACTTCGTTTCTGGAAAAATGAACACGAATCCTTTTTCAGGAAATAGCTCCCTTTTCCAGAAAACACTAGTGCTGGTTTTCTTTTCATTTCCTTTTGCTTGTTTCCCATGCATGTTTTATTTTCCAGATTACTTTTTTAAGATAATGGTATTCCACCAATTAAAATTCCAACAAAATGCAAAGCAAATTTGAAAATAACTTTTACATCAGAGTCTTCTGTTGCCTTTAGTTAATTTTCCAACATCCTGGATTCATTATTAGTAACCATGGTACTTGGTCTGTGTTATTTAATGTACTTAGTCTGTTATTTAAAGGTGACAAAATATTGTTGTAGGAAAATGGGGAGGGATGAAACCTGAATATACTTAGGATTTTAATCAATAGTGTTTAAGGAGAATTAGAGGAAAGAGCTGGTTAAACAAATATTAGGTGTAGAGTGGACGTGATAGCATAAATTAATAATGCAGCTCTTTATTTACACCATGAAAGGTAGGGTCTGTGATGGTTCAGTGTGTGAAGTACGGTCCCTGTGTGCCACCTAGTGGTTGAGTTGAAGAAGGCTTTCTCACCAGCCTCTCACTAAAAACTGAGACTTCCATTCTGTTGACATTGAACACTAACTGCATGGCAGACGTTGGGGTAGGTGCTCACAGTAGAAAATTCAGCAAGTGTCTTTTACATAATTTAAAAATCAAGGCACCATTTAACTGTTGATTAAATTCCCGGTGGTTGCATTTAAAATCAGTTTACTCTTTCCTGGGTAATTTACCATCAACTTTCTGCCTCCATGAGGATATAGTTTAATAACTGTGACTCGCTTCTAATAGAGAATGTGTTTTTTTTACAGAGATGTCATGACCTAGTTCAAGAAAGGATGGGGATACTTTGAATCTTGAATCACTGTTTCTCCTATGGAAATACACTTCTGTAAAGTTCAGTGTTGCTGAGAGTAAATGGGTAAATAATTACTAGCTTAAAAGGCTAGCACACAGATGCTCACACATATTACACGTTCTCTAGATATTTTTTCATTAAATGTAAAAAGATAGTGGTAAAATTTGTTTGGGGGTACTAGAGGTATTGCCCTCAAACACTAAAAATTAGCATGGAGAACAACTTCTTCAATATCTGTTGTTCATATGCAGTTTTGAAGCAGGAACACCGCTTTCATTAAATTGACATGATAGGAAAAAAATCCTAAAAAAGAACTATTAGAAGGAAAGCTGCTGTTTGAAAGAAGCATCAGGATGTCATAGATTAATCCATCAGAATATTGCACTGAGAATTTTGAAAAACTTTTCTCCAGGAGGTATGTGAATTATTATTCCAAGTGGCTTTTTGCAAGATCTATGACTTAATGGCAACAGTGTTCAGCACATCAGCATTAATCAAGACAAGTTCTGAAATTCACATTGGAAGGTTTCTCTTGGTAAGAAAAAAAAAAAAAAAGATTAATGTGTTACTTGCTGAGTGAGCTCCAGTGGTGTAATCCACAAATCAAGTTGGGTCTGCTGGTGTGGAATGGAAGCTTCCTAGTTAGGGGACTTTGGTTTTGTGTATGGCAGTGAGACCTACATGGGGAAAGAAGGAAAGCCTCTCATTAATGCCACAAAATTATAGCCTGAGTCGATCAGAGGCGGTGGCTGGAAACACTATCAATCATGTAAAAGAAAGCATATTATGTTAATTCTTATTTCCAGTAAGTTGTTAGCCACCAGAAACAAACCATTCTGTTAACAATTTCATCGGACCATCCTCATGATTTAGAACAAATCCCATACTTGTACTTCCAGGACCTAAAAGTCAGAGGCCATGAAAGTAGAACTTTAGACATGGATTGGAAATGTGTCATTCATGGTTTCAGATGGCTTAGTGATACTAGACAAGAACAAGTGTGTGAGCGAGAACCCGCCAAGCTCTCCAAAATGGTCTGCTGCTACTGGGTTCTCAGTGATATCGTACAGAGTGGGTCCACCTGATGGCCTCTCCCAGGGATGGGGACCCCGAGGGGGCTGCTGGTAGTGCAGTGTTCTTAGCCACATGCAGATCCAGCCAGGATTTGTTTAAAATAGCAAATGGTGCTGGACTATTTTGAGCTTCTATTCATTGTTTTATAGTTTAACAGGGGGGTGAGAGAGTGACGCCTGAGATGTGGGGATGGGGGGGGGCAATGCAAATAGCCTCCTGGCCTTCTAGCAAAACAAGGCAAAACAAAAACAAGCAAAACAAACTCGCAAAATTAAAGTCACAGAACGCTGACTACATACAGTTCAGGGATTGATTCTCACATTCGTAAGGGCAACAGAAATTTCCCCTTTTGTCCAACCCAGAGAGAACACAAATCACTTGATTTGTTCCTAAATTCCAATTATGATACTCCAGTTACATTTACTGTCTTAAATAAAATCCAATTAAGTTAAACAACATTCAAATTACTTTTATGGTAAATCTGGATTTTCCTAAACTTTCCCGAACGTTTCATGGATAATATCTTGGATCAGTCTCCACCTATACCCTGTGAATTTTTCTCATTTTGACTCTCTTACTACGATTTGGGGATCACCTCATTTGATCATTCATGCACTTATTTGTTCATTCAACAAAAATGTATTAAATCCTTGCTATTTGCCAGGCACTGTGCTAGCACTATGTGCTGGGACCCTCACTTTATACCATGAAAATTCATTCTAAAAAACTCAGAAAGTCAAAATTGACTGATAATGAATCTAAAACACTGCAAGATCCTGAGGTACATGGAGTAACAGAAACACGCAGAAAGTTCTAGCCTCATAGTTTTTGTATTAAGAGAATTTTGAGCATGCATCTTTAAAATCATGTTCCTTGTTTGCTATCTAGCTGAGTGGATAAGAACTTTGGTTTTTCGTTGTGTGGGCGCAGATGGGCCTGGGAGGGTGGCTCTGACACTGCAGACCTCCAGGAGGGCGAGGCTTCCAATAATCTGTCTGCTTGGATGGACAGGAAAAGCAAAAATTCATTTGCACACAGTTGCTGCCTGACAGTTTGCATCTAAAATTCAGATTGAACACAGAATGACTGAGTGCTTACCATTTGCACCAGACACCATGCTAGGTGTTGCAGAGTAATTGGCTCAAGGAGTTCACAAGCTGGTGGGGGAAGACAGATGGATGCACATCATGAATCACTAGTAAAATTTGCCACGTAGGTGAAGTTTGTCTTCATAGTCTCCTGGGTCTCTTTTCTTTGCCTTTATCCAAACTTTCCACCCTGCCTCTATCTCATAAAGTGAGACTCCTGCTCTCTACCCCCACCCCAGAGGATCTGATACTTCTCTGGTTTATTGATTTCTTGACTGACTGATTACACTTCAGTGTGAATGAGTTTCACTCATGCATTTACATTTCAAGCCTTTTATGTCTCTAAAGTAAATGTTTTGTTTTCTGTGAAAAGAATTTCAAACATTCAGGGGCCTTCCTATCCTTACACCAAAGGGTGTAATTAAGCTGATTTAGTCCTCCATGGTCTTCAATCTCTCAGTTACCCGACTCCATATGTGAGGCTAGAGGGACTCCCTCAAGGCCCGTTTCTAGAAACTTGAAGGATCTTGAGTCCTGTTAATGATTGGCTCCTTTTAGCTGTGCCTGATTAACCTGTCCTTTCACCCTCTCCCCAGAGCTGTGCCCAGACCAAGTGTCCCCTCTCCCACCTGGAGGGGCCTCCAAAGCCCATCCCTTTGAACCCTTCCGTTTACTTTGCCAAAACCTGCTCTCAAGTCCTCTCAGCCCTTCATCGCCACACTTGGGTCGCTGGCCCTGGACAGGTAAAGCACCTAGAGCTTCTTATGTTCTACCATTTGAGCCCTTGGGCCACCCTAAACATCCACGTCTAGAGGGAGGGAATATTTGGTCCAAGGACTCCTCTAAGTAAAGGGGCTGAGGGAAGATGAAATATGCATGGGGTAAGCATAGGAATTAGCCACCATGTTGAAAATACGGGTCAAAGTCAACATCTTTTAAAATATGAAAGGTACTTCACTACAATTGGTTACAGAGAAATTTTGACATTGATGTTGATTATAGATTCTGGAAAACTAACTACGGGGGGAAATATGAAGATCTGCTTTGCCTTTATATAAAGAAAGCTAACCAGAGTCATTTGTGTTAATTCTTTCCCATTTTTTGTTTAATTAACATATAGCATAATGATAGCCATATCTTATTATGTTCCAGATTTATGTTCTCATTGATTACATTCCTTTGATTATGCCACCATAGTTTGGTACTCCTGTAAGATACTGGTCTGTTCTTATTTGAAGATATGCTGACCACATTTTAAATTGCCAGGACTGATAACCCAGATTTAGAGACTTTCCTTCCCCTTCTTCCTGTGGCCTAAAATAGAAGGATCATTGGTCTGCATTATTCACCTAGCTGGGAGATCTAGAATGTCGGAAATTCAGTAGGTGCCCTGCCAATGCTATTCTTGTCAGTGCCCAGTACAGGGCAGAACATGGGGCTTCCGGGGTCTCCCGGCCTTTTATTCCAAGTGCCTATATTCCAGATGTCAGAACACTTCCCAACCTCAGGCCATTCCCTGACTCAGCCTTTGTTTCCTTTTTGGTCTTGTGATCTTTCAGTGTTGTTAAATGCATAAAATCTTCCCAGATTTAAATAATAATAATTGGTATAAAATGAATAATGTAAATAGAATTGATAATTTCAATAAATCTCTAAATTTAAGGAAAGCAAGACTAGAGGCTGGAAATGAGTTGAGAGAGGCCTTGGACCCGTGTAGGCATGATCTAATAAGGATGCATTTGTTGGATGGAAGACAGAAGTCAAGGAGAGTGTGACTGTTTCAAGGGCAGACGATAACACAAAGAGAGATGTGACAGACTAAGATTAAGAATGAAGGAAGAGGGGTGCCTGGGTAGCTCAGTCATTAAGCATCTGCCTTTCGGCTCAGGTCATGATCCCAGGGTCCTGGGATCGAGCCCTGCATCAGGATCCCTGCTCCTCAGGGGGAAGCCTGCTTCTCCCTCTCCCACTCCCCCTGCTTGTGTTCCTGCTCTCGCTCGCTGTCAAATAAATAAGTATCTTTAAAAAAAATTTTTTTTAAAGAATGAAGGAAGAATAAAAGTTTCTGGGAGAATATGGTGAATCTAATTTAGGAAGAACAATAGGACATCCAAGAACCCATGTGAGTTGAATGTATATATCTTCAGCACAGGGGAGAAGTTGTGGCTGAAAATAGAGATTTGGAAGTCTTTGGTACTAAAATGGTAGTTGAAAATCATACAGAAGAGGGAAGGAGATCACCCAGGAAAAAGCAAAGGGGAAAACAGCTGACTGTGAACTGAAACCCAGGAAAAAATTGATAAAAATGACTTTTGCCATTGTTTGTGCATGATCTTAACTTGTATTTTATCAACTATAAATGTCCACTGAGTTGGATATCATCAGTGTTATTAATCTTTATATCTCAGAGTCTTAGACCTCTGCATATAGAAGGTGCCAGACATGTTCGTTGAATTAAATGAAATTAAAATGGCATTTCCGAGCCTTGATACTCTAAAGACAGATTTTCATAATGATAACTCTGAACCTGGGTAAGACCCCAAAATGTCTGAATTGTAGTTATTTATTCAATTTTGTCCAATACTGAGCTAGCTTTAAATATATGTTGTTGCATTTTGTTGTTTAAAAATCAGTAATCAATGTGTGGTGTAGATGGTAATTCACCAGAGTACTTGATTAACCTTAGCCCATGTTGTTTAGCTTACCATACAAATGAGTTCACCACAGAATGCAGCCTAGCTCAGGTCCATTTATAATTATTTTCCTAGTTCCTTGATCTTGAAGACCTCCTAATCTTAGAGCAGATTTGGAGCCCAGAATCCTGGATTTCTCTGGTTTTCCCAGCAACTGGCTTTTTTTCCCCCAGTTCTTCTCCTTCCCTCCGCCCTCCATACTACAACTGCCATATAAAATCCAAAGGATAATTGAATGATGTTTAGTATAAGTATGTCTCAAATATTTCATGGTACATACTTATGTTAATGAGATTATTTGTTGTTCATCTGAAGTTCAAATTTAGCTGGGTGTCCTGTATTTTTTATTGGCTAAATTAGATAACACTACCCTACACTTGAAGTTACTGTTACTAGAATATGGCAAACAAGAATCTCCCCATGAAACTTCTGAACGCTCTCCTAAGTCAACAAATGAAGCTACCGAATCTATCTTCAATAGTTAAATTATTAAAAAGATAATCAAAATGAAATTAACTATGATATACCATTCAGTGCAAATGTATCAAACATTTATAATGATGGTGTTTTATATATATAGCCTGTACACTAAGGGCTATATTAAGAATGCCATAAATGTATATTAGTGATCATGTGTTTTAGTCTATCTAAAATGTGTTAAAATAATGTACATGTTAAAAAATTAAACTTTTTAATACTCACTTTTTCAAGTTGGTAATGATAATAAAACAAGAAATCATTTTGAAATGAAAAAAAGCCTCCATTCATACATACATGTACAATGGGTATGAATTCCCAAGTATTCTGACTGCAGAAATACCTGAAAGGGATCCTTTCCCTTGTTAATTATGTCAGACTGTAGTTGTGCTGCCACCTTGTGATGTGTTGAGGTATGATCCAACTTCACCAGTCCATTAACCTGTTTTCCCAGCTTGACCATTTGGTCAATGTTAAAATTATTCCTCAGGTGATTAATATTTTTCATTTTACCAAAGAATGCCATACATGTTATACTTAGAAAGGGCTCTCAAGTATTTAATGCACATATTTTCTAGAAGTTTAATGTACTGTCTACAAATTAATAAATGATTCTTAAGATAATATAAGTCCTTTAGTACTGTTTTATGTTTTATGACTGAATTTTGGTTGTATCTGCATGTATATTAAGTTCACTTGACCTTTCAACCTGAATTTCCCATAAACTACTTGAACTTAACATGTGCAAAATTGAAATCTTTATATCCTGTATACGAAGCCTGGCCCATGCCATTTCTACATAGATACCAAGGCCATATAATTTATGAGCTAAACCAGAACACTTTGAAAATGAAATGGCGTGCCTTACTAATTATTCCAGCAAAGTGATATAGACCAAGACTCTCTCAAGCAAACTGCTTGTCTTATATGCAAGTTAAAAATCATCATAGTCCCAGTCATCCAAACTAGCATACTTGGATTTCTGGACTACTGCTCCATCAAAATGACCTGGAACCTCCATCCCAGACTTCCTCTCTTCCTTCTACCTGTTTGCTCCCTTTTACTTTCACATTGTCCTCCACTGTCCATCACCTTGCCAACATTCTCACAGTCTTGGTCCTGTTGTCAGCAGATGAACCCACCAGCCCAAAATCCTTTTTCAGGAAAATCTAACTGCCCCACTTCTTCCATACTTGCTCTAAATTGCTGGGAACTGCTAGGAAAAACCCATAACCACCCTGCAGAATGGGGCCACTGTATAACCAATGTATCTGACTTCAGCTGGATCTCTAATGCTGTGTGGCAATTCTACCATATTTCTTGGAAGTTTTGTTTCTTGAACCCCCTGAAGATGTCCAAGCCTCCCTGAAAATAGAAGCCGCCTAGAAAGAACTCTGTCACTGTCCTGCCACCAAAACTAGTCCTTGACCACCAGCACCCCCATATATTCTTTTTTCCCTTCTATTAGGAGAAAAAGGTATCCTTTACCTCTAAGAGTCTAAGGCAGACATTATACCCTGAACTCTACATTCCATGTCCCCCAGTCTTCTCAGAGAGAGTCCCTATCAATTAAGCTTTTTCTCTCTTACATCTTCAACCTCTCCCACTCTGATTATTTCTTCCTAATGGCATTTAATCACAGTCATATCTTTTTGTCTTGAAAATATATAATTCTCCCTAATCTCACATATAGTCTATCTACCAATCTTTCTCCTTCCCATCAAAGCCACACTTCATGAATTACCTATGTTCACTCTCTCCCTCTTCACCCCCTCCCCTCCTCAACTCACAGCAATGTGCTTTCTCCCGCAACTACTCCTGTGGAACGCTCCTCCCTGGGGTCACCAATGATTTGTTTTCAGTATGTTTTCTTTCTCCTAAATTTGAACTGCTCCCAATTTTATCTAGTGTAGTAAGTGACACCATTTCCTCTCCACTCTATTTCCAAAACCAGGGAGAAGGGTGTCACCATGTTGACTGTATCCCATAAACATCTCTTGAATATATATACATCCTTTCCTATCTCCATTAGCATAAACCTTACCCTCTGTGACCATCCTCTCTTGCCCGAATTCCTGCAAACCTTACCAATTGGTTTCTGCCCTCGCATCTTCTTGCTTTCTATTGCATTCCCCCACACTGAAGCTAGAGTAATGTTTTTCAAGTATAAATATGAAAACAGTTGGCTGCTTAAGCCCTTCAACACTTATCTATTGCTGTGAAAATTAAGTTCAAATTATTTAATAGCATTTGCAAGGTTCTCAGTGACCAGCTCTAGCTTACCTTTCCAGTTTCACCTCCCTTCATCTAAAATTATCCAGCATACCAGCTGATAGGACCAAAAGGACCAAAACAAACACACAAACAAAAAAATCAAGATAGTAAAAGAGAAAATAGAAACAGATCAATAGGAGGGCGCCTGGGTGGCTCAGATGGTTAAGCGTCTGCCTTCGGCTCAGGTCATGATCCCAGGGTCCTGGGATTGAGCCCCGCATCGGGCTCCCTGCTCCTTGGGAGGCTGCTTCTCCCTCTGCTTCTCTCTCTCTCTCTCCCCCCCCACCCTCCATCTCTCACGAATAAATAAATAAAATCTTAAAAAAAAAAAAGAAACAGATCAATAGGAGATCTAAATATCAAAGTTACCAGATACAGATTTTATGTGAGTAATATGTTTAAGAAATTAGACTCGAAGAGATTCTTACCAAAGAACTGGAAACTACCAAAAAAAGGGGGGGGGGGAGATTTAAATGGAAATTCTAAAACTAGGAGATTGTAGTAACTAAAATTAAGAACTCAATACCTGAGTTTATAAAAAGTTGGGACACACTGAAGAGATAATTAGTAAATGGAAAACTGGTCTGAAAAGCGACAACAACAACAACAACAAAAAGCAGACTGAAACCTAAGAGGAAAAGGGAAGAAGGTACTGGGGTTTGGGGTACAGGGTGCACGGGGAGAGAGAAGTAGAAGACCTATGAGATACAGACATTGCCACTCCCGAAGGAGAAACAGCAAATGGGGCAGAAGCAATTTTTTTAGAAATAATAGCTGTGATTGTCCATGTCACAGATTCAAGCACACCAAAGCCACAACAGGATAAATACCAAAATAAAAATAAAAAACCTACACCCAGGCATGGCAGAGAAAAACTGCTAACAAAAACAAAGAGAGACTATCAATAGTGTCTGGCAACAAAAGACTTCAGGTAGATGAACAGGTAGCAAAATTAGCCAGTTGGAAATTTTGCTTTTCTTTCCCCATTAGAAAATGCCCAAAGTCAGCAGATGGGCTTGCCTGTACTCTGGGTAGCTCTTATCTGCTTGGCCTACTTTCTCTGAGAGAGCAGAATCTTCAGGTCCACAGGGCTGTCAGTGTCCCTCGTTCCCTGAAGGAGCTGGACTGACCCATTTCTGCAGTGACTCAGTTCCCGCAGTCTGTTTTCAGATGTTGTACTATCCTACTGCTGTCGAGGAAAAATTCTGGACAACAGTTTGGGAGGTTCGTATCCATCTGGATCACTATCTCATGTTATCTATGTATTTCTTTTGATTATCTGGGATACCCCGTTGTTGAAGAAGTGGAAAGTGCAGACCCCAGTTAACCAGAAAAAATTCTCCAGAGAATAACTGAAAAATGGAACTCAATAAATAGAGTCATGCTAAACACAAACTGCCAGGTGCATTTTACAGTTACTTGAACTGAATCACAGACCCAGTGGATCTTGTGAGCAAACTCGAACTAAGTATATGACTTAAAACATCATTTCTTTATTTTTTTCCCCCATGTGAGGGAAGAAACTTCCTAACTTTGTAACTTTATCACTATCAAATGTTACTTTGAATTACAAAGAAGAAATCAATGTAATGATTGCAAAATTTAGGATTTATATAGGATATTTTACAATGCTATAATTATTTGTTTAAGACACCGAAAGGCAGGTCTTGGTAGCTAAAGTAAATGCAAATTTATCACAAAGATGATGACAATTCAGGTCTCCAGATTATCTATCCTCTCTCTCCAAACATTGACGCAGTTCTACTCTAATTCTTGGCTCATTCGCTTCTCTCCGGAGAAATCCCTCACACTTGATCCCTCCCACCTGAACTGTGGCTCCTGCCAGGATCATTAATAGAAAACACTTCCTCCAGGCACCCTTACATTGTACTGCTCCCCGAAATAAGTCACTTTTTTCTCAGGTCCCTCTTAATATTTTATTTGCACCACCATTACTCTACTTAGCACACCCTTCTATGTATTCATGCTGTAATTAATTGTTTTTTTAAAAAGATTTTATTTATTTATTTGGCAGAGAGAGAGAGAGAGAGAGCACAAGTAGGCAGAGAGGCAGGCAGAGGGAGAGGGAGAAGCAGGCTCCCCACCGAGCAGGGAGCCTGACGCGGGGCTCGATCCCAGGACCCTGGGATTATGACCTGAGCCAGAGGCAGCCACTTAACCGACCGAGCCACCCAGCCACCCCGCTGTAATTAATTGTTGACACGTCTTTCAGTAACTTGAAGTCTGCTTGTTAGTAGATCGTTGTATCCACCTGATGTCCTTAAGAGTTTTGACCTCAAATGTTAGATATGAATCAGAGTTCAAAGGACCTGATCTGTTCCAGCGTTCCACCCACTACAGGAATCCCTCCTGTGATATCATTTGTTGATCGGCTTCAACACCTGCAGTGGCAGAAAGCACTAGGTCTTTCGCCGGGCAACTCATTTCACCTTTAGAGGACTTACCAAAAAGTTCTTCCTGACATTGTGCAAAATGGACTTCCTTAACCCTCACCCATTTGTTCTAGTTTTGTCCTGTGAAGCTACCTTGAATAAGTTTACTATCTTCCTAGTTCATATTTGGGCAATTTACTTCTAAATGTAAAAGAGTAGGTTTTGTTCTGTAAAAATTTGTTACTTGGGGCACATCATTCCAAACCCTGCAGATTATTTTATTTCTTCTAGCTTCCAAGCCACATTGCAATTACTCTTAGTTTTAGCTTTACAGCCCATGTACAGGCTTTGAGTCTTGAAACTCTATGACTAAAAAGAAAAACCTAATTTATATTAACATGACTTGAAAGCAAACCTCCTGATTGATAGTGCTCACAGAATTATAGAAATGAAAAAGATAACGTCCTTGTCACTGGAAAGGTCTTTTATTAAACAAATATCTGGTGCATCAGAGAAATGGAAAATAAATGTCAGTGCAGAGTTGAAAACCTTTATTGTCAAAATAGAAGGCACTGATCTTCTGCACTCCTTTATTGTGATTTTATCTCATTACGTATTGTTACTATTTCAAATTAATCTTCAGATAGCAGAAAGAGAAGAGCAATGCATCATCATTTAAATATCTGTATCCATGAAATGCTAGGTCATATCAAAAGTTGACACGTAACTTGGTCTAATAGTTACCATTAGTGGTAGGGCATTAATTCCCCAAAGGTAAACCAAAATAGTTCAAAGACTTTGAGATCTAAACATTAAAGGGAAATACTGATTTACTATGATTGGTAAAAAGCAAAATGTGATCTTAATTTGCATTACTACACATCCTGTGAGAAAATGCACTGTCTCCCCTCATCCCTCTTTGCCTCCCCAGCATGAAAATATCCATGCTAAGGATAAGAAGTAAACAATCTGTGACTCCTAGTTAACTATTATTCCACGGCTTTTCTCTAGGCCAGAAATTGCCACCTCAAACTGATAGGAGGGGAGAAGGTCATTCAAGGATGAGACATCTGCAGTACCTAGAATGCCAGGGTTCCCACTTTTTAAAACTCCTGGGTTTGTTTGTTTGTTTATGTAGAGAGGAGAGCAGAGGGAGAGGGAGAAAGAGACTCTTAAGCAGGCTCCACCCCCAGTGCAGAGCCCTACACGGGGCTTGATCTCAAGACACTGAGATCATGACCTGAGCCGAATCCAGAGTCAGAGGCTAAGTAA
Source organism: Zalophus californianus (assembly GCF_009762305.2). Classification (NCBI taxonomy): domain Eukaryota; kingdom Metazoa; phylum Chordata; class Mammalia; order Carnivora; family Otariidae; genus Zalophus; species Zalophus californianus. The sequence continues at coordinate 63,485,550 of NC_045599.1, read as the reverse complement.
GTGAGCCACTCAGGCACCCCAATAAGTGTAGTTTTAAATAAAGCATGTGTTGTGACCTACCAACAGAAAGAATGCCAGCATTTTGCTCCTAATGTTAAAGTATAGCTTGAATTTTACTCCTGTTATTATTAACATTTTAATTTGTTGTTGATTAAGCCTATTATCCTAAACTATGGAACAGGATTGATTTATTATTAAATATATCAGGAATCAGTTCTTTTTTTGTTTATACATTTCATTTATGTATCAGAATCTTCTAATGAATTTTAAATCCAAATTTTTGGTGCATGGGTGAACACTACATGAAATTCAAGTTTGAATGGACTATGTAAAAACATTTCCCTTCATCTGTGCCCTGATATACAATTGAAAATTATTTAAGCATACACAAAATGTCTTATAGTATATTGACTGCCTGTGAAGTTGAGATTTTGATATAATTGCATTCGTGCTCTGTGTAATGTTTACAATCCTTTGATTAAAGAAGATTGTTCTGGAGCAGAGCAACTTTCTACCCAGCCCATAATATTTCTCTTGGGGTAAAACAAAGGCATCCTGGGCCTTGATAATTTACAATTTGAACTATAGATTTACTCCTTAAGGACAACCAGAGGAGTATCATTCAGCATGAGCAGGCTCTGTATAATTTACCCTAATGATAGTAATCATATAAAGTCACCTAAAATATTATGGACACACCTGATTAAAAAAAAAATCTTCATGATTATCTGCTCTTGGCCGATTACTAAATGGTTGAATAGCAAATTGAAAAGGGAAGGGAGATGAAAACAAACTGTATCTTTATTTATAAGGCCAGATCTTTACATTTGGAGGCTATACATCCTTTGCTTGTTGAATGAGATACAAAGTGTAACAGGGATTGGAAGCTTATTTTAAGGGGCAGTATGGAAGGAGATGGAGGAAAGAAGGAATAAATTCTACCAAAAAACTCAAAACCCAAAAACCAAACAAATAAAAAACTCTTTCAGTAGTTTATTGATGGTAAGCTACATCGTACCGAATATTTTACATTTGTTTGGTTCTATCATGGTTCTTTCTACACAGCCCATAGGATTTCTCTTTGAAGTAAAACAACAGCATCCTGGGCCTTGATAATTTACAACTTGAACTGTATATTTGAAAACCTCAACTCTATTTTATATATTCTGATAAAGTTTACATTTCACTGACTTAGCATTCTATTTTTTGATCATTTATTGATAACTTATACACAACAGTGAATTTGATTTTTCTTATCCAGTATGTTACATGGAAATTGTTTTTAAAAATTGAAATAGCATATTCTGTACTAAAATAGAATATTTTCACTTAATCAAAAGATTCTGATCCTTAAATAAAATTGAACATTGTAGATTTAAAAAGTTAGAATAGTTTGGGGGAAACTTTTATATCCATCCTGATGAAGCTCCAGTTTAAGTTATTTCAGTTATTTTGGAACTTGTCCTATGGATTCAGGTAGACCTGCATTTAAATCCCAACTCATATTTTACTATGTATTAGCTGCTGCATGCCTTGTGCAAATTATTCAAGCCTTGAGCTTCATTATCCATTTTAAAATAGAATGATTGATAGTATTTGCCTCATAGTGTTTGTAGTTCTGAGAATCTACCAAGAAAATACATGTATTTTATTATTATAAAATAATAAAAAGTTGATAGCTATTTATATTATTTTCATAAACTACTACTGGGGGACATATAAGTGAATATTTGGCCAAAAGTGACAGAACAAATCATTGAGGAAAATACTAGTATATTTAGTTAACATAAGTGCTTATAATTCTATTCATAAAAAACACTGTAAATCAAAATGAAGGGAAAATGTTTTCAATACACATTGAAGACAAAAACAGTACCTTAATATGCAAAAAGTTTTTAAAAATCAATAGTATAGTTTCAACAAGACTGCCAAGACAATTCAATGGAGAAAGTATACTCTTTTCAACAAATGACACTGAGACAACTAAATAGCCACATACAGAAGAATTAAGTTGGACCTCTACTTCATACCATACACAAAATTAATTATACAGATCAAACACCTAAATGTAAGAGCTAAAACTACAAAATTCATAGAAGAAAACAGAAATGGATATTCATGACCTTGGGTTAGATAATGGTTTCCGAGATAGGACAGTAAAAGTGCAAGCAAACAAAGAAAAAACAGACAAATATGGCTTCATCAAAATTGAAAACCTTTGTGCTCCAAAGGACAATGTCAAGAAAAAGAAAAGATTGGAAGATGGATTGGAAGAAATATTTGCAAATCATGTATCTATTAAGTGGTACCTAAAATATATAAAGAACACTTACAACTCAACAATAGAAAGAATTTAAAAATGGGCAAAGAATTTGAATAGACATTTCTCCCAAGAAGATATTCAACTGAGCAATAAACAAATGAAAAGTTGCCCAACATCATTAATCCCAAGACATTTCTCCCAAGAAGATATACAACTGAGCAATAAACAAATGAAAAGTTGCTCAACATCATTAATCACTGGGAAATCGCAAATAAAAAACCAAAATGAGGGGTGCCTGGAGGCTCAGTCGGTTGGGTGGCTGACTCTTGATTTCAGCTCAGGTCATGATCTCAGGGTCAGCCCCATGTTGGGAGGGCTCAGTGTGGAGTCTGCTTGGGATTCTTTCCCTCTTTCTCTCCCTCCCCCCTGCCCCTCCCCCCATGCATGCACGCTTTCTCTCAAATAAAATCTTTAAAAAAAGAAAAACAAAAAACAAAATGAGATGGCACTTCACACCCACTAGCATGGCTATAATTTAAAAGACACACAATAATTTGTTTAATTAAAACAGTCCTGATGAGGACATGAAGAAATTGTTATCCTCGTGCATTGTTTGTAGGAGTGTAAAATGGGTAAACGGCAATTCCATTACTAGTTCATATCAGCATTATTCATCAGAGGCAAAAAGTGAAAAAATAACCCTAATATCCACCAACTGCTGAATGGATAAGCAAAATGTGATATATTCATGCAAAGGACTATAAAAAAAAATGAAGTACTTAATGTATGTTACAGAATGGATGAACCTTGAAAACGTGATGCTAAATGAAGGAAGCCAGTCATAAAAGCACCACATACTGTATTATTCCATTTTTATGAAAAGGCTAGCATAGGTAATTCATACAGACAGAAAATAGATTTGTGGTTGTCAGAGAATGGAGAGTGACCATAATGGGTATAAGGTTTCTTTTAGGAGTAATGAAACGTTCCAGAAGTAGATAGCAGTAATGGTTGCACAACTTTGTGGATGTATATCTTTAACTTAGTAATCTCACACTGTAGAACTGAGAAATTTACACTGTTAAAATTTACCTATATTTATGTTATTATAATGTTTTATTAGAAAAACAATAAAAATATACTTAAATATCAAAAATAGGTAATTGCTTAAAATATTTTTGGCATATGTATTTTATACACATAAAGTTTTCGCATCCATGTAAAAGAGTCAATGAAATGGAAAGGTGCCCATATACATTCAATTTTATTTATTTTTTTAAGATTTTTTTTTAATTTATTTATTCATGAAAGACAGAGAGAGAGAGAGAGAGAGAGGCAGAGGGAGAAGCAGACTCCCAAGGAGCAGGGAGTCTGACGCGGGATTCGATCCCAGGACCCTGGGATCATGAACTGAGCCGAAGGCAGACACTTAACCATCTGAGCCATCCAGGCGCCCTACATTCAATTTTAGAAATCACTTTTTGAACCACCATATAATTTGGTTTTATTTCAGTAAAAATAAAAGGAGCATTTGTATTTGGCTAAAGGTATGCAATAATTATCTTGGCTATTGTAGATAATACATAGTGGTACATATATCGTTTTGAGTTAGTATTTTTGTTTTCTTTGGATAAACACCCACTAGTGGAATTACTGAATTATAAGGTGGTTTTATTTTTAATTTTTGGAAGAGTCTCCATACTGTTTTCCACAATGGATGCAACAATTTACCACCAACAGTGCACAAGGGATCCTTTTTCTCTACATCCTCACGAAAACTTATTTTTGGTCTTTTTGATCCTAGCCATTCTGACTGGTATGAGGTGGTATCTCACTGTGGTTTTGGTTTGCATTTCTCTGATGATTAGTGATGTTGAGCATCTGTATGTCTTCTTTGGAAAAATGTCTATTCAGACCATCTGCCCATTTTTAATCAGATTATTTGGGTTTTTTGGTGTTATGCTGTATAAGTCTTCATCTATTTTGGATATTAACCCCATATCAGATATACCATTTGCAAATCTCTCTGCTGATTCAGTAGGTTACCTTTTCATTTTGTTGATTGTTTCTTTTGCTGTGCAAAAGCTTTTAATTTTGATGTAGTCCCAATAATTTGTTTTTGCTACTGTTTCCCTTCACTGAGGAGATACATCCATAAATATGTTGCTAAGGGCAATGTCCAAGAGATTACTGCCCACACTTTCTTTTAGGACTTCTATGTTTTCAGGTCTAACATTTAGGTCATTAATTTATTTTGAATGATTTCATTCATATTTTATAAGAAAGCGATCCAGTTTCTTTCTTTCTCTCTCTCTCTTCCTTCCTTCCTTCCTTCCTTCGCATGAGGCCGTTCAGGTTTCCCAATACCTTTAAGTGAAAAGACTGTCTTTTCTCCATTATAGATTCTTGCCTCCTTTGTTGTAGATTAATTAACCATATAAGTTTGGGTTTACTTCAGGACTCTCTCTCCTGTTCCATTGATCTATATATCCATCTCTCCTTTTGCTATTGATTTCTAACTTAATTCTACTATGGTCAGAGAGTATATTTTGTATGAGTTTGATCCTTCTACATTTATTGAGAATTACTTTATGGCCTAGAATGTAATATCTTGTAGAATCCTGGTACATGCCTGGTATACACTCGAAAGGAATGTATATTCTGCTGTTATTGAAAGAATATTGTATACTATCAATGAGATCAGATTGATTTATAGTGTCCAAGTCTTTTACATGTTTACTGATTTTTCTAACTACTTATTCTATAAATTATTGATAAAGAGATATTCTAATCTCTCCTTATAGTTGTATTGGGTTAAAATCTTCATGTATTTTGAAACTCTGTTATTAAGGGCATACATTTTTAAGACTGTAATGTGTTACTAATGATTTTATCATTTTATCATTATGAAATTATTCTCTTTTCCTTGCTGATAATTTTTGTTGTTTAATCTACTTTGTTTGATTTTAATATAGTCTCCCCAGCTTCCTTTTTATTAGTGTTAGCATGTTATATACTTTTGCATCCTCTTATTTTTAATATATTTTTGTCCTTTTCATTTGAAATGAATATCTTTTAGAAAATACACAGTTAAATCATTCTTTTAAATTCAACTGACAATCTCTGCCTTTTAATAGTTTTCTTGGATCATTTACATTAAACATAAATATTGATATGGTTGGTTCTGACTCTATCAGCTTGCTAATTTTTCTATTTGCCTCTATTTTGCATTCCTTCCCCCCTTTTTTTTTTGGATTAATTTTTGCATTAAAGAGTTTTTCGGTGTGCCTGGCTGACTTAGCCGGTAGAGCATGCAACTCTTGATCTAGAGGTTGGAGTTCAAGCCCCACGTTGGGGGTACAGATTACTTAAATTCTTTCTTTGAACCCGTCTCTCTTCTCCTCCTCACCCCTCCCCTCCCCTTTCCTCCCCTCTTCTCTCTTCTCCATTATTCTGCCCTGTGCTCTCTGGTTTCCTTGGATTTCCAGAACTCTGGGTTCCATTCCCTCAACTCAAGCTTCCCAATGGCATTGGTGTAGATTCCATCATCCAGCACTGAAGCATAGGAAATTTCCTTAGGCCATAACCTGAGACAATCACACAGCTCACCTCAATATTTTGAGTGCTGTGTTTTTTTCTATACTTTGTCCATTTCCCTTTTAGTTATTTTAGACAAGAGGGTAAATCCTGCCCCTCTTACTCCATCCTGATCAGAAGCTGAAGTTCTATATGGTTTTATTTTCGTATTTTTGCTCTTCTTCATTTTTGTAGTTTTTCTAAAAGAATACACATAGAAACTTGTAATAATAAAAATATGTGACTTATTTTAATAAAGGAGACAGGATAGTATTAAAGGATTTATTTGATGATTAATCATATTAACATGCTTGAATATATAACAAATAATTATATAGTTTTCAACTTTTTTACCAACATCCAAATTATATCAGATAGCTTTCCCTGAGAGGAGAAAATCAAAGGCACACAAATATCATAATTTAAGGTAGAAAAATGGGGAAAAATCTTTTAAAAAGACATGTGGCTCTTTGGATACATAAAACTCATATTTAAAAACCCTAAAATGCTACAATGGTACTTAAGAAAATAACATTAACTTGGCTCTAAATTACCCAACATTTTTCTTATTCTAGGTTCCAATGTGTTCCCTCAAGTCCCCGTTTACAGATGTTTCTCTCATGACCAAACAGCTAATGAGAATTCCATGGCCTAAGTACTCTACTTTGAATAACATCTTGCACTTTCCCCAAACTCAGATTCATCACACTACTAAAAACCTGTTTCTACATCTGTGACTTTGGCTTTTATGATCTCCTTGGGTGGTTCGTTTATTCCTGGCATTTCTAAACCTCAAATTATGAAAAAATTTCTCTGAAAAAAAGTACCAGAGATTCTTAACTATGGGTGCTTTGGGTTTTTAAGCGCAAAAAGAAAAGACCAAGGTATTTTCAAAATGATTATCCTTTGCATTATATCCAAATAGATATGACAGAGGACTAGTGCCAGGAATGTGTCCCATGCAATCTTTCCTCTTAAGTAAGCCGAAGATTGCTTCCTCAATTAGTTCAAACTTCTGGGTGGTCTTCTAAAAAAATAGCTCTTTGCAGAAAATAGTGAACTAATAATACTGTAAATATAAAATAGTATTAATTCTTTAACTTTGAAGCAAAGAAAGAATGAATTGCAAGTTAGTGTTTTTTGTTTATTAATACAGAATTTCTTTAACTTTTAAGAGGGAAAAATTCTACATAAATCCAATGGAACAAAAAATATTTTTTTTAAAGATGTGTCTATATTTGGGCTTAGAATTAACTGAGTTTAATTAATTGTGTGTGTTTGTGTAAAGTACTTGTGACATTTCAAGAAAACTTTGTCTTTTTAACTGAAAGAAAGCTGACTTTCAATCTTATACCAGCGTACTTTTAAAAACCATTCATTTCAAACTTAGTCCATCCTGACCATACCTAAAATAGCTTTCCAAAGATTTCCCTTCACAAACCTTCTACAACTTTCCTTCATATTCAGATTTAGTACCAAGCCATTTTTCTCTAAACAACCAGTCTTATTTAGGACAAAATTACTTTCTTTTACCTTCACCAAAAATGCATTCCCATTCCTTAGGTCTTTCTTACACACACAGACTTGCTTCCCTTATTTCCATCAGTCTTAATTACATTTAGCAGAATTTTGCACTCTTAGAAACCTTAGTGAAAATAAGTAGTAACCAATTGTGAACTGTTACACCAGAACTCTTTAGACAGCAAATTTATGAAACAGTTAAGCACAAAGCATGTTTACCAACAGACCCAAATATCCTTAGTTTCTTTGCAATAGGAAGTCAAACGCACAAACCTATATCCACTAATCAATGCTTTAGCACTTTATCCTATTTGGAAAAGACCTAGATGTCCAGTGAATTTAATCCCATTTATCACCCAAGCAAACTTTAAAAAGTTTTAGGTTACCAAAGACTGAAATCTATCTCAACAATTACCCATGAAAACTTTGAGACAGATAAGATTAACCATCTTTTTAAGTCATCTTTTTGCTAACAAATTGCAACAGAGATAACACAAGCTTATTTGACTTTCAACAAACCTAGATAGAACAAGTTTGATATTTAAAGCCGGTAACTCCAAAGATATATCTATTTTAATTAAACCAACAAACTTAACTTAGTTTAAATACTGAATTATGTTCCACCTGAGGCCACTTAAAAGTCAATCAATTTGGGGGTACATGGGTGGCTCAGTCAGTTAAGCGTCTGCCTTTGGCTCAGGTCATGATCCCGGGGTCCTGGGATCAAGCCCGACAAGGGGCTCCTTGCTCAGCAGGGAGCCTGCTTCTCCCTCTCCCGCTGCCCCTCTCCCAGTCATGCTCTCTCTCTTGCTTGCTTTCTCTCAAAGAAGTAAATAAAATCTTACTAAAAAAAAGTCGGTCGATATGTTCTCCGTTATCAATTTTTACCTGGGGCACCAGTGGGGAAATCAGAAGTGGGCTGTGTGTGAAGGCCACATGGCACCCAAGGTGGTGCAGACACAGGAGAAGGAGCAGGAGAGGCAGAAGAGGCAGAGTGTTGCCAGAAGGCAGAGAAAGAGGGTTCCCAGGTCTAAACCTCATCAGCTCAGAGAGATGAACAGACGCCATGGTTTTTTCCACCAATATGGGAATCTGCAGTCCATCTCTACTGGGTGAAGACAGAACTTGCCCAAAACAAAGGGAGTGTCGTCAGCTGCTTGGGAATATTCCTTGAAGTCCCAGTCCTGAGGTAGACTAACCATAGTTGGCTCCAATTATACCTATTAACCTGGGAAAGGAGGGAGAAATCCCCACATCTGTTGGGAGCAAGAACAGTGAGAGAGAGTCCACATCCCCTCCATTGCAGATGGCCTGTGTTTCCTCCAACCTGGGTTCTACCAGGAGGAGGCCTATTTAGATAATTATCATCCAGTGTGTCAGGAGGGAGTTGACTAGTCTGGTTACTGACTAAACATATTCTTCCCTGTTTCCTGCAGAAGAGATCTAACTGATAGATTCTACTGAGGCCATGCAGTGTTACAGGAGATCAATCTTTTCCTAAATTTTGCAATTCATATTGTTTCCAGTGGATTTAAAAGTCATCCCAAGGGAGAGTCATTGGGGACTGAAGAAGCCTATTGAAGCCATACTCCTAGAAAAGTAGAGAAAGTCCATTACCAAAAATTGCCCCACCCCTGACTCCCAGGTGGGGTCCCATGCAGGATATGTCAAAGATTCTGTGTGTCAAAAGTGATCAGAGGCATCCCTCTAAGAAAAATCGCTACTGATCACCACACTGCTTTACCATGAAGGCACTCCTGTCGTAAAAGGCCCGGTCACAGGGATGCTAGTGTGCCCCCACTTCTCCATGGCAACCTAGGCTACAGATGAGTGCCTAGGAAATACCACACCATGCCATCCCATGCCCTGAAGCCTGCGTTATTGCCCTGCCCTGAGGGTCGTGCCTTATTTTACCTTGCCTTGAAGAACCTGCCATTTTTAACCCATGGAAAACACTAGAAAAGTTTTACAAGGGGAAATTACCCAATTTGGTAACTTAAGTAGTTCGTAGAGGACATTGACAAAAAACAATAAAGGTAGAAATCCATTATGATCTAAGAGATATTCTAACACATGTGGTCTTTACAGCCATCTCCTCTAGGAAATGTCCCTGGCTGGGTTTTAATTCAATCGAGTACTGGTTTCAGACAGCTCCGAGCAGAGGGCCGGTGGTCAGAAGCAGCTAGACCAGGGACGTGAAAGGGATCACATTAGACCAATGAGGAAGAAACCTCACATGGGAGTCTCATGATTGGCAACTCTCCTGGTGACTTAGATGGCTGTCCTGTGCTCAAGACAGACAACTTTGTACAAGGACAGAAAAAAAAAAAGAGGGCATCAAGTTTCTGGGTCTTACTACCATCCCTGCCATGGTACCAACTCCCTGCCAAAATGCAGGCTGAGCAACCAACACGAAAGTGTCCCAATGGGGCGCCTGGGTGGCTCAGTCATTAAGCGTCTGCCTTTGGCTCAGGTCATGATCCCAGGGTCCTAGGATCAAGCCCCGCATCAGGCTCCCTGCTCCGCGGGAAGCCTGCTTCTCCCTCTCCCACTCCCCCTGCTTGTGTTCCTGCTCTCTATCAAATAAATAAATAAAATCTTAAAAATAAAAAAAAAGAAAGTGTTCCAATAAGACCAATAAGACCTTACTCCTTGAAAAGCCCCTGAAATGAAAGTAAAGGAAGAGAAGAGAAAGTGCTCACTGAGTTTGCACCAAGACCCATAGTCTGGATGAGAAGACTGTGTGTCTCCCTTTGTGGTTGCCAAATGATGTAGGAAAGAAGTTGGGGTTCAGAGCCCATGGCTAAGAAAGAATTCTTGAGACATCTTTGGTGGAAAAAGGTGGTTTTATTGAAGCATGGGACAGGACCCATGGGCAGAAAGAGCTACACTGGGGTCATGTAGAATGACTGATTATATACTTTCAAGTTGGGAGGGGGTTAGGGATAGAGTAAATTTCTAAGGAATTTTGGAAGCAAGGTTTCCAGGACCTTGAGGGGGCCAACTATTGTTAGTAAAATGTCATTTATTACTGTCTAATAAATCTATTGGTCATGAAACCCTTCGGATGTATTTTAGTGGGCCATATGCTTGGGGGATGTTTGCCAACATGTATCTTGGGAGGTAGAGATATAGGAAGTTTCCAAAGGAATTTTTATATGTTAAAGTAGGCTTTTACAGGATCCTGGGGGTCAGGCTAAGGTTGCTTTTTGCCCCTAGCAAAGTATTAAGGGCTCTTTGCCCTTAGCAAAGTATCCTAGAGGAATGTCACGCTGCCTGTTTCAAGGACTTGTCAGTGAATTTTAGGTAGTAAGGAAATTTTTCTTTTGTCTTTGTTTCCCACATGACTTGGTTTACTTATTTTTATATGTAAATAGATGCCTACACACATACTGCATTCTACATGAAAGTCAGTGTATGATAAAATATCTAAGGATATGTAATAAATAAAGAACTCCCTCCATTTCTGAGAAAATTGTCCATGACTTGGCCTTAGTCTGCATATTTGAGTCCAATTTCAAGACTGAAATCAGCCCTGTGTGTTCTACAGATATTACCCACCCTCAACCCCTGCCAGTTACAGCCTGCCCTAGGCAAAACTGTTAAAGTTGTTGAAGTTGTTTTTGTTAGCACTCCATTCTTCCAAAGATTCCTTTTTCCTTTTTTACACTTCTTGGCTGGTCAGTGAAAAACAGTTATGTTTCAGCGGCAAGGCCATTTATTGCCCAGAAAAATAACCATTTAGGCAGCTATCCCCTCCAGAGAAACAGAGGACAGGCTGACATTCTTCGTAATCTTCACTCAAGTACCCATAACTGTGGTTTTCATTACTTCACTGGCTTTGTCTACCTAAGAGTTGGACGGTGAAAATAGTCACCGTTTAGGCTCAGAATGTTCCGTTTGGGCCTTGGCTAAATCCAGTGACTCCAAACCGTCCCCACCACCCACGCCAAACAGGAAGGATGATCAAATTATTTTTGTCATGAAAAAAGAAAATCTTCCCTAATACTTGGGATGACTGGCTAATGCACTGAGCAGATTCAAATAAAGTAGACCATGTACCCATTGTAGACTTTGCAAATCCTCCAGGCAAGCTCATTCTAAATGGCATTTATGGCTGTACTAATGCAATGTGTGTACTAAGAATTGTACATAAGCCTGAATAAGTTCCCCATGGCACTGCTAAGTTCATCAGCTATTGGCCAAATGGGCCTTGGTTGGCAAATGAATATTGCCGTGGCCTTCAGCTTAGTTTTCTTGGTTTATGGCTTTATAGTGGAATTATTAGTAACTATTTCTCACTGTATATAAGCAGAAAGTGATAGAAGTTTTCTGCCTCTGTCCACCATTGCCCTGAATGCATTGTTTTCCACTGTTATTGTCTCCCCAGTCTATATTAATGCCTCCTATTTAAATAAGCTTTCCTCAAATACCCATTATCCAAAGTTAAAAAAAAAAAAAAAGAAAAGAAAAGAAAGAAAGACTCAAAGCTGCCTGCATTTGGCAAATACTATCCCAGGAAATTATCCATAATCGTGGGTGCCCACAAAAGAGGTCAACAACCATTTGCTTTTCATATGCATTTAATTATTGGAGAGAATTTGATTTGCCAATTATGGTAGTATTTTGAAGCAACTTCATTTGACAATTGAGAATGAAGGCTTCCTACAGTGGGGATTATGCTAGTGATTTCATGCCAGAGTCATTGTGGATACTGAAAAGTTTAACTTGTGAAGAGAACCAAATCAAGAATGGCAGGAACTACCCTGCTACATAGAGATAACCACAGCCTGTGCCTCAGAACAGGCAGCCAAGGCAGACAGTGTGAATAAGTGGTCACTGGGATGACTTCTTGAGTAAATATTTCTCTCATTGCCTAAAATGTTCACTATGGAAGATAAAAATCAAAGGCATTGTTAGAGAAGCAACAGACCAACAGAAGACTAAAGATTAAATGCTGGACTCAAGGACAGAGGGGGTCAGAAAGGAGCTATCACTTGGGTCAGGAAAGCAGGTCTGAAGAGAGAGCCTGGAAATGTAGATCCATGAGTAGCTAAAATGTGCCAGACATCAGGATGTTCTAAAGAGAGAAAGAAGAAAGAATGGAAACAAGTAAGTAATAGAGGGATAGGAGAGCATTTGGCCTATTTTGTGATTTAGAAATTCCTGTCTCTCCAGTATTTGTATCCTAATGAAAACTAAGAGGGTAAAACCAGCCTTCCGACGTGTCAGTTGAAGAGCAGTAACTGGAAATGGTCTTATAAATGCATTTCCATAATTTAGATATTGGAACACCAAAGAACACAAATAAAAAGTTAATCAATTCTCCTGATACTTTCTTTTCTTTCCATTGTCCAGATTAAATAATAGGATGTTCTAAAACATTAAAATTGACAAATAAGTTGCAAAATAGTATATGGGCATTCTTCCAGCCTATATGCTGGAGATTCGAGGACTGATACACACTCTGGGCAAGGCAGTTGCATTCTAGGTGAGGAAAATGTTAACCTAATCACATTAGTATGACACCAAATGCAGTCCAATGGGCTTTAAAGAAGTCATTCCTGGCTTGGATTCCATAATGGTGAGAGATATTTGGAGATATGGATTGCATTTGACATACTTGTCTCTGAAATACTGTTGAATAAATGCTTTGAATATGATGCCGGTAAGAAGATATTTATTCTGTCTATGCAGATGATTAAACAGAAATATATGCTTTTGCTGAATGGGTTATTTTGCAAAGACCTGCCTAAACTATCACTAAAAATGCAAATTGTGGTCAAGGGTTCCTTAACTGAGGGCCATGTTATTCCTCTCACTGGGAGAAACAGCAGATGGTTCCTCAGGCCATTCACTACATACTGAGAGAATATTTGCCAACTTTACAGTTTTTAAAAATTGATTTTGACTTGACAAGATCATTGAGGTTAATGATTCAATAAGATCATTGTCTTTTCCTCTTTTCCTGTGTTTTTTTTTTTTAATTCTTTTTAATAACCACTTGCCCTTTCTATACCAGTTAGGTTGTAGGCCTTTCATTATTTTTAAGTACATTTCCTATTTTGTATATATTTTAAAATACCTTTCACCTTAACTACTTTAACTCACAAACAGCCAACTTAAGCTTTAACTTTTTTTCCCCCAATGGCATTTCTACAGAATGAAATTCTTCCCTTGAAATTCAGGAATGAAAAAAAAACAACATACCCTTTCAGATGTAGAGAAAATAAGCCTTATCTTGCTTTGAACTTCCTGAAATTTAAATGACCTTCTTTTTGTTTTGTGTCACTTTGCACCCCACCTGCTTTACTCTCTTCTCCAACACTTTGGCCCTAGGAACAGGGATTCAAAGGCTTTCCTAAGTTCACTTGCTGTGTCTCTAAACTGGCCCCGGGTGGGGTGGGGGATGGCGCACGTGTCTGGGGCATTGGCATCGGATTTGCTCTATCTCATTTTCACTCAGCATTAGCAGAATGAAGAGGTGACACAGTTGCCTCAGAATTCATTGCTAGAAATTTCCACCTGAAGTCCAACGATACTGAGGCTTTTCATTTCATTGCAGCTCTTGATCTTACCAACTCAGGTAAGAATTCAAGTCTGGAGATTTCACTATCTTTGTCTCTTATACAAGCCAAGGGAGGTTTCTAGAAGCTGTATAGGAAGAGACAAGCAGAGTTCAGAAAGCCTCACTGAGGTGATTATATTAGACCGACTTGTCTTGTTCCATCTTCTACCTTTCCACCACAAGTAGCAGCTGCGTCTTTGTGGGGTCTGTCATGCCTTTTCCTTTTTAAGACAAGGTCGGAAAATCATGCAAGGAGTGGATCAAAGGGCACAACCCTTAAGTAAGTTTTAAATTATCAGGTAGGAGGAAATGAGATAGATAATTTGGTCTCAAGTCTTGTTCTTTCCTTCCCCCCCCACCCCCCAATGGACTACATTTTACATCCCTAATTTTTGTTTGACGCTGCCGTCTGTGGCAGTACAACTTCAAACACTCTCCAGAGTACCAAGGTGAAGGAATAAAATGGTAAATACTGATGAAGTATCAACCCACTCACATGAAGCCTTCAGTGGCTTATGCTCTGCTTCTTTTCCATCAGCGTGAGAATATTCTCTCAATAAGATGGGCTGGAAATTGGCTGTGGAGGTAGAGGAGGTGGGGAGTTAGCAACGAGAGCCTGTGTCAATGCCTTAATCACCTTTATGCTTTATGTTCTCCCACAAATGAACTACAAAAACATGTGTGGACATACATGCTTGCAGGAAGGTATAGGCAGATGTATGCCCTTGGCCCAAAGCGGTCTTTTTATGTTAGAGGAGATTATGCTTTTCAGATGAGCAGCAAACGTGCAAGATTTGCCCATGGCAGGCTGAGGTTGGGGCAGGCTAGAAGGGATCATAGCAATTTAGTTAATTCTGGCTCGCCCTTGCATCAGCTGTGCTTAGAACCTCAGAGATGTCAGTCTCCTTTATTCCTTCATTGTGCACTCACTGAAAACTCACCAGATGCTAGGAGTATCTTTATAAAATATCATAAACTCACATAAGATGGTTTTTGTCCTCAGTTGGGTATAAACTTTTGTCCTCAGTTGGGTAGAAACATTTTTAGCATGGAATCACTTTTTGGTGCTTCATTAATCATTTGAAAATTATATGATTGTTTCCTTCACTTGTGTGAAATGTGATGATTTGTTCAATAATATCTAGGGGGGGCTACAGCTTAGGGTTGTGCAGGTTGCGTACTATCCAATACCGGGGGTTACCATTCACTCTGCGGTGCATGGTGCAAAACCAAAGCCTCTGAGCTCCTAGTGGGTCCCAGAGGATATTGTGGTACATAGTTTCTACCCTTTTGGAGCTGGCATTCCATATGCACCCATGCAATGGGTTGGATTCTGCTCTTGAATCCCATACAGTATTCCTAGAACTACTTTAAACTAGTTGACCGTCTTTTGATAGAGCCCGCTATGGAAATGGACTAAAATTTTGGTGTGTTCTGTGATTACACTGATGCTGAACTTACAGCAATATCTGTATTAATCTGGCATTCCTGAAGAGTAAGTGAAAATCCAAAACTAAAAGCCTGATATATTTTGAAATTTTTACATTTTACTTTTGTAAAACATTGACAATCTTCCTTACTAAATAGAGTATACATGACACGATTAAGACCATCCTTCTTTGTAACGGGTTCTAACAGTTACATTTTTAGGGTATCATTTTGAGATATGTAAAGATAAGGTAAATAACTTGTGGTGGTGGTGAAGCTTTGTTTAGATTACCTGCTAGCATCAGGAATAATGCAAATAAGCGTGACGTGCAAGGCCTTCTTGTCCCTGCCCTGGCTGCCCGTCCAACCTAGCCCCAGCTTCTCCACGTCATCACGCTGAGTCTCCTCCTCTGCAGTCCCCCGGAGTCGTGCGCAGCCATCCAACAACCCGAGGCCTCCCCAGCTCATTTCCTTGGCGCGGACTCTTCTGATAGACAGCAGTATCTGTTGCCCTCTTCTCGATCTCCTTGTCTTGCAGATCCAGCTGAGCCATCATCTCCTTTGTAAAACCATTCCTGCCCCCACCCCCAGCCCCACCCCCAGGCTGGGTGAGGGGCCTGCCAAGCCTGCTGCATTGCACAACCTCGGAGGGGACCCATCCCCATTCATACTGGGGAGCCTCTCCTCTTTCTCCAGTAGTGTCCTGAGTATGCCTCGATGCACTTAGCATTCCGCTCTGTTCTACTCCTTCACAGCCCCCCTGAAGGGTGACTGCTTTGGGATCTGAAGCCTTATCGCTACTTGAATAAAGTGGTGCTCTGTGGATAATTACTTGAATTGTGGCTAAATACGGCACAGGACATAATTCAGGAGCCCTTAAGCTATGTAAGGCTGGGTTTTCGCTCCCGGAATCTGCTCAGATTGTTCACTTAGCCTATCTGGCGGGTTTTTCTTTGTTGTGACTTCTGTCCTTCAGGTCATTTCTCCCATTTCCGGGGACTGTTGCTGCTGGCCGCTTTTTTCAGGTGTCCATTAGCACAAAGGAACACTGCTCCTTCTCCTCTTCCCAGCTGCTGTGTTTTTCTTCTCCCTTCTCCTCCCCTTCTCCCGCCTCCCCACTCCTCCTCTCCCTCTCCTGCCTCCTCCTCTTCTCTCTTTCTCGCCCCTCTCCCCAATTCCCCATTCCTCTCTTGCTCCTCCCCTGCTTTGTTCTCTCCTTCTTTCCTCTTCTGAGGGCTTCTCGGGAGTAGGGGCTTTTGCCCTTTAAACAATTGCTTACAAAAGCACACATGCTTTTTTAGAAGCCAATCTCTGAATCAGCCATTGACATTTTATTTCCCATGACATTCGTATCTTTAGTGGTTCTCTTGGTATCTGTTGTATGGTATACACTACAAATTATTTTCAGGTGTGAAGTTATTACCAACGTCTGAATGCAGTGTCTGAGAACTGTGTGTGTGAGGTGCGTATGTGCTGTTTTGGGACAGCAGTTTCTTTTTTGAAGAGTTGTGCAATGCTACCATGTCTCTTGCTTTCTGGGTACTATACACCCAGGATTATATTGCATCACCTAGGTACAAAAATAGCTGCATACCTGCTAAAGTTCACAAGGTGAAAGAGAATATTCAAAGGTCATTACTACACAAATAATCCTCCACTGTCCTTTGCTCAGCAGTGATGAGAACTTGGGTCTTCTTTGTTCATGGAATGATCGTTGCCTTCTATGAAAATTATGGAAGAGAAAAAAGGTGGTTTTTATGGTTGCTCCTTTCCTCTGAACTTTGACAGAACCCAACCAGGTACAATGTTTCCTCTACACTGCTCTCACTAGCATGGACTTGAGACTCTCCTTGAAAATTTACAAAGCCATGGTCACATTTGAAATGGAAAAGACCTTGGCGGACTTAGTGTTGGTAAATCTAGCGGTGGAAATTTGGAGCCAGGTTGAAAGGAAGGGTCTGTGGGAAGGGTGGGGGTGGTAATTTTATGGTATTCAAGGATTGAAAAACCTTTGAGATTTAGATGGACATACTTTCCCTACTTCTTGTGAGAATACGGCCCATATTTTTATGTTTTGTACTCGTAGACGGTTATTTGGTTCTGAGTCAAAGATGAGCCTGATACTTATGTATCTCAAAAGTATTAAATGGCATTGTTATTTATGAAAGAAAGTTACAAATTATGTAGATATCTTTGGATCTAGAGTAGTCAGTTCTAAGTGACAGTAAATCAGTGCTTCCGTGCCTATAAAGAAGGTTGGTTAAATGGTATTGGCTGTTTTCAGAATGAATAAATGCCTCAGCTAAAGATGTAAATGAGGATTATTTAGTTTTTAAAAGCTTATAAAACACTTTCAAAGATCACTATCTCTTAAAAACCTACCAACGTGAATTCTTGGGCTGTATCTCACTTCATAAAACCAATTTGGAAACTTAATTTAATGAGCTTAGCTGTTGATATTTGCCAAGTTAATTGGAGAGTATTGTATTCTCCCTCTTTGTGCTGTGTAGACACAGCCTTTTGGACTGGAACAGGCTTTGTTACTCATAAGCCAATGAACTGAATTCTGATGAGGATCATGCTTTGACGTAGGATGTGAACCAATAATAAACTTGCTTCAGGGTCTTGGAAGAGACCTTAAAAGTGGCAGCCAAAAGAGGTGGAGATTGCACCAAGCCCAGAAGAGACAGAAGTTTCTGCTGCTAACGACCATCAATGGATTTTTTTTGTTTTTATCATGACTTAGTACAATCAGATACCTCAGTAAATCATCGATCATAAAACTCTTCCTTGTATTTTGTAAAAAAATCAGAATTGATATACATTTAAAATCTTTCTACACCTTCTCAGAGTCTGATCACCGTATAAAATACATGTGAGTTACCTGATTCTTACTGTTTGTCAACTAGTTTAGAATTACATGGGTGGTCCAGTGGTGAGTTGAGAGTTGGATTTGGTGTTATGTAGAAAGCTTGTTACTGTTGCATCTGTGATACCACAAAGCTATCTTGTAGATGGTTTGCAGTTGTATTTTTAGATCCAGTATTCATATAATGTTTACCTGAGAGCTGTCGGAATTTGGAACTTTTTAAGAAATGTTAAAATTGTGAATGAAACAGTCTTAAAAATACTGTTTTGCTAGCTCAATTAGAAATACTTTCAAAAACAGTTTAATTAAAAGTGATGTTATGATCAGTTTTCTACCCATATAAACCCTACTTCTAAATATTTTACTTAAAAACTTTTGTTTCAAATTACAAGGGCCTGTTAGAGGTTTGCATTCGTTTAGTTGAAGGCATGTGAGCTCGATTCTAAATTCATTTTTATACGACCCACATTTAAAAGTAGTCCTCTCACTTGTCAATTTTATTATTTGCATATTAAAATATAAAGAAGAGTTATTTTTCCATGGTTTTAAAATGATGCCAATGAGTAATAAAAAAAAATTGATGTTGTTTTATTTTATTTGCTATAGTCTGTTTTTGGATTTGTTATTTGTAAGGGAAACAATGAGTTAACAATCTAAGCTCTTAATATTCTTTTATATATATATATTCATTCTACTAGAGTGTTTCAGAAAAACCTGTTTACTATACATTTTTGGTTAAAGGGGGCCTTTCAGTCTCTTAAATGCCTGTGCTTAAGTTCTATTTGAATTGCAATTCACTAGGAAATATGTCTACCTTTGCAGGGTTCTTAATGTAGTGCCAAATTCCTTGTTCAGTGTTCAGAAATCATTTATTATTACTGATAATGACAATAAGTCATTTGATTTTTTACATTAAGAAAAAAATTTTGAAGTTTAATTTTATATTACTCAATATAATGCCTTGTTGTTGACACTATTGAGATTTTTGATCATGGAATCAAAGAATAAATTATAAAATAAGGTCTTTCTTACACAAGTATGCCTAGCAAGAATAGTCTTTAGAGTACACTTATTCACTTTTAGAGAAAACTTTTTTTTTTCTTCCAGAATGATGCTAACATATGTATATGCTTTATTGTTGGTTTGGGGGGAAATTACTCTTGGCCAGAAGAAATGAAGAAAATTTTAGTGAAGCTTTTATTTTAGTCAAAATTACTTCTACCACGTGGATTTATTAGTCCCATAATCCAGTCATTGTTATAATGCCAACACACTGTGGCGGTATTGAACGCATTAAAATATAAAGTAACTCTGAGATAGCCTGAGAAGGAGCAGCAATGTTAATTTCTATCCTGACAGATTTAGTTATCTTTTAAGAATTTTTCGTGACGTGGTTTGATTTTTTTTACCATTTTCTTTATGTGTAATGATAGAAAATGAATATTTTCTTCTGTATTCCATGAAGGATACACCTATAAAAGCATAGCAATATAAGATTCATATCGATTACAGTCTAGTTTTTAATGTTCTATGGTAAAGTTATGGTTTTCAGGGCACCAAATGTGGGCTACATTCTCCAAAGATAAATAGAAGGGAAGAGGTTGATTTTCTTTTAATATTACTGTCATCATCAAAATGCATTGTTAGTACATTAACAATGTATTTATTGACTTCCTCTACTGACAACTATCCGGTTAAGAAAAAACTATTAATTACAGAAGACATGTTCCCGCCCAATCCTGAAAACTTAGAAATCTCATGTAACTGAAAAGCTTTTGAGTAGATTGTGAGAAGCCCATGGATGATATCTAGACAGAGCTGACCACAACATGCCAAAACTGCTGGTGCCATTTCTACTACCCTCGGGAACTTGGAAACCATAGGTCTTCTTGTCTACCTGTTTGTACCAGTTTTTTTCTCCAACATATTGTGAATTATCCACTAGAGTTAGAATTAGAATATTGGAATATATTGAGAGCAAATCTGTGATACCCTCTGAGCCAACAGAGAGGAGAGTCTTACTGACTGCCCATGTAAATGCACAGGGAAACAGACATTTTCAAGTATGTATTGTCAGAATGAGTTGGTATGTCCGAGTACACTTGCCATCCCACCTGTATGATGTGGCTACATGCAAAATTCACTAAGAGCACACAATGACAAGAAAGTCTTCATCTACTAGAGTTACAACTTACATTCTCTTCTTCCTGTCATAGGAGTGAATTTTGAAACTACCTGTCCAGTGGTATTATCCCATTTTAAGAGACTCCTGGCTGAAAAGGACACATCACAAAATTGGAGAGGCCTAGTGTACTCTGCTTACTGTTTTCATAGTAGAAAAATGAGTCAAATAAGATGTAAAATAAGTATATAATACTATCTTTATTATACCTAGAAATGCATCCCCAACCTCAGTGTGAGCTGGGATAGAGAACACAATTCCAAGTAAAGGTATCGTATGCAAAAAAATTTTGAATGAAATGTTCGCAACTTTTAAGCATCACTTTAAGGTTAGGGTTTTACATAGTTTACAACCTAGAAGTGTCAGAATCCTGCTGTACGTGCTTTATTCATTTATTCATTCAGCAATGCCAGACTGTTACTTGGAAACAAGAAAAGGCCCTACGCTTGTTAATATGTGTACACACTGCTTCCCCCACACACCCTAGGTATTCAACAAAAGCTTGCAGAATTGAACACTATATGGAACACCAAATACAAGTTGTACTTTTATTCATGTATGCCTTTTTTCAACTTGTTTTGGAAAACCTATAGACAAAACCACTGCAGAATTCTTTCATAAAATTGGTTGGGGGTAAGTCTAACTCTCATCTCAAGAATTATTTAAAGCAGGTTCAGATGGGTTAATGAACAAATGAACTTTGATTAAAGGAAGGGATGCTGAGTTTGTCCCTAACTCCATCAATATTCTCTGAGAGAGATAGAGAGATGGCAAAGAATAACCAGCCAAAAGCAGTAAGTGACTTGAATTGCTATTTCAACAAGCATTACTGATATTAACCCTTTAAAATCCATGAATTTATTTGCTGAGGAGGACAGTCCTAGAATGCGATATGAGTAGAATGGAGGGCCTGAACTCTCCAGAAAGAAAAGCATCACATAATAACAATAGTAACTAATTAACTACTGTGTATAAGACATTGACATTTGTCATTGACTATTCCAATCGATGGCTAAAAACACATGACCCAAAAGCAGCCGA
The DNA here is from genome assembly GCF_009762305.2 of Zalophus californianus. NCBI lineage: Eukaryota > Metazoa > Chordata > Mammalia > Carnivora > Otariidae > Zalophus > Zalophus californianus. Next base: position 63,464,102 of record NC_045599.1, on the reverse strand, counting down.
ATGACTTCTGTCAGGATCACACAACTAGAAAATAGCAGAGCCAGGACTGAAACGAAATTTTCCCTTTCTTCCTTTACACTTAACACCGTATCTCCCCACCTGCCTAGGAGAGCTCCAATGGACATGCTACTGGTTTATACGATTGTGTCAGATATCAAATAATGTGATAAATATTATAAAACATAGGAAGAGGAGAAAAGTGGAGAGAAAAATGGAGAGGTTGGGCGAGATTCATATGCAGAAATAGAAGGAGAGAAGAAAAACAAGAAAAGATAAAACAATGATGGAAAATTTAGAGGAAAAATGGAGATAAAGTAGGTGATTTCAAAATACAGAAGAACAGAAAAAGAAATAACTCATAAATTTTAAGATGCAGATTATTCTGAGAGTCATGAGGATCCGAGGAAGCAAAGACTGAGCACAACCAGATTAGAAAGGGCCCATGGCTGGCCATCTAATTCAGGGCATCATAAATGCTCTTTAGCTTCTTCAGTAGCCTGTGCTTTCATGGAACAAGGCAAGATAACAGGGGAAAATGCTATGTTCATTTGAAGTTTATATAAACTCACTCCCTGAGGGGAGTTGTATCATTGCACAAAGATTTTTTTTTTTTTTTTTTTTTTTTTTTTTTTAGTTATGGCTTCTCTCTTGAGCGTTAAGGTATATTCCAAGCAGTTCTGCATTACCCCATTGTGTGCGATAAATCCTGGGGCTTAGGTAAAGAACCAACTGTCCCTCCACGCACTAAACAACTCAAATGCATTGTTAGTCTGAATTCTTTAGCTATCCTTTGGGTCAGAGGTGTGACCTCCGGGATCACACATACCTGGAGAGTCAAAGCAAAAAACAAAGCCAACCAACAACAGCAGAGCACCTGAGGAGCCAGGGTAAGGTTATCATTTTTTTAAATTGCTAAACATGAAAAAATATACAGTTTGAGAAGCCTACAATTTTTAATTCCATGAAATAGAGGCCATTCTAACAGCAATAAGGTAAAAAAAAAAAAAGTTACTTCACAAAAACCCCAAATTTTTTAAATGAATTAATGTAACCTAATGAAGAAGTGCACTTTAGCAGTCCCTTCTCTTTCTTTCTTTTGTATTTTTTTTTTCATTTCACTGCACCGCTGACCAAGTTTTAAGAAACACTGATCATGAACCCTCTTCTGCCTATAACTGGATCAGATTTAAAAGATACCAAGGAGAAAAAGATTCAGTCTCTTTCAATGTAATTCTGTTAAATGAGATTCTTATTCAATCTTTAGCAAACTGCATTGATTCTTATAATTTTTAAACTAAATTTCAAGTGCTAAATTGAAATCTGGTTTAGTTCATTATGTCCTCAGTGGAGGAAAAAAGTAACTCTCACCATCCTCCATATAATAATACAGGTAACTCTTGAAACAGTGTTAAACTCTCCTCAGTCTTGGCTGCCTAGTCCTTACAGCTGTTTCTCCCAGGTCCAGTTTTCCATTCATTCTTCCTCTTGGCACAGGGAGGTCCTGGGTCTTGGGCACACAGTGAGGAAAGCATTGAGACTTTGTACTCAAACGTGCCTTGTGCAAAGAGGGCTGTGGTAAGTGCTACTCCTATAACCCAGGGAGAGAGGGATGAGGGACAGCATTCTGACTTGTGTGAACTGTAAGGGATCTGAGAGAACCAGCTAGGACCGCCGAAAGCGTTCCTCGGGGCACACAGGACCTCATGGATGGTGCTGGAGAGTGCAAGTTCTGGGGTCAGACTGCCCAGATCCCCAGGACCTCCCTCTCTACATGCTTGGAACTCCACCACACTGACTCTATTGCTGGAATTATAAAATGTGTATAATAACATACTTCTTTGGGGCGCCTGGGTGGCTCAGTCGGTTGGGCGTCTTCCTTCAGCTCAAGTCATGATCCCAGGGTCCCAGGATTGAGCCCCGCATCTCGTTCCCTGCTCAGTGGGGAGTCTGCTTCTCCCTCTGCACCTCACCCTGCTTGTGCTCTCCCTCCCTCATTCCCTCTCTCTCTCCTAAATAAATAAATAAATAAATAAATAAATAAAATCTTAAAAAAAATAACATCCTTCTTCAATTGGGTTGTTTTGAGAAATAGTAATTAAATGGGTGAGGTTCCCAGGGCAGTTGCTAGCATGTAGCAGTTGCTCAGGAAATATGTGGCCTAGCTCTCTCGTAGCGCAGCAAACAGCATGTGTGCCTTCCAACTGGCTTAGTTCCCCACTACCTAATACAGTAATTTTATTATTATTTTTTAAAATTGAAGTATAGTTGACAGGCAATGTTACATTAGTTTCAGGGGTACAATATTGTGAATTGACAAGTCTATACATTACCTTGTGTTCACAAGTGTAGCTACCATCCTAACACTAATTTTTTAAAAAGGTTTTTATTTATTTATTTGACACACAGAGAGAGAGAGAGACAGCAAGAGAGGGAACACAAGCAGGGGGAGTAGGAGAGGGAGAAGCAGGCTTCCCGCGGAGCAGGGAGCCCGATGTGGGGCTCGATCCCAGGACCCTGGGACCATGACCCAAGCCGAAGGCAGACGCCTAACGACTGAGCCACCCAGGCGCCCCACTAACATTAATTTTAACACAGTAGTTTAAGGACTAGCAATTGGCCGCTTTGGTATTAGACTGTTGGTATTAGTTTATCTTTATTTCTATCAGACTATTAGACTTTTATGTTGGCCACAGTACCTTGCTTCTGAATAGTGGTTTAATTATCACCCAAGCAAAACTGTAATATTACAGTCCCATCGTAGGTCTTTGACCAAGAACACAGATATTTCCATATGAACCCCTCTTGAAACTGGTTGTGGTATGGGGCGGCAAGTCTTGGGAGGCTGTAAAAAGAGACCATTGATGTGTGAGTTGCAGCTAAACTGAGCACTAGTTCAAGGCTGGTAATAACTGGTTGTATAAAAGTCCCCCAAATTTCCCAAGTTTTACTCATATCAAAAACGAACACTTTTTACCTAACATAGCTGGATACCCAGAGAAAAGATTGTTACAAAATGCAAACAAACAGGAGTCCATTCATTCACTCGCAAGACCACCCGCTATGCCTGAGGCATCCTTCACTGAGGCCCAGCGCTCAACTCAGACAAGGGGCACAGCCCTTGTCCTCAAGGACCTCCATCCATTGTGCAGTACCTCATGTTGTACTGCTGTTTGCTTAAACACTGAAGATCGTGTCCCTAGTGTTCGTTTGTCTAGTTTCACCTCTTTTGGTAAGACAGTCATTTCACTGCTGGGGTAGCAAAGATAACTCCCACTCTCTCCTACCAGGAGTGCCTGAATGCCTGGTGGGTGCTCAGAAGTGCTCACTGACATGCGCCTCTCTTCTACTCACAAATCACTGAAGATGTGCAATATCCTTTTTAAATTGAAGATGATGATGATGGTGTGTGTGTGTGTGTGTGTGTGTGTGTGTGTATACCCATGTGAGCCATCAAAGCAGTGTTCATGACACCCAGTGATATTATAAATGAATAGGAATGAGGCAGGGCACAGTCATGTTAAAGAAAATACCATCTAACTTCTCCCATGTAAGTCGTGGGGCAAAAAATGTATATTGACATATAACACAAGTTAAGGATTTAAGACCATAGTAGGTTCAAGTTAAAGAGCCTAAATAAACAAGGCAATTAAACAAAGAACACATTAAGCTTCACTTTCAGAAAAGTAAGTGCAACTTTTTAAAGTAGGTGTTGCTTTTGCTTGAAAGCAAATACAAACTTTACTGCTTACTAGATATGTGACCGTCAGCAAGGTAACTGTCTGAATCAGGAAATATGGAAGTTTTGGTCTCATGAGCTCAAGGACTGCATGAACCATTGCAGGTACCATGCTTAGCATAGCACTTGGCAAATAGACTTTCAGTTAAAAGGAATTGCTGTTAGAATTGTTATTTATCACCCCCACACCACCTGGGATGTCTGCAATTAAAAACCGAGTCCTTGGACAGTTAATATGTTAATTCAATGGGACGAACCCTTGGTGATATGACTTTTAATACTATGGTATGGAATTAAAGGAGATATATAAATTTGTGTGTAATATATTTTGAAGAAAAGTGAATAAAAATAAGGATGACTGTAGTGGTAGGATGCACAAGTCTAAAAATGGGCGTGTGAGTGTGTGTAAATTATGCTGTAAATGACCACACCAATGGGAAAATTAATATAGCAACTTCTCCGCCTCTATTCCTCTGATCCCTCACTTTTTGAATTTCTCCTTTCTTTAACTGCTGAAATTGTATGCTTTCCTCACACTCTCTTCCACATTTTCCTTTCCTTTGACTCCTGTGGCAAGCAGAGAGCCCCCGATACCTCTTGTGCTGGTTTGCTCATTGTTTTATGTTTGTGTATATAATTGCCCCAATGACATCCCAAATTCCAAAAGATCACCTTTATTATGTTTATTCACCAAAAGTGCAATTCTGGGCTGAAAACTGATAATATTTGTAAGTAATATTTCTATGGACAAACATCTGTAGCTTCAAAAAAATCATTATTTCCCAAAAACCCTCAGAGGAACAAGCAAGTGAACTTCAGAAAATAAGATTAGCAACTCAGGTAGAATTTTGAAGGTGACACTCTGACACTCTGAGTTTCCTAGAAAAGTAAGTTTCTTAATTTGCTCATCCATCATCTTCTTTCTGTGACATAAGGAAGAGAAAGAAAAGGAATAAAGTTAACATGAATGACTGAAGCCATAGGCATCCCAGCGATGCTGAGTTTTAGAGGGGAGAATGCAGGGAGGTGGCTCTGTCCCAGGAGAGACAGGGGACACCCGTGACTCGTGTTATCATCAGGCTCCGGAGTCAAGGCTGGCCTGCAAGGAACTCCAGGAACAGACTCAAAGCTCTTTAATAAGTATTCCAGGGAGTCAAGCTTTCCTGGAAAAAACAAATTAGTGTGAGAAGCCAGTACTGTGCAATTTCAGTTTTAAAAATAGCCAAGTGTTGTTAGGGCTGCTATGTGATGAGAGAAAAAGAAAGCCCTTGTTAATATTTGCCTCAGCTTTCACATTAAAATAGAGGAGCGACCCTGAAATTCTTGCCTGGCAAATACGGCCAAGGTCATGAGGCTTGCACCACTTGGAGTCGCTTTTTAGTCCTTCAGATGACAAAGTTTGGGGGGACCATGTCCCCTTTTCTCAAATTGGTCTTGCAATAAAGGACAACCCAGCGATGGCCCTGCCTCTTTCACTTACGACCAGAGCTGCGCTGTGCTGTCCGGTTCTGCTCTTCATCTGCCTTATTGCCCGGGAGGCTGGCAGGGATGTTGCCTGCAGCCGGCCGTGCCTCTACCAACTGCAGAGACCCTACCTGGCACTTGGAGTTGGTGCGTCAGCATTTCAGGTAGAAATGAATGAAAAATCAATCAGGATGACTGCAGTGGTAGCATGCACAACTCGAACCTAGTTTGTCCCTCATTTTCAACTCTTCACCATCGACCCAAGCACGGTTTAAGATGGTAAGTGAATCTGTAATAAATGTGTTGCTTTTGCTTCACCAGGGATTTTTTTTTTTTTTGTCTTCTTTTTTTATTCAGAACAAGCAAATCTAACCTGCTCAGGAAGCTACATGTAAAAAGAATGATGATGTCAACTTTCAAGCACATATTCTTTATTTGCCCTGGTTTAAGATTCTAATTAGACCAGCGATTACTCCTCTACAGATACATCAAATGGTTGTTCTGTCAAGTAATACTTCAAATTCAGAGATTTAAATATTTTTTAAAGTCTTTCTATATCATTGCCATATCTTTTTGTAACCAACTATAACTCTTTATATCAAAACAACACTGATTTAAATTTCTAGATTTACAATTCTGCAAAGATAGAGTTAAACACTGTTTGGACTCTGGCTACATAAGGGAAACTGGAATTGTTCAAAGCTGCAGTCTTCAGCTCCCAAAGACAGCTACAGTAACTTTCTGAACAGATTGGGTTAAATATTCTTACAGACCCATTCTATGATGATAAGGCGGTAATAGGTAGTGCAGTGCAACACTCCAAAGGGTTCCAAATCTCACAAGCCTCTTTGTATGTGATGCTCTCACAGTGAAGAAGACTCCCTGGGTTATAAAGATGAAGAGTCTACTTCTTCTGGTGCTGATTTCAATCTGCTGGGCTGATCATCATTCAGACAACTATACTCTAGATCATGACAGAGTTATTCACGTCCAAGGTAAGAAAACACAGGTTCTCTTATGAAAGTCAAATTAATTTCAAGTCACTTGGAGTTGGGATGTTTGGTTGGTGCTTCTCAATTTTAGTTCTGCTGCATTGACTTTTTCTTTTCCTTTCTGTTAATTGATGAACATGCTCTCCGGCTTTTGACTGCTATTGCATTACAGTAGGGTTAAGAATTGAGGATGATTAAAGTGGAATGGCTTACGAATGTCCAGCTGCAGGGGGGTTGATGCCATTGTTCAAGGCTTTGTAGTACAGTTGCTATCTTCTAAGTAGAATGCAGGGCATCAATTTATTTAAACGTAAGCGAGAGTGGGGAGACAGAGGAAGTAAAACTTAGGATGCAAGGTCATTCTGTGAGAGTGATCATCAAGCAAAACAATGTGAAAATGAAAGTGAGACAAGCTAAGGTTCAAGAGAGATTAACTCACTTTCTGACACTCTCCTCTGTTAAAGCTTTAGTTTCCCATCCACCACTATATTGCTCCTGCATATTTCTTTTCAGCTCGGCTGAATGCTAAGCCTGAGAGCTGTAGCAAGATTTGAGGCTGCAGTAAAATGCAGCTGTCTCCTCAGTCCCAGCTTCAGATGAGGGACATCCTGCATTAAGAAAGCTGAGAGACTTATGCAATAAGAAAAAGAGAGTTTTAAAGGAGCTGTAGTGTCTCTCTTTGCCCTTGGATGCTGAATAATTCAAATAAGAATTATAGACCATAACAGCTTAAACATATGATGATATTAATTTTAGATGAACTCAGTTTGGGTACAAGAGGCATTCTAAGTTTGCCAAGAGACATAAAACATTAAGTTATATCTTCAAGGTCAAAAGTGTACTCTCAGAAAACTGCCATCCACTGTTGGAAAGTATGATTTGTGAAGGTCAAATGATAGTGTAAGTCTTGCTAGAAGTATTTTCCTGCCTATATTATGACTACACAAATAGAATTCTGAATTTGACAATGTCTAGCTATTTTAGACATCTCTCTTACAGTTCTCTTTGCTTCCCACAGCTTTATGTTTTCCAATGTTGGACCGTGAAAAGGAATTATATAATTGTAAATTTTACTATGCAAGCTGCTGACTCAGCTATTTCTTTTAATGTGTATAGTAGAATCCAAGCTGTCTTCCAAAGGCTTTACGGTATTGACACACAGAGATTTCTTGAGGAGGGATAACATCCTTTAACATCTAATCGTAGAATTCAATTCAGCCAAAATAGTAATACCTACTCATTAACAATAGCAGTTTTAAATCCTCTGTAAAATAAATTTTGGCTGTGGTTTCAAGTAATTATTAAATTCCTATTACATTATTAACCATGTATAAAACATTTAGTCTAAATTGCCCCCAGAGTATGAAAATATCATTTTTAAAATACTCCTGGGGAGTCTGTAAGTCAGACTCAAGTGTTCTCAGTGAGGAAAAGTTCTGTTGCTCCAGCCTTTCCAACCCCATATACTCTGCTGAAATTTAGTGCAAAGGCATTTTTGACACAAGTGATCAGAATTATCCAGATCATTTGCATATACTACACAATTTTTTAAGTGACATAATAGTCCACTTCATTTTAATTATAAATTCATATGCTTAGAAAGTTACTCACAGCTTTCAAGTAATAAAACTACAAGGTCTATACTTTGCTTGTGGAAGTTGATACTGAAATGTGATTTGGGACAAGATTATGATGCTACATCCGTTAAGTCGAAATTTATTTTAAAATTACTCTAAATACCCATCATCGTTATTTTTATTCAATAAAACATTTTCTTTTTCCTTTATGATTGCATTCAGATTGAACTTTCATATTCTTCAGTCCTTCAGAGAAATACCTCCAAAGGGTCTGCCATAATTTCAGTGGTCTTTTATAATGCAAAAGTGAACCATAGAGCCCAGTAAATAATCACTGAAGCAGATGACCTCTACTACACACTGAAATACTATATTATTTTCTCACATTTAAAACTGTTATTTATCAAACTTGGCCCAGAAGGAATTTAAGGGAGCTGAAATCCTCCTAAAATTTTATATGAATTTTACAGTCAGAAGATTAAATTAGTAATCTAAATCTCAAATTCCTGAATTGGACTGATAAGCAGTATGAGCTTCTCTCAGTGATAGGAAATTGTTCAGGGGCGCCTGGGTGGCTCAGTCATTAAGGCAGACACCTTTGGCTCAGGTCATGATCCCAGGGTCCTGGGATCGAGCCCCGCATCGGGCTCCCTGCTCCGCAGGAGGCCTGCTTCTCCCTCTCCCACTCCCCCTGCTTGTGTTCCCTCTCTCTCACTATCTCTCTCTCTGTCAAATAAATAAAAATCTTTAAAAAAAAAGAAAATTGTTCAAAATTCATGTTACTACAAAAACAATTTTTCTATCTCCCATTTTTCATTAAGTTTCTATTTTTGTACTATAAGTTCTCCAGGCCTAAATAATACCAGAGGAATAATGCCCACCATCCTCGAATTCTCCTTGGCTGCCATGATAAAGATGTTCAACACTTTAAGACATTCTTGAGTCACATGCGTAAGAGTTACCTAATTATTTTTCTGAGGGCTTCCTCCCAGTTTTGTTGTGGGAACTTTCATAGAGATATAGGCTCAAGAAACTTAATCTGGGTTAAAAAATAAAAATAAAAAAGTCAGGTTACCGGGGGGGAAAAACAGCAAGTGGAGGTCCCTGTGCAAAGCGTTTCTAGTGAAAAGCATTTTCTCGTGATGAGAACTCTCCCAACTTCCCATGGGGAAAAACACAGGTTTAAATAAAATTGCATGAGTACTAATTCATTCCCTTTATTTTTATTTTTTTTTTTTTTGTTCAATCAATTTGGTTACACGAGAAAGCAAATTCCACTTGTCCATGAGGTCTGTTGAAAATGCGTAGTCAGTATATTCACTTGTATATCATACACTGTCCTCAGTGTAGGGAAGGGTAATTTCCTCAATTACTTCTACAGGAAGAGATAGCTTTAGCTAATGTCTTCTCCCTAACACTCTCAACTAATGGATTAGACTCCTCATTTCATAAGGTGCCTCATTAAACAACTTCTAAATCCTTTGAAACTTGAGATCATTAGGAAGAATTTTGTATGGAGTACCAAATCATACAGAAGCACAATTTTTAACATATTTGGATTAGGTCCAAAAACACTTTGTGTAGACTTTTAATTTCCAATAGAAATTCAGAGGTGATGAATACACTTTTTAAACTACAAGTCTTAAGACAGCAGAGAAATGTTATAACCACTTGCCCATTAACCAATGTGAAAAGCAAAGTAGTTACAGTTACACTGAATACTGAAGTGCTTGACCTTACCCAGGTCAGAGAGCCAGCAACTTCCTGCCTCTGGTGTTCAAGAAAATGTGTTCTGATGGCAAGTTCAAGATTGTTAGCCTTACGGCCACTTACTGGTTTTAGACCTTGGACAACTAACTTCACCTCAAGTCTCAGTTACCACATCTAGAAAACTGGGCATGATCACAGATTCCACAGAGCACTGTGAGAATTAAATTAGATAATACATAGAAAAGTGCCTAGTACTGAGCCTGGCAAACAATAAGCTCCTGATAGATAATAGTTGTTGTTGTCACGGTTATTACTTCCTAACCGTCATGGAAAACTGACTTTTATGGGCTTGGGGGTGGTGGGTTAAATGAGTGATGGGGATCAAGGAGGTCACTTGTGATGAGCGCTGGGTGCTGTGTGAAAGTATTGATTCACTAAATTCCACATCTGAAACTAATGTTGCACTATATTTTAACTAGCTAGAATTTAAATAAAAACATGGGGAAATATTAATGAAAATAATAACAGCGACCAAAAAAAATGACTTTTAAACAAAAAAGGAGCACAAATACTGGTGGAAAGATGTCAACTTGTCAAATTCATTTGTTAACAGAACCATATCATTACCTTAGTTCTAAGGATGTAAATATTTTCTAAGTTGCCTTCTTTGTCCTCTTTAATTTCACAATTTAAGATTTCCCCATCATCTGATCATTTTTACTTTCCTTGTGGAAACTGAACCTTTCCAAACTTAAGTAATATGTAAGGTGAACACATATAAGCTACTTTAAATTTTTTGAAAGGATAATAAGAGGAAAAAATAATGTATATCTGGAAGCCCCGTGGGAAGTGGACACTCCCACTCAGTGTGGTTGGCCCCTCCATCCAGTGTGTGTCCCAAAAAGCCCCTCTGCTCCAGTGTAACATGTGTCCCTTTGTGCTAACACGCCTCCCTTGCCTCATCACACTGTGCGCTTTGGAACACCCCAACTGTATAGTAGTGCTTGGCACACAGTAGGTGCTTAACATGTTTGTCGAAAAATGAAGGAGTGTAATGAAATACTTCCAAATGACTACTATCATGATGAGGACTTCTGAAATCCTGTGGCATTCATAGCATTTAGTGACACATGGTGAGGGCTGGATGAACACTATATGACTGCTTCTGTTCTGTAATGTTGGCAGAAGTTAAATCGTCATTTATGGGATTTAAGAACTTAAAAAGAACTAGTGTAGACCATCTAGATCAATATCCCATCATACCAATGAGGAAATCAAGACCCACAGCTTTTATGTTGCTTGTCCCAGGTGGCATGGCTGATGAGGGGAAGTTTCTCTCAGCTAATCTCCTCCCCTTCTTCAAATCTGGGGTCATTTCCCACTTTCTTGATGAATTCTCCCTGTCAACTGCATTCTGCCCCTCCTCTGGCACCCCAATCCCTCTCATACCTTCCTTTCCTTTTCTCTACAGCACTGGGGTTACTATTCTACTCATTTTTATGTAACTGTATCCATCTCTGCCACGCGTGTCCCTCAGCTCCACAAGGGTAGGTGGGGATCTTTGATGTATCCCAGTCACCTAAACGATGACCTGGCACATGGTAGGTGGTCAATATATCTTTGTTGAATTAACCCAGGACCAAAATCCAGGTACTTTTACTAATCAAGTCCTCGTCAGTCTTTCCAAAGCTCAGAGATGTCTTTCCAGCACATGGAATGAGATGCAGCAGATGAGGAAGAGGATTATGAGTTTGGTAGCAAATGCGGTCGTATGCATGGTTCTCACACTGCACGTAGCATCTTACACTCCATGAGAGTCCACCCAGGGCAGGAGGCAGCAATCTTCCTGATGTGTGCATGAAGCTTTGAAGAGTATCCAATTTACAAATGGCCACTGCAATGCTATCCTGTTCCTTATGTAATATCTGCAGAGTAGGGATCTGGTGGTGCGGAGTGGATCAAAGGGGGTGGAGTGAATTTAATAATGTATGATCACAAATGATCCACAGAGCCAAAATTTCATGTGAGAACTGGATAAGTGTTACTCCAGCTTAATTTTCTCTCTTCCATTTAAAACTCATTTGGACTCAGTCTGTTTTGAAAAGTTAAATTAATTCATTTTTATATTTTTGAGGCAGGGTAATGCTATTTGCCATAAATGTAAAATCCACAAAGATCAGGTATATTTTCCAAACTGCATTCAGAACATATACACTATTAGTAATTAATATTAATAATTCAATCTAGAAATTATTGGCTATATAATATCAACTAACTTAATCATGAGATTATAAAAATTAGTAACATCATGAGTATTAGATGACCTTTCTAAAATCTACTAGTTTATGACAGGACATAAAGCCAAATACAATAATAAGAACCAATTATATTAAACACAGGCTTATCATTTGCTCAAACTAAGAATATCACCATATGAATATAATAGATGAGTCCCCCGATGCAGGCAATGTATATACAGGCATACACATATATATGTAAAAATACTCATATACTGCACACATACATATATACATTTATTTGGGCTGCTGTAAGACAGTACCATAGACTGGGGTGGCTTATAAACAACAGAAATTTATTTCTCACAGTTCTGGAGGGTGAGAAGCCCAAAATCATAGCAGTGACAGATTTGGTGTCTGATGAGAGCTAGCTTCCTGGCGCATAGATGGCTGTCTTTTCTCTGTGAACTCACATGATGGAAAAGAACAAGTGACCCCTCCTGGGTCTTTTTTTATAAGGACACTAATCCCATTCATGAGGGTTCCACCCTCATGAACTAATCACATACCAAAGGCTCTACCTCTAAAAACCAATACGTGGGGATCACTATTCAACATATGAATTTTGAAGGAATACAAACATTCAGGCTACAGCAAGCTCCTCCTCCATTAAGCACTGGGGGTAGAATGATGAAAAAAATACCTGGTCTTTGTCTTCATGCAGCTTTTAATCTAGTGAGAGACAGACATTGCTAGGAATATGGAACTACTATGATAACTGGATGGAAAATTATGGAATGCTACAGAGAGAAGACAGCATTATCTTATTACTTTTTTTAAAACAGAAACATACAAAATATCAGTTTCTTTAAACTATAGATATGTCAAACATGACAATACCTTTCTTCAACTACATAGTGGCTACATTAGATACACACCCATATATAGTTAAACATATATGTGTGTATATACATATATGCATACCTAATGGTTATAAATAGAAAAGGCAAGGAACGAAATGATTATAGATTAATATACAATTTCTATAAATTCCTTCATCTGGATTCAGAAATATGTGTATTTTCATACCAACTTTGCATCTGCTAGCCCTGCCCTAGTCTTCTCTGCATTTGTGGGTCCTTTTGAGAAAATCTGCAGTCACTTAATAAACACTGGCCTCTTTCATGCAAAGCATTGGGTTACTCTCTGAGGAAGGACAGACCATCTCCTCAGTGAGCTTGCTGGCAAGAATATCAGCACAAGAAAAAGGTGACAAAAAGGAATAAAATAAGTAATAAACAGAGGGAGAAATATAGAGAAAAGAGTAATTAGCTACTAAACAAAAAAACTCTTACTATTTAGAACTTTATATCCATACTCACTGAACTTTTTATCACGTAGTAGATTTAAATCCATGAAATACATCTTAAGAATATTTCTAAACTTGTTATTGAGTAACCTAGAATGCTGATTCTGTGTTATGCTATAAAGCATATTAAAGCAATACATTTTAGACTACTTCCAGGTATAAAAACCTACATTTAATAATCTCTTCAGGTAACAACAAATTCACACTACCAGCTATTGCTTTCTCTGTTCCATTCTGGGTGCTGAACTGGGCAAATCATGCGGGAAGCCAATAATTATTTGGAAACTTTCCCAAGTACCCAGAAAATCCATTAAACAGAGAAGCCTTTCCCTTTGGTTGCAACTTTGCAAGAACCAGTGTTGACTCAGCTAAAGCACTGACTTACAGCTTAATGGCTTAATGTTAATTTTAACATGCTGTTTCTCTGACTTTACTAGGTATCAAGAAAAAAATAGATTTAGATTTATTTCTTTGACTCTTTATTTTAAACATAAATTGGAAAATTGCTATTTCAGGAAAATCTTCTGGCATAGAAAAATCTACCAAAATGCTGTTAAAATATTCAATTAAGAGGTTATCAAAGTGATAATACACAGGGGGGATAAATCTTTTGAAATATTTTTATTTCAAAATGAAGACATTGAAAGCACAAGAAATCTAAAAGTTCTATAAAATTTCTTCAAAAATATTTTGTGTGTGTAGTAGCAATAAACATGTGTGCCCCCAAAAATGATTATCAAGTAGCCAATACAAATAGTAGCCATTTTAATCTTGTTTTAATTACACATGTTGCTTACTTGACTTCAGTGTTTACTCAGGGACTAATTACCACATGTGTAAGTTCTGAGCAGTATGTTTTCACACACTTATGGATTAAAGTTTATTGAACAACTTAAACAAGAATTCTCCCTACTTTTTCCAAACACTGTCGACTCAAAAGGGACAGGGACATTACAGGTAAAAACACAGAAAGTCCACAGTCCATCGCATATGAAATTAACAAGGCATCTTAGAACAGGGAGCGTTCACTACAGTCAAGTGTGTCAATTAGGTGAAGAAGGTGGGAAAAAAGGTGTCTTACCTTGCTCACTATAAATTTAAAATAAGAACACCATTGAAAACATATCCTTGAAGTGAGCAGATTCCCACTTCTAGATGATTCTATTTGTAACAGTGCTCGCTTTGCCTCCTTGCTTTGCCTTGTTCCTAGAAAGCACTGGGAATGATGTTTGTGTTTGTGTATTTGGCTCAGAGTTACTGAATGGTAGTGAAGGCACAGGTGAACGAGAGATATGGCAGTTAAAGATAGGTAGGTGTCCTTACAAGTCGCAATAGGCATTACGTAAATTTCTTATGTTCTTAGTTATATGACTATATTTTTTCACTATGGATTTATGATTATCTGTGACTAATAATGTTACTAGGAAAAATAATTAACATTTTCACACAAGGGTCTTTTTTTCTGTTTTTTTGCTTTTCTTTTTAAGAGGAGAGGGGTAAATTTTAAAATTTTCTTCCCTTGTGTAATGTGCGTTATGAGTAATTCTTACTTTCTCTTGAAAAGTGTCATAAATTAGGCTGACAGGCTTTAAATCTCCAAAACCTGCATATGAATATTTTTAATTCTCACTTTGTCTTTTATGGCACAATCATTAACAAAGGGTCTTATGGCTTAAAGTCCTGAAAAGCTGATTAGATGATTAGTACTGTACTTCGCTGAAATTGTTTTCATGTAAAAAAAATACCTTATCCTAAAAGATGAATAAAGTAACAGGTTTTTATAGACTGCCCACAATATATTAAGATCAACCTTGCTTCAAGACCAAGCTTCTTGAACTTTAGCCCCTTTTCTTATATCTATTTAATATTGGCCTGTACAGTAATTAAATCAGTGAAAGAAATGAACTCATAAACAATTAACATAAAAGTGTTTTTAAGGGAAAGAGGGGGCCCCCAAAGGGTCATGGGATGAATCGCTTTAGAGGGGAGTCAGGAGGGGTTCTGTGAGCTGAGATCTGAATAGTAAGCAGGAACCAGTCACATCAAAAGCCAGGGACAAAGCTCTCCAGGTACTGAGTGAGAAATGAAAATTCTCTGAGATGGGAGTAAACATGGTGTTTTCAAGCTGGAAAGAAGCTGAGGGGACTGCAGTCTCACCGTGAGGAGAGTATGGTTTGGGATGAGGTGGAAAGAGTAAGCAGAAGGAGACCATAGTACTTTATATTTGGTCTATAGTACAGAGTTCAGATTTTATTCTAAAAACATTGAAAAATGGCTAAAGATTTTGAGCAAGAGAGTGCTGTAAGATGATTTACAAACACAAAAGACCACATGACTACTGGATTATGGTGTGCCAAGGGTAAAGATGAGATCTTTCGGAGGGTCTTGAGGTAGTTTAGGTGAGAAATCATAGCGGTGTGGACCAGGATGCTAGCAGTGGAGATGGGTGGTAGAGACAGACAGAGGTCCACCAATTAGGGGGACAAAGAAAAAGGAGCTAGAGACGGCAGCACTTGCTGACAGACTGGATATAGAGGTTAAGGGAAAGGGATATATCAAACACACCTTCTAGATTTTTGCCTTGAACGAATGCATGGATGATGGAGGCATAAATAAATTGAGGAAGATCAGGGAAAGGACGGGTTTGGGCAGGGGAAGAGGGACTCAAGTTGTCCCTTCGGCATCCAACATATGCCCAGCAGGTAGATGGATTTACTCATTTGGTACTCAGGGAAAAGTACGCTGCTAGAAAGTTTTGGGATCATTAGCACACAGTGCTATTTTTAGCCATGGACCAGCTGAGAACGTCTGGAGAAGGAGATGAAGGCAGAGATAAGGAGCTAGCCTGGTCTGAGCTTTGGAGACTCTTAGCAACAACAGGTAAGGTGAAAAGAGGATGCAGAGGTCATATATTTATTTTTTCTCACGTAATTTTTTAAAAAAATCTAAATCAATTGCAAGCATTTAAAAATAGGAGACATTTGCATGAAAATCTGCATTTCTGACATCTGTTGTAAAGTCCAAAGACCTGCTCTTTTTCAATTGGCATGCGTACTGGACAACATCAGCGGGAACCAATACCCTGCTCCCCTTCAGAATGGAGCATGCGTGCACAGCACTGGCATGGTCTGTTCCACTCCCCGGTGTTCTCAGCACCGAGGTGCACCCGTCACTTCCCTCAGCCCTGCTGCCCACCTGGGTATTTGCGTTCAACTTAGCTTTCATTTGTTTCGGTTCTCAACACTGGACACATTATAGGTTATCAATTTCATTGTTTATTAAGAAGCAAAAGATCCCTTTTGCCTCCACGATTGATTCTGTGATGGTATTATCTTGATGTCTTGCATGCTAAGTGAAGACATTAACTATACCAGTGTATAAAACCAACAATGTCTTGTCTGCAAATTATGGATAACTGGACCTTACATCTCACCACAAAGTGGAAGTGGTCTGAGCAGAGAGTCAAGTAGATTTGAGCTCTAGCCCTTTACCACATAAAGACACATTTCCAATAATTAAAGAGTGTGTGGTTAATTACAGCCAAATGAAGAAGAATGACTCATGCTAATGCTTTGGTTTCCCTGTACCCTTTGAAGGAAACCTGTATTACAATTAAAATCTTGGAAAGTGTGTTTATATTAAGAATGTCATTGACCATATTAGTGAAATATTCAAATTTTATTTTTCATTTTTTCCTGTAATATATTCCTTAATCTATCACTGTGATAATCCAATTTGTTTTTTAGTCTAAAATTATAAGAATAATTACTATTTTTTATGCATAAGTCTTTGATAACATAGATAAATTTAAACTCTGAAAACTATTAACCAGAGCAGATAACCCTGAGTTGATAACAATACTGTCTCTAGTTCTGGGGTGAGTTATATTGGACTTAGCAATGGCAATAATATTAATTAGTGAATATTAACATTTAAAACTATGTGTGATGCACAAGAGAAAATGCACTACCTAGGTCATCTCATTTAGTCCCCACCACAGCTCTGTATGAAGGTGGTTATCCCCACTGAAGTTGAGAGAGGTTCAAAGCTTGCCCCTAGTCATATGGTTATTAAGTGGAAAGCTGAGATTCAAACTTAGGCAGGCTGCTTTCATGCTCCTAAAACAGCTTCCGTCTAAGCCTTTTCTTAGAGACTGTTGAGTCAATCAGTGGGTAAAAATGGCTCTCATTTTATTCCATTCAATTGATATAACTATGTCTCAGAAGAAATCAAATCAGTATTAAAAAAAAGTTCAGTGTTGGACCTTGGAGAAACTATTCTTTTTTTTTTTTTTAAGATTTTATTTATTTGACAGAGAGAGAGACGGTGAGAGAGGGAACACTAGCAGGGGGAGTGGGAGTGGGAGAGGGAGCAGCAGGCTTCCCGCCAAGCAGGGAGCCCGACGCTGGGCTCAATCCCAAGACCCTGGGATCATGACCTGAGCTGAAGGCAGATACTTAATGACTGAGCCACCCAGGCGCCCCTGAAGAAACTATTCTTATGAGAGGTATTCCTATTTCTATTTTTTTAAAGATTTTATTTATTTATTTGAGAGAGAGAGGGAGAGAGAGCAAGAGGGATTGCACAAGCAGCAGGGAGTGGCAGAGGGAGAAGCAGACTCCCCGCCGAGCAGGGAGCCCGACGCCGGGCTCAATCCCAGGACCCTGGGATCATGACCTGAGCCGAAGGCAGACACTTAACCGACTGAACCACCCAGGCGTCCCTAAATTCTGTGGTCTTTTAGCGCTCCATACAACACCTTTCTTCTGCTACTTTGTGAGTAGTTGGTCTTACAATTCAAGTGAGGCAATTTGTGTGGATTTTGTGTTGTGTATGAAGATACACGGCCGAAGGCAGACATTTAACTGACCGAGACAGCCAGGCGCCCCAAGAACCATTCCTATTTCTTGGAGAAACCTGACCACCGTGGTGATTCTGAGGAGGAGTTAGAGACGCAAGGTGGGGCGGTGACTGCAAATGAATACATGCCATCCCTATCCACAAATGAAGACTATCTGGAACCCCCAGGGAAATGGAGGAGACATGAAGAAGTTGGAATATATATATAGGGTTTTTTGAAAAGGCTTCAAGGTGGTGTTCCTGAAGGCACTCCTGTCCTGTCCAGCACTAATAGGTTAGAAGAATCATCAAAAGTTGATGAGATGTGGATTTCTCAGGAACCAATGCCTTCTAGGAACTATCTTCAGAAAGAGCACAGGAAAGAAGTCAATGTCAAAGATAGCAGCCAGTTCGCATACCTGCCACACTCTGGACCTCAGTAAATGTTGGGCAGTAAGAGCCACTGGGAACTCACAGTGTGCCAGGCACGACGCTAAGTTCTTAGTGAATCACCTCACTTAACTCTCACAAGAAACCTAGGAAGAAGGTGGCTTAACTCCATTTTACTCATGAGGAAACTGAGTCACAGAAAAGTTAAATAACACAGTTCAAGAGTCCATAAGCTTAACCAGTAAATTATAACTACCAAAAAAACAGATGAAAGAATCATGAACGTGGAAAAGCAAAACCCACAAAGAACTTAGTCAGCAGACAGAGTTAGACACCCTCATCACACTTTACTTCTTCCTGCTAGAAAAAAAAGATGAAGAAGAGACGGAATATCTTTTAGGATACTAACACAGCTTCAGGTTTACCTCTGAGAACAAAGAATTTTAAACAGTGGATCCCCTAAAGCTACTTGGAGGCTCCCAATGCTTGTTTCAAGCAAAGAAGCTCACCTTTTATCAGATTTATGTGGCAAAATTTTGTCTAAGACATCCTGTGGGAAGAAAAAGTTCTACCATACCAGGGGAAAAAAAAAAAATCTTTTTTTTTTCCAAATAGTGCCATAGATCAACCTCGAGGCTCCAAAACAATGATAACATTTATCCTTATTTTTTACTATGAAACTTGGATAAGACAATAACATGGTACACATTCATGATAAACATCACTCAAAACAATACTATAGTTTGGTGTTGGGCAGTTTCCCATTACAGAATCAATTTAGCTCTAAGGCAAGGAAGGCAGATGGGTATGGTCAATACCCAAGAGCAAGCTCCATAGCACATCACAGCAGATAATGCAGGTCTTGACAGAAAGGACACATGCCATTTAAGGACATTGTGAAACCCCAATTCTAGGCAATTTGATTTAGCTGTAGATTGATAGGAGCTAGCAGGGCACACATTATACGATAGTTAGAGAGAAGGGGAGCCCCGGCTGGGGGCAGTGTGGAGAGAGGTATGTTCTTCTAGCCTCTGAGTCCAAAAGGCAGGGTCACAGATGGTGAGAAACGGCAACAATGACTTTACAGCGAAGAGCAGTCTTCACTTACCATATTTTTAGCACTGGACTTTTCCTTTATAGTCAAAGCTAGACAACAATCAGTACCTTGGTCAATGGTTTCTTAAAAGAATAGGGAAAATGAACTAAAATTTGCATGCTTTGAAGACATGTTTAAAGATAACCTTTTTATTAACAGAGCCGTAGGTCTGCAAGCGTGTAATCCTGCAATCACAACAATATACTGTGGTCGTGGCTACCAGTTTCTTATATATCTCTCCAGAGATACTTTTGGCAAAGTTTTGTGTTTACTTATTTGTCAATTAAATTCCATCAACTATTTTATTTAGTGCGAGCATAGGTGATTTATTTGCACAGTTCAATTTTTTTTTAAATATCTAAGTATACACAATGAAAATCTCTCAAAATTCCTCTGTGAGATCTCCACCTCACCTTCCCACAGGCTACCGAAGTCATTAGCTTCTTGCGTCTCCTGTAAATCCTCTCATCTAGTTTAAGCAAATGTAACTGTGTCTTTTGAATTTATACAAATGGTAAGCAGCACAGGCACCCTTATGTGTCTTCAGGTCAGACTTGAAGCTCCAGATGAGAGCAAAGGTGGGCTGCAGACAAATCCAAGATGGTCTCAAACCCGCATCATCAGGTCTTGCCAGAAAGGACACATGGGAAAGGGGCCAGAGGACAGAGGGCAAGAGCGGATCCTCACTAGAGCTCGCCCTCCGCCCTCTTCAGGTCAGCTCTTCCTGAGCTGCTGAGGCCCAGAGGAGACTGACCGACAGACTAGGAGCAACCAGCCCTCCGAAAGGACACTAAAGGCTGAGTGGGGAGAGAGGGGGGGCCAGGACAGCGGAAAGGGCCCTCGTAAAAGTTTCTGATGCACAGCTGACTACACACAGCAAGATCATGACCAAACAATGGGACCTTTGGACTCCTGATGAGCAACTTCAGGACAAAACTAGATTCATTCCAGCCTGACGGAAACAGATTCATGATTCAGAGTTAAAGGTGAATGAGTAAGACGCTCCTTAATTTCTTCCTAAATTATGTAGTCAACTCAAGTGTAAGGAGTAAAGTACAATTAGAAACAAATGTCTAACCAATGTATTCTGCTTATGGGGTTTTTCATGTGTATATTTAATCGTTTCTATAAAATGTTTTCATCTTCGAACTACATCATGACATAAAGCAAATGCAGCTGCCCCCCATGTCTGCTGCCCTAGGTAGGTCAGGCTTTGGGCAGCACCAGCCCATGTCAGGCAGAGATACCTCGCCTGCCAGGCACTACCCTGGAGTCCGAGGAACAGTGTTAACAAGGTATGGCCCAGAGAGACACACGGATCACTTTCCAAAGATTAGGGTGAGCAAAGCCACAAGGATATACACCCATCTTGTTTGCTCATCCTCCAGCAGGTTTGGCTCATGGCTGGTATTTTGGCCGTGAGGGTCTTCACCACAAGCATTTTTGCCGCAAACGTTTTCATGGTCTGATTGGTGGTAAGGCAATTGTGCCATAAAAGATAAAATCACAAAAAAAAATTTTTTAAAGGGACATTCATGGGGCACCTGGGTGGCTCAGTGGGTTAAGCATCTGCCTTCAGCTCGGGTCATGATACCGAGCTTTGGTCCTGGGATCAAAGCCCTGCATCAGGTCCTGCTCAGTGGGGAGCCTGCTTCTCCCTCTCCCACTCCCCCTGCTTGTGTTCCCTCTCTTGCTGTGTCGCTCTCTGTCAAATAAGTAAATAAAATCTTTTTTAAAAAGCGACATTCATTTAAAAGGATATAATGAAACATGAAATATGAATAATAAAATTAAAAAGATTTTATTATGAAATACAAAATATTTGAATACATTTAAAATGTGTGTAGAGTCATGGCAAATCTGAGCAAAGAACTGATTTTATTCTGTGGATTACACCTAAGCACTCGTCTTCAGAGTCTTTCATTCATGGTATTATGCCTTTTTGTGTGTGTGGTATGTATGTATGTATGCATGTATGTATTTTGCTCTTGGTTCATTTCCTTGTTCAGCATCTTACTTTTTCTTTCTTCGATAAAATTTCTTCCTTCATTAAGAGACTGACCAGTTTCCAAATACTTGAACGCACATTTGTAACTTAGGTTTTTTTTTTTTTTAAGACTTATTTATTTTATATATATAGAGAGAGAGAGTACAGGAGCAGATTCCCTACTGAGCACAGAGCCCCCACAAGGGGCTCTATCCCACGAACCTGGGATCATGACCTGAGCCAAAATCAAGAGTCAGCTGCTTAACCAACTGAGCCATACAGGCGCCCCTGTAACTGAGCTTTGTGTTGCATTGTAAAAGTCTGCTACATTGTTGTTTGTTCTTGGCATATTGTCACCTGTCCCTTAATAGACATTCCAAAGTTCTATGGGAAACATGGGTTCAAACTCTGTGTCGCTGTATGAAGGCTAAGATTTATATGACATAAAATGGGAATATTGCGTCAATGGAGAAATGAAACCAAACTGTCCACCAATTGACAAAACCAACAAACTATCAAACCAAATGGGCAACCAGTTGTTTTGTTGTGTTTTGTCTTATCTTTCATGGCAAAATTCCCTTATGGCCAATTATTTATGCAGCTAAAGATTTGCAGTAAAAATGCCTGCCGGCAAGCAAGGCTCCAATGAAAACTCCCTAGCACCAGTCTGTCTACCCACAGGAAACTAGCACCTTCCACAGTGTGAGTCTTACACATCCAAACCGCCAAGTGGCAACAAATACCACAAAAATAAGGAACCATTTTTTAAACCTGGTACAGTTTTCTCAAATGACTCATCATGGAGCTGATGACTGAGTCTCTGCCTACCAGTTTGGAATGTCAGGAAGGAATTAGCTTTTTCTTCAGAGTGATGAAAAAATTTTGGTAGTTTCTCAACACTGTGAAAGTAATTAATGCCACTGAATTCTACACTTAAAAATGGTTAAAATGGCAAATTTCATGTTATGTACATTTTTACCTCAATAAAAAGAATTCAAATGATGTTGGCAGTTTTTTTCTTAGGAGAGGAGTATTTTTTTTTAAAGATTTTATTTATTTATTTGACAGAGAGAGACACAGTGAGAGAGGGAACACAAGCAGGGCGAGTGGGAGAGAGAGAAGCAGGCTTCCTGCAAAGCGGGGAGCCCGATGTGGGGCTCAATCCCAGGACCCTGGGATCATGACCCGAGCCGAAGGCAGACGCTTAACCGACTGAGCCACCCAGGCGCCCCAGGAGAGGAGTATTTTTAATGTCCTTGTTTAGCCATCTTAAATATATTGCCTTTTCTCTTTTTTTGCATTTTACATTTTATTAGTCTAGGAAATTCAAAAATCTTGACCCTAATCCATCCATACCCCAATGAGAAAGTAACCAACACTAAGACTTAGTTATTTTGCACAATCCACAATTCACTGTAAAAAGACAAACTTCATAACACCTTCTCTTTTTTCTGTCACGTGTATTTCTTTGGCAATGAACTGCCATAAAAAATGATTATACTTTTAAAAGAATTAAGAGCAATAGATAATACTCCAATACCATATTTCTACATTGTTTTTCTGCAGCTAATTACTTGTGTCCTATTGTCTGAAAGAGTTCATCTAAATGACACAGCAATACAAAGATGAGTTGTTTGGTCATGCAGTTGCTTTCATAATTTGGTGAAATTGAGTGATGTCCTCTGGATTTCACAGCAGAATTTGTGAAATAATAATGAGGCCCTGCTGTTTCCCCTGGAGACAACTATGGTCTTTGAAGGACATCAAATCTTTCAAGTCACAGTCATTGACACTCACTAATAGAAATATGAAATTTCTGTGACTTACAAATTAAACTTTTAAAAAATCCAGTCCTTTAGAAAAAAAAAAAAAAAGATAGCAGGAAGGGAAAACTGAAGGGGGGGAAATCGGAAGGGGAGACAAACCATGAGAGACTATGGACTCTGAGAAACAAACTGAGAGTTCTAGAGGGGAGGGGCGTGGGGAGCTGGGTTAGCCTGGTGATGGGTATTAAAGAGGGCACGTACTGAATGGAGCACTGGGTGTTATACGCAAACAATGAATCATGGAACACTACATCAGAAACTAATGATGTAATGTATGGTAATTAACATAACATAATTAAAAAAACAGTAAAAAATAAATTAAAAAATCCAGCCCTTCCAAAATGAGCATATGTATGCTGCCTAGTTTTTTCTTTTATATTTTTTATTAAAAAAAAAGGAAAACAAGCAGTGCTCATTCTGATGATTGAGTTGTATTTTTATCTTTTGCATTTTATTTGCTTTGCAACTGCCTATTGATCAAACAGGTTGATTTAAACATTACTTTCAAACTGCTTAAGTATTTGCATCCAAAGATGAGATTCGAGACTTACTCTAGGCAAGCCGGGTGCAAAGTTGGTCATCGGCACTCATGCTCAGTTCCCTTTTCTGCTCTTTGTCCCTGCCCTCTCCCCTCTCCAGCTGATGTGTTTACTGGCTCATCCCCATCATGACTACCCACCATGGGGAGCCTGACAAAAATCCCAAAGTCAATGTTTCCATGAGGCAGACCAGTCAGTGAAACACCCAAAGATCCTGACTCACTGACCAGTGCTCCCTCCTATGTCTTCTTTGTTCTGCAACAGGCCACTCTTGACAAAATGCTCAGTGCTGTATGATCTGCAGTGTCGATCTTCTAAATACAAGCAAACCAACAAAAAACATTGTTCTCAATGCCATGCTGGTGGTTTAGATTCATGAACACTGATGGCTTTCAGCCATGCACTTATGGCATTGATTACTTCCACGCCACAGCCCCCCCACCAAAAAAATAAGAATGGCAGAATTTTATACATTCTGGCAGGCCTGTTAGAAAAATTATTTTGTGGGAAATCAGTGGATTTTTGGTATCTGCTCTATTCTCAATATTATACCACATAAGTCATCATCTACTCATAAAAAAAAATCACCTAAAAAAATCAGAAGGCTACACTACTAAAATACTACAAGATGAGGTACAGTAAACCACAGAAAAAAAATTAGAAGTCCCATCCCTTGCACAAGACCTTTGATCTTTGCTTTAACTCTTTAATTTATGAAACAACTCAGGCCTTCTATTCATTCTGGAACACCTTATGATTATGTGAAACCACAGAATAATTTCTACATCTCCTTTATAACACAGGTGGCATTTTATGTATTTTTCACCCCACAGGATTTAAAGCTTTATAAGAAAGTGGAAGGTTAACGTATGCCAAAATTATCCTCGTTATCAGGCAGTATCGTATTTGAGAAAAACTGGAAGACCTATGCAGTAGGAACAGTTAGCCGTGAGTGCATGCGTAGCTTTTGATCAGACATGATTCTAAGTGCTCTGTGTCTATGAGGTCAGCTATATATGATAGATGCTACTACCCCTAATTCACATATAAAGAAATTGGAGCTTAGAGGTTGCACAACTTGCTCAAGGCTACAGGGCTAGTAAATTGAGGAGGTGAGGTTATAACAAGGTATCACATTGCAACCCTTGTTCCTAACTACTATAATGCCCCTTATCCCTGTGGACTTGGATATTAGTTTTGACTTTAAAGTAAAAATCTTGTGAGCATCATGAAACTACAACCTCCTGAAGCTCTGTGTCAGGTCTCAGCTCAAGCCTTGGAAGTGTCCTTCCAGGTACCAGGTAGGAGCTGTTCCCTACAACCTTCAGGCATTACTGAGCAGTCTACAGCACTTTCCTCCTCCTGGAAAGAGGACACGTGGACGCAGTCATTAGGGATATTGAAGGGGGAAGATAACAGGTAGGGTAGAGTTGGAGAGATTTACCTTTCATCCCTTATGATTCTATGATCCTAAATAAAAAGATAAAGAATAAAATATAAAGGAGATGCTTAATGAGCTGGATTTATGATTCATTTTAATTAAGCCATTATCCTCTTATTTTATTATCTATTTTAAGAGGGGGCATTAATGGCTTTGTTAAACTTTTCAGTTTCTGAGGATTGGGGCTGACTTATAAATGAAATATGGCCATTTTAAAATACTCATTCTGATCGCTGTATGTTAAAAATATAACCACTGCATCTATTTTTGGACACTTACTTTAAAATCTGAATCCTGTATACGCCGTTAACTAAGTTAAGTTATGGGATCTGTCCGGAGGTGAGTGGGTACTCTTCCTGAGCTGTGTATCCTAAATGATTCACGGCCAAGATTCACTCAGTCCCTACCTGCCCCAGGCAGGAAGGACTGCAGGGCTTCATGAAAGGCAGCTTTTGGCAAGCTTCAAAAGCTGTGTGTAGATGCGAAGGTGCATCTGTGTCCAGGAGTTTTTATATTGCTTTCTCATTTTCAAATCTTGCACATCCCCAGGAGACCTTGTCAAGGTCGAAAGCACAATAAGCTAACCGGGGGAAACCCCAGAGAAAGCCAAGATGTGACAAGCACAGCTGGCTCCCTGGAGAACGGCAGCCCCACTGACCTGGCAGGATTGGACTATTGCAGTGCTGTCTGGAAAGCTAGCTCATTCTTGGAGGAGGGAGGAGGGAAACCGAAGGGCAAGGAAGAAAAAGGTGGGAGCGAGAAGATAGACTATAAAACAAGTGTAGCAGAAAGCAAAGACAAGGGGCAGAAAGACTTAAGGGAACAAAGAAACAAATAATTATGTGGTTAATCAGGAAATAAATATAACTTTGGATATACTTTTAGCAATTAAGTTTTGAGGAATATATTTCAAAACCTGGAGTTTTGGGTTTTTTTTTTTTTAAGCATTGGCTAAAAATACCTTTCTGATGTCTACTTTGTGTAAAAATAAAATACATACATACTGCTTGAATTGCTCCAAAATGGCATATCACAAGTGTATATTTGAATAGAAACCACAAATGTGAGGATACTCTAAGTTCTTTGGCCAGAATAGGATGAAAATTGATCATGTTGCTTTATAATTTTGCTGTAAATAAAATAGAGATTTATTGTATTAGAAAGCTCAGGTGAGAAGAGAAATTTGCCTACCTTGAAATTTTTTGGTTTGTATTGATGAAATTCATCATAAATTATGTCATTTCACTTGGTCTTGATTCAGCATTTTTGATATTTAAATGTAGGAAAAAAAATAGAATTTGTTGTTATCAAACTTTGATGACTGTGGAGTTTTATATTCAGTAATTTTCAATTATTGTAATTAACATCCTTCTTTTTATCAGTGGTTTAAAAGACATGACTACCTTGTAGGTGCCCTCTAGGTATTAGAGGTACCTTTCTATGTGGTTCAAAAAATATTACTGTTCAAGAATACAGAGAAGCTTATCACCCAATGCTACTCTTTGTCAGATACCCTGTATGGGTAGCACATTTCATTTTATTTAAGAGCATATTAATGTGTGTTTTTTTTTTTTTAATTATAGCAGAAAATGGCCCCCGTCTACTCGTGGAAGCAGAACAAGCCAGGGCGTTCTCATACAGAGGTGGCAATGTTACACTGCCATGTAAATTTTATCGAGACCCTACAGCATTTGGCTCAGGAACCCACAAGATCCGAATTAAGTGGACCAAGCTAACTTCAGATTACCTCAAGGAAGTGGACGTTTTCGTTTCCATGGGATATCACAAGAAAACCTATGGAGGCTACCAGGGTAGAGTGTTTCTGAAGGGAGGCAGTGATAACGATGCTTCTCTGGTGATCTCAGACCTCACCCTGGAGGATTATGGGAAATATAAGTGTGAGGTGATTGAAGGATTAGAAGATGACACTGCTGTGGTAGCATTAGATTTACAAGGTAGGTGTCTATAAATCATTTTAAACTTGGAAATGATAATTAATCATTTTTCATGACAAGTAATGTCTAGTGGTTACCGTAGTGATAATGTGAGAAATCAGAAGTCCATGCATAGCGGGTTTCTTTTCTTTTGTATTTTGCAGTCTGTCAATGATTCCAGCTTTCATATTTGAAATGTACACACAATGGTTATACACAAAATTGAAGCTATTTGCAAGTAGGAGAAACGTGCAGTGGAACTGAATTACTAATATTTGGAAACTGCCTTATGCTATTCAAAATTTAAATCTTATGACATGGTTATGGAGAAATTCAGATAGGATGCATTTTTATTATGCTTCTAAAATTATCTCAGTTTCAAAATAACGGCAACTTTTGTGAAGGACATCTGCTAACTAAAATACGTGTAATTGTATTCTATAAAGTAACTGTGAAATCATAACAAAAGAGTGCCCTCCAAGTTTATTTAAATAAGTAAGTAAAGAAGTAAACTCTTTTAGTGGTCCAGAGTCTTTTAGACACAAAATACCAAACAATATAGGCATTCTGGGGGAATTTTTTTTCCTAAGTATGTAATCTACTCAGTAGGTTCAAAAACCAAAATGTAGAGAATGCTAAACAATAAAGTGTGCTTGCTGCCCAAAGCCCACCCTCTATATGCCCCACCAAGAGGGAAACTCTTCTCTGTTTCTCATGCATCTCAAAACATCTTATATTCATGAATTTCAATGTTTCTCTACAGTGAAGGATGAATTTTTTTGGCAACATTGATAGAATACTTTCCTTCCTTATGCACATAAACTATAGGTGTGTGTTTGCTAGAAGCTCCTTTCACATCCTAGGACAGATTTGTGACTTTGGAAAAGAATCTGTTTGGTCCACTAGAGTATCACTGAAGAGTTGACCTTCTGAATCCCACAGAATCCCATCACACGTATGGAGATTTATTAGCTTTATGTATCTAATAAATTGCACGATGTCATAAAATACATTTTTGTGACCTTCTCCTGTCTCTCCTTCTTTCTCTTGTCTCTCTTAGTTGTAGTTCTTGGCTCCTGACTACATACCACCTTGTACTTTCAGTTTTTATTGAGTCACATGAATAGCCATAAACATTGGCATTATTCAAGATGAAAGAAGTGATGGGCTTAGAGAAAACAGTTAATCATCAAATATTAATGACAGCCGATTTTCTTGATCAAAGGGGCATCAGGCAGTGGACAGACCCTCAAGCTAGTAGTACCGACTAAGACTCTTATGTTAGTCCCCACTCTACCAGTATGAGTTTTGTAACTGGGGCAGGTTATTTAATCCTTATACCTGGCTTCCTCATCTATGAATAACAGGTTGAACTATATTTATTACCTGTTCAGTTATTTTTTCATCTAAAATTCTGTTTATATACCGTGTATTTCCTAAACCTAAGTAATTCACCTGCCATATTTACTGTCTCCCTACATTTATTTTAAAATGAAATTTTAAGTGAATAGAAAGCAGTAGAACTTGCCAGAAATAGAAGGGAACCATAAAAATAAATACAATGAATATAAGATACTTCCATATTCCACCTGGATACCTGCTTGCTAATAGCTTTGAGCGTGGAGCCTGCTATACCTTTGTTTAAAAAGGAGATTTACAATGTGTCAGAAGATGGTGCACTCCAAGGTCAAACTGAGATTGTATTCGAGACATAATTAGAGGTGTTGAAGAAAAACTGTAAAAAGAGTAACTTTTTCCTGCCTAGGCCCTTCACCATCCCAAATCACCACGTTTACCATGCTATTGGAACACTTCCCTACCATATAACCCATTAGCATATAAGCCAAGGAAATGCGTCCAAGAAACCATTTTAACTGATAAATATTTTTATAAGTACTGTTTCAGTGCCAGGAGTTATGAAGATTTCCAAATCTTGGTTTTTTTCATTCAATAGTCTGACAGGCTACTAAAGATTCTAATATACTTTCAAGAGTAAGAATTTTAAAATAAGGCAGAAATTATTATCTTGCAGGACATCTACACTTCAGATACAATAAATAAAGTAAATGAGGTAGAATTTGGTTATAAAGTAAGTGGGTACAAAGCAGTTGCTATAATCCCGTGCACTGTGCTTGGCTCACTTTCAGGAACCCCCCCCCCCCCCGACAGATGAGACTCAGGGAGGACTCCTTTTCTAAGGTAACGTGGCCACTAGTAAGAGCTAGAACTGGAATCTGATACCAAGAACAATGGAAGAAGCCTATGCTTTTATCCACTGTGATCTGGGGGCTCACAGGAAGGAGAGATTCTCCGGTGGAAAGAAGACCAGAGCCTTTAAACAGGCAGAAGGGCAGCCACCAGCTGCAGGAGATTCTTAACGGCCCCAGAGGGACGTGGGTGACAACCTACGGGCTGTCTTTTGGTCACATGGCATTAACTGGTGCGCTCATGGTAGCGCTTCCATTCCCCTCCCAGCAGGTCGTGCTTTTCCATCTGTCTTGTGTGCTGTAGAAAGTGTAGAAGCAGTCATTAGCCAGAGGGCCTGCCTTGAAATAGCTAACATTTTAACATGTAGCATTATACACACGAATCCATTTCTGAACAACTGAATAAAATACAAATCTTCAAAGAGTAAGATCCGAGTTCCACTTCACAGCCATGATGCTCTCCAAGCACCTTACAGAGATTTCCATTATAGCTCTCATCACACTTTGTTTTTTAAAGGTTTGCCAACTTGCCCTCTCCACCCGTTAACTACAATCTACTCGAAGGTAGTCAGGGACCAAGAACAAAGTTAGTGCTCAGTAAAGAGTTTACAAGTGATTGAATGTTGGATACAATGGGTTAAAACTTTCGAATACACAAACAAAACATGCACACCATGGAGAGGCTATGGAAAGGCCCGCAAAGGAAGGCACACTTGATTTGGGCCATGGAAGGTGAACCTGGTCCTTCCGAAGGTAGAGAGTGTGAAAAACCAAGGGACAGGACATCATGGGGTTGAGAGAAAGATTCTCAAGGGAAAAAATGTGAACAACAGAGCCATAGACAGTCTGCATCCACATGGACTGGTTTAAGGCTCTCAGCTTGGCAATAGGATAAGATAAAAATTTGTATCATAGCCAATTTCAAACATCTGGAAAAATAGAAAGACTCATATACTGAATCCCCGTATACCATTGTCCAGCTTCAAAAGTTATCATGATAAAGACACCTTATTTTATCTTGCTTTCTATAATCCCACTTGCACTGAATAATGTTCAAGAAAAACTCAGCCTATTATTTTCTCTAGATATGCTGCAATATGAGATAAGGACTCATGTTTTTAAATGAAATTGCAAAAAAAATTTTTAAGATAGTCACTGTAGAATAGCATTTGAAGAAGCTTGGTTGCTAACCTGAGGATGGACGTTGAAAGTGACTTGGTAATTTCCACATAGTCTGGGACAGATGAGCAAGGTGCAGTGATTATATACCTAAGAGTTACGGACTACGTGGCAAAAGAGATTTTGTGGTTATCCCTTAATAGCTCCAACCTACTTTTTTACGTTTTTTCATTATCAGTTACATTCTTACATGTGACCATCAGGCAAGTTTCACTCAAACTCCTTGTCAATCTTCTAATGTACATAAATAAGGCCAGGGAAGCATGTCATTTTAAATGTCATGATGATGGTTTTTCAGCTGTCCTTGTACAATGTTCTAAATTATATTGGTCCTTTAATACATGCTGAATGCTATGTTCTCCAAAGAATTTTTCCAATTAGGAAAAAAAAAATCATTCTTCTTTAAGATGTCCAAATTATATGGTTTGTATTTATAGTACAAGATTTTATTCTGTCTTGGATTCAAACTAATATATACATACATATATAGTTTGCATATCAAATTATGGGCCCTTTGAAGGAACAGGCCACACCCCAAACCTGTACTCTAGAGCACCCAGCACAGTGCCTTACTCTTAGCTGTGACTTAAGAATTGTTTCTTTTTTTATTGAATCATACTGATACAAAATTTTTTGAATTTTTTTTTGAATCATACTGATAAAAAAAATGGTAAGATTTTCTGAAAGACTGAACTACATGTGAGTTGGAGTTAGCTGTGGAAACAATTTTTTTTGTATAGAATCTTCAATAGGGTAACACCCTCTGATTACTACCAATTACCCACCCACACTGCTAGAAACAACACCCAACAAGACTAGCCTTATGTGACTATAACAAAGAGATTCAGGTCACTGGAAATTAATGAGAAGCTTGGTCTACAGAATTCATTTCAGCAATTAAATAAATAAGGATACAACAAAGTGATACTTTTTTCCCAATCTCCCATTGTATTGGTTTTCTGCTGGTGAAAATGGGGCTAGATACACAAAAATATAGTCTGAGAGCTTTTAGAAATAGAAAAAAAAAATCAGATATGTGTATAGCACTGATACGCAATAGAAGGGGCACTGAGGAAGGTAAAATTATACTCCGTGGTGTCTTTCTATTACTCAAGTTACTGAAATTTACGTTAGCTTTCATATGGGCTACGGTATGGACATCTTTTGGATGTCTAACAAATTGATATTTGCCAACAACTAGGATGAATTGGACTGTGCAGTTATAAATATTAAAGAGCATGTTTTCAAAACATATTTCTACTGACTAAATTACTCACATTCTTTTCCATACAATAGATCATCCTTATTAATTCCCTTTGTTGTGATGCATACCAGCCCTTCATGGGAAAAGAAACAACCTTTGATTACATTTTGACATATGAGTATAAAATAATCGTACTTGGAAAATAATCACATGCCCTTCGTTTTCACCAATGGAAGTTTAACTTGTATTTTTGTAATGCTGGATGAAAGCAATAAACATTCGCTCCATAATTCAGCTGCAGGAATTGCACGTTTTTCCACAGAGACAGATTTCTGCAATTATAGTCTTAGATGTTGAAATCTTAACTCTCTGGAAGTAAAATAAGTAAATAAATAAAATACTAACAAACATGCAGTTCCAGAAATGCCCCTGCTTGTAAGAAACATCTGATTATTGAAATGTGTGCACCAAATGTGCACAGTACAGTGAAACTTTTACAACTCTGGCTGAAACACAAAAAATGACCTTGATTTACTTGGGATGTATTCTTTCCATAATCATCAAACATTAATTAAAATTCAAGTAAATATTTTGAATTAACATAATGATAAGTTGACAATTTATTTCTACAATTGAAAAATAACGAAGTTTCGGTACTGGGTTTCACTATGACTTTAAGAAATGTTTGCATGAAATTATGTTAAATTTGAAAGGAACTTAAAAATACATTACACTGAATTTGGAACTGAATCAATCATGGTTCAGTAACATTCAATGGTTAATCAAGAACGAACTACTCAAGAAAATTTTTTCCTAATGCCCATGAGAGTCCACCAAATAACACCACAGTGAGTTTAAACCAGAAAGGCTGTCTAGGTCTTGAAAATCTTTGTAAATTAAAATATCCTGCAGTCTCCACTGTTCCCTTCTTGAGACATTTGGGAAACGGAATCCAACCCAAATGGTTTCTCTCTCCAGATTGAAACACTTTGAGATTTTTCTCTCACTTGGAGTCTAGCTGCCAAGGAAATCTCTTTTGGATAAATTAAATATTTTTATTTTCACTGGCATTGCTGGGGTTCTGGGGAAAGAGGATGAAAGGCATGAGGGGACAGGGAGAGTTATAGCAGTTCCTTCCCAGCGCTAACTGGGTTCTTAGCTGGATGCCTGGAAATAGCTCTTCTTAGATAGAACCATCTCAGGCTCCCCTTCACCCCCATCACTGCAGGGGGCCATGGCAACTGAGCGAGTTTTTTCCTCCTTCCTTTTGGCGCTGATTCAGCTTATAGATCCCTCAGCCAAGAACCTGAGAAGGCAGGATGAGATCAGGAAGCCTTCCTGGATCCCTGCCTCTTACGGAACCGTGCCAGCTGGACTGCCCCAGAGGGACTAACGTGTCCTGCGGAGGCCTTGGGGGGACACGACTTGATGCAGGCTTTCTTCTTGTAGAGTCTTCCAGGACAATTTATAAAAGAAAACATTTCCCGTGTCCTGGTTACACGATGAGTGAATTGTACATTCATCTTGAATAGGGTCTGCGGTCTCATAAAACAGCACTTGCGATATAACCCACCAAATTACTGTGTCAGTGGGACAACTGTTTATATTCCACAAGCTAAAGTATTAATTATTTCTAATTATAACCAAAAATCCAAGGCAAGGCCTTGACTAACCACTCTTTTATGGGGAGACATTTTGATGCAAGGGTCCTTCTGAAAGTCCAGCAAATGATACAAGTTTGCTTTCTGATGATGTAATTCTTAGCAGTTCGAGAAAATGCACAGAAAGTCAGAAGGTGGCTCAGTCACCTCCAGTGATTATTTGACCAAAAAGAATGCTTTGGGGAAGCCATTGCATCTTCCCAGGCAAAGTCAAGTGCCAAGTCACACTGTTCACATTTGTTAAGGGTTATTGCCCAAATAGTTAACTTAGTTCTTTGGCATTAACTCAACTGATGTTTATGCTGTATCCACCTTGTATAGGACAAGCTTTGGGAAGGGCTTTTTTTTTTTTTTTTTTTTTGTAATAAAAGTGTTTTTAAAAGCTGGTTTCAATTGGCCACATATGAATATGGAAGCTGAAGAATTATTTTTAAATGAAAGCCCTCATTTTGGTTGTGCTGTTCAAGGACAGAAAAAAAATAAGATTAAGGGCTACCCTTAAAAGTTGAAATGGATAACAGAGCCAGGAGACCCTTAATGGAATATGAAGTGAGGTATGCCCCCACTGTAAAGAACTGGCTTATTAATATGAAATAAGGCTGCTTAATTAGGTTTCTGTTAGATATATAAACTCACTTTGGAGTTTCTCCAAGTAAGAAACCTCCTAAGTGAAAGTTACTTAGATAAGTAAGTTTTTAGGAGCATGTGTAAAAGAAAATATGTATCTACATTTCAATCATTTGTTACCATATTTGTTTATATATTTAAAAGGCTATCCTAAGTGGGGCACCTATGTGGCTCAGTTGGTTAAGCATCCAACTCTGAATTTTGGCTCAAGTCACGATCTCAGTGTCCTGGGATCAAATCCTGAGTCTGCACTATGCTCTGCGCCATGAAGTCTGCTTGAGATTCTCTCTCCCCCTCTCCTTTTGCTCCCCCACCCATGGTATTGTCTCTTTAAATAAATAAAGTCTTTAAAAAAAACAAATAAAAAAATGAAAGGCTATCCTAAGCTAATTAGTAATTATATAAGAATAACTACTAAGAAAAAACATGGAGAATCCTGATAAATACCTTCTCTCTGAGCACTGTTTCTACATCCTCCACCACTATTAGTATTCATTATTGACTTTTTCCTAGCTGAAAAGGACTCAGTAGTAATCCATTTTAAGGTTATTAACAGAAGTAGCAGAAGGTAAATTCTCAAGGAGGCTATTTGAAAAAGATAACCTATGGGTGAATCATTCCAGAAAGGAGAATTTTTAAGGCTTGTATTGAACTCTTAGCGAAAGGGTAAATCACTGAAGTCATCAAACCGCATACCTCACTGTGAGATGCACAGAGCCGAGAGGTTGTTTGTAGGGGAAAGGGACCACGAGAAACCACTGCAAGTTGACCAAAACCCGCAACTTCATCTGCTGGAGATTCTATTAAATGTTTTCACCAGTCAAGCGACATTTGCTCACGTTGGTACTTTCTGTACCACTAATCCCTCGGTCTCTCCTTTGGACAGGTGTGGTATTCCCTTACTTTCCACGACTGGGGCGCTACAATCTCAATTTCCACGAGGCACAGCAGGCTTGTCTGGACCAGGATGCTGTGATTGCTTCCTTCGACCAGCTGTACAATGCCTGGCGGGGCGGGCTGGACTGGTGCAACGCCGGATGGCTCAGTGATGGGTCTGTGCAGTATCCCATCACAAAGCCCAGAGAGCCTTGTGGAGGCCAGAACACGGTGCCCGGTGTCAGGAACTACGGGTTTTGGGATAAAGACAAAAGCAGATACGATGTTTTCTGTTTTACATCTAACTTCAACGGTAAGTTATTAACTGTACTGCCTTCTTTCCTGTCCTGGGGACCAATAGGTACTGTAACACCACACTCAGTTTTTAATCTTATCTACTTAAAAAAGAAAAGAACATGGCTTTGACGTATTGCCCTTAGTTTGAAAAGATGCAATGTTCTTTAATGTCGTAAGTTTTAAAAATACCCACATGAGCAAAAGTGCGTATTTCCACTATTCCTAGGTGTTATTGCATCCGATTATAGTTATAAAATAGTTTAAATTGAGATATTCTATGGGGTCTGTTTCTTATTGACAAAGATGATGCTGCCACTGTGTGTGATAGAGATGTGTGCCCTGGGATACAGATCTCTTAATGGAAGTGAGAGTAGCTTCTACGTCATGCTCTCCTTCTCGAAATTACAAAGTCAATTATGTTCACAGTTGATCAGCAAAACTCCAATAAAGAGAAAGCTCAGAGTAAAGAGAACTTTGCAAAAAAAAAAAATAATAATAAGTAGCAATAACACTGGAGATGAAAGCAGAAGAAAAGAGATCCAGGTTGCCTCCGTGTTGATGATTGATCTGCTGCCTTCAGTGTAACTCCCAACCCTGTCTTGCCCCATCCAGAACAAGCCACACAATTTGTGGGGCCCAGTGCAGAATGAGAACATGGGTTCCTTGTCCAAAAACTATGAATTTTAAGATGGTGACAGCAGCACCTTCAACACACGTGGGGCCCTGTGTAACTGCCCAGGTCATACGCCATAAAGCAAACCCCGGCCCCATCATTTTCTATTTCAGTTCCCTGGTGACATGCTTTGGGAAAAATAGCAAGGGATCAGGGATGAACCAACTTTCTGTAAAGGGCCAGAGGATAAGTATCTTTGGCTCTGTGGGCCACGCGGTCTCTGTCGTAACTACTCAATGTAGCTCTGTATGTTGTAAAATGCAAAACGGCCACAGACTGCATTAAACGGATGGGTACGGCTGTGTTTTAACAAAACTTCTGATGACTCCTGTGCTGTAGTTTGCGGACCTCTGGTATGGATGAGAGAGCCAACCTTCTAACTCATGTTCCAGTGGCCTCTACTGATCCTCCAAATCACATTGTCTTAGTCTTGCCAGAAAGAACTGGCCAGCATTAATTTATACTTCAGTAATCTATATGTAATGGAGGGCGAGGAGACATCCCATTACAATGTGTAATCAGGTAAGAGATTCTGATTATAGTCTACCTGAGACTCAAAGTCTGAGAAAATCTTCAATGTAGCACTTCAGCCAGTTGATGCCATACTTTATACACTGTATGCATCTTTAATATACATTGAAGGTAGTTCAGTAATTTTTATTCAATGCGTGGTTAAGACTAATTCGCTCTTTCTTGGGCAATCAAGAAATGGTTAGGTGTCAGGGCTCCCGCTGAATAAATAAATTCATCCTCTTTGCTAGTAACTGAACAGACTGGGTTCACATTCTGAGTCTGCATTACTTATGGCAAGTGACTTCCTGTATTTTTTGCATTTTCATACTGTAGTCTTTGAATCAGAATAATGTCTTATTGATACCTGTAATGAAAAGGACTTGAGGGCTTTTGATTTTTTTTAAATGGACTTTTATGTCAGGAATGTTTTTTGATCTTTTCACATTCAAATTTTGCCTCTCCAGAAACTTGTGCTGGGGTTCAGTCTTGCTACAACTAGAATTTAAATAGCTCTTGCTTTTAACATGGAATTCTGTCTTCTCTGGTACTACAGAAGGGCCCTTTTAGTCACTAATTAGCTAACAGAAACCGCATCTGTCATTTCCCTTCTCGGTTTCAAAGCTATAAAAGGGCATGTCTGAACACATATTAAGGGGCAAGGAAAAAACTAATTTAATGGGAGAATGACCGAGGGGCGCTACGTTGAACTGACAACCCTATGTTCCCCAAACTTGACAGACACTGCATCTCCCCCTTCCCTGAGAAACACTTCCGTTTGGGCTCCTTCCATCTCCGGGCGGCTCAGGGGCAGACAGGCCCCCTGACTCTCTCTGCTTCTCTCCACAGGCCGGTTTTACTACCTGATCCACCCCACCAAGCTGACCTACGACGAAGCGGTGCAGGCTTGTCTCAACGATGGTGCTCAGATCGCAAAAGTGGGCCAGATCTTCGCTGCCTGGAAACTTCTGGGATATGACCGCTGCGATGCGGGCTGGCTGGCGGATGGCAGCGTCCGCTACCCCATCTCGAGGCCAAGGAGACGCTGCAGTCCCACCGAGGCTGCCGTGCGCTTCGTGGGGTTCCCAGATAAAAAGCATAAGCTGTACGGTGTCTACTGCTTCAGAGCATACAACTGAGTGTGCCCCTAGAGCACATCAGTTTTAAAGTCATTAAGAACATGTGAAAGGTTTTTTTGTGTTTTTCTTTTTTGTTTTTTTTTTTCAACACGAACTCATGCAAGTTACCAAAACTGTGATAACCCTTTTTTACTTACTGGAAAGAGTCATTTTCATAAAGACCAATTCATGAATTTGTTTTTGTAAAGCTATCATTCAATATATATTATAAATTAATATAATTTTAAGGGAAGCGCTAGATAAGGAGGCTTTAGAGACAATTGTTTAGGCTACATCATTCCCAGTGAAGTATCCTTTCATGAACGGGGCATGCAATAGCTTGAGGATTGCGAGGATTAAATTAAGGAAAGTACAGCTACTCAGAGCAGCAGTTTCCACAAGCACAAATTTTACACATTTGTACAATTTTGAAATGCACTACAATCTACAGATTAGAGCAATGGATTTGAAATACAGGCTTCTTTACATAAACTGAGATTCTGAGAGGTTGCACGAAACTGTTTCACAAGGGAACAATCTACACTTTTCTAAAAGGTATTATTTCAAGACTCCAATAAACAGAACGTTTTAGTCTTTAAAATCCTGCCTTTTTGACCAAAAAATAAAAAAAAATTCATATGGACTCCAATGCATAGTAACAAGCACAGTTAAAACTCCTTAATAACCCCATTTATATGAAGTATGAAACGTAAATACGCAGATAATATTTAACCAATGAGAGACTCCTATCTTCTTTTAATTGAAATGACAGATACCTGAGAAGAATCGTTAAATCTTTTGAGTAGCTTTACTGAGTTATATTTAAATTCTAAGGGCCGTCTGCTAAGCAGCATTAGCATCTACTCAGGGCAGTTATATAGATAAACTGCTGGACAGAAAAATTGTAAAATTTAGCAGCTTGATTTTATGTTAACCTATGAAATATATTGTCCTATAAAAATAACTTTAAACTATTTAATATTTCCTTATTTACCTTACATGAAAAAATTTAAATCACAAAAGGAATGAATAACTATACACTTGCCTAACGAAAAAATACAGACCCAACTTAAAATTCCCATTATTCTTCTTTGTATATCTACTAGAAAGCCCAACTGGTGCCTGTGTGGGGGCAAATGAGTGAACAAAGTCGTTCTAAACCTTCCTCCATATAGAAAATGCGGTCAATGATGTCACTTTCCTTGCTGGTCATCATTAGGCTAAAATGAAACGCAGAAGCTCCCATCAAAGAGTTTACACTAAAATCTTCAGGGCTTTAAATGAAAGGGTAAGGCCAGCTTCAGAAAAACAACTTTAGACATTAGCAGCTCCAATATTAAAGAAAGCTCTGTTTTCCTATATTTTTACAACTGTTGAGACCCTGCAGGGACCAATATTTGTATTCAAATTACATTTCATGGTTTCCCATTGTTTTACAATGAGTTCTAATAAATGGGATTTAGTATAATAATCCAAGTATGACATAGCTGGTATGCTTTCATGAATGTTTTTATGTAGATTTTCCTCCCATGAACACGAGTAAATAAATCTGTTTCCTGAATTGATTGTGGTTGCATTTAAAGCTCTGTAATAATTCTAATAAATTTACTCTATAGATATAGAGTTACATGTGTGGAAGGTATAAGAACAATTGGAAGCCCATGAAACCATAATTATATCCATACATTATCTAGAGAAAATATTGTAAATAAAAGTAGGTCATTTCTTTTATCGAAGCATATCTGGGAAAT
This sequence comes from Zalophus californianus, assembly GCF_009762305.2. Classification (NCBI taxonomy): domain Eukaryota; kingdom Metazoa; phylum Chordata; class Mammalia; order Carnivora; family Otariidae; genus Zalophus; species Zalophus californianus. Next base: position 63,424,862 of record NC_045599.1, on the reverse strand, counting down.
TTCAGATGCTTTAATATTAAAAGAGGACAATGTATACATGCACGTTTTTACATTAGGTTGGATATGCAAATTGTACAAAAATATAAATCCAAAGAGATTGTAAAGTTTAACTCAAACACTGCTGATACGACTAGAACTCAAACTTCTAAATTAAAAATACCTGAATGGTTTAGGATAAGATGGATACATGATTTAAAGAGGGGACTATCTCCAAAATACCAACTTTAACACCTCAAACATGGGGGTTAGCATATTGGAGGGAGCCCATACTTGAAAGATTAGGACCCACATCACAAGAATTTTATCGGAAATGCAAGTGGGAACACATTTCTATTGAAGCAGATATGTAATTTTCAGTGATTGCTGCAGAACTCTACCTTTATAATATTAAGCATAGTAGCATTTCTTAACTTTTGAATACTTACTAGTATTGGAATTGGTGCTGTTCAAAATCTCTGGAGTGACTGTTAGCTAATTAAAATCTATACTGATTGCACACCATTTTTCCATGCTTGTAAAAAAAAAAAAAATCTTAACAGAATGAATACTGCTGGGCAGAATTTTTATCTTCTGACTTCCCCCAAAGGATCAGAATCCCCTTACCCCTTTGGACTCCTACTTGAATAAGGGTTTTTTTTTTTTAATGTTCTTATTTTACCATTTTTCCATCAATGTCTATTTTCCTACGTCATTCCCCAAGATACCACACTGAGGATTTCTAAAAAAAGAAAAGCTATCCTAATACATACAGTTCCTAAAAGAAACTCAGTGCAGCACTGGCAAATTCAGAAATTACTCCTCAGACTTGGGTTCCAAGAGTATCAGAGGGATGAGGTGGGAGTCTGGGTTAGGAAATCTTGTTTTGACCATTTTGTCCATAATTAACAATTGTGGCCCATATAAGGAACAAAGCTGACTTGCAAACTTCACTGAGACACCTGCATTTGAGAACACCAACAAAAAGAAATGATTCACATGAAAGAAGGAAAAGGACTGAAAGTAAGTCATATTAACACTGGAAACCATCTTTAAATGACTGCTGCCATATTTTGTCACAGTAATTTTTAGTCAAATATGGTATTTGTAAATTTAAACCTTCTGTCATAGAAAGGGGGCCGGTACCTGTTTAAGCTTTATTTTATGCAATAATATAGTTGCTTATTATTTTGGCAATTAGAAGTAGACTCAAAGGAGATTCCAATTTGGTTGCTGGCAGCCATACTGGGTTTCTTGATTTCAGTGCTCCAAAGAATACGGTGGTCCCACGGAGTAGATGACCACTGAGGAGGGGAGGAGTGGAAGGGAATTGCCTATCGGTTCTCAGCAGAGAATGCATCAAGAAGGATCAATGGATAACTGACAGAGTTTTGCTGAGAAGTGAACTGTAACAAAGCTCACTACTGCCAGAGCAGCTATGACGTACAACAAAAGGAATGAAAAATTCAGAAGTCATTAAACCACCTGATTAAAAGAAAAACCAGTATTTAAAGGCATTTAATACCTACTGAGTACAAATCTGAGGAGAAGAACCAATCTGTATTACCAAAAAAAAAAAAAATGTTTTCATTTTCTGTAAGATACAATGAACTGGTAAACAAACATTAAAAGTCAATTTTGTGTTACCACAGTATCTTTTGATTCGTCTGAGTTGTAGAATCTTAGCTGTTAATCTTTGGTCAAACTCTATAAATACATTATTTCAAAAAAAGACATCTAACCCATCCTTGTTTTGATACATTTCAGTTCAGATTGTAAACAACATAACAAAATTTCCATTTCCTATTATTTTTGCAAAGTTAAGGGGAGGGGGAGTGCCTATCGATGGTAATGCTAAATCAGCCATAGTATATCCCAAAATCTATTGGTTTTTTTCCTTTTTATATGATTCAAATCTTCATTTATTTTGCTCACCTGGTTAGCAATCCCAGAAATCTGTGGCATTGTTAATTAAATTAGTATGTTTGACATGCTTTATGACTTCGATTATTAGCATTGAATTAAAAGAAAGATTCTTATTTTCATAGTAAAGTCCTATACCCTAATAACAAGGAATATACCTTCCCTGAATTTTCAACATGGAGAATACTTTCTGGAGATTGCTGCCATATAGAAATCACTTCTTGGGTACATGAGTCTATAGCTGGTACAATGACTTGGATGCAAACACACCCAGAACAGTTTGAGTCATTGACATTCAAACAGAAAAGTACACTTTAAAATTTCTCCCATACTTATTTGGAATACAACGAACAACCTTGGAGAAGAAAGTACAAGAGTAAATATGAAATTAAATAATCTTTAAGTGCTTAAGTTCTGACAGAGATGAAAGATACCATCTTCGACTTTGCAAGCAAATTTCATGTATCACTATTGCCCGGTCAAATACAAAGTCGGCTTGGTACCAGTATCATAGACTCATGTGGAATTTCAAAGTGCTTAAATAAAAACAAGTTAAACTGTTCACATGTGATGCCCTTAGTTCCCTACCAAGTGATAATGCCTAATACTGAGACTCTTCTTGAGTAGAGCAGACCCTGTCCAGGATGGTCAGATATGCAAGGAGACTAAAACCAGTAAAGGATTATGGGTTAGTATGAGGGAGATAAGTAGGCACTAAGAAGAAACTGATAAAAAAAAAGTGTAAGAAAAGGATCTTTTCCTTTCATGTCTCAATTTCCTGGGCTCTCTATTTAGAATTACTTAGACATGTGGCTTAAGACGGCTCTATAGTCTTTACTTCTCTATAGATGATCTATTTAGGAAACTGTCAGCAGGCTACGCACCCCAATCTTAGGGAGGAAATTCACTATGCACATTTTTTTTTTCACTAAGAAGCAAACAAAGCGTATTTTCTCTATATTTCTTTCCAGCCAATAAAGTTTGTCACCTCCATAGCCACTCATCATCTGAAACAACTTGGGTCAGCCCAGAGGGTGATTCCATGTCTTTCTTGAAATCAACCAATTTTCTTTCTCAGCTTATCTCTGTCCACTGGGGCTGTTCAGCATCACGGGCTTCAGCTATTAAAAGATGGCTCTTTATTTAGTTGGTGTCTGACTACAGGCTGAGCTCTGTTTACTTAGGGGAATACTCCCATGGTGGAGAGAAAGCTCAGATTCCCCAGTACCTAACAAGGAAAAACTATTGGCTTTAACAACAAATATGATTCTTGGATGGCAGAAGAATTCTAGTATTTTATTGCCATCTTTTTTCTAAGAAAGGGCCCCAATCATCAGCTCTTCATACTGCTTAAAATATCTGGGTTTTTAAAATCTGTTTGTTTTAAAATGTTTCTCCTTTTGATTTTGATCAATGAAAATTCTGCCTGCCAAAACTCATATATATGTAGAGAGCAGAAAAAGATAAAAAGCCATTGAGTTTGAGGTTTTAGAGTCTTTGAAAGGCTCTTCTTTGAAGATGCTGGGAATCTTGTGTGTGAATCTAAAATGGAGCTCGCAGAACCACTCATTTATTATTCTGATAAATAAACATATTCGCATGTAATGATTGCCATGAGCCCAGAGAAAAGATAAAGTCCTTTGCGGTTCTTCCTGTGTATGAGTTCTGCCAAACTGAATATCCTTATTCCATGGGAAGATACTTAATCCTGTGATGAGAGCCAAATTTCAAATGGCTGAGAAGCAAATTCTATTGTTCTGAAAGAAATAATGTTTTTAGGGGCACCTGGGTGGCTCAGCCGGTTAAGTGTCTGACTTTGGCTCAGGTCACAATCCCGTGGTCCTGGAATCAAGTCCCGCATCCAGCTCTGTGCTTAGTGGTGAGTCTGTTTGTCCCTCTGCCTCTCCCCCTGCTTGTGCTCTCTCTCTCTCTCTCTCAAATAAATAAATAAAATAAAAAAATAAATTTTTTTAAATAATGTTTTTAAAAGCCAACCTTTAAGTTCAATATACATGAAAATTTAGTGATCTGTTAAAACAGTTGTATTCAGCATATTGCAATCACCTGGGGAACTTTAGAAAAACACTGAGATCTGCAGCTCTCCCCAGCAGATCATGGTGAAGGGTGTTCTCTGGACTTTGGAAATTTTTAAACCACCCTCTCAACCCCAGTCAATTCTAATATGCAGCCAGGGTTGAGAACCACCTGCCTTGTTTTTTCTTTTATCTTTGTTAAAGATTTATTTATTTGAGAGAGAGAAAGAGAGAGAGAGAGAGAGAGTGTGTGTGTGTGTGTGTGTGTGTGTGTGTGTGTGTGTGTGTGTGTGAGAGAGAGAGAGAGAGAGAGAGAGAGAGAGAGAGAGGGAGGGAGAAAGCAGGGGGGAAGGGCAGAGGTAAGGGGAGAGAGAGTCCCAGGCAGACCCTGCACTAAGCACAGAGCCAGAGGCCACCTGATCCCACGATCTGAGCTGAAACCAAGAGATGGATGCCCAACCGACTGGGACACCCAGGTGCCCCTGAGAACCACCAGTCTTAACAGATTTAAGATGAAAAACCAAAGCCATTCGATTAAGATATGATTCAACTGATATTTATAGCTCATAATTAAAAATGATTTTTAAACCAGTATAATTCGTTTGAATTTACTGAACTTAGAATAGTCTTCAAATATAAATATTTAATTCATTTGACTTGTTTTTCCTTCTAGTGATGGTTCCCATCATGTCAACAAATGTGTATCTAATAAGCTATCTTTTGGCCTGCCTGCCCTATTATTGTCACTCCTCCTATAAAAACGACTTAAAGCCATTTAACATGTTATCCTGAAATCAAACTCTAACCTACCTAAAGTACTGATATTCAAGGACTATAAAATAACTGTGGAGAACATTTTGGGGACAAGAAACTCCATGCTGAAGTCAATGGCTTTTGAGATTCCAGTTCTATCTCAGGAAAAAAAGACCAATGTCCACCATGAACTTTACTTACTTTACAAACATGGACACTCAGATTAAAAAAAAAAAAAAAAAGGGAAAGAAAGCCAACACAATGCCAGTGAGAGAGAAGAGAGGTTGGGGGTACAGGGATGGAGGAGACACAAAAGATTAAGAGAGAGAAAGGAAATTAAGGAGAGAAGAGAAAGAATTCTGCCCCTGCCCCGAGTAAGGACATATGGTTCAATAAAAATAGCTTGTCAAGTACCAGAGACAACTGTCTACTTTTTAAAACTCTTAAGAGTTCATATTAAAATATAGAAATACTGCCATTTTCCAAAAACATGCTTATTCCATGGCATACATTCCTTAGTACTTTATCACTAATTCACTCATCAAATGAAAGCGATGGGGCTATGAATAATCTGAAGACAGAGTTCCACACGGTCGCTAAGCATAGACACCAGAGTGAGGGTGCTGCAGTTTGAATCTAGTTCTGCCACCTACTGATTCTGGGGAAAATTATATAATATTTCTTGGCTTTGGTTTCCCCCCATCTAAAAGTGGAGATATTAGTATTAATGATCTCATGAACTCCTGCCCCCTAGGATTATAAAATTTGATTGAGTTAATATATTTTCATAATAGCTAACACAATATACCACACTATATTAAAAGTACTTTACGTATACAGTTTATTTAATCCACGTAACCCTATAATATATGTACTATTACCTACATTTTTACAAGGAGAAAATAAAGGCCCAGAGAGGTTAAATGACTTGCCCAAATCACAGAGCTTCTTAGAAGTAGCAAAGTAAAAATTTAAAGTAAAGCAGATGGTTCAAAGAGTTGCCCTCCTAACCACCGCACAATACTTAACCTCATGGCAAATGATAATACAGCTCCTGGCACATAGGAAGCAGTCTGTAAGTATTAGCTCTTCTCATATTAGAATCTATACATAGATTCACAAGTCAAATAGAGAAACAGGCCGCAGTTTCCTCATCTGAAAAAAGGGATCATAATACCAACATTACAACTTTTCTCTCATAATGAAATGAGATTTGAAAGTACAAAGTTCATTATCACTCATCATTACCCACTACCTTGAAGTATCTTTATTGTTCACTTTTTTACTATGTAACTCTTTAATATATAATTAAATTTTTATTTGCATAATCTCTTGGTCAATATGCTACATTGTAAGTTTCCGAAAGCACAGACAATATATTACTTTAATAATACTTTAGAGCAAAGGCTAGCATAGTGCTATACATGTAAATTGAGAATTAATGTTTTTATCACAAAATATATACTTATAGCAAAAATACCAGAAAATACAGATAAGCACCCAAAAAATGAAGATCACTCATAATCCAGATTCCCTAGGGAGGGGGGAATCTCTGTTAAATTTTGTTTTATCAGATCATGTTTTCCATTATGCATGTGAATAGGTCATAAGTTTTAATAAAAATTAGATCATTTTAGATTTTATTTAACTAGATAAATTAATAGATTAATCAATTCTCAAATTATAAAATGTATACACGATGTCATTAATAAAACAATAAGTGTTTTCCTAATTGGCTTATGGGTCTGGTATAGCTACTTGAGTCTGCTACAACACTCTGAAGCAAATGTAAGGCATGAACAATGTGGTTCAATGATAAATCAGCATGAAATGTCCTTTAGCAGTCACCCTTCATCTTCCTTAATTCTGTGGTTTGGGCAGAGCACAGAAGCCCATGGTCTGGCATTGGCAGAGGAGATAAAGGCCTACCCCTTCCATCCCTAGCTTTAGACAAAACCAAGGCAAGATTGGGGGCTAAAGACATGGAGACTTCCTATCGGAATACTTCCCATGCAAAAGAAAAAATGAGGTTCTATTCTGTATCCTCCCTAGCGGCAAAGAATAATTCTAAATTTTAAAGACAAGAATGATAACCAATTACCTGGCTGGATTAAAAAGAATAAGCATTAATTAGAAAGGTGAATTGACTATGTAACAACAGTTAGTTCCTACCAAAAAGATACAGGAAGCCACCAAAACCTGACAAATTCATTGAGAGCTGACTCCATATTAATGCCTCCGTGGAGGGAAGTTGAGGCATCAGGGTTTGAAGGGTTCAGTGGGAGAACACTGTTTGGGATGTACTTTAGAAACAGAAATACTGAACCAGCTTAACAGTGTCTAGGGACGGCGGCCTATGTTTGAGAGAGTCCGTGGAAGAAAGCTAATCAGGGGACAACTGGTCTGGAGAAATGCATGACTTACCAGCTCAAGCTTGCCTGCACAAGTCCATTTTGACACATAATGTAAATAAACTCCGTCCAACCTTGTCTGAAATAATACAAGGATAAATAAAACACTGCAAATATAATTAAAGCTTACTCCTATCTGAAATATAAATATTTAATGACTCTTCACATTTAGAAGCCTTCAAAAAAACATTTACAAGTATACAGTATTGATCTGAGGCTATGAAAGTTCTTCACTTCTATGCAAATAATCAAAAATATCAATTTTAAAAAGTCTGTTGTCTTTATGACCTCAACTATCCGTAATCAATCAATCAATCAATCACATGCCTAGTAAAACTGCTTCTTGAGTTTCCACAGCCAAGATATGTTATACAAAAATTATTTAACAAAGGAAAGCACCACAATGTTGGTGCATTGGAGCGTAACAATTTCGGAAAAAAAACTGGAAAAAACATTCCTTATTTAATTCCATCCACTCCTCCCCACTGCCACTTAACATCTCTCCCTTTTCAAGACACTCATTGCCAGAGATTACTCCCTTCCAATTATAATAACTCAAAACGCACCACACATTTCCCTACATCCCCAAGATAGGCAGTAGCGCCTGAGAACCGCCTGACTTTTTTATTACAAGGTGGCAGATCTGAGTAGAAGGGGAACTCGAGGAACTGTCACGTTCCCCAGTGGACCTTCGTGACATCTGCTAGATGGCCACAACCAAGCTCCTGCCTTAATGTCCACCAGAGCTGGATGGGGATATTCCTCCCTCAACCAGCCACCACTCTGGAGCTCAGTCAAGGTTGACGGTCTCCAAGAAGGCCCAGGATATTTTACCCAACCTTAATCTTTTATCTACTGCCGTCCTTTGAGGAGTGCCTTCGATTATGAAAGAAATAAACTAATCTCAGTATTTATCCCATTGGTTAAGATTATTTGTTAATGAAATCAGCTAATGTGTGTAAGCACTTCTAAATGTTCAATAAATGCTATATTCTGGCATTACTACATGATCGATAAATGCTTTATTCGTCACCATCATCATCATCATCATTTGTGATTTCCTTTGCAAGCTCAGTATATCAAACAGCAATTTTGTCCAAAGGCCCAAGCCTGATTGCTTATAATGATTACCCTTTAGTCTACCATATGCCAAGCTCTGTACAAAACAAGTTATCTCCAATCTGGTGATGATCAGCTTAAGACCTCAACAGTTCATGCCCAACAGTCAAAATTTGAGCCCTGTAAGTTGTACCCGTATTTCTAATGGACACAATGATTTTGTCCTTGGCAACGTATTTTTCAAAAAAGATTACCAAAATTCTTAACAAATATGTTTTTACAGTTACTGAGTGGTAAAATCAAATACAATGTAAAATTTATGCATCCATGTGCTCTGACAATTTTCTCATGGGCTGAACTGGTTGAAGTTTCTTAAAATATAAGATGAGTGACATTTGAACTGAAAATATTTTTTTCTGGTTTAGCAAATCCTCCTGTAGCAAGTGAAGCTTTCTTTCGTTGACCAAAGATCCTCCCTCTGGGATTTAAAATTAGAGTCAACTGTCTTGAAATTGTTCACTGTCAACTATATGCATGAAAGTTTTGAGATATCATCAAATGATAATCCTGAGATACCTGTTGTCTGGGCCTGTGGTGGTAAAGTCTGAGGTCCCTTAGCGGAGGTAGATGCAGTTTGGGTAGTTAATGCACTAATTTAAAATCTATTTTGCAAGCATGGTTTAATTTTGGGGAAAGAGTTTTTAATTCAATATTCACAAGAGTCGGCATCCTTTTAGTTCTCTCTGAAGGAAAAACAACATGGTGGGGCAGAAGGCTCAAAATAGATGTATTCATTAGTCCTTGCTAAGGATCTGTGCATAGTCTGGGTTGCCACATTTTACGTCCCAATTTAAAAGTCATTCAAGTTCAAATTCTTTTCAGTTACAAATATGTTCAGGATCCCTGGGGTGTTTGTGACTGAGCCAGATGGCTGGCAAATATGCAGAGTTCCACCTAATCTAACTTTTTATCTCAAAATAATTGAGTTTCTCCTCTTCATGTAGTCTATAATGAACAGCAAATTGTGTAAGGGAGCAAATGTTATTGATGCTTGTTCAGGTTGTGTTGGGTGAGTTAGTCTTGGTAAGTATGGGAAGAAATTATGGTCCTAAGATAAATTTCCAAGTCTGCAGGTGCTCTTCAGCTTGGTAAATAAATGAGTGGAAATGTATGTAACTTGTCCCAGTGGAACTTACAAGAACCCACAAATTTTCAAAGCAGACCAATTTTCTGACTTGACTGAAATATTTCCTGACTAGTCAATGTTACACATTTCAGCAGTTCTTCAACTATTTTCTGTCACCTCACACACCACAAACAATACAGAGTTTTGTGACACAGTGCAATAATATTTTGAAGTAACAGTTTGCATCTTCCCTCCCAAATACTGAATGTGTTCACTTACACCCTGAGGGTTTCCTTTGTCCCCCAAATGCTCAGAGGCAGACACAAGTCACCTATGCAGAGCCTAAAAACAAAAGCTACGACACTCAACTCTTCAGCAACATTCTGGCCTGATAGGAGCTGAGAGCTTCAGACGAATGCTTGCAAACTGGTTTACTGCTCCCCAGGATTAGAAAAATGATGCAGGACGGTGGATCAAGAAAGGCAGGGAGACTCTGGTCTGGGCCTGAGCCTGGGCAGAACCGACGCCAGTGCTCAGCCCACTGCCTATCCATCCACCATCCACGACGGTTTGCACCCCGAGACTCTGCCCAGCCCCCCACTCGACCCATCCACCACACAGGAGACGTGTACACTTTGCGACAGAGGGAAAGCCCCTTCCCCGAGCAGGGAGAGCTGTAGAGAATGGGATCTGAGTTGGAACACACAGCCCCTGCCACACTTTCTCAGGACACACACGTGCTGAAAAACCAACAGCAACAAAAACAGCCTATTAATCGTATACCAATAAGGACAGCTCAGAATGTGAGGGCTCAAGTCACTGATGGTGGATGACATCTACCCGGGAATTCACAGAACACAGCAAAGGTTTTGTTTTTTCTTTACAAGTTCAGTCAAGCTGGTGTTTTCTGCTCTTACATGATATAACAACCGAGGACACTCACCTCAAGCCTGTGTCCTGTCTTTTTCCACCGTCAGTCTCAGCTGTTCTCACATTTCTACTTCACGCCGTGGGGGCCATTACTTTTTCCAAGCTTCTGAGAGCTGTCTTCAGAACGCCTTGGCACCGTCTCCCAGGTCCCCGTCAGGGTGTTAAGTCCCAAGTCACACAGTGAAAAACTACCTCTTCCCCAACTTTACATTCTATTCCTCTGACCCAGCACCCTCAGGATCCGGTCCAATCCATGGTCCTCCCAGCTCCCGTTGGTATGTGTGGGCTAAGTCCCGTAGCTTCTTCAAAGTACACTGGCTTTCCTCCCTTAGTAGGCCTGGAACTTTCTGGCCAGGTTAGGTTGTGACTCAACTCTAGCGATTGATCTGGTTGCCAGTAGCAGAGGTGGGGTTATATCCTAAATGGGGTGCTCGTCATCTCCCAAGGCAGAGGCCTGAGTGTCATCATCAGAACGAGGGCAGAGTGCTAGCCCCTCGTGGGGAGTGGGTCACTCCTGCAGACTCAGACAGTTCAGAGATCTAAGGTGCTTCAGTGCATCGAAGACCCGTCTCAGGGCCCCATACTTGCCCTGTGGTAGCCCAGACTTTGAGAGACAGACTTACTGGCAGTGGGATTTCCACACTGCTTCTCTACAGCTTTGCTACTCTTCCAGTGAAGTCCTGAGTCTGATCCTTAGCTTTCCCAGCCTCACGGTAACAGAAGGTTGAGTTGCCTCACAGGCTTTCAAGAACACCTGCTGACTCACACTTTGCCTTTACGCGGTGATTAATCACCCTCAGCTGTTCTTCGTCTTTCGCTAACCTATCAGTGGCCACTAGCAACAGCAATCCCATTCCACAGGCTTTATGATGATTATTTTTCCCTGAATCTCTGAAACTTTTGAGATCTTGCACCCACAAGTACATTTCCTTCACCAAAATCCGTAACAATTCACTGCCAGCGAGACTTCACAATTGCAGTACCTTAGTCAGCCAAGGCTCGCCGACCTCTCCCTGTGAGGGGAGGTAGGGTTTTTCCTGCCAGCCAGCCGCCCAGGATTCAGGTCCAATATTTCATTGTAGTGTCTCTTTCTGTGGATTAGCCCCGGCAGCAGCTATCTCAGGTCTACTTCTCCTAGAACCATCCAGATTCTAAGCTGCAGATTTGCATGCAGGAAGCTTCTAGGGCAGCGGTCTCAATGACATTGTGAGGGAGGAACAGAAGCAGGTATGAGCTGAGGGAAACGCTGAATGGTAAGGCCGGTAAGGCGCGGGCCGCAGGGGCCTCGGCCCACCCCACAGGCACTTAAGAGTGAGGCTGCACTTCCCTGAATTAACGCCTGTCCTGAATTAAGAAAGATTTAAGAGGGCACGTCCTGCATGGAGCATCGGGTGTTACACGCAAACAATGAATCATGGAACGCTACATCCAAAACGAATGATGTACTGTATGGTGACTAACATAATATAATAAAATAAAATTAAGAAACAACAAAAAGCTTATCAGTTCCCCCCCCCAATTCCCCATATATTTGATCTTGCAGTGGTGTTGTAGCGCTTTTTTTTTTGTTAATATATCTACCTTCCTGTTATAAGCAAGGGCCAAAATGAATGATCTTTTGTGTCACCATACATCCTCATTGTTTGAAACCGTCATTTTAATTGAAATGTCTATTACCTAGGCCCAAACTGGGAGTTAATCCTCTCAAATGATAGTGAATAAGGGAGAAATATTTCTGCTTTGAGATCTGCAATGCCTGGAAAGAGTTATTAGTGTATAAAGATATAAGATATATAAAGATATAAGTGCAATGAGAGAAGCAGAAACAAAACAGGAAAAAATGGCATTATTTATTTATTAAAGATTTTATTTATTTATTTTGACAGAGAGAGACACAGCGAGAGAGGGAACACAAGCAGGGGGAGTGGGAGAGGGAGAAGCAGGCTTCCCGACGAGAAGGGAGCCCGATGCGGGGCTCGATCCTAGGACCCTGGGATCATGACCTGAGCTGAAGGCAGACGCTTAAGGACTGAGCCACCCAGGCGCTCTGGCATTAAGTATTTAAATAAACCATTGAAGTCCTACAAATTTTGAGTAATTTTGGAGAGGTCTTTGGGATTTTACTAATAGATATGATCCTTTTCCCAGAAAAAGCATCTGCTTGTGCACATGAACACATAAACACACACACAGATAGACAGACAGACAGACACACACCCCTTTAAGATACTTTTTAAAAAATATATATTTTATTTATTTTAGAGAATGTGTACGCACGTGTATGCGTGCGCATGGGGCAGGGGCAGAGGGGGAGGGAGAGGGAGAGAGACTACCCAGGCAGATCCCCACCCCCGCCCCCAGCACAGAGCCAGAGTAGGGGCTTGGTCTCACAACCCTGGGATCATGACCTGAGTTGAAACCTGGAGTTGGATGCTTAACCGACTGAACCACCCAGGAACCCCTAAGATAGTCTTAAAGGGTCTTTTTCCCTTGAAATCATCCATGGATTCCACTGGTGAGCTTTTGTGCTAGTAACCTCAGCCCACAGATTAAGAACATTGAGCCTCTGAAAACGGTGTGAGAGGGCAGAACCCCGTAAGACAACAAAGAGCGAGCTTTAGGAGAAAGTGGAAGAAAACCACGAGAAAGACAGGCAGTGTCCCTTTGGACCACTCCGGCTCAAAGAGTTTTGCTTCAGTGTTTGAATTGCAAGTTGTATCTGTCTTATGATTACAACTAGCTGTTGGAGGAGGGTGGTTTTGATGTTTTGTTTTTGATTCCATAGGAAACAAAAAGATACCACTGATTAAAGGCCTCTATCCTTTTCACCTCTGGAGGTGAGAGCTGATATCTTAAGGAGCAAGTCATTCTTGGGAGAAAGGCAGAAGGCGGGTGGTGGGGGGTGTTAGGCCACGGGAAGGGACAGGGCGATGGCTGGGAGAGAAAGGGATGGGATGGTAAGCTTATTTTCACCATTTAAATTCAAGTTCAGAGAAGCTTTGCAATCCTCAAATCTCAGTAGAGATAGGATTGAGTGGGAGCAAGCAAACAAGATGGAATATGGAAAAGAAACAAACTTAGCAAATGAGATGCAGAAAAATGTTAAAATTATATGAAAGGCTTACCATAAAAAACTAGTACTTCGGGGAAGTAGGACATGTTAGGAGTTAGAAATAAAAATAGGCGTGTCTACAGACTACAAGAACCACTGCGGGAGTAGAATGATTTGATTCTCGTTGCCATAAGTCAGCAAGCCCCAGGGTCTATTCTTGATCCCATCTACCTTGCCAGGAGACCTAATTTCTTCCTGGAGACTTCTGAGGATTCTGTTTTATTTTCCCCATCTAACAACATAAACAATAACGGGATGTGATCACTTATTTAGCGCTCACACTAGGCTGAATACTGAGCAGGGAGCTTTCCATAAACATAATTTCACTTCATCCTAATGTCTATTCCATGAGGCAGGTGCTATTACTACCCTCTTTTGTGGATGGAAAAAAAAATGGAAGTTCAGAAAAGCGTTAACTCTCTCAAGGTCAAAGAGCTGATAAATGCAAGGATGAAAGGATTTCTTCTTCCAACACTCATTTTCCTGGAAGGCAGTTGCAGACCTTAATTAACCGGTTAGCTAGTTAGGCTGAGACAGGGAGTCTGGCGTGTAAAATGATTTTTCTAACACTATGGCAGACAAAGAAAGCATAGTCCAGCAACCAAAAGAAATTTCATATTAACTCAGATTCTTTATTTGAGCAATGCTTCTTAAAATCTCATTTCTTCCCTATTTCCTTACTGACCCAGAGCTTCCCTGTCCTTTCTCCCATTAACTACCACAAAATCCTCCTTCCCCACTCTCTCTCTGTCCCCTTTCCTTCTCTTCTCTTGCCCAGACTTCTTATGTTCTCCCAGTTTTAAATCACAAAAGCCAACCATGCAGGAATTCTGTTCAAGTAAGACAAACTTGCCCCACACGCTAAAGCTCAAGCCCTCTCCCCCCTGCCCCTGGTGCCTTTGGGCAGTTGCCACACTACACCACCAGCCAGCAGCTGTGCATGGGACACTGAAGAACTCTCCTCAAGAGAAAAAGGGAAAGGAAACCCCGAACATGGCAGAGCCAGATCACTCTTCAGTTGGCAGGGAGAAGAAAAAATTTGAGAGTTCCCATACATTAGTCATTTTGGTTCAGTGACATTTATTTATATGTTTTTTTTCCCTTCAACTCACCTTGAATGTCATGAGATTTGGGTTTACTTTATAGTAATAGGAAACCACTGATAAGATTTGGTGAAGAAATTGGCTTAAGTCTATCCATATACATACAAGGTAGTCTGGCTGAAAGGTAAAGCATAGATTGAAGAAATGAAGGGTGACAGATGGCAAAAGAGACTTTTCTTTCCCTTTTGCCCTCTTCTCCTAACCCCCGAAAGGAGTCTTTGCAAAGACTCATATACATCAGAGACATGTTATGAAATAATGCATTAAAGTTGCATTATGGGAGGAAGTCACTCATAGCAAGAGAAATGTGTGTTTGGGTTCCACTCTGTTTGCAGTCAAAAGCTAAGATACTCACTTGGAACTGTCAGACACGCTTGGATGAGATTTCAGGGGTGTTAGCCCAGTGCCTGGCACATGGTCGTCAATATTTACTCATTGTGTAAATAATTATCCATTGCAGGAGCGCATGCATGAATACATGGGGTTGGCAGTCCATGGAGCAGGCAGGTAGAGACATGGACTGGGACATTTAAGTTGTTACTCTTACCTGACTTCATCTATTCCAATAGGTTGGTGGTTCCAGGAAAAGTGGAGTTTTGATTTAATAATTGTGAAAAAGTAAAAGAAAATCAAGTTTGAGGAGATGATGACATTGATTTAGGATATTGGTTGAGCTTTTTTTTTTTTTTTTTTAAAGATTTTATTTATTTATTTGAGAGAGAGAGAATGAGAGACAGCATGAGGGGGAGGAGAGTCAGAGGGAGAAGCAGACTCCCTGCTGAGCAGGGAGCCTGATGTGGGACTCGATCCCGGGACTCCAGGATCATGACCTGAGCCGAAGGCAGTCGCTTAACGAACTGAGCCACCCAGGCGCCCCTTTGGTTGAGCTTTAAGGCTAGAAGACTTTATTACCTCTCTAATAACCAGCTACTCCCACATGTAGATGAAGTACTGAACTACTATCCTTTATTTATTCAACTAAATATTATTGGTGATGACTTTGGTCAGGAAATATAATAGGGATCATAGAGAGATGACAAAGAAGGAGCAAAATCATAAAGAACTCGTGGTCTGGGGTGAACAGTATAATACAAGGTGACAGATGCCATAATTAAGGTATAGACTGAGTCATAGTAGGCCAAGATGGAAAGGAGTGTATGAGATATGGTGGAGCACTCCTCAGGGAAGGAAGGAATATTTTGTTACTGACATTGTTTAGGGTTGCCAGTCAGTGCATGGTGCTAATAAAAAGCAGCTGACCTCTAGTCAGTTTTATTATTGTTTTTCAATTCTCCACAGACAACTTATCCCCTTTTTGCTTGCTCCCAGGGCAGATTGCTCTCCCCCTCCCCCATCTCCCATCTTCCTTATGGCTGACACTGATTCTCACTGATGTGTGAGCAAAGTGAAAGAAGAGATTGACTTTTTCTGAGGAAGCTACAGAAAGAATAACAAGGCCAGCGGCATTTAAACTGAATTTTGAAAAGAATTAAAAGTTCACCTAGTTATCTAGAATGAAATATTATAAAATATTAATTCCCTGCTGGATTTTGGAACCCACTGTTCTGTGTGGTGTACCACTATTCATTTACCAGTATTACTTCCAGCCATAATCAGCTAAGAAGTACCAGCGCTGGGGTGCCTGGGTGTTGCAGTTGGCTGAGTGTCCGGCTCTTGGTTTCAGCTGAGGTCATGATCTCAGGGTCGTGGGTTCAAGCCCTGCATCTGGCTCTTGCTCAGTGTGGAGTCTTCCTGAGACTCTCTCTCCCTCTGCCCCTCTCCCCATGCTCTCTTTCTCTCTCTTAAATGGATAAATCTTAAAAAAGAACAAGAAGAAGAACCGCTACTATTCTTTAATGTAACAGGTCAATTATTTTGCTCACTCAGCTTTCTCACTCTTGGGAGTACCTAGTTTTGCTCCAGGAGGGAAAAGAAACCCTGTTTTCCATGCACATGGATGCAGGTTAGGTTCTCCACGAAGCTGACCCTGAGGCAGAGGTTCATGTGTAGTATGTATATGAGGAAGTGCCCGCAGAAAGGGGGAGAAAGAAGCAGGGTTTGTTGAGGCAAAAGACAAGCTGTGATGTGGGCCTAATAAACAGTTCCAGCTGATCCTGTGGGAAATTCTGGAGTTAAAATGAATGGAGTTAAAATGAAATTTGCATTTCATTGCAAATGACTGAGCCTTTATATACCAGATGGTTGTTGGATGGGAGCCACGTCAGGAAAGTATGCCCTTGGGCAAGCAGCAACACCTACCTGTAGCCAATAATGCTCTGGCCTTTCCCACCGCTTGCCCCATCATTCTAGCAAAAAGGGCCATTTGCCCTCATTTAACCATATTCTTGGCTTCTTCAGCATTTGTTCCCACTGAGAACCACACTAAAGAGCCAAGCCGCCTATCCCCCACTCCCTACGGCTCTTTTGTTTTAGAAATCTTATTTGGTTTAGATAGCTGACCATTTGGACTGCTTGTTTGTTTGTTTGTTTTTCCCTTCCTGTGCTTTAAATTTCCTCTTGAATGTTTTAAAATTCACAAATACAAAGTAAGCTCTCAAAACCCTAAACTTCAATCCTCTACCCCCAAAAAAGCAGACCCGCACTCTCTCTCTCTATCCACAGCCTTGTGGTGTGCCCGCAAGTGTGCCGTGTAATTTCCAGAACTTATAAGTAACAAACATTTTTTTTTTTTAAGTTCCTGATGTGGGGCGCCTGGGTGGCTCAGTGGGTTAAGCATCTGACTCTTGATTTCAGCTTAAGTCCTGATCTCAGGGTTGTGAGATGGAGCCCCACATCGGGCTCCACACTGGGCGTGGAGCCTGCTTAGGATTCTCTCTTTCCCTCTCCCTCTACCCCTCTCCCCATGTGCGTGCACTCTCTCTCAAAAAAAAAAAGTTTCCTGATGGTTATTGCTAAGGGTGTCTTGCAGTCATAATGAGAACACAAGGATGGGTCCAGCCACAACATTGCTTATGGAGAGGCTGAGACTGGCACAAAACACAAGATGTCAGTTCTTCCCAAGTTGACCTAGAGATTCAGTGCAATCCCAGTCAAAATCCCAACAAGTTATTTTATGGATATAGACAAACTGGCTCTAAAGTTTATATGGAAGGTGAAAGATCCAGAACAGCCAACGCAATATGAAAGGAGAAAAAAAAAGTTAGACCGATGTCACCCAACTTCAGGAATTACTCTACAGCTACAGTAATCAAGGCAGTATGGTATTGGTAAGAGAATGGAAAGATAGACCAATGAAATGGACGAGGGAGCCCAGAAATAGATATCTAAAATATACTCAACTGATCTTTGATTAAGGAGCAAAAGCAGTATAATAGTCCCCCCTTATCTGCTGGGGATACATTCCAAGACCCCAGTGGATGCCTAAAACCACAGAAAATACCAAACCTTGTATATACTACGTTTTTTCCTGTACATACCTACCTATGGTAAGGCTTAATTTATAAATTAGGCAACAGTAAGAAATTAACAACAATAATGAATAATAAAACAATTATAACCATATACTGTAATAAAAGTTATGTGAATGTGGTCTTTCTCTCTAAATATAATACTGTACTTACTCGTCTTCTTCTGGTGATAAAGTGAGATGATAAAATGCCTTCGTGACGAGATGAAGTGAGGTGAATGACATAAGCATTGTGATGTATTGTTAGGCTTCTAATGACCTTCTGACATCAGAAGAAAGATCATCTGCTTCCAGACTGTGTTTGACCACAGGTTGACTAAAACCACAGACTGTGAAACCATGGATACGGGGGAGGGTACTGCTGTACAGTATAGCAAAGGTAGTTTCTTCAACAAATTGTGCTGGAACCACTGGACATGCAAAAAATGAATTAGACACAGACATTACAGCCTTCACGAAAATTCACTCAAAATGGATCACAGTCCTAAATGTAAAATGCAAAACTATAAAGCTCCTAGAAGATCATATAGGAGAAAACCTATATGACCTTTGGGATTGTGATGCCCTTTTAGATACAACAGCAGGGACGTGATCTATGAAAGAAATAATTGCTGAGCTGGACTTGATTACAACTTACAACTTTAGTCTGTAAAAAAACAATGTCAAGAGAATGAGAAGGCAAGCCACAGACGGGAAAAATATTTACAAGACACATCTGATAAAGGACTTTTATTCAAAATATACAAGAACACTTACTAAACTCAATAAGAAACCGAACAACCTGACTTAAAAATGGACCAAATTCCCTAACAGACTCCTTACCAAAGAAGATATATGTATGGCGGGATGCCTGGGTGATTCAGTTGGTTAAGTGACTGCCTTTGGCTCAGGTCATGATCCTGGAGTCCCGGGATCGAGTCCCGCATCGGGCTCCCTGCACAGCAGGGAATCTGCTTCTCCCTCTGACCCTCCCCCCTCTCATATGCTGTCTTTCTCTCTCTCTCTCTCTCTCTCTCTCTCTCATTCTCTCTCTCAAAATAAATAAATAAAATCTTTTTTAAAAAAAAAGAAGATATATGGATGGCAAATAAGCATAACAATGGATATATGTCACTACATATTTGTTCAGATCCATAGAATATGCCACAACAAGAGTAAACTGCAGTGAACAATGGACTTTTGGTGATAATCTTGTGTCAGTGTGGGTTCATCCTTCGTAAAAAAATGTACCATTCTGGTGAGTGATGTTAATGCTGGGGGAGGCCACATATGTGTGGGGCAGGGGATATTTGGGAAATTCTGTACATTCCTCTCAATTTTGTTATAAACTTAAAAGTGCTCTAAAAAATTAAGTCCGTTTAAAATGTTTTGTTCGTTTTGTTTCTTCAAGAAGGATTATAGCACAACACCATCTCTCCTTGCAGGAGAAACACAGGGATCAGGGCAGAACACTTCCCCATTTGTGACATCTAGTGGCTCTGCATCTGAATGACAACCTCTTAGAGAAGGAAAATTTGGCAAAGTCAACAGTGGCTCTGCCTGGGTTTTACCAGTTCCTGAAAAAACACGAAAGCACTCCTAATTCCCCAGACAAGTTCGGCAGTGTTCTAGTTTCACAGCCAAGTAGATGAAAATATAAGATGTTTGTCTGTCTGCCGAGTATTTATTTGGATTTAAGAAAGTACAAAAGCCAAAGTACACCAAAGCTAGAAAATAATAATGGTAGGGAAGAATGGAAAACCCGGTTCCCATCCTCAAGCTATTCCTTAGCACGAGAAAGGCCATTAAAGAGCCAGCTATCCTCCATAGCAGCATCTTGCATAGTAGTGGGAGGAAATGTGCAGAATGGAACTTCAGGATAAATGGTTGATGTCTTCATGGGGACTAGGAAAGAACTGGGAAATCGACCCAATCTTTAATCATTTCTGCGACCATGTTGACTTGGCTAGTTGGTATCCTCTTTGTGCTTTTGCATATGTTATCTCCCTAAATTTAGACCCCACAACAACTCTAGAAGGCAGGTGTTTTACTTTCTTGTTTTGGTAAGTGAGAACACAAAGTCTCAGAAAGTCTGTACCTTGCCCTAATTATAGCTAGAAAGGAGCATTGTTGACAACTGATTCCATGTCTCTTTGGCTTCAGGAGTCCATATTTCTTCTATATCACATTCACCCAGATTATAGTTTTCATAAACTAATATTCTTTGTTTTTCCACCAGTATTTTCCACTTTTCTTGCCCCCCTCCCCTGTAACAAATATTCTGGGTTTATTGCTTCAGGGGAGGGAGGGATGTGGGGAGACAGAAAGCTGTGAACGCCAGCAAACATTTGGGGTATTGTATTCCAAAGGTCTGAGTTAGGAAGTTAGAGGACTCAGGGCATAGATGAAGAGCATAGGAAGAGTGCCAAGAATTGAGGTGAAGGGAACTGGATCTACTTCTTTTTCTTGCAGAGGTGGGATAAATTTGAGACAAGACAGGTGTGCACTGGAAAGAGAGGCCCCAAAGCTTCTTCCCTGGCAGAGCCATCATGATAAGAGGCACTCACTGTGGAAATGTCTGAAACACCTCAACTGAATGTATATGAGTATAAACCACCTGTCTGAGAGTCTCTCACCCTGTAGTAAGTAGGAAGCGCTAGAACTATCCAATCTGTAGGGGCCAAGGTCACAGAAACAAGGCATGTCCCAGACAACCGGGTTATACAGACACATACTCAGCGCAGTTTACACACAGTCCTGGAAGGCATGGGGAAACTAAATGGACTGGGTTTAAGGGTTATCCCCCCTGCAAGAACTGAAGGACAAAATAAACTTCATGTTGGATTGCAGAGAAATAAAATTATATTTAATAGCCACCTTGTATTAGCTTCCCAGGACTGTTATAATGAACTGCCATAAAGCGGGGGGCTTCAAACAATGGAAATGTATTCTCTCAGTTCTGGAGGCTAGAAGCACAAAATGACGGTGGCAGCAGGGCTATGCTCCCTCTGTAAACTATAGGGAAAACTCCCTTTTGGCCTCCTCATGGCTTCTGGTGTTTACCAGTATACAGGAGGAAAAGCAATTTTCCCTTTGCCCTTCTGGGTTCTTGCTGAGAGCCCATTATGATAAAAGACAGAGTAACAGGAGAGAATCACACAGAAGTTTAATAACATGTGTACATGGGAGACACCCAGGAAAACTGAGTAACTTCCCCAAATGATCCAAGCTACACCCTTAAATACCATCTCCAGCTCAAGACAAAAGAAGATGTTGGGGCAGGGCAGTTATGAGAGGTGACGAGGCAAAGCACAGTAAACAAAGTGAGCGTGGCTATGCAGATTGAAGTCCTTGCTTTCTCCACTGGTAAGAGTTTCTAGAGATTTGGTTATCCTCCTCTTTCTGGTACAGACAGGAAGACACTCTAGAAGTGGAGATTGCCCTTGTAAATGTCTCTTACAGAAGGGTAGCTTTGACTCAGCCTTCAGAGAGTGTGTCTGCTATTTCTTAAAATTAATTAGCCTAATATTTTCACAGATTCTAGGAGTTAGGGCTTGAAGATATCTTTTTGAGGGTCACACTTCAATACACCGCACACCTGAGTCTGTGGTGTGGGGTTCATACCTGCTACACACGTGAGTTTGGTGTGAAGGAGGTGCCACCGTGCAGGGTTAAAAGCATAGATGTCCAGGGGCTGGTCCTGGCCAAATGTTGACATAACATAGGACCTTGAGCAAGGCAATTAGCCTCTAGGGGTCTTGATTCCCTCATCTCTATGGTGGAGATTCTTTCTAGCACTAATGGTTGATTCTACAGGCCCAGTGTGGAGGAGTAGATGAATCCTCCCCCCATGTCCCAGACACAGTGTGGTTTAAGAGGTATCACAAGACTCTCCTGGTCCAAGAACACTACCCTGCACCTTATGATCCTTCCTTCCTGGTCTGCTTTTCTCACTATTAGGGTCACCGAGGTATCGAATGACAAACAAATACCTTGTCAATTGAGGGCCACTGCAAGGATCATCTTGATTCTGGAAAACCAACAATTCTATTGACAACAGGATTCAGTTTTGAAATGCTGAAACTACAGGGAGACTTGCTTTGTGGCGGGGGGGGGGGGGTGGTCAAGCTACATGGTTGCCAAGGGAAACTAGGACATGATTTAGAGAAAACACTGGGCTTAGGGTCTGCATGATTCCTTTCTTATAACTGCAAATGCATTCTCAAAGGAAAGCAATGACAGAGGAGAGCCAAAAGCCGAGGAAGGCAGGCCAGCCCAGACTGCACTGTTACTCATTTCCGGGGAGAGCTCCTGAGCTGCTCAAGTGGGCTGGCCCCCAGCCTGCAGCAAGAGGCAGGCAACCGAGATGTCTCACTTGGTCACAAGGAGACAATCTCAAGGATTTCCACAGCCAAAGCTCCAGGAATTTTCAGTGGCAGAGACCCGGCTGAAATCTGGGCTGCTTTTCCAGTGCCTAAAAGCTCTGCGGGCAACGAGCAGCACTGAGAAAGAAGGTGGCATCTGAGAACCGTGGCCAGGAGCTTTGAGTTCTGCAATCAGAGAGGCTGCCTGGAGGCCATGTTAACTAGCTGCGTGACTTCAGGCAAGTTATCATCTTCTCTAAGCCTCAGGTAAAATAAAGATTATTATCCTACAGCCTATCTAGACATGTAGTTGTGACACGATGTAGGTCAAGTGCTTCCTAGAAGCACAAGGGAAGTAGCCAGTTAATGTTACTTACATTTCAGACGCAGAACCAAAGCTACAGGATACTAAAAATTAAGTGTATTAAGTCCACAAAGCTAAACATATATCTCTGAGGTAAGAATCCAGGGTTGCTGACTCCTTAGTTCTTCCACAAAATAATACAGAAATGAAAAAGGGAAAGCCAGGCACACTTTATTTATTTAATAGTTATCATCGTGTTTACCCCATGCCAGGTGCTATTCTAGGCACTTCATAAATACTAAATTATTTAAGCCTCATAACAACTGATGAAAGCACAATTATCGTCAGGTTGTAAATGAAGACAATAAACACAGGAGGGTGAGTGACTTGCCCAAAGTCGCCCAGGGTCAGCGGGGACTGTGCTGTATCTTGGGGATCTGAGGCAAATTAAAAAAAAAAAAAAAAAAAAGAATATCATTATATTTAGACCATTTCTCTAGAAACTCATTAACTAAAACATATTGTTCTTTTTATTTTTTTATTTTTTATCTTTTTTTTTAAAGATTTTATTCATTTATTTGACAGAGAGAGGGAGACACAGTGAGAGAGTGAACAAGAGCAGGGGGAGTGGGGGAGGGAGCAGCAGCCTGTGGAACATAAACTGATAGTGCACCCAGCTGCTAGCAGTCCCACAAATGGCAAATGGAGTTCTGTGAGACGGCTTATCTTCCCCAAGACAAGCCTTACAGAATTTACTTCATAACCCACATTGTTAGCCTCCAAATTTCTAAATTAATTATTTAAAAATTAATCACAAATGTTCTAAACATCTAAAACAAAGCATAGCAAGCATAAATTAATCTATATTTGATGACTGTGGTCTCATCTATGACTTTCTGTATCTGTCCTACACTGTGATTTCAAGGTTCACAGCCCCTGAAACCTCAAACACCCTAATAAAAAAGACTCTGATGGGCTCCAGAACTGTGCACTTGGCCCAGGGCAGAGCAAAAGAAAGTCATCAGCCAGCAAAGAGATGGACTCTCATAAATTTGAAAGACAAAGCAAAAGGTGAGCTGTGGAACGCTGGTGTAATGCAAGGGAAGAATTCAGGTTATTCCCAAATGCCTGGCAAGAGTTACAGCTGGAGCAGGGAGCCTGGGGAGAACCACGTCCTTTACTGAGATAAAGAACTTGGGAAGAGGGGGAGGTCATCATACAGCACAAAAATAGTTCAGCTTTAGACATACTAAATTTGGAAATCCTGTGAGTCATCCAAGTGGAGATCTTTAGTAGACCATTAGACCTAAGTTGTGAAGCTTAGAAATGGGGCCTGGTCTGGGAATATAAACCTGAAAGTTTCCAGCATATTGTGGCAGTCGTCAGATTTCAATGAGATGACCTACGAAGGGGTGATGGAGTGAGGAGAAGAGAACATTCATCAGAGGGCATGAGGGACCCCAACATTCAGGGCTGGGTAAAGGAGAATTAAGTCAACAAAGAAGACTAAGAAAAAATGGTCACAGAGGTGGAAGGAATTCCAAGGGTGTATGGCAAGAAAGCCAAAGACGGAAATTGGTCAGCTGTGTCGAATGCTACTAAGTGGAACGAGGACAGAGAATCCACTGGAGCAGCACGACGGACGTCATGGGTGATCCCAGGAGGACAGCTTCACAGGAAGAGTGGGACGCAAATTACATCACAGTGAGTTAAAGAGTAACAGGGAGCTGGTATCCGCCATGGCAGAGTGTCTGGGATTGTGTGGGATTCATGCTATGACTGGAATGGCAAGAAGAACTGGATAAAATACGCAAACCAATGGCTCGAGAGAGCCAGCAATCCAGGTGCTGTCAGCCTTGAGAGAAGAAAGCGTAGAGAGGGAGCTCCACATTCTCCCTGGCTTTTTCTCTGAGGTAGTCTTCCACATTCAAGCGTGGGGAGATAGGGCCCCTGTAGAAAGGGGCTGTCTGGCAGGGGTCAGGTACGCCAGAAGCAATTTCTGGACAGTGAGAGAAATTCAGAAAAGGGGCCCAGAAACCGATCTACGTTATTTCCCCCAAACTGTTGGACAGTGTCTAAGCTGTGCATGAGTCCAGTGAGATTCTGCCACACCAGATGAAAACAGCAGCTGGAAAGATGAAAATCTGATCACAGATTTCAGCCACACGCCGTACTGAGAAAACAGAGGTTAGAATTTAAGCCTTACCAAGGAGGAGATGCATCGGTAACTGTTTTAAAATTTTAATCAAGGCTTCAGAAGGGGCATGCCTTAGTAGCAAGGGGAACCCACAAGAAATAAGGTCAAATAAGGTAAAAAAAATTTAGCAGTCTAGCCCTAAGAAAGCCTAAGATCACACCTCAGCAGGATCTGCCTGCCTGCCAAAAACAAACAAAAAACCAGCTTTTTTTTTTAAAGAAATCACAGAGCCGCTATAGTTCTTTTTTTAATCCACAATATCCAAACTTATGAGGCATGCTAATATACAGGATATGCTAGGTTTGATAAAAACCAAGGGAGGGCAAAGAAGATCCACCTGTAATTCACATATTAGAGGAAAAAGTTGGTCAAAGAGTAGAAAAGACTGAGAATTAAGCAAAAAAATTGGAACACATAAAAAAATCAAGTGGACATTTTAGAATGGAAAAATACACTATTTGAAATTAGGAAACCATTGGGTAGGCCCCACCTTCATATACCATTGCATTGAGAGTTAGGGCTTCAACATAGGAATTTGAGGCGGCGGTGGGGGGGTGGCGCAAACATTCAGCCCATAACACCTGCTGTGTGCACTGTGCAAATAGAAGAATTGAGACTGAAGGACAGGTCTGTCTGATGCCAGATTTAATGATTGCTCTTTTTGCCAGGACTGTGCTGCACCCCTCCTCACCCACTGGTTCCCACTCCAAAGCTAATATATCCTCTATATTCTGCCATAAAGGCAAGCAAATTACAGCCTGGGGCCCAAATCTAGCCTGCCATTTGGTTTTGTAAGTACATTTTTACTGGAGCCCAGCTGTGCATATGTGTTTCTGCTCTATCTATTGCTGTTCTCACACCATCGCGGCAGTGTTGAGTATTTGCAACAGACTGCATATGGCCGGAGAGGCTAACGGTATTTACTCTCTGCTCCTTCACCAAAAAAAATGCTTGCCGACTCGTGCCCTAGCTCACTGTAAAAAGGAATTTGACTTTGGCAATTTATGAAACTACTACTGCTATTAATTTCTTCATTAACTGCTTAAGCACCATAAATTTATCCCTCCTTAATATAAAGTGAGTGATGATGCTGATGCCCTGGGAGAGAAGATAGTGGTCGGTGCTCGGAATCAGAGGTAGTACAGCATCAGCCATAAGGACCAATGTACATAACTCATTTTCGACCGAGAGGACTAAAAAGGTCTCCGAGGATAGAATCCTTTAAGAATGGGGA
Source organism: Zalophus californianus (assembly GCF_009762305.2). NCBI lineage: Eukaryota > Metazoa > Chordata > Mammalia > Carnivora > Otariidae > Zalophus > Zalophus californianus. The sequence goes on along the minus strand of NC_045599.1, from coordinate 63,398,931 downwards.
GGTGATTCGAGAGACATCATCATGTACCCACACTGTGGATCCACCATCTCTCTCAGAATAAAACCCAAAGGTCTAGCTCTGTATCATCTCTGATCTTTTTCCTATTGCCCTACTCTCCCCACTGCTTGCTCATTCCAGTCCGTGCACACTGGCCGCCTTGCTGTTGCCCACTGTCCTCCAGGAATCCCCCATCTTAGAGCCTTTGTGCTCCCTCAGCATGGAACACTATTTCTTCTGATAGCACTGTAGCTAAGTGCCTCATCTCTTTCGAGTTTTTGACCCAGACATCATTGACACATTGCAGCCAGCTCGCCTGCCCCCACTGCACTCCCTATTATTTTCCCCAAAGTTATTATCACTTTCCCTACCTTGCCATGTACTCAGTTATGTTTATTTTTATTGTGTGTCTACACCCTAATAGGACCTAAGCTCTATCAGGGCAGGAATTATGGGCATTTTTGTTTTTGTCTACTGATGCTTCCAAAATCACCTAGAACAGCGATTGAAACATTGTTCTTGCCTATCATATATTTATATATATCTTGAATGAATGAGTGTACATTCACATTTTGTTCCAGGGTCCCAGAAATACTTTTAGATCCATTTATTAAAATAAGTTTACTTATTGATTGATTGATTGATTGATTGAGAGGGAGGGAGAGTGAGAGAAAGAAAGAGGAAGGAAAGAGGGAGAGAGAGAATCTTAAGCAGTCTCCAACCCCAGTACAGAGCCTGACACGGAGCTCGATCTCAGGATGAAGAGTTCATGACCTGAGCTGAAATCAAGAGTCAGACGCTTAACCAACTGAGTCATCCAGGTACCCCTAGGTCAATTTAGAACTATCAATTTAGGATTGGCCCATGTAAGCTTGACTGAGAAAATAATTTTTCCTTTCCTCTCTTGCCATAATTCTCCCTTTGTTTCCTGCCCAATAATAGCAAGTATCTCCCAGAGATTTCTGATGAATGAGATTTTCACAAGTCAAGCCTTCTAAGCAGCTTATTAACCAAAATATTTTAATGAAGCTTTTAATCCAAGTTAGCACCTAAATGCTAGATGCCAACGTCAGGTCATTGTGGTTAACCTAGTAGTATGGAAGAGAATCTTTTGATATTCTGTTCACATCTTTTTTTTAAATAAAGATTTTTATTTTTATTTATTTGAGAGTGACAGAGATAGCACAGGCGGGGAGGAGAGGGAGAAGCAGGGAGCCCGACGTGGGGCTTGATCCCAGGACCCTGGGATCGTGACCTGAGCAGAAGGCAGATGCTTAGCTAACTGAGCCACCCAGGTGTTCCTGATATTCTGTTTACATCTAAAATCCAAATTATGTTATAAAAAAGTTCACTAGTTGATATCCTCCACTTATATTAGAACTAGTTGTTCAGTCTAAATTAGATTTTTTCCCTCCTTCCAGGGTATCATTATGTCCTTTCTGCCTTATAAATATAATTAAAAAATACATTAAAAGTATCCATACACAACTTCTTGGAGCCAGATTAGGTCTGAATGCAGAAACTGGCATCACATATCAGAACAATTACCAACAGCAAGGTCTTTTTGTTCTTTATTTTGATGACACAAAGGATTAAATAACAATTTTCTATGCTATAATAAATTTATCCATTTTCAGCCTTTTAACGGATGGAGAAAATTTGTTTTGTTCTAAATGAAAATAGAAAGTATAAGTACTGGTAGATGACTTCATATCTAATTATCCACATCTTAGTTTGTAGAAGGGCAATTCCAGGATATTTAAGTTGAAATATCTTGCCTAGAAATCAATGTAATAAATAGAAGCCTGATTTTTCTATAGAAAATACTTTTTTTAAAACCATATTCCACATTCCAAGTATAGATCTATTGGATAAATTTCTACATCTATTCAATTTTAGCATTTAAATATATTTCCACGGTGGGAGGTAGGGGCACTCTTCTTACAACAAAAACTTTTGTGTTGACTCTCAGAACAATTAAATTCTTGCAGAGATTAACTTAGTGTGTTTCATTTCTAGCCCTGAAATTAGAAACAGTCTGTCTGGTTTAGGGAAAGATTAGCAAGAATTGTTCAAAGTACCATGTAAGGTCCAGTCACATGTTGGATTTGGGGTCTCCCAGAAACATCAACTCTGGGATCTGCCCTGGTTCCCCAACCAACCAGATCTGAAACAACAAAGATGAGTGCTCGGACAAGAGCAAGGAAATGCTAAATACACCCCTCTAAGTTTGCATCCATACAACTCCCAATATCATGCATGGTACCCCAAGATGAAAGCATACTGATTTAGGTATCAAGGATCTGGGATACAAATGGAGAATAAACACAATAATCTGCATGACTTGCCTTTATTGAGACACTCTCCATTTGTTAAAGTCCATAAAACGTACAATCATTTGGAGCCATAAGGATCACATATGTGGAATCATTTAGTTTCCACCAAGACAGAGAAATGAGGACCAGGTTTACTCTTTGGTTTTAAACCACAACTAAACGACAACAAAACGGATAGAATCTATGAAACAGTGGTTTTCAGATACTGAATGACAGGCAACACCTGACAATAGCCCCTAAGAGAGGAAAAACAAATGAGACAACTAAAAAGATGCCTTTCCACCTGTATGGCCGAAAAGTGGAAATAATTCACCACCTCCAGGAAAATATGTTCAATCATCCTTTCATTTTTCAGAATATGTAAAAGAATCCATTTATTTCACAAATAGTCATTGAGTCCCTAGTATGTAACCGTTATAGCCTCTCACAACCAGTAAGGAAGACAAGCAAGACACAAATCAACAATGAAATAAGTAACATCATTTCAGCTGAGAAAGAACCTAAAGTAAACAATAAAACAGTAATGATTCATAGGGACTGAGGACAAAGTATGTGCCTATTTAGACATGATAATCCTAAAAGTCATTTTTAAGAGGTCATTTGAGCTGAGAGACCTGAAAAGTGAGTGGAGAGCTAGAGAACAAACATTCTGGATATGGAAAACATGACATCGAAAGCCCATGAGATGAGAATGAGATTGAGACAGAAGAGCTAGTGAATGAAGGGAACCTGCTAGAAAATGAGTCCAGAATGGCAGGTATTTTATTCTAAGTGGATTTACTTTATTTATTTATTTTATTTTTTTAAAGATTTTATTTATTTGACAGAGAGAGAGAAGCGAGACACAGCGAGAGAAGAACACAAGCAGGGGGAGTAGGAGAGGGAGAAGCAGGCTTCCCGCCGAGTAGGGAGCCCGATGCGGGGCTCGATCCCAGGACCCTGGGATCATGACCTGAGCCGAAGGCAGATGCCTAATGACTGAGCCACCCAGGAGCCCTAAGTGGATTTACTTTAAATCTGAGAATGTTTCAAGCAGGTGAATAACATGATTAAATTTCAATAAAAAACAATTCACCTGACTTCTGGGTGGAGAATGGATTATACCAGGTTAAGAGTGAATACAAAGAGCCAACATAGAAGGCAATTTGAGGAACAGGGCAAGTAATGATGGTGGACCAGAGTGGGAGCTGTAGGTGTGGGGAGAAGCAACTGAATTCAGAATACAAATTTATATTAAAATATTTCCTACACTGCAGATACTGTTCAAAGTACTTTCATGTAATAGCTCATTTGATACTACAACAACCATATGATGTGGGCACAATAAACATCCCCATTTTACAGATGAGCAAACTAAGGCACAGAGTAGTTAAGTAACTTGTCAAATATTACAGGCTAATAAGAGGTGAAGCCTGGATTTGACCTCAGGGGTCTGGCACTAGAGTTCCCATCTCTTTACCATTACATGATGTTGTAGAAACTACAGGAACTGCCAATCTCTCACCTCAATCACATTGGCTTTCTTTTGGTTTCTCAAAGAGGTCATGGTGTTTTTATTCCCCTGGTGCCTTCATATGGGCTTGTTTTCTTAACCTGAAATGCATCCCCACCAGACTTTATGTTCTGCTTTACTCCTCCCTTCTTATCCTTCACACCTTCCCTCAGCTTCAATGTCACCTCCATATGGTGGGCTTTTCATCCTATCTAGAGTTCCCTCCCTCCACTGTTTTCCTTTTTATTACACTACTGTTTCTGCCTTCATAATCTTTTACTACAATCTATAGCTTACATGTATTTGCGTTATTATTCATCCAGTGTCCTTCTTCAACAACCGCATGACAGACTCCATGACACCAGGGACAATGTGTGTTTCATTACAGTATTTTTCGGCACCTAACACAGTGTCGGAAACAGAGCCATCACTCAGTAAGCATTGAATGAAAAAAACAGAAAATGTTTTGAAACCTAGCTTTTGAACAGACAGGTAATGAGGAAGAGGGAGAAAGAGCATATTGAGAAACAGTTCTGTAAAACAGGTCACACTTTGCTCAATGTTCAGAAGAATCACATATAAGGAGATAGTCATTCCTTCATTCAACAAATATTATTGGCTGCTTCATAAAGGTCAAGTGTCCTTGGATCACTGGGGGTGAATGCAGTAGTAAACAAAACAGACAAAAATACCTGCCCTCATGGGCCATACAATCTAGTGGGAGGTAATAAACAAAATCGATAAATAATAGGCTAAAAATGAAAAATAAATCAAAGAAGGGGCCAAGGAGTGTTGAGCAAGGGAGTTGGGATTTTAAATAGATGTTCAGTGAAGTCTTCCTTGAAAAGGTGACATTTTGGGGCACCTGGGTGGCTTAGTCATTAAGCATCTGCCTTCGAGTCAGGTCATGATCCCAGGGTCCTGGGATCGAGCCCCGCATCGGGCTCCCTGCTCCACGGGAGGCCTGCTTCTCCCTCTCCCACTCCCCCTGTTTGTGTTCCCTCTCTCGCTGTGTCTCTCTCTGTCAAATAAATAAATAAAATCTTTAAAAAAAAAAAAAGGTGACATTTTAATACAGATCTGAAGGAGATGAGAGAACAAGTCAAGCAGGTATCTGGAGGCGGAGAGGTCCAAGCAAAAAAAAAAAAAAAAAAAAAAAAGCAAGTGTAAAGCATTAAGATGGGAGCGGACTCAGTGTGCTTTAAGGAAAAGCAAGAAGACCAGTATGGCTGGAGCTGACAACGTGCGGGAGAGCAGTAGAAAAAGGAATTAGAGAGGTATTATCAAGGCAGGTATACAAACATCCTACACAAATTTGGCCCATTTGTGGGATACTTTAGAGAGATATGGGGAGCTGCTGGAGGATATTCAATAGTGGAATGGCATAGTCTGACTTGGGTTTTAACAGGGTTATTCTAGCTGCTCTGATAAGATTGAACCAAAGTGGAGCCAGGATGGACCTGTGCGTCCAGATAGTAGGCTATTGCTTAGTCCAGGCAATAGATAACAGTGGCTTGGACCAGCATGGTAGCAATGGAGGTGCTGAGATAGGAAAGACAACAGAGAGAGGAGATAGAAGGGCAGAGCAGGAGTTTGTATTTGGACATGTTACGTTTGAGATGTCTATTAACATTCAAGTGGAGATGTAGGATGGGCAACGGTCTATGTGAGTCTGGACTTCAAGGACAACTAGGCTGAGTCATAAATAAACACCTGACATTTACAGTCACAGGAGGCTGGGTGAGATTAACAAAAGAAAGTGTATAAGCAGGAAAGATGTAGATGAACCAACAAAGAAGGGAGATGCCCAAGGAGTAGAAGAAAAAACAGAAGAATGTGATTCCTGGACATCAAATGCAGACAGTGCTTACAGGGGAAGTCTAAATGAATGATCAACTGGGTCAAATGTTACTGGCATAAAACACAACCATTGTGTCCTCCTTGGCCAGGGGTCCTTTGGAAAACCTTGTCTTTATCAATTTTTTGTTTGTTTTTAAATACTAGAAAGATTATCTATCATCTATCTATCATCTATATCTATCTATCTATCTATCTATCATCTATCTAGGATAGTCAACAAGAAGGTCCAGGGGCAGAAAGATATATTGTTTCTATCTATATTTATAGCTACAAATCTTTACAACTCTGGTAGGTTTGTTTTCATGACAACTATAATAGCCTTATAGATTGTTGCTCTTGTAGGAAATGAAATACCAGTGGTTAGGGTTCTAAAGCCTCCATAAGGATGTTAATGGTCTAGAACTGGATTTTGCTACCAATCCCCCAATGCAGATAGATGTCAGAGGAAGTTAGGGCTGTTATTTTCACAGCAGTATGGCGTATTTGTACAGGAGAAGTGCATACTACAGAATTCTGGAATCTTTTCTGTAATTCATAGACATAACGTTTAGCAATAGTGATTACTTAGACTATACTTTTAGAAATCTGCACATTTTTTCTGCTCTTCTACAAGATGCATCATTATAAATGATGCTACGCAGGATCCAAGGTCTCAGATGGACAATTTCAGAAGGAAAAACAGGAAGAAAATTTATAGATACAGATACAGATATAGATATATAATTTATATTATATGCAAATATTTGTTATATAATATATATTATTTAGTTACATTTTTATTATATTTACTTCAATGTGTACATCCCATTGCTCTAATTAGACATTTTTCCATTTAGAAAACAATCAGGTGTGCGACGCCTGGGTGGCTCAGTTGGTTAAGCATCTGACTCTTGATTTTGGCTCAGGTCATGATCTCAGGGTTGTGAGATCAGGCCCCGTGTTGGGCTTCACACTGGGTATGGAGTCTGCTTAAGATTCCCCCTCTCCCTCTGCCCCTCCCCCCCTAAAATTTTAGAAAATAACCAAGTGATCAAATTTTATAAGATAATAACATCCCATTTGAAACTAAAATCCAATTTCATATTCTTTTAGAAGAGTCACCATTTCCACCGAGTTTTGCATTGGCAACATCAGAGTATTAATTCAGTAAAGAAGATTAGATATTAATATAAGTATGCAATAGATCATGTGCTTTATTTCTTGGATTCAGAGCTTTGTTCTGCTTTTTATTCCAAGTACATGAGGTGAGTGCAGATAAAATAAAATTAAACATATTTTTAAATAAAATTAATTTAAACTAAATGAAAATAGATATATTAGCATGCCCTAATTAATGCCAAATGACAAAAAATAATTTTTGCAGGCTAACTTGAAATGAGCTTTTTTGGACCCATGTTAATTATCTGTAGTCTCAATTTTATTTTTAACCACTAACTGCTGGGGCTGACTTCAATTGGCTTCATTTGTGTTTTAAATAATTAGTATTTAATAATGTATTATGCATTACAGGGATATTCACAGAGAACCCAAGTTTCAATTACCTGCCACTTCAAATTACAGGCTCCCAGTAATTAGCTTCTGCCACATAACCCATAATGGAACAGATCGAAGTTAATAGAAAGGAGGAGCAAAACTATATAGCCAGTTTGGCATGAGTAGATTTCAAAATGAACCAATTTGTGTACCTTTTAATGTATTTCTCTGCAGGAATTAAAAAGCTGTCTGGCTAACCTTTCCGAGCCTCCCTCATTTGTAATAAAAGAGATAATTATGAGGATAGTATCTGCCTCGTAGGGATTACTTATTCACCTATCCAGAGAGAGGCATATAGTTGAGATGTCAGAATTTCATCAGCTATAGTACATAGTACTATATTTAGAATAAAGTCTGAAGTCCTCATGTGACCTGTGAGGCTTTTTATCAAGGGTTCACAAACCTGACTGGACAGTAGTATCAGCTGGGGGCGGGGGGGGGCGTCCCCTTAGATTCTGTGAGAGCAGGGTATGGGGAGGTGAGAAGGCTGGAGAGGGCTGGAGGTGGCTAGCCTCAGTATGCTTTATAAGTGTGCCCGGTGTGGGCAGGTTTGAGAACCCTTGTCCCACATGATCGTGTCTGGAGCTACATTGCCTGCAAGCTTATAAGAAATGCAAGTTATCAGGCCCCACATTAGACCAACTGAATCAGAAGCTGAGAGTGAGACACAATGATCTATGTTTTAGTAAACACTCTGGCAGATTTTGATACACACTGAAGGATGAGAACCAGCGCTACCAGGTCATGCCATTCCAAGTGTGTTTTACTTTCCTTCCGGCAACATCAGCACCGCCTGGGAGCTTGTTGGACATGCAGAATCTCAGACCTATCCCAGACCTCCTGAAGCCGAATCTGCATTTGAACAAAATCCCCAGGTGATAGGTAGTAACATGAAAGTTTGAGAAGCACTACTCTGACATAATGGCTCTCAACCTTGGCTTGCAAATTGGAAGAATCTGGAGAAGCTGTAAAAATTACAGATGGCTGGTAAGCTGAGCAGGGAGCTCCTGGGTCTCCTATTTCAACAAAGAAAGCTCCACTTTCATCATTTTGCGATAAGCTCCCCTTGTAAGAAGCGCTCTGCTACAACTAAATGCTTTGGGCTTCATCTACCCCCATTTCCCTAGAACACCCTCACGATGGCTGAAATAACTTAATTAGTACAACTCTTGCTTCTGTCTATGCTCCGAGAGCTTCATAGTATCCCTAGCTCCCAAAGCAGCCTCTGATTCTTTCTGGGTGTCTCGACACTCCCATGAAGCCCACACTGTGCCAGAGCCACTCTATTTACCCTGCCCTTCTCCCCTTAACTGTGGGTCTCATGTTGTCCCTTTTAGCTTAAAGCCATGGCACTGCCTAAGCCTTGGTTTCAGAGTCTCAAAAAAAAAGTTGCTCTGCTCCCATGGTAGGCATAGATGGGGTAGGTCCCTGTCCTCCCCACTTCCTCACCAAGAACAGAAAGGAAAAACCTTTCCCTTTAGTTTTCAGTGAAATGAAAATCCCCATAGCAATGTACACGATTTCCAAGAATTATCTCTTCAGGGTGTATCAGACACCACCAGATCCTAACCCCCAGTTCAGGTCATGGTAGGAGCAGCTATATATTGTGAGCCAACAGAGTCCTCTTGGAGCCAAGCCTCAAGAAGCCCCTTACGGAATCGATGGAGATGCCGGAGCCCAAGTTTCTACACAGGCTGCTCTCAGGCAGATCTGCTTTCTGCCACTGTCGTCTGTGGTCTGACAATCCCTCCTCCCTCGCACCCTCTGGGGAGTTAACTTAGGATCTTTCTGCGGTGTTCCAGATACGAAGGGGGCTTTCCCATCTGCTTGGAGACTTAAGTACAGTTTCCAGCTCCCAGGCAAGGAACTGGCAGATGTAAATACAGAAAGTTTGGCCAAAACGCTGTTTGGCACCACGTCAGTACATTGTAAATCAACTTACAAGATGGCAGAAGACACGACTTTAAAAGAAGTATTTGAGGCAATGTTTTCAAGAAGGTCCTTATTTACCACAGAATTATTACAAACTCCTTGTTGCTTGAAAACAAATCTTCCTTCCTACACTCAAACATTTATCTTCATTCTGAACTCACAGGCTATTTCTAGTTTCCAGCAAAATTTGTTTTGCTCCAAAATGTCTTTAATCGTGAAGGAGATAATATATATTTTCAGTGTGTCAGTATAGATGTAGGATGTTCTCACATCATTTCTGGAAAGCTGAAAACTTTGAAGCTTTTCAGGACCAACTACTGAAAACCAGAAGTACCTTCCTTGCTCTATTGTCATAACAATGTAATAAAGTCTGCAATGAATCGAAGAAAGTCAGTAGAATTGTTCCTGGGTTATAGTCCCTGCTCAAAAAATACTTGTTGAATGAATGAAAAAATTGGTGTACAAATGAATCAATTTCTGCTTTTACGTTGGTAGCCTGAACCTAAAGAGTTCTAAGAACTAAGAGTTATGTAAACTTGGAGCACATTATTTCCCTAATTATTTTTGCTACATTTTCTTTGAAAGTAAAAGGTCGGATATTTTATTTGATGTCTATTTTCACTTCAAAAATTCACATATTCACATACTTACATAAACATTCTCAGGACACGTGGTAAAGGTATACCAGTACTTGACTATTGTGCGTGCTGGGATGTGGGTTCTACTGGCAAATTTCCTCCAATACTTTCTGGATCTCTGGGATCAAGTTAAATGGTTATACGGAGATTTGCCCACATCTTCCTGGAAAGCAGATTCTGGTTCTGTTCTAATGACAAATATTTCCTTAGGCTAAAAAGGCAAGCGTGAAAGTCACAACATACTGATCTCCAGCAAGAAATGACACTGACAACATAAGCTTATATAGACATGAATTGCACCTGTATTTTTCTAAACATTCATTCCTGTGATAGTCTAGAAATCCCAATAGTCCATATAATCCTCATCTGCTAAACTATTCAGCCACTAACCTTAGGTGGCCGACAAACCATGAATGGCATATTCCTGGAGCAGAACGGTGAGAGAGAGACAAACAGCCTGACATTTTTCTTCTTTTGTCCTCAGCTTCTGAAGCTACTGGTTAATAGAACTGCTCAATGAATAAAACATAAGTTCTTGATGGCACCTGTGGCAAGGAGGTAATGAGTTTCTGTCTTAGTTTCAGTGTGGTGTTAACATCATCCCACTGACCTTAATTTCAACAGGCTCCCCCCTCTACCTAAGGAGTAACAACCAAATGTATTAACGAGCTCCAGAGTCGGACTTCGTGGGTGTACATACTATCTTACGCACTAAGTGACATGGGGCTGTCGCTGTAACCTCCCTGTGCCTGTTTCTCCATCAGTAAGTTGGAACGGCAATAACATCAATGTGAATATTAAGGAAGGTGGTTTAGTCATCCATTTAACAAATGTTTATCGAATGCCCACTGCATGCCAGGTACTATGCAGAACAGAGTGATGATCAAGACAGAAAAGAAAGTCCCTGTGCTCACGGAGCTTACATTCTTGTGAGGAAAAAAAAAAAAAGATGGAAATACACTTAGAAGAGTGACTGGCACCCAATAAATAGTGCCTTCTGCACTTAGTTATTGAGCACTCTTTGGGGCCATGGGGTTAAAAATAGTGATCTCAAGCAAATACTCTCTTGAACCTTTTCTTTCCTAGTTATGCTTTTCTGTATTTTCCAACACATTTACAATGAGCACTGGTTACTTAGGTAGTAAATTAACAACAACGACAAAAGAGCAATGACATAATTTAACGAATACCTCATGGTGTCTGCTGGAGAGAGCTATGGTTCTGGTAACGATTCCATGAACATTCACTGCCCAGTCTCTTTTCAGCCCAAATGCGTACTTTCCGTCCCATTCATTCTGTTACTTCAGCATCTCTCATCCTTTGGTCTAGTCTAGTCTCTATCCTGAACCTCCTCCTTTGTGGATGGACAGGACTGTTATTTTTGTGTTTTCAAGCCTGCATTTAATAATAATAATAAAAAAAATCACTCCAAATCTTTTTCATCCTCGTACACAGAAATTCCCAAGCAACTATTTGCCCTATTGCTAGTGAGCTTCAACTATTTCTTGGTTTTTCAGGGGAACCGCCTTCTCTCTCTTCAGCATGAATGCTTTGTAGTATTTCTGTTTTCCCTAACTGTGGATGCTAAATGTTATAATTAATATTTTTCTTCTTTCTACCTTTCATCATCAGAGCCTCACCAAATCCCAACACCTTCTTTTTAATGACATGTTTTGGCTCTACCTAAATTAGAACAACCTCTAAAATCCCAGCAAATGACCTTCCTTTCATAAATCATTTTCCAAAACCATGATATGGTTGTGCTATTCTCATTCTGCAGGAATTACTTGGCTATTTAATTTTGTCGGGTTACCTTTCTTCCTTGCTCATGACGTTCACTTTTAAATTCTCTGCTCTCAGGGAGCCTCCTTCTCCCTCTCCCTCTGTTCCCCTTGCTTGTGCTCTCTTTCTCTCTGTCAAATAAATAGACAAAATCTTTAAAAAAAATCAAAAGTATTGCCACGTAGTAAGCATCAAAGATATTACTTATAAGAAAGCCTATGTCATACAGATGTTCAGAAATTTAGGTTTAAATTGCACTTCCCTTTAGCACTAAACAATATTCCTAAGCCCACATGGTACTTGAAAAAAACATGTAAAAATTTTAGCAGTCTCCTTTCCCCAAACATTCCTGGCACACTGGTCTGTTTCATAAATCCACCTTGCATGTCACTCTAACCCCAGCAAGTGTGATACCATGCATATGATGGCAGAGCACATCACACCATCCTTAGGTGGCCAGCTAGGCCTGGGGCTGATTTCTCCTTCTCCCTCCCCAGCGAGGGAATGACCCATCCCTTACTTCTGAAAAGGTCAGTCAAGTCTTAACAAAACTATCCTGAGGACTTGAGGAAACATAAAGATTTCTAACACAGTCAAGCAACACTTAAAACTGTGTACTTTATTGGACTACTTTCAGAGTTTATAGGCTGCTCCACTGATCTCCACTAGAGGTGTCTCTTACTTTCATCCCATCTACCAATATTCTTCCACTCCTTGGAATCAAGACCCCAGAGAAAATAAACAGAATATTTCTTAAAGTAAAAGTTTACTCTAAAAATACATTTTGTAGAAGAAGAAAATAACATCAACTTTTTCATGCAAAGCAGCTTAGTTCCTCCTTTTTACCAATTCATTCCGAAGTAGGAGCTTGTCCTTAAACTTGTAGAACTCAAAGACTCACTGGAATGGGTCCTCCAAAAACAAAGGGGAAAACGTCTCTCTGAAGGATAAAGGCATGCCTCTATCCAGAGAAACAAAATGGGCTGGCAGCTTTAAAATAACCTCCCTTCCCTACTCTTCACACTTTCCCTGTATATGGCCATAATGCTTCAAAAATATTGGGGTTTAGCCTCAAAGAAAGTTGTTACGCACATGTGTAACTTGACTCCTACTCTTTTCTTCACTCCTGATTGTAAGACAAGCATTGAAAACCAAACCTGCTTGATTTCAAGCTAAGGAGCGTCATACTTTATTTTGGAAATTTAAGGCAGAGAACACAACCTCAGGACTAACCAGTTGCCATGTGGCTATGTTTATGCAGAGCCGAGGCACAGAAATGACTGGCAGTTGCAACAATTGCATGGTTGATGTTTAGTGGTTGTAAGGAAGGAACTAAAGATATTAGCGCATAAAAGCACACAACAGGAAGAAACCCAAAGGGATTGACGCATAGTCTTCCAGACTATAATGTAGCATGCCCATCCTATGATTGCTATGAACTGGGTTACTTCCATAATTTCTCTAAAGAAATGCATCCAAAACACTCTGCCAGTCAGGAATCCAGTAGGAAACAGATGGCACAATCAAATTGGATAAGTTAAAGACAGTTTAATATGGGAAGTATTTATAAAGGTGGGCAGCTTAAGGAAATCACAATTTGTAGTGCAGGACTCCTGGACCAATAGTGGTGAGGTCTTACCACCTCTGTCCTGAAGGGTCAAGAAGAGAGAACAGTTGGGAACCAGCAGGCAGAGAGGGCTATGTGGAGATGGCGGCCTTGTAGAAGCTAATGACTTTATTGTAGGAATAGGGCAGCCTATGACAATCCCACAGCATTGGGAAGAAGCCAAGAAGAAACACACACTGCTGTCAGCCTTCTCTTTCCCTGTGATCACCTACCATTGCTCCCCATGGCTGAACCCAATAGGGACAGTCTGTACAGAGTCTCACAGGGCACAAAGCAGGAGGAGAAGGGTACAGAGTGTATCTGGAGGGGCAAACCTATGTCTCACTAAGTCAGATAATATTTCTGGCCTTCCATTTCTGCCTTGTACACAACTGGTACAAGGGGAGTCTGACTTTTGATCAGTTATTTAACAGGAAGCCACACTGATTTAATAGAAGGAAAAAAATAAGACTTAAATTTAATGATTGATTTACTTAGATTTTTATCAATTCCTCCATTCTTCTTTGGCACATAATACCTAGAACAGGGTTTTTTTGTTTTGTTTTTCCCAAAGCATTTTGCTATGCATCTGAAATTAGATTTTATTTTATAGGTCATAGGTTCTGAAGAATTTTGAGCTGGAGAATGCCAAGCTCTGATTTGCATATTTGAAAGAATACCCTATAGTATTTAAAAGATTATTTTGAAAGTGATGCATCTAGAGATAGTAATACTATCTGAGATATTGAGGACAGTTGGGAGAAAGAGAAGGCGATGGATGTGAGAAACTTGGAGAGGTAAGATTAATAGAATTTCAACCTTAATTGAATATCAGCATTAAATTATGAGTGCAGAGTGACTCTTAGACTCCTAGTTTTTTTAAAAAAAAAGTGTAGATGGTTAGTGGGAGAGGTGGATACTGATTCAATTTGGGACATAAGGAGCTCAATGTGCCTACAAAATCCAACCAACTGGATACATACCCGTCACACAAAAGAAAGAGATAGGGAATTTACCATAATGTAGGAAGTAGTTAAGGCCATGGTTATGAGTAGAATCAGGTAAAGATGGAGGGCAGCACAAAGAGATGGCCAAAATGGAGGCTTTGGCAACAACATTTTGAGAAATCAGACCTCTCCCTGTTTTTAGTGCTATTGCAAATCTTTCCCATGACTGTAAGCCCCATCAAGGACAGAGACTTGGCCTGTCTTGTTTCTCCCCAAGATCTAGCACAGTGCCTGGCACACAGTTAAGCACGCACTACATATTATTGAATGACTTGTGGGTTCAGTTTGCTAATGGGCACAGGAGAGGGTGATCTGATTTAGCTTATTCAGAGATTAATTTACTCCCAAGGATTCTCCCACCTCTGCCTTTTTTAGGGCTCTCTGCTGAATCTGAAGTTCCTTTCCCTGACTCTGTTGCTGGGAAGTTACAATATATCTTCTTTGCTTCTATTCTTCAGTTTTTAAATTTGTCATCAGAATGATTCATTGAGTAGCATAGTTTTTAGACTTTGTTTCAGGTCTATCCTTTAAGAAATAAATATTTTTAATCATGCCGCTTTATTCAGGTGGTTTTTTTTTTTTTCCTGTAGAGAAAGATTATCTCACTTTTTTCCTGTAAAACCAGAGGTCCATTCAAAGTTTGGATAGTAATAATCACCAGACTGATAGGACACACACTCATAAATATGGATAGATCATGTACCAAAAATCACAAGTACTTTAATGACTGTGTATCTTAAAGCAGTGGTCTCCGAACCAGGGTTGCTTACCCTGGGAGTACCCCAAGACCCCCAAGGGGTACATGGATACACAAAGGGAAGCAATTTCCAGAACTTCAAGCCTTATCTGGCCTCTTGCCTAGGACTCATCTGTCTAAAAGAAGGTGTCTGTGGTGGAGGATGGTCATTCTACTTTTGCTTCTTCTTTACCAGTTCTCATAAACTTCAGAGTGGATCAGAATCATCTGGAATGCTTGTGAAAACCCAGGTTGCTCTCCCATTACCAAAATTTCTAATTCAGTAGGGTAGGATACAGTCTAAGGATGTGCATTTCTTATAAGTATCTAGGTGGTGCTAAAGTTATTGTTTCAGGAACAAACTTTGAGAACCAAAGGCTTCAGACAATCGGTCTTTTCCCACTTTATAAAAAACAACCACCACATCAAACACACTTCAGTTAATCCATCCTGAGTCTTAAGATGCTTTTCCATGGAATGTGAAAACTATGAGCAAACAGGACAAATCAAAATTAATTATTCTGATAACAGTGTACAAATCAAATCTTTTTAAGGCAGGTCTTTGCAAAAATATTAAGAAAGACTTTGTTGAGTTGTCAGCTGAAAGGTAATTGAAAATAACTTTCAGGATGCCTGGGTGGCTCAGTCGGTTAGGTGTCTGCCTTTGGCTCCGGTCATGATCCCAGGGTTCTGGGATCAAGTCCCACACTGGGCTCCTTGCTCAGCAGAAGCCTGCTTCTGCTTCTACCTGCTGCTCCCCCTGCTTGTGCTTTCTCTCTATATCTGACAAATAAATAAATAAAATCTTAAAAAAAAAGAAAATAACTTTCAATAGAATGCTATGGGATTTTTGGCACATAATTCAGAAAGAGGTAAAAAAATTGAGTAGCACTGCATAATAAAACTATGATTTCCATCATTTCCTTGTATGTGAACGTTTTCTCTGAGTTTAAATCTGTAAAAACAAAATAGGAACAGAATTGAAGCTAAGCCATGACACATTTCCAGTTTTTAAGTAATATTTACTCACAAAAATGTGAATTGGGAAAAACAGCTCTAACCATCTCACTGAAATAGATTTCTTTTTTTAAGATTTTATTTATTTGAGAGAGAGTGAGAGAGAGAGTGAGAGCGGGAGAACATGAGCAGGGGGAAGGGCAAAGGGAGGGGTAGAGGGAGAGGGAGAAGCAGACTCCCTGCTGAGCAGGGAGCCAGAAGAAGCTTGATCCCAGGACCCTGAGCTGAAGGCAGTTGCTTAACTCACTGAGCCACCCAAGCGCCCCCTGAGATATATTTCTAATAAAATTTTACAATTTGTATAATTATCTTTCAAGGTTTGTAATAGTGTAATATTGTTTTGATCAATTGTATAATCAGTAAATTACAATGATAATTCAATACGGGAGAGGATTTTAAACTTTTACTATGTTCACAAGAAAAATTAATTTTCAACTTTTAAATACAATTTTTGATGTATATATGTTTGATAGCTAAATCAGTAGAAGACCTTCAGGCATATAAATGTATAATATCTGTTTAAAATTCCATGGGGGAAAACTGAAATAAAAAAAACAAGTCTAAAAATAAGAACAGAAAAATATAAAATGTCTGGCTGTTGAGTCTTTTTCTTCAAGCATTTTAAAAATGGATAATAGTAGGTATGAAACCACTATGGTATTTAGATTCCACTGAATATATTTAAAAGAGTAATGTTACTTGTTTATTTTAGAATGACAATATTTAAAATATGCCAAGTATATCATCCTTCGCAACTGTTTGACTTTATGATGAAAAATGTTTTTGTTGACAACTTAAAATGTGATGGCCATATAAGTTTTAAAATTTTGTTTTAGAATAAACACTACCAAAAATCACTTAAGACTTCCTGCTTTAAGGCAGTAAATTTTTAATCTTCAGCAGGGATCATTTGATAGGCTCAGACAGAATTCTGAATTAAATTTTAATTAAAACCCAAGCTTTGCTTATTCTGTAAACACCTCAACAAAAACCATTTCTGTTCTTGTTTGGCATTCGCTCTTTCTTGTCCAGCTGGGATCCAAACATACAGAAATGAGTAATAATGGGAAAAGATTATACAATCTTGAATGACTCACTCAAAGACCTTTATAAACTTTCTATTTAGACTTGTTTCAGAAAAGAATCCTTTTCTTGAATTCGTTTGTTTAGCAAATGGAAATTGCAGCTAAAAAAAAAAGCGAAAAAAAAGGATGCCCAAATATCTGTACAAAAACATTGCTGTGGGCATTTTTCTTCAAAAAACATTTCACTGCATTTGTAATATTAGGAAACACAAAAAGAAACACATTAAAACACATTTACATCATCGAGTCTTTAGCCACTTGATAGATTATTTTCTTGGGAGACATTCATGCTCAGGTTATGCCCAAAATTTACTCTGAACCATTTTGCAACCTATTACATTTTTTCTGTCCATTTCCAAATTCCCTAACTTCATTTTACATGATACATGGCTTTTGGACAATTAGCTCAAGGCTAACCCAGTTCCTATTTCCTGTACTGTATTGAAAATTCACTTCAGATTAGCCAAGGTCTATTTGCTATCACATTAAAATGATATATCCCTCCCTATACAATCTCTTACCTCTTTTTCATTTTAGCCACTCTGGAAGACTACCTCTTCTCAATAGCCTCCAGTGGTAGGGGCACATACTTCCTCCTGATACCTCCCCATACTTCTTCCTTCCTCCTGCCTTCTAAAGGCAGCCTAGCCTTTAGAAACTGAAAACCCCCTCTGGCTGACTTTGGGTGTTACAAGCCTCCTTAAACTTCTCACTCTGTCCCAGTATTCTGGGTATTGGAACATCCTACAGACTCCATTATTTGCACCTAGATCAATAAAAATTTACTTGATGGGTTTATAAACATCTAATAAGAGTGTATATGCACAAGTAATGAAAATTCTTATCCACTCCCTTGGGTAATTTCTGTTTAAAGCTCTGGGTGAATGATATGACAGACTGGATTGCATGTTATAAGGACAAGCTCAGCAAGGAAAAGAATCTCTTCTGCATCTATTCATGCCCGACTTCCCACATATTTTTGACATTCCAAGAAAGAAACCTCAAAATAATTTTCAACTCACCTTTGTCCTTTCTGATATCTTCGATACAACCTTAGAACATATCACGGATTTGTTCTTCCAAATTATCCGTAAATATATTGAATGGAATAGGCTGTAAAAAAATCCCCATGGGATGCATCCAGTATAAAACCTTTATGTGGGCAGAGACCTGTCTAACTCATTCACTGCTGAATCTCCAGAGCCTAGGACAGTGCCTGATGTAATAAGTACTCAATAAATAGTGAATGAATCAAACATGAAGGAATGGATGGAAATCTGGGTGGATAGAAACTTGGTGTTTTTGACATCTTCTGATCACTTTTTAGATAGAATCTTCTAGGCAGTAAATTAACCTCCTAAATGTATAACAATTGGAACATAATATTTTGTATTTTTCTTGAGGATGTCACGCAGGCCCTGGAGATTACCTCATTGACTAAAAACTAATTATGTGACTTTGGACCAAGGACTTGAGTTTTCTACAGCTGATCTCTCATTAATCAGATAGTAACGACACCTGTCTCACAGGCCTATCGGGAGATGATACACGCAAAGCACTTGGCCTGGTTCACAGGAAACATTTTGTAAATGTGAGATATCACTTTTCCTACTGCATGTTTCTTTCACATATGAGATTAATGCCTAACTGTGTAGATGTAAACACTATTGGAATTACTCTCAATTTTTGCAGGTACATATATAATCACTTCTCTGCTAGCCACAAAATCATTTCATCCAAGCCAGCAGCTTGAACTTTGTGATGGAACTAGAACGTAAAAATGTCGGTGCACATTAGCATTTCAAGTTGTAAATAACCAGACCAGTCACAGTATAGTAAAAGAAGGACTTTAGGTTTCTTTGGTGAAACAAAAGCAGGTATAAAAAGTTACAAAGGTTTTAGATTTTCATTCACAAAAAAAAAAAAAAAAGAACAACAGTCATTCACATTTTACACTATACACGTTATAATATAAATACAGGAACGTATTATGTGCATTGTAATGAAGGAGAAAAATTAAAACCTAAGAGGTCAACACAGTGTTGTTCTGTGCTCTGGAACACTCAGAGGTGGATTATACTTAGTGCAGCAACCAAGGGATCTTGCTGAAAGACTCTGAGGGTGATGGGAGCTACTGTTGTTCCTTCCAAGCCAAAGGAGGTTTCATGAAAACGAATCCATGTTGGGTCTGCTCTTTTTGCATTTTATTTGTTGTCTGCTCTTCTCAAGGTTGTTCTAACTAAAATTAGGGAAAGACTCCCAAATGCCTTCTTTCCATGACAGGGTTTTCCTTAAACATTAAGTGGATAATGATTCAAATTCATCTTCAGCAGTCACTTTATTCAAATAAAGGGAGAAAACACAGTAGGAAGAGATAGGGAGAAATGTCAACATGTACACTCCACCTAACAGGAAGAAATACCCACATTCCATCTGTAGCTCCTTGCTTAGAATGGGCAAACACCATTTGCTGAAAGCTATACATTTTCCACTCTTCTCATAATAAACACTGGATGCGTTCTATCCATCACATTATTTAATCAGGGACAAAATACCTAGATTATATGGTCCCAAATGGTGTGGGGGAAGCATAAAGGCTAACACTGAAAAATAACTAGCATACTAGGTCAATTTTCAGGTTTTGGGGAAAATAACATCCAATAAATTAAATCAGTATGGCTTACTTCATTTATTTATGTATGCTTCACAGCTGCAGCATTCATACATGAACATTCAAAACTTTATAAAAGATTAAAATGGTTATATATACAAAATTTCTTTCTTTGAATGTGTGCAGTTGTTTTAACAATCCCCCACCCTCCAGAACCCTTAGGTCTATATCCATTTGAAATGCGTTGATCTGTGATCTTGCAAGTTAGTGTTACGAAAGCCATTAAAAAGGAGACCTGGTTGAGTTAATAATTAGCACTTTGACCCCTAAAAAAATGCTCCTGGTCCTAGAAAAGTCCTCCATTCAGGCCTTTCCTGTAAGTGAAGAAAAAGGAATGCAGCAAAGAAGAGTTCCACGGTGCAGTCCCTAGTTCTGTGGGGATCCTGTCAGCCAGGCTTCAGCGTCACGTGGAAGCAAACTGCACTTACGGCTGACATGGCGCAGTGACCTACAAGACCTTGTGTTTGTTAGTTGTCCAGGAAAAGCCGTCCTCAGTCTTGCTGACAAAGGGCAAGTGAAACCATTTCCAGCCTAAACAAACTACAAAAAGCAGCCGAACCAATGATTAAAGACCTCTGAGGCTCCATAATCATCATTAAATATGCCCAAACTCTGTGTGACTTTTTATTTTATATACAGGATTAAAATCAACATTAAATCATCTTATTTACATTGCCATTGGTGCTGAAATGGAGCTTTTTAAATAGTACGGTAGGCTGGTATACATTATAAAATGGTCTGCACTGGAGGCAAATAGAAAACTAAAGAAATTAGATAGGCTGGAAACAGTTACTTTCTGCCCTCATTTTCTTTCATTTTGTTAGCTTTCTTTTTGAATGCCAATACTTTCATCTGAAACGTTTTGGGAGCACAGCAACCCCAAATGACTGGACGGTGGTCCAAAAATCCAAACCAACTGATAATACTTCTCGAGGTGATAGGAAAGGCACAGGAAGTTAGGACTTTGGCTGAAATGATGAAAACACATGTTTGCCATGTTAGGGATCAGCGCCTGGACTCCTGCCACCTCCGGCTCCAACGGTGATCATGTTTTGATGTATTTATTGAATTGTCCTTTGCTGATGAGGAATTTTTAAAGTATTTCTTAGAGTAAGTCCTTTGGTATGCAGATGCTACATGGAAGGAAAGAAAGAAAGAAAGAAAACACAACAATATTACTTGCTCCATACCCTAAACTACCAATACCGTAGCCATAAAATGAGCATGTCTAGTAGTTGTTATAGCACGGTTGTCCATTCTTTCTAAAGGACCACTTACGGTTCATGCAGGTAATTTTAGGCATAGCCCATCTTCCATTTCCGAGACAACGGATAGTTGGAAGGTGGCGTTGAATGAAACCATCTTTGCAGTGATATCTAATCAGAGAGTTGATTTCATAACGAGGTTTCATCTTTCCAAAGGTCTTGGCGTTTTCTACAACAGGAGGCTGGCCGCAGGCAACTAAAGAAAAGTAAACTGGGTTATTGCCAAATAAGCTAAGTATTTCTATTAGTAGGAATCTTTTTTTTCTCTTTCCCTTTTTCTGCTACCCAACCAAGCACCCTCATCAAAGGCAATCATTTAGAATTAAAGAATTGAAATTTTTCAAGAGAAATACTAAATACTGAGGCTCTGAGCCTAGTTTAAATATCAGATTATATCACCTTCAGCTGTGTTTTATTAAAAACCACTGGGCTAAATGATTATATATTCACCTATCCATTTGGAAGGGTCACTTTTCTGAAAAATTCCAAATTAAAAAGCACCTGTCTCACACCAACATGTGGCTTGTCGTTATTGTCTCCATCAGCATCCTAAAGTTTGTATTTATTACCCATCTTCAATTGGAACAATATGGATTTGTGACAATTAACTATCACAGTCACCTCCCTGAAAAAAATTACAATCTATAATAACATTGTAGTTTTTAAAATATGGATAAAATATGGACAAAATATGGATTCCTGAGTATAAAGAAAATATCTCTGGTTCCCTTTATTTTCTCTGTCTGTCCTCTGCCTGGAAACAGGGAAAGTCAGGACATAATATCCATGCCTCAGTTTTGCAATTAACATAAATTTCAACTCTTCAGAAGGGCTAATAAAGGTAAATCTTGGAATATATAACCATTATTTTAAATTTACAATGAAAAATTCTGAATATCAACAAACCTAGCAATGTTGAAATAAAAAAGAAATAGCAGTAAAAGAAACCTAGCAATTTTGAAATTCAAAAAGCTGGGAAAATTGATTCAACTGAATGTGTATTAACTTACAGTTGTATTCAACATTATTGTTTAAAATGATATACTTCAATAATTAACTTTTATTAAGTGATTGTGTTTTGCTATATGTCTCTAATAAAAACATAACTTCAAAATAATTTCCCTAAATGGCACTTCCTTTTCATAGTTTACTTTGAGAATTCTGATATCACAAAGCCCATGTCATATGCTCTCATGAAATAATGCAAATCTTTAACAGGAGAATGATTACCAGAAACCTTGGTAACAAGATGTCTGGATGTCAACATCCTAATATCAAAAATTTACAAACATTAAATTTATTTACATATTCAGAAGGTTGTTTACAACCATATTCTTTTGCAATTACAAATGTGGTTTCACTTAAATCTTTTGTTCCTCTAATTTATTTCTGCCTGACAAAACAGCTTGGAACATATTGACCTCATGACAAAGTTATCTTTAAAGAAACACAATCCAAGCATATCTTTTCATTCACATAAGGGATTGCCACTCAGACATAATCTAAAAATAGATTATGAAGTCATACTATCTATAACCAAGAAATTAGAAATATTTGTGCATGTGAATATTTGATCTTCACAAATTCCTATAAGATAAACTGAAATTCCTATAAAAAGTGTCATTTTCAATTAGCAAACTACACTATGTATATGGATCAACGATAACTTCAATCTGGAATATGTATAGCCTACACTGGTCTAGACACTGGCAAGTATCAGATAGAATGAAACCAAAGAGATACAGAAGGTTAAAAACTATCAATTAGCTAATTCATTTATACTTGATTCTGTGCTATGTCAACAAATTAAAAGTTGTCATTATCAATGTATAGATTTCTTCCAAAACTGTATATGAAGACTTAAAATAAAGCTAAAACAATTCAATGAGTGTAGTATTGGAAAAGGCAGGCAAATAGACCAGAAATAGATCCACACATACATGCTCGATACCTGACAGAAGCAACATGGCAGAAGAGTGGGGTAAAGGTAGTTTTTTCACTTGGACAACTGGGTATAATTATGGATAAAAATGTACTTGGTTCCCTACCTCAGAGAAAACATGGGAAATCAATTCTAGATGGTTTACATATAAAAATAAAGAAGGCAAAAACTATAAAACATTTAGAAAATAATATACAATATCTTTCTGACTTTAGGGTAGGTATAAATTTCTTAAGACACAGAAGGGTTTGAACTCTAAAGGAAAAGGCAACAAAATAGAGAATTCTGTTCATCCATAAACACCATAGGGTAAAAGTAAAAATAATGTACAAACTGGGAGAAGATAATATGCAACATATATAACTGTCAAAGGATCACTAACCAGGATATAAAAAGGATGCCAATAAATCATCATATAAAAGAAAAGCAATCAGTTTTAAAAATAAGGACTAGACATGAACAGAAACTTTACAAAAGAGCTATAAATGAATGACATGTAAATATATGAAATGATATTCAGGGAAAGCTATCTAAGAAAATGCAGATTAAATCACAAGAGATAATATTTTATACCCACTAGATTGGCAAAAATCTCAAAGTCCAATAATATCAAATGTTAGAGAAGATGTAGAGTAACAGGACCTCTCACATATTGCTGGTGGGAGTGCAAACTGGTACAACTACTTTCGAAAACAACCTGGCATTTTCTATTAAATTTGATGGTACATATATCCTATGACTCAGCAACATCACTCCTGGAAAAATACCCTACGGAAGCTCATAGAGGCCTGCTGGGAACAAGTTCAAGAATGTTGATAGAAACAGTGTTTATAATAGCAAAAACACTCAAAATAACCCAAATGTCTACTGATAGGAGAATTGGTAAATAAAATATTATATAGTTAGTTATACATAAAATACTATAAGCAGCAAAATGAAGAAATACAGCTAAATGTATCAACATGGATAAATCTCACAAACGATGCTGAACAAAAAAAGTAAGTCACAAAATACATACAGGATGATTCTACTTGAAGTTCAAAAATGTACAAAATGAAACAATTTGTTGTTTACAAATACAAGCATGTGTGATAATACTAAAGAGAAAAGTGAGGGAATTAAGTCATTATCTATGGTTGGAATTGGAAAGTAAACAGATGGGATTGTAAGGGACCTGCAGGATGCTCCAAAGATGTGTGGACAGCATGCACTATGTTCTTTACAAAAAAAACAAAAACACACGCTTTGAGAGTGACGTTACCAAGAACAACTAGCATCTATTCAAGAATAAGACATTCCTAGTACAGAGATTCCTAGTACAGGGAGGTGAGGTTGAAGCATACCCCTGCACCACAGAAACCAAGACAGACTACATTAGCAGATAAGAGAAGGGGTTAAGTGTTGACCACTTTGCTCCTCCCCCAGGACTGTGCAGCACCATGTGCAGAGGTCTTTCCTGAGCCACACGTTCCCACAGTTGAAAAAAAAGAACACCCGGAAGACAACCAGCACCCCCCCCAGCATTGTGGGATGCTTTGTGGGAGCCCTACTCTGCTCTTGCACCACAGGGCTTATAGGGGGATATTTAGGGTCCAGCCATTGGGAATCTGAGTGTGACTGTGAAGCGGGGAGGGCCCTGCAACAACCAGCACTTGAACCTTGGCAGACCAAATTCATACGTGCAGTGCCTAAGTAGTAGCCCCAGGCAGCAGCTTTGCTTACCTGCAGAGCCCAGGCAGAAGCATACTCTGACCACGGACCTTGGCGGGGTACAGCTCTGCCTCATTCAGATCCTCAAATAAGTTTTGCCAGCCCCAGAGCCTGGTTTGCCCACATCCAGGCAAGGTGCTGGGTTATAGCCCCACCTGCTGTGGAGAGTGTCTTCCAGGCCCTCTGACCAGTAGTGCTGATGACAACTCCAAACAACTCAGTTAAAAAATGGGCGAAGGGCCTGAAGAGACATTTCTCCAAAGATCTATGAAAGGCCAAGAGGTAGGTGAAAAGATGCTCAACATCACTAGTCATGAGGGAAATGCAAATTAAAATCATAATGACATATCACCTCACACCTGTTAGAATGGCTATCATCAAAAAGACAAAAGATAACAGATGCTGGAGAGAATGTGGAGAAAAAGGAACCCTTGTGAGACTGTAAATTGGTACAGATACTAGGAAAGTAGGGAGTAGGTTTGGGGGATCCTCAAAAAATTAAAATAGAACTGCCATATATCCAGTAATTCTGCTTCTGGGAACATATCCAAAGGTAACAAAAACACTAACGCTAAAAGATATCTGCACCCCCATGTTCACTGCAGCATTATTTACAATAGCCAAGACATGGAAACAACCTAAGTGTCCACCAAGGGATGAGTGGATAAAGCTGTGGTATATATACATACATGTACAATGGAATATTATTCAGCCATAAAGAGTGAGGAAATCCTACTATTTAGGACAACATGAATGGACCTTGAGGGTATCATGCTAAGTGAAGTACGTCAGACGGAGAAAGACAAATACTGTATGATCTCCCTTACATGTGGAATCTAAAGCAAATCTAAAATCTAAATCTAAATATGTGGAATCTAAAACAAACAAACAAAAAAATCAGGAAGAGGAGAAAAAAAAAATAAAGAAACCGAACAGACTGAGAAAAAGGAGATCAGACATGTGGTTACCAGGGTTGGGGGTAGGAGGTGGAGGAATCGGAGGAAAGCGGTGAAAGGTACAAACTTCCAGTTGTAAGATAAGTAAGTTCTAAGGATATAATGTAACATGATGACTGTGGCTAACACCTCTGTATGATACACAGGAAAGCTGATGAGAGTAAATCCTAAGAGTTCTCATCCCAAGGGGAAAAATTTTTCCCTTTATTCTTTTCTTCTTTCTTTTCTTTTTATTTTATCTATGTGAAAAGATGGATGTTAGCCGAACTGTGGTAATCATCTCACAATATATGTAAATCAAACCATCATGTGGTATGCCTTAAACTTATACAGTGATGTCTGTCAATTATCTCTCAGTAAAACTGGAAAATATAATCCGCTTTACAAGTATTTAGTTGAAAGTAGAATTACTTAGGTCTATATGTTTAAAGGTGTCTAAAATAATCCGAAAGGAGAAATTGGTCGTTTATAAAAGTCTATAAACATTTATAAAGTTCCCCAGAGTACTGGTTAACAAAGAGGTAAGTCTCTATGACTCCAAGTCAGGAGGATGATAAAATACAAGAATCGTTTTGTTGTTTTGTTTTGTTTTCCCTTTAGTGAGGTGGAGCCAATGTTTTATAAATCTCTTTTCCCCTCGGGAAATGCAAACCATGGTGCTGTTTTTGTGAAACCTCTATAGCTGCAGGGCTGTGGTGGTGAACCTGGGGGCAGTTGTCTTCCTCTCCCTCCCTCCCCAGGGATGCGGGGTGAAGTCTAGAGACACTGAGGGTTGTTACAAAGCAAAGAAGGAGGATGTGAGGGGAGGAGAGTGTTACTGGCATTCAGTGCACGGAGAGCAGAAATGCTGCCGAACCTGCAATGCACAGGACAGCCCCCACAGCTAAGCATTATCTGGACCAAAAGAGGAACAGTGTTGCTGGTGAGAAACCCTGCTCTAGGAAAAAATAACAGGGGAAATAGAAGAATGCTCGGATCACAAAGGGAAAAGCACGACTCCGGGGAACATTTGGAGATCTAAGAAGACAAACATGACATTTGGATTAAGACAAACAGTTCATTAAAGACTTCTTACATCAGAAACAGGGAAAACAGCAAACATTTGATTTGCTATTTTCATGAGTCCCGTGGCAGAAGTGTGGAAGTAACGCACATAGCCGGGGAAGCTGCTCATACAGAAAGGATATTCAGAGTCAATTCTGCTTTAGGTAAGAGAATGGCAGACAGAGTGACACGCCAACAGTTGAGTTTCACCCAAGCTCTGTGTGTCTCAGTGTTTTCTTTCTTCTGATAGAATTTTACTGTTAGAGTTGAAGTCTTTCCTAAAACGTCTACAGAGTGTGTATTTTTAGTTGATTATTTTTTATCCAAAGACAAAGAAATCAAATGGATTTCATATTTTGCATTTGTACTGTTACTCAATGAAAAGGTCTGGGTAAATTTGGAGGCTAAATTTTCATGTTCTAACACCATTATCAATTGGAAGCAGGTTAAAAAATTTTTTATGGAATTCCTATTTTTTAAAGGAAGAAGTCTAGACAGTGCGCCTTAGAAATTCAAACATATTGGTCAATAATAAACACTTTTTAAAATCAGCATTCATAATTTTATCTGTTTAATGTCAACTAAGCAAGTCTCATTACAGCGCTTACATTTCAAATGTTATTATTTTGTCATATGTTGAAGGTATTCAGCCAGAGATATAACAATGCTGTTTTGTGCTATTGTTTACACCCATGGAACTCCTAAGGGAATGATGAAAAAATTCAAATGACTACAAAGACCAGGCACTTAACCACAAGGAGGGAAGGAGCAAAGAGCAGGAGATTGTAGTCCCCACTGAAGGAGGGTGGTGGTTTTGAACATTCATAAATTTGAACAGGGACCAAATGGTATCAGTTCTTATTTTTTTTACAAAAGTAAAAAAATCCAGGTTATTTTATAATATATCCCAATTTTTAAATGTTGACAACTATTTTTCTTAATGTTCTCCTCATTAGAATAAGCAGGGGGATAGGCTCTTGGGCTGGCACTTTGTTTTTCTTAAAGATACTGCCAGGTAGTTGTTTTGTTTTAATATAAATGCTACACTGTTATCTTAGCATCTGACATCTAAGGTAAAGACATTACTGAAAACAAACTTTTCAAATGTATTGGAAGAATGATATTCCAGAGGCAGCAAGAGAGGGCCGTACATGACATGCAGTTCGTGTTTTGAAGTAATGAAGTTTATTCTTCCTGAATTCACTTGATAACTGAAATGCAGATTAAGTACATTATTAATTAATCATTACCTGTTCCTTTCTTGCAGGTATAGGTGAGATGATAATTGCAGGGAACATCATTCCATTGGCCGTTCTCATGCCAAATGATTACAACACAATCTTCTCCAGCAGAAAAGAAGCTGTCTGGCTGGTTGGGCCTCCAGTTCTCATATTGCTGTGAAAATGGAGGAAGAACAGAACTAAATACTTGATAGTTAAAAAGTAGCAAATGATAAGAGTGACGGAGCCATGACATCACAATGGAATGAGAACGACTCGACTTTTGAACCATCTAACTGAAATTATTTTAATGGTAAAGAAAAAGACTTTTATACTCTGAGTGGAAAATACATGTATCTCA
Organism: Zalophus californianus; assembly: GCF_009762305.2. Lineage (NCBI taxonomy): Eukaryota > Metazoa > Chordata > Mammalia > Carnivora > Otariidae > Zalophus > Zalophus californianus. Next base: position 63,370,741 of record NC_045599.1, on the reverse strand, counting down.
AAATCTCTCTTCAACAAATATGTATTTATTTTCCTTTGGCAGTGAGATCTGTCTGAGAAATTTTGTTCTAGTTATCCTAGATTCCTAAATCAATGCTCAACTTAAGAAACTTAATCATGTTATTATTATTAAATGTAACAACATCAATGGAAGTGGAAATAGAGAAAAAAAATCCATTATCTAGTCACTTGGTCATGTTTTTTCCCAGGCCTTATGCGCAGGTATAATTTTATGTAGTTGTGATTATGGTGCAATAGGATTTTTATTCTTCCTTTTACATCTATAAAGTACCTTTTCTTGCCTTATTTAATGTGATTATTTTTATCTAAGTTCGTTTATTTGGTTAAAAGAATTGAGATTTTTGCTACATTTATTTTTTATAGTTATCCAATATACATATACCCATTATTTCATATTCAACCTTCCTGAGTAATTCTGTTTTAGATGTGATTCCTATGTGCACCATACAGTTAAGTATTGCTTTACAATCTAAACTGGAAGTTGTTCTCTCTTAATAGGAACATTTATCACATTTAAGCATATTGATATAAAATATAAGCTTTTAAAAATATATCTTACTATGGGGTGCTGGGTGGCTCTGTCAGTTGAGCATCTAACCCTTGGTTTCAGCTCAGGTCATGATCTCATGGGCTCCAAGCTCAGTGCGGTTTCTGCTTGAGAGTCTCTCCCTCTGCCCCTACCCTAACTCACACGTGGGGGTGTGTGTAAGTGCTCTCTCTCAAATAAATAAATTTTTTATATATATATATATACATATATATATATATACATACATACAAATACATACCTTACTATAAATATATATTTGCTTTTCTTTGTGTGATGTATGTTCAGATACTGTATTGAATTTTATTGATTTGATGTTTTTCTATTGGTTATCTTTATATCTGTATCTTTAGATGATATCTTTTTTTAAAAAAGATTCTATTCACTTATTTGAGAGAGAGAGAGCACAAGCAGGGGGAGCGGCAGGCAGAAGGAGAAGCAGACTCCCTGCTGAGCAGGGAGCCCGATGCAGGACTCGATCCCAGGACCCTGGTATCATGACCTGAGCCGAAGGCAGACGCTTAACTGACTGAGCCACCCAGGCGTCCCTAGATGGTATCTTTTGATTCCCCAGTCTGAGCGATGATATATAACCAGAAATATATTTTGCCTTCTATCAAAGTAACACCTGTCATTTGTTTAGCACCTATAATGGATGAAGCCCTCTTCTAGGTTCTTGGTATGCATTCTCTCTTAAAAGTACCTAGCAGGATTAAGAGTAACTTGGACCTCTGAGATGTTAGACACCCAAGATTCTTGGGTTTACTTTCAATTTCTATTACCTTAAAATGCTGCCCCCATAACTAATAATTATATGAAAAACACAGGCCCTGCCTATTCAAAAATAATAAACTTTGGACTATAAATCAGAGAGTGACCTCCTAGTCTTGGGTCTCCTTGTAACTAGAATGTGATATGGGACACGTCTGTTCAGTGTCCTTCTGGCTCAACTTGAGAATCAATTTGCCAATCTGCTTTGCCTACTGTCATGTTGTACATCACATCTAACGCTGACAACACTGGTGGAGACAAACTGCCCTCACTTAGTAGAAGGACAGATTCAGATTTAGGTGATGATGGCTAATATGACTACCTTTCCTGGGCCTACAGATCTATAAGTCTTCCCTTGAATTATATTTAAAAACAGTGTGGCTTGAAACGATGAATTACGATATTTTATTTGGGAAAAATAAAGTCAGAGAAGAAAGAACTGTAATATAAGAGTAAGGCAATTGTTTCCAATTCAGGGCATGCCAAAAACACAAAAAAACAAACAAACAAAAAAGCACTATGGTTACTTTTATGTCTTTTGAAAACATAATAAATAGATTAAAGAATATCTGTATTTTTTTCTTTCTTCTCAGAAAAACAAATAGCTTTTAAAACTTTTAAGTATGGTAAAAAACCTTGATCTTTGCTAAAATAATTTGTGAGAAGATCTAAAGTTTGAAAGCCTCCAGATTAAGAGGTCTTCTACTTTTCCTTCAATCTCTTTGCCTAGCTTTGCTTTAAAATCCTCCTCAATCATGCCAAAATTAAGATAGGAGATAAGAGATTCCGGTTATGTAAAAAAGAGTCTTTGGAAAGTAATAAAATTGCAAAGAACCAAGGTAAGCTTAATAAAGGTACTGTGGTATTTTTGTTTTTTTCTGGTGGAAATCCAGAAATTATATGGACTGAAATCCAATTCTAGTAGCCTGAATGGTACCACTGAGTTACTGTCCAGATGGTCTTGGAAAGGTTGCTCACAAGGACCATACTCACCAAAGCGTCTTTGACTGGCAGGTCTCCCTGCAACCAGGAACGACATTTGCTCTAAAATGGGTTTCTAAATATTTCTCTGTTTTCCTTCTCTTTGCTAACTGACCTCCCTTATCATCTTCTCACCTGCCACCCATGAAACCTTTTTTTGTTTTGTTTTTTGCTACTCTTTTTAAATAGATAATAAACAAGGAACTGGGACAAGAAAGCAGAGTTATAAGTCACATTCAGTCTGTTGCTGATGTATATAACTAAGTGACCTTTAACAGACAAATTAAAGCAGGATCAAAATAAAAATTCTTAAACTACATGAAATTAAATTAATAAACAAAGGCATAGGAATGCCTTGAAACTAACAAAGATCTGTATTTAATACTATTTAATGGCCAAAGTTTCTAGAGTTCTTCAAATACTTACGGATTTTGGAGCTCAGTAATTTCTAGGTTACTTTCTAACTAACCTCTTTCAGTAAATGAGTAAAAGTCCTCAAAGGTGGAAAATTTTACAGCATCTCAATCGGATGTGCAAACTGTGCAGTGCTCCCTGCCTCCTTGTCCCTACCTACACTGCTCATGTCTCTTCCTTGCTTATTTGTCTTCATAACAACTATTAACTTCTCATGTCCCATATAATTTATGTATTGTATTTTCTTCTCCTTAGTAGAATGTAAGCTCATTGAAGACACGAATTTAGGGTTCTTTAGTTTACTAGTGTATCCTCAGTGCTAGGAATTATGCCTGGCACACACTGGTACTGATATTTAGGAATAATGAACAACAGCATGTGTTGCATTCTTCCTTATCCATATCTACTTCTAATCAAAGATGTTGCTTGCTGCTACCAAATGCTAGGCAAGACAGGCAGTACCATTCTGGAAAACAGTTGGTAATACATATCAAGAGCCTCAAAAAGTTACAACCCTTAGACCCCATAATTCCACTTCTAAAATTCTATCCTAAAAAGTAATCAGAGATGTGAACAATAGTTTATCTAAAATATTATTCATGCTAGCAGTAAATGGGTAAAAATCTATAGAGTGAATACATATTCAATAAATTATGGCATGGGTATGGTCAGACAAGCGGTATATTATATAACCATTAAATATCTTGTCTGTGAAAAATATATAAGGAGATGGAAAATATTAAAAGACGTGTTAAGTTAAAATTAAAAAGCAAAATACTAAAAAATATACAATGATCCAAATTTTATACATACTCTCAGATACAGCTGTGTGTGTGTGTGCACACCCATGTGCATGTCTGTGAAAGACCAAAAGGAAATGCAGTAAAATGTGACAAAGTTTATATCTGAGTTATATGAGACAGAGATAATATTTTATTCCATATACTTTTATGTTTTCCACTTCCCTAGAGTGAGCATGAATTATTTTTCAAATCGGTAAAAATGAACATTGTAAAATGATCTATGCAGCAATCAGAAAGAACTTATAAAACTCTTAGCTAACCCTTTTCTAATCTAACCTCAACAAATATCACTTCAAGTCACCAGTTATTTGACTGCCATGGATTTTGCAGCTGACATTTCCTCCTGATCTGAACAATGACCGTCTCATTTTCACATTGAAATGAGATTCAGATTCCATGCCACTGAAGTGATTCTCAGGGCTTAAGCTGCCCAGACTCAGACCTCTGGTAAAAGATTTAATTGTTTTTGGTGGGAATTACATTTGGCTTGCAACAGTGATTTAAAACCTGTGTTCTGTGTTGTTGCCTGGGCAGAACTGTGGGTTAATGGTGCAGGACCAAACTTTGGGTCTGTGGTTTTTACAAGAATGTCTGATACCCACAGGCATGTCACACTATTACCTCATATCTGATAGCTCCATTGTGCAGATTTATTTTGGCTAGGATGCTTTGATTTTGCTCCATGTTATTGCCTAACTAACTTAGCAAAGGAAACTTTACTTTTCTGAATAACTTTCTTTGTTTCCCCCTAAATTCTTTACAGCTTTATTTTTAATATCATTTGCAGGGGAAAGGGTATAAAAAATAAATCGTTGACTTCAGGTTTAATAATGTATTTTTTCCCCTAAAATTAAGTGTTAGAAAAAGATCTCTGCTCAGGAAATCAATTCTGAGTTATAAGAATATAATAGAGCCTCTCTCATATAGGCAGTGTCTTATACATACAGAAATGTAGATTCTTGGAATGAGCAGAGAAAAATGCCCCCACCCCCATCTTGATATTTTTCTCTTCATTTGGAATTCTAAGCAAACATCCTGGGCGATCTACCCTAGATCAACCCTCTTCTAGGGCTGGATGGGCAAAGTAAGAATTATTCAAAAAAAAGCCTGCATGGTTTGTAGAGAATTCATTTTAACACCATCAACAAAAACAAATGCTGATCAGACCTCTGCACGTTTGCCTGTGTCTCAGAGACTCATGTGACCCCAATCCAGATCCCAAACTCTCATTGCCTCCCCCAGAAAGCAGAATTAGATGAAGACTATGTCTGAAAAGAGAACTCTAAATTACTTTGCATTTTCATTCTCCACTGATGGCAAAGAAAATTATGACATAAAACTCAAGTAGTTGATATAGAAGAAGCCAGCTCAAGATAGAAAATTTTCTACATGTTCTATAACAAACTTATACTTTATTAAGAGATAATTATTTTATATCAGTATGAAATTGCTTAATGTTGTATATTAATATGACAAAGTTACTCTTAGAGTTTCAGCTAAATGACTATTCTCTGTATCTGTAGAAAACAAAAGTGCCAAAAAAAGACAACCATTTCAATTAAATTGGATTTAGTAACTTTCGGTTTTTGTTTTCTCTTTCTTTTTCCCCCCTAAATGGGTTCAAACAAGTCAACTGCCGAAAGCATAAAAAGATTCAAAAAACCCTGGCCAAAATACAACAGCGAAGCATGGTTCTCTCACATGAAAATTGTCTCCACAAACCAGAGAACTCATTTTGAACCAGTCCTAATATCAAGAGGAAAAACTCAGAAAAGACTGAAGTTATTCATCAAAATCAAACTTTATATATGCTTAGCTTACTTTGTTCCAAATAATCCGTATGTTATTGTCAAAAATTTGTTGCTCTCTCACATTAACATAAGAGGGAAGAATTAACCTGCAGCTTCTCTGGGGCACACAAGACTTCCCTGCCTGCCGAAATTCTTCACTCTCAGCAAGTGACCTCAATTCCACACACCTACAAGGGACCTGACTCATTTTTCTCAAGCAGTATGGCTGAAGAGCTATTCTCTCCTCCCAGCTCTTTGCAAGTGTCCAACTTGATTCCATAAACATACTGAGGAGGTTAAAGTATGTGTGTGTGTTTGGCGGTAGAGGTGGGGGTCTCTTCTTTTGAAAGTTATTAGCAATCTACTAAAGTTAGACAGGGTTGACATCCTTTCAAGCTGAATCTCTGGTTATATAGTGTCTAGGAGTCCCAACTATGATTCAGAGATACTGGACGATCTTTTTATCTTTAAAATACACACCACATGGCCATGATCAATGGCCCTAAAATCTCAGCAGATAACTGGTATCACAAGCATGAACAAAACAAATTGATGATAAAAATGTAACATGGTTAATTGACCTTTTCCTTATGCAGAGATGGATAACTGCCTTTTTTTCTGAGGTTAAAAAAACATTATTTCAGAAATATACAAGATTTAGAAATAAACCAGGTGATTTGCTTTGCTTTAAAAAAGGAGTTTCTTGAGTTCAGCTTGGAGCATGGCTCTCAGTTAAAGAAAAGAAACAAGATATCCAGCATTAATCAGTTACTGTTGTGACAGTCACAACCCAGCTGGTCCTTTACTTGATACATATATAAAAGCAAATCCCTTTATGAGGAAAAATGTGAACAGCTAGGTGGTGAAAAGGAAAGACTGGAGCAAGGAAGGTTCTTAAAACACAGAATGACTTAGTCTTATCCCTCCATGCAACATTCCAAATAGTATGTTTTTCTGTATCAAGTTTTTTTAAAAAACATCTTTCCAAGAGAATGTCAATTCAGAAATCAAAACTTAGAAGGTACAAGGTCATGTTTCAACCTCTAGTGGAGAAAGAATCCCCAAAACACGAAACTCTTGTTTTTAAATCCCTTTTATCAGCATCTTAAAACAAAGAAGTTTTCAAAGCAATTGGTCCTAGCAAAACTTCATTGATAATGAACTCTTCTTCATAATAGAATTGACCCATTTCAAATTCTTTTCATTGAGTTTTTATGATTTCTTAACTTGGTCAAATAATTACAAAGAATAATCACTGGCACCAAATAGTTCTAAAAAGTTAGATACTCTTTAGAATCTCTTGATTTCTCTTCCTCTTTACTGAAAAGAAAACAGAATTTTCACAGACACTAGATCAAACTGAAGTTCATCTTTTTGTGAGACACCAAGGTGAGATTTATCACTATCACTCACATACATAGAAACAGACAGACAGACAGACACACACACACACACACACAAATACAGTACTTCTTGGCACTAGGGAAGAATTATCTAAGATGTTTAGAAATGCCCCTATTTCCACAGACCTGTGTGGCAGATAGGCTCTCACCATAAATACAACACAAATCCAAAATGGTTAAGAGGAATAAATAGCAATAGACATCTTGAGATGCCAAAATCAAGCTGTCCGTTAGACAGACTTGGTACCTAAATGAACAATTCTTACACACTAGTCAACCACTGAGTACGGTTCGAATTTGTGCCTGAGAAAGGAGTACAAATTATTTCAGATTGTGGATCTTTAGGGTCTCTCATTATAACTGAAACTGCAAATCTTGAATCTACAGCTGCCAAGGGCCTACTTTATCTGTCTATCTATCTATCATCTATTTATTTATCATCCATCTATCCACATATTTAGCTATAATTTTTTAGCTTAGATGGAGTCACTTTTTATTCTTTAAAATTCACCATTATTTAGATTATCTTAAATGGCCACTTAAAGCCTCTATGTTTTAGAACTATTATGGATTTTGCCAAGTACACTTAAACAATAAATCACACACATTCCACTGATAAAAACCATTCTTGACATTTGTCCAGTGAAGCTGTCCTATGACATAATATATTATTGTACTTGTTGGGAAAACTTACTAAGTCTTCCAGCTATAATTCAGAATCTTTTTCCATGAAGAGCCTAGTCACTGCTTTCTACCTCCTCTCCTTACCCCCACCAAACACTGCTAATTTAATTCACTGTAAAAAGTTTCATAAGAAAACCAAAAAAGTCCTCTAGGTTCACATACCAACGAAACTGGCCAAGGAAAACTTTCCACTGTGTTCTATTACTGTGTATAAAATGAAGATATGGGAAAGACTGGATCTAATATTTGCCTCAGTTGTTAGGACTTTACTAAGCATGTGACTCCCGCGCGTTAGCTTCACAGTGCACTTGAAAAATCATCTAATTTCACATTTAACTTTCAGGTTCACGATATAACGCAAACCATACTAGAATTTTTAAACTCAAAACTACAGGAACTTAATTCACGGGGAATACTATTCTTAAAAGATCGAAGAGGAGTTCTGGGTAAGTGAGGTTTTGAAACACAAAATACAATATGGCCACTAGGTGGTGATCTCCATCCATTATTATATTATGAATTACCAACTAAGTTACTTAACAGAATTTACAATACCCCCCAAAGTCATGATTATTTACTTCATGTGGCAAGATTACAGGATTATCTGTGATACGTCCTCTCAGTTTTGTGAGGGAAAGCATGAAGAGAATACTTTGCTAGAAGATGGACCTCGGCTAAACAGGATTTACCAATGTGATTGCATTCTCTTTTGTCACAGGTCATGGCACCTATAATCTGAATTTCCTATCTGATTGGAAAGTTCATCTACAATAGTTTATTTTTCTCCATTTTGCCTTTTTAAAAAAAAAGATTTTATTTATTTATTTGACAGAGAGATGCGGGGCTCGATCCGAGGACCCTAGGATCATGACCTGAGCCGAAGGCAGATGCTTAACTGACTGAGCCACCCAGGCGCCCCGCCTTTTAGAATTATCAGATCATTTATGTTTACATCAATGGTGAAACTGCATCAGGAGCAAAGACAAATACATCTTACAACAGGGCAGATCATAAACAAACACCCACCTCTGCATGCAAATTAATGTCTGCAGTGGGATTCACATGTTGTTTGTTTTTAGGCAAAACCTTACCCAGACTAACCATAGAAAGTGGCACTTGGACCAAGGGCCGCTTTCTCTGTGTGCAAAGCCCTGTCATCACCTGGGACTGGGGGTGCATGGCTGTGCTCTCACGGCTACAAGTGACACCCAAACGCAGGCGATGCCAAGGGGAAACAGACAACCACCAAGTACAAAAGCAAACTCCACAAATAGAAAACGCTTTCCCAAGAGGACTGCTTCCCCATTTGAACCATATGCTGATAAGAAACCACCTTTTCACGAAATAAAGAACTCAGAATAAGCACTCTGGGTTACCCCCAGCCTTTCAGAACAGAGGTCAAACGGTTATCTGCAAGGAAGTTAGGAGGACTACTTATTACAGAAATCAAAACATTTGGTCACTTTAAAATGCCTTTGTCCCCCCTAGATGGCTGTGGTACACAATAGGCATTTGTCTCCGGTCTGTGGGGGGCATATTTCACTTTGTTGTATTTAACTCCTAGGGGCAAATGACCCGCTTTCCAGTAGAGATATACCTCTTTTGATCCTTGTACTTGCTTAAGGTTCCTCTGGCCTGGGTCCCGCTTTATTTATGTTTTAAAGGAGGTTATGGTTTTGCTGTTGTCTTTCAGTGGAACACCAAAAGGAAAAGAGCAGCTTTGTTTTAATGGAGAAAGAGACATTTGTTTTGGTGTCATTGTCCTGGGCTGGCAGGCTGGAGTTGGATCCTACAAACTTGAATATGCTGAAGGGAAGAAAAACTAACTTGGGGTCTCCTGATAGTTGTTAAAGTGGCAATATGCCCATTATTTTCCTAGCTGGCAAATCTCTGTGCGGGAGAGACAATCTGGCAGCTCTTGAGTCCAGCACTAATCTCGCGTAATAGCGTGAGCTCACTGCCCTACAAAGCTGTAATTATCAACAGCATTTTCCAAAGGATGTGAGTTCCTCCCACTGTGAGAGCACTCGGAGGGGGGCAGGAGGGGGGCAGACAGAGCCCCACGGAGGCCTTTGCATTTAACCCCCACCTCAAATGGTGCTGGTGGGTTCCTTCACCCAAGCTTGTTTGCACAGGTCTTCAGTCAGGAAGTGCTAAGGATCCCCATGCAGTGGGAAACTGCCAAAACCCATTCCACATTTTTGTTTGCCTTTTCCATGAATTGCGCTAAAGCAATTAAATTTAAATATCGGTACGGGATTTTAGAGTTTCATAGAGCACTGCTGGGAAAAGCATCTGTGAGAAGGAACTACTGCATTGATAATTTTTTTTAAGGATAATCTTTTCATTGATGAAATGGTTTTCCAGTGATAGGTAAGTGTTCTTCCAGCTATCTGACATATCACTAGCCATCTGAACTCAAGGAAAGGCAAGGCAGAGATGAGGGTTTTGTGTTCTGGAACCACTCTATGATTTGTTATATTTCACACGTAGAATCACAAGAACCAGTTCTTGGTTTCTAATCAAGCTGAACTGCAACACAAGTAAAAATTTTTATGAAGAGCTCAGTGGTCTTTTGCAGAACAGAGACTGAGAATTCTTCCGCTCATGAGTAATGTGTTAAAGGATGAGGAAACAGCATATGTTTTCCTTGGCTTTTAGGTTAATATAATGAAGCCTGTGAGGTTTAACATAATTAATGTTGATATGCAGTGTGACTTGTTCACAGAGAAGTGGCATTTGACTTGGAGCTCAAACCACACCACAGCTGACACACATCCATCTGCAAATACTTTTTCGAAAGTCTTCTAACATTTTCAGGTAGAAAAAGTAAAACTTAAGTTTTTGGTTTGGGGGTTTTGTTTTTCATTGTTTTCTGCCAAATCATGGGCAATCTTTTCAATGAGCAGAAAGCTACAAACAAGCTTGGAAAACACAGGGAATTAGTTCATACTCTTGATTCTCTTTTCAATGTCCAAGACATCTGGGAGGGAGGGAGATAGGAACCTTTTGTGTTTATAAAAGGGGAATAATGATACATTCCTGCAGAAAAAAATAATGGTTTATGGCCTGTGACTTGTTACTCCTTTTCTCTGCCCCTTTTAAGTGTCTCTTCCTGAGTTAAGGGCTATTTCTTTATGGTTTCTACCTTTTATCAAAGCTGGGTTTTCTCACAATACTTTGTGACAGACTGACATGTTTATTTATGAAAAAAAGTAAAGGGGCCTCCGTATTTGAAGTCAATCCACAAATCTGGCTCTTCTCATGAATCGACTCTAACCAGGAGGGTAAACTGCTGTCCTGAATTCCAGGTATGCTAGCTTGCCAGTGCTGAACCATGCTTATCCAAATGAAAAAAAAAAAAGGCAAAATTCACTTATCTTCCAGAAATATTTTTCAAGTGGGATTTTTTTTAAGTGCAAAAGGCTACCAGTTAGCCTTTTGTAATCCCTTTCATAACTATCAAGGGGTAAGATGAGTTGGTTAGAGCTAGAAAATAAGATATTTATGGTTCTGTGATTAGTAACTTGTTTGAGAACTTGCTGGTTAGAGTCAGACAAGTGCAGAGGAGAGGAAGTCTTTCTGTTTCCTCCAGCAGTACGCTGGACCATGAAGGAGGCCATGACTACTTCCCGGGAAGCTGACAAGCCAGCAAGCAGCCTCTCAGGGCGAAGCGGAGTGCCGACAGAATAGAGATGGCAGAAGGAAAATGTGAAAGGGACGTAAGAAAATGTTTTTTAAAAAATGCCTGAGAGTAAAGTCAGGGTTTTTGTTTTGTTTTGTTTTTGTGCCAAACAAATCAAACTCTCCAAAAGTTCCTCAACAGTTTTAAAAGGGAACTGGATTGTCAGTTCAGTTCAGTCCTCAACCTCTGGCCAACACTACCTAAGGTGACGTTTTCCTTTGAAGTGACTGCTTCTGATCCGCTGAAGCATCCAATCCCCAGTGGTGAGGGGTAAGCTTTGATGGTGCTGCAGAAACTCACTAAAGAGAAGAGAGAAGGGACCAAATTCTCCTCCTGTGAGAATTTATTCCTGAGGGTCAGAGAGAGGAGGGAGCAAGGCGGTAACAGTTTTCATCTCTGAGGTCCACAGGTTGATTTTAAACCATTGGCTAGGAAGATGTGTTATAAAAAGTAATATCACAAAGGCACCTACCTAACAGTTTCCAGTCCCTAATTGTGCTATCCATGGACACACCATAGTCTATAGTTGAAAAGAAAGTTGTGGAAATGATTTTGCTAGGAAGCGTACTGACAAGGCAAGATAAATGACTCCATAGCGTTCCCTCATGTCTGGTTCCCTCTGTGCTTGAAAGAACAGACTCAGATGGAAGGTGAATAAATGAAGCTCTGTCCAGCCTTAGGTGACCAATTCATCCTTGGTCAACCAATGTATAACAAATAAAATGATCTGATAACATTCAGGAGTAAGATTTTCTTTGGCTTGTTTTACTACATTTTGGATTGCATAATAAGGTTTTTTTTTAAGTCATTTTTCTTCAGAAAGTGCAATGACAGAGTATGTGCCTATCTTGAAAAAAAAAATCCTCTTCCAAGTTTTGAGTAATTGTTGGTTTCCTAAAGCTTCATGGAAAATCTGTCCTGATATAACTCAAACCTGCAGGGGTGGCAGAGGCTGAAAAGTTTTCTTTCCCTTTTTTCTTCCCAGAGCTTATTGTAAATGTATTCTTGGGACAACCACGGACAAGACTGTCATCACTTCCAGTAGGCACATGTGTTTTCCTTTGGGTTAATAATTTTTGTAAGATGCATTATGCTCAGCTATATACATCTGTTTGGGGGGAACTTTTTTTTTCACCATTTTTGAAATCTCACCTATTATGTTTTAAGTTTTTCATCCTGGCACAACATTAAATAAGATATTTAACTTAGATGAACAAGAATTGTCACAAAAAGATTCTGCCAAAAGACCTAATTCGTCATTTCATGATTGAAAAGGTAACAGAGTAAGTTGGTTGAGCAATGTATAAATATTAATTATCATTCAAAGAAAACATTTATTAAGTATCTATTTTTGTCAACAATTCTGCTAGGTGCTGAAAACATAGAGATAAAAGTTAATCCCTGCCTCAGAAAGCTCAGTGGCAGGAAACCAGCCCCACAAGGCAGGGAATCAGTGGTAAGATGGGAAAAGGATACACGGGGCTTCGGGAGCACAGGGCAGGGGCTCTCAGTCACACCCAAATGGGAAGGCTTCCTGGAAGAAGGAGACTCTTGGCCAAGCAAGGCATTTGAACATCAATTAAAGGAAATTAGGACAAGAGATGAGAACACGCTAAGCACCAGGGCAAGACTATGCAAAGACCCTCAGGAGTTAAATGTCATGGCTTATTCCAGGAACTGTGACTATTTTGAGAGAAGACTGATACAGCTTAGGAAAGCAGGTGGAATTGTTGGGTCGGTGTGGCACACTAAGAATCAGAATTTTATACTGAAGGGAAGAGGAAGGTGTTGCAGAATTTCAAAGAGAGTAACAGGAGTTCATGGCAGGGGGAGGGGCAGGTCATAGGCACTGGAAAACAGATCTGGGGGAAACACTTCAGACTAGTCATTCATTTAACTATTAGGTTAAAGAAAGAACTTAAAAGTCAGCTAAAAGTATAGAAGCTAGATAAGAAATGTTTGTTTAAGTTTGCCAGCTTTAATGTGTATTTAACTTGGATGGTTTAACTTAGTGTCTTTGAAGACATTACTTGGCTGACAAGTAAAGTAATTCATTATTGAAGTTATTTGTCAGAGTTTCTAATAAAGCACTTGGGGCATTTCACTGTTAGGAGATCAATAGTCAAGTTAAAGAATAACTCATTAGTAGAAAACCAAGGGACAAATTGAAATGTGACTAGTTATTCGAAAACCAAGTGACAAAATAAAAACTGAAATGTGTTAGGAGAAAATAACCTTAATGGAAATCACAAGGGTAAGGCTAGACCCAATCTCTGCATGCGTACACTTTTGTGAAACTTATTGGGTGAACACCACAAATAATAATAAAAAAAGATTTCAAAGATACAACAAAAGCAAGAAGTTGGCATGTTATCTACGCCATATTATAGGGGCCAATAATGTGGAATGCGTCAATCAGAATCTGAAGAACAAGGGCAATTTAGATAACTTGGCCAAATAACATTATTAATTTAGTATAAGCATATAAATTGACTTAGTCTAGCTATAAAGCATAATCACATAAATATGATATACTGCAAGTTTATTGGAAGCACAATTTAATTATTTCAAGAAAAGAAATTACTGAGACTGAAAAATCCAATCTAAACTAGTTTGTTTTTACTGAATTGTAAGACTGAATAACAAAAGATAATATATGGTAAATATCAAAGGTTCTTTTGGTTTTAACACTGCTCTACCTCCCAAGAAGAATAAGCTCTAATAAATCTTTCAAACAAAAAATGGGGGGCAAAGGGGAGAGGGGAGAAATCACTCTAAAACGTAAACAAAGTCCTTAAAATTGCACACAGTCAAGGTAAAACCATTTCCAAGTGTAAGCAGATACTGCTTTCCCCTGAAGATGTAGAGTTTACTATTACGGATTTTTTTTCAAAGGCAAGACACTTGGAGTAAACAGCGAAACAAAGAAGACCTATTTTATTCAAAGCCTACAAACATATGGAAACTGTTAAGGGGATGGTTGGTGGCTGCAGAAAGAACTCCAAAGAGTTTAAGAGACACCTAGGCTGTCTTAGAAAGGGAGGGATAGAGGCGAGGGTGGTTACAAAAGCAGAGTGGGCCAGAGATCAGTCAGATGGGAGGGAGACAGGCTGTTGGGCAGATGGTCTTTTCTGTTCCAAAATGTTCAAAGTTAGGGACACTCCTTAGCACACTTTTATTTTACAACAAAGAGGGAATTAAGAAGAAACCAAGGGTCTGTCAGAGTGCTTTCTGGATTTGCTTGTGTCATTTCTTTTTTTTTTTTTTCCTTTTCTTTTATTTATTTATTTATTTTTTGCTTGTGTCATTTCTTTGATACACTTTACTTGTTTATGTAATTCATCCTCTGCCTTCTTCAAACTGAGGCCCTCACTTGATGCTCTCTTCATAACCTTTAGGTTTTAATGTAAAAATGTAAACTAATTTCGGGTAAGGTTCTTGTTTACATTGTACAGTTACCTACGTGAGGGATGTTATCTTCCTCTGAAAATTTCCTGGGAAGATCAAGATTTGTTTTTTGCCAAGTGCAATGCTCACTTATTTACTAAGTTGAGGATCAATCTAGACCATGGAAATGGCAATGAAGTTATTTTTTTTACAGTATTTTTCACGGTCCATTAAAAATTAATGGACACAGACCAAAAAAAATAGTTGAGTTGACTTGCTTTGGCTAAGTGGAATAATGACATCTGACGAGTGAAGCTCCCCTGAATGGCACCTGGCAGAAAAGAAAGTTTCCCTAAGATGCTTTAGAGACCTCACACAGCTGCCAGCTATAAGCCAATATTCAGTGTCATTAACCAAGCTCATAGGTAGTATAGGGCCTTGTCCCAGACACCATAAGAAAGAAAAAGCAAGCAAGAGAAACACTTCTATGAAAAGCTGAACTGCTGATGACCAAATAAACATCTAGAAACACATCAAAATGCTATGAATGAAAACAAATCAATTCTATATAATCAACGACAGATTGGAAGTTGGAGACTTGGCCTTATCAGGTCGGTGTGTAGCAAATGGCAGACTTCACCTACACTACAGCTGGTCAAACGCAGCTATTCCAGGCTCAGGGCAAGAACACACAGGGACACTCTGAGACGAGCTGTGGTCAAGGTCTGCAAGGCACACGCACCAACCAGAACCCCACCTGACCCCGTGGCTTTCTAGATTCTGTAATATAGGTCCCGCTGGGGCCTCACAGGACCTGCACTTTTCAGTGGGCTATGTATCAGGGAAAGTGTGTGGGAGGAAGATTAACAGAGGGTCTTTAGACCGAATTTATCCCATAGGAACGAAAAATTCCTTCAACAAAAGAAAACTTGATAAACGCCTATACTATATAAAACACATCAACAAAATTATAAGAACAGTTTTAACTATCTTTAACATACAGGAAAAAAATCCTTTAGTTTTTATGTTCACATGTAAATTAAATTAATAAAATCAAAATAGTTCATCCTCAGTTAAAATTAACATAATAGAACTCACGGCCTACCAGCCACTATTGATCTAACTGACCAAAATTAGCACCCCTGAAATTATTATTCATTTTAGCAAAATAAAAATATACAGATGAAACAGCTGCACATATACCATCTCGTCAGGACAATCAGAAAACAATGAGTATTGGGGCGCCTGGGTGGCTCAGTCGTTAAGCATCTGCCTTCGGCTCAGGTCATGATCCCAGGGTCCTGGGATTGAGCCCCACACCGGGCTCCCTGCTCCATGAGAAGCCTGCTTCTCCCTCGCCCACTCCCCCTGCTTGTGTTCCCTCTCTCGCCGTGTATCTCTCTGTCAAATAAATAAATAAAATATTTAAAAAGAAAGAAAGAAAGAAAGAAAACAATGAGTATTGATTCAGACGGTGTGGTTCATATATCTTACTGGGAATGTATTTTATGGACAATCTAACTTCCTTATCTTCTCTGCATCTTGCCAAAGGACCTACTTATGAACCTGAATGACAAAGAGTGCTGATTAAACATAAGGAGTGATGACAGAGAGAGGGCAGGCCAGACTTTATTTTAGGGTTGCTCAAGGCAAAATATGTAATAAGGGATATCTTTTCAAGTCTAGGAGGTGCCCGCCAGAATAAAGCACGGCTTTGGAGACTGGCTTCACCACTTAAAAGCACTGGTCCTGGGGCTCTGGGCAAAAATCTCAACCTAACCGACCTTTCCTTTCTTTACCTATAAAACACCTCATACCTCTCTTAAAGGTTATTGTGGGGAATAAACAAATGCAAGGTGCCAAGTAGAGCAACTGACACAAAGATGAACTGCGCGGTACATCCATAAGAACACAGAAAAGCTTTCTTGAGCAGACAGAGAAGAACTTCAAAAAGCGGAGATTCCTTTGGCATCCATTCTAAGGATGAACTTTACATTTTGCCAAACTCATTAAATCCAGATGAGTGGCAAGTAGTGAATGAAATTTAGGCACCTAAATAAATTCACAAAAAGAGCTTAAACATTACTTTCAATTTTTCCTGTTATTTATCTAATTTAGAATTGAATTTACACTTACTGTCCAGCCCCGTGGATCTCAACTTGTCTGCATTTTGGAATCACCTGGAGAACACATGGAAAATGGAGCCAGCCACCAGGGGTTTTGCTTTAATGAATCTGAGTTGATGCCTAGGCACCAGTTGTTAAATTATGTTCCCCAGGTGATTCTAATGAACAGCCAGTGCCTAGAACCACTAGTATATAGCTAACCACACTTGAACTATTTCTAAAAAATTAGACTCATATGTATTCAGAGTAGTGACTCAAAACAGGTTCAGCTGTCCTAAGAATCTTATTTCAGCCAACTCAAGTTTGGGGCCAGTATTACCATTTCACTCCTTCCTTTAAGAAGCATAAAAAGCTAAAAACTATGTAATTAGTGAGCAGAGTTTGAATGGAAGCAAATCCACAAGATCACAATTCAGCAATCTTTTTTAAGATAAAAAAAAATGAGCACCTTGGTTTGGATAAAAATGAGCCATGCCACAGAGATTTCCAGGTGCAATTATGTAAGAGGGAAAGGTAGGTTTTTTTGTTTGTTTTAAGGCCTTTTCTCTTACATTTATTCTTTCCCTTTTTTGAAGCCATGAAACACAAAAATAACCATCTGAAAGACAAACCTGAGGTGTGGTTTTCCCATTCAATGGACTCTGATACACTCCTCTCTCAAAGAGAGCCACAGTGACTGGAAACAGTCAGCATGGACGCTATTCTAACACTCATCTATCTTACTGAGTGACACTGAGCAAGTCACTTAACTGGTCTCTGATCAAATACGCCTTCTGTAACATGCAATCAGCACACGCTACCAAGTTCCCAGAATTGGTATCATTTTTCATGAGCAACTTACCAGTGTGCTGCCATCGGTCCAACGGAAGTCATGTTCAAACATCTTGTCATTGAGGCCTATCCACTGATAATCATGGCCCACACCTAAGAAAAGGGAAACAATGCAGATATTTTTACTACCTTTCCCATATATGGATGAAATGTATCCAAGAAAATTATTTTCAGAGTGAATCATACATCCTCTTTTCCGGCTAGATTTTTATTTAGTTGCTCATAAAAATCTCTCATAGTCTAACTATCTTTTGTTCTTCTACCCAATGTGCTCTAAACTAAAAAGCTAATTCACAAACATTGAGAAAGATTAAAATATCAGACATAAGAAAATAATTTCCCTAGCAGTTTACTATAATTAAATATTTTTCCATCCTTACTCATGATAAAAACTTGCCATTTTTTTTATTAAGCTATGCCATTGGCAAAAATTCAGTGACCCAGTAAAATGTGACAGATCATTCCCATGCTAGCCTCACTTTGGAAGCCACATGTTTCTTCTTAAAGCATTTTAAACAGTGACTACCTAGACCAGACAGTTCTACAAAATTGTAGATCTTCAAAAATAATTACTTTCATCATGAGATGAGTCACTGGCAAGAATACCATGCAAAAAAGTTAACTGAACCTCCATACAGATTGTAAACTAACAGTCAAACTTCTAAAAGATAGCAGGCATTTTGAGAACATATTTAATAGAGCATCAAACAATGCTTCATATCAAAAAACTTCTACATATTCACTACATAAAAGCTAGCTGCCCTCCTCTTTGCTATAGTTTAAGGAGTTATTCAACAGCTCTGGTAGTAAGTTTCATCAGCTTTACAGTCTCTATTTGTTCATGTTCTTAATATGAAACCCACTTTCTATGGCCTAAAACCATTAGCAGCTTGGATGAGAACCAATTTTGCGCAGAGGGTAGGATTAAGGTGTAATTGACAATTCAATTTTAATTAGTGGGATAAAAATAGCTAAAAGCAATTTTCTCTTTAATTCGAGACAACATATGCCCATCTTCAAAACAGAACTACGAAGGCAGCCATAAGAAGAATTGAGCGGCCATTTTCGTAAGTCAGAAAATAATCAGGTAGCAATGTCATAGGACCCAACCTATAGCATGCAATTTCACCTATTACTGCTGGTAGACTAGGAAATGCCTTCCTCTGTTAGAGCTGAGTGTTTCTCAAAGTAGGGGACTCAGGTAGAAGAGATGATTTTAAGTAGTTCAGACGAGGGATTTAATAAGTTGAACTGCAACAGAGAAGGCTACATCTGTTCAGTTAGATAACAGAGAAAACTAAGAAGATGGGGACACTGAGCAAAGCTTCAGGAAACCTGCGTATATTTGGTACATACGGTTCACAAACATCTGTTCTTCATGAGACAGGATGCTTGTGAGATGCGCGCCCTGCAGACGGCATTCTCGTTCAGCTGCGTCCCATGTGCGCCGATGGGCAAAGTATTTGTAGCACTGCCCTTGGAATTTGTGCCAACCGTAGTCACACGTCTCTGTGTCTGGAAGAAACAAGGCAGGGGCTTAGTAATCTCACCGACGTCATTCAATTTAGCCTCACGGATCTGAGTGTTAAGAAGAAGACCTAAGCCAATATCAGTGCAATGTCCCTGAAGTTATATATTAATAAATTTGGTCACGATGACAAAGAAAGTATGATAAAGACAGCCCACTGACCCCTGCCAAGTGGGTGCTGTACATCTCTGGACTAAAGAGGCAGTATCTAACTTCAGTTTCCTTGATTAGAGCCAGTGTCAGCAGGAAAGAAAACTGGCAGAAGGGCCAGACAAAACTTCTTAGGCTGCAATGTCTACTGACTGACTCACTTGTGAAGCAACTGGGGCTAAGTCCTTACCAACACAACTTTTCTGAAGAGAATTATTCAAGTGATAAGATAAGAATTCCGGCTAATAGGATTATGACTGCTCTATTTGAATAAGGACTTCAAAGGCTCTGTAAGTAGTTCCTTTACCACTTCCCAGAGAGATAGCTGGGTGGCCACAGGCTCTTGTCAAGTAAGATTTACAAAGAGAGGGGGGAAAAAAAAAAAGTCGTCATCAGGAGGCAGCTTCTGGGATATGGCGAGAACTGTGGGCCTTCTTTCCCCAAAGGAGAGGAAATATAGGTAACTCCCCGTGCAAATGCATCAGGATTTTAAGTTGTTCTTTTTTTAAGATTTATTTATTTATTTGAGAGAGAGAGAGGCAGAGACAGCGAGAGAGAGCGCGAGTGGGGAGGAGAGGGAAAAGCAGGCTCCCCGCTGAGCAGGGAGCGTGACGTGGGGCTCAATCCAAGCACCCCAGGACCATGACCCGAGCCAAAGACAGACGCCCAACTGACTGAGCCACCCAGGCGCCCCCAGGATTTTAAGTTTCTTAAGAATGAAATAACCTAAGTTCTTTAACTTCGTGCCCCACATTCCACCAAGCCATGTATACACATATATATGTGTGTGTATACATGTATATGTATATTTTCTCTTTTGTAACAAGCACGCTATAACCAGTACCCTGTTTGGATAAGAACATTTTTCAAATATATCTAAATTTTGCACTGGCAGGAAGCTGCAGCTGTACCTTCTAGATTCTAGATTGCCAGTTTTTAAATATTTTCACAGGAAAGCAGTCTGGCTCCATAGTACTGCATTCTTGTTAGCGACCTTCCTCAGACTCATCCACTCACAGGGGGGGCTGGTTCAACGGTATGTATTCAATGATGATCAACGGAAGTAATTTTGACTATCACAAAACATACCTCACAAACATACTGAACTAGTTAGATGCAAACACTAACAGAACTGCAACATTTATAAAATTTTAGGTACCAAGAAAACTTTCCAAATTACCTACGAACCACCCTCCCTTCCCCTAATCTTACTGGCTGATGAAGGAAAAAAATCCTTCTAGATGAAATACATGCTTGCTGTATACGTCAGACCTGGGGGCCAAACTGATAGTCAGATCATCTCCTGCCTCTCACACCATTTGCTCCTCTTTCTATAATTGTGGGAAAGTATGCATTCTGAGAGCTTTTCATGTTTTCCTGGCTCCAGGGATTTCAACCATCGTCATACAACAGATGCAGCTTATCTCGGAGAGCGGGCTTTATTTCAGTTTAGTCTATCGGGCTTCTTGTTTAGTTACAGCCAGCTGACAAACTGGTTTAAATACTGTGCACTGGAAGTTTTGAGTTTTACTAAAGTGCTTTTGGAGACCACCAAATCTCATAGGAAAAGAATCAAGGCACTGCTAGATGATTTGGGATAAAAGTAGCATTCAGCCCCCAAAGATAAAGTGCAGTTGGGTTACTTAGATGCAGTAAATTTCCTTTTGCGATGTTCCCGTGGAAGGTGGGGTAGGAGGGGTGGGGAGGAAACGGATCTTCATATATGAGGGAATTAGTTTATAAAGGAGAACAATTAGAAAGATTTTTTTAGAAAACTCTTACTGCCAAAGTCAATAATGTGATATTATACCAGCATAGCTTGCCTTAACTATGGAAATTAATATGTATTTTAAGATATAGCTTAAAATTCTAGAGAATCCCTAACTTACTAAGACATTAGAAAAAAAAATTCTTCTACACACTCATATCCTCTATTAACCCAATGGTTTTAGTCCGGTCTTCTTTCTTTGTGTTTTATCATTAAAACAGATTATCATTAAGTATTTTTTTCTCTTACACCAAAAAACCCAAATGATCATAAAATTTAGATGCATGACCACATCATTGCTACAATGCCTTTCTCAGTTAACAGGTGCATATATTCCTATCAGAACACAGGTCCAAACAGGGACCATTTGTTTGTTTTTGCTTGTTTATTTACTCATCTATGCTACTGAAACCAGAGACTTACGGTCCTAATGATTATGAATATATGTGCAAGTACTACTTAACAAAATGACTATTGAAAAAAAAGCCAAAAATCCACATGGATTTACTTAACTTTTATTATTCATGAATTCACTAAATATGTAATGCAGGACTAGGCGTCAAGCAGCATCTTCTAGGATGCTATTCTGATAGGAGTTACCAGAAGCAGTCTCCTTTTCCAATCTCACCTAAAAATGGCGTGATACACATTTCATTCCTTAAAAGCAACATATTTGGGTGATATTTTTGTAAAAATCATCTGACATCTGGAAATACTTATGCTTTCAGACCACTATAATGCATAGGTCATATCACAAAGACCTACATTTAGTTGTGTGTGTGTGTGCTGGCTGCCTGTGTGTGTTGGCTGTGGTGAGAACTGTCTCCATACTGTCCTAAGAGCCCCTTCTAGATTTTAGATCAGTTATCATTCTACCAAAATAGGTCCCTTATTCCAGAGTTACTGGGAGTTGGGAGGTTACCAATGCAGAGAAGAAAAGGTCAGCTGAAGAAACAACAACACAGTCATCACTGAAATTTGGAGAGAAAACTGTTTAGACAACAATGCTGCTGTTAATGAAAAAAACATTTGTTCTTAGGCAACCTGCAAAGAGGAGAAAAAAATCTTTCAGGGTCCTGGCAATAAATCACAGAAGCACAGCTGCATCGGATAAACACACCAGGATAGCTGTTTCTCAGCAAATATTGTGGATGAAAGTACACTTGCTTTAAGACAAAATAGAATGCACCTGAAAACTAAGTGGTACCACAAATGAGAGAGAAAAAAAGCAAAGCTTTTTAAGGTTATAAGCATAAATAAAATGCTTATCTGTGAGAGTTACTTGAAAAGTGGGACGATACTGAGAAAAACCTGGGCTTTACAAGGCAGCCTAGGTTCATTTTTCCCACTCTCTAGTGACCTTGAACACATCACTTTTTCCTTTCTGAACCTTGATTTCTGGCCCACTTACCACAACGAAATACTGTCAACTCAACGAAATGATATACCTGGGAACATCTGGTAAACTATAAGGCATTCAACAAATAGCATCTCTTTTTATTCTCTGCCAAGAATTACGCTGAGTCACCCAGACTGTGGACCTTGTCTATTTTGCTCCAAGTTCTACCTCCAGTACCCAGGATAGCACTTGGAAGACAGTATGTGCTCAGTAAACATTCGTTGAATGAATGATTTTTTAATTGCTCCTCGGACTTGGAACTAAGGGAAGCCAGAATCATTTTAACATATGCAATGTTTCAAGGATCTCGCCCTTTTGTTTTCTTCAACAAATGGCATCTTCCTTACTGTTTTCCTTAAGAAGAGGATCTTGCCTGGCCAATTTTCATATTTACCTTTTAAATTCTAAACAGACTCTTCCTATGCAACAGAGAGAAAAAAACTAAAAATGGAGCCATCACCCATCCTTTTTGATTGGCAGTTCAATACATGCTGCTTTCGGTTGTTCTCATCGTGGTGATGTCTGGATTAACACTGTAAACCAGAATGGGGGGCCAGACCAATGTGTCTGAGTGTCTAATACGTTTTCATTCTGTCTGGTGGAACAGAAGTTTGGCACTGGGCATTTTTGTCAAAGCCAAACCACTGTATGACTTGCAGTAAAGGAAATCGACATTTCAAAGCTGAGTATAGCTGAACATGCAATCTGTTTCTGATTGATGACTAAGAAATGTTACCATTAACCACCTGAAATACATTCTCAGGTTGGCCATAAAATACAAATTACAGGGATCATGAGATTCAAGCAATCATGAACACGGGCCTTGGTTTCATTCAGAAAAAGCAGATGCTTCTGTAGTAGGAAAAGTCCCTGTTGAGCAGATTTACAATACCTTTTATGTAATGTTTACCAAGCCAAAGCTAATGTAGTCTAACAACTATATCAATGCATTCTCCAGAGATGACTGACAATGAAAAATAAACCCATTGACTCCCAAGTGTTTTGGAGGAGAAAATAAAGGCAACGAGTATTGAATTCGATACTCCTTGGTACAAGCCACACAGATGGATTAAGGTCAATGCCTAGTTTGTCCTCAGGAAGAATACTTAACAACGTTCCTTTTGTCAGCTAGATGTCCTTAAATTCAGCTCAGTGTGCCTGTCTACAATTCTGTTCTATCAGCAAAACAGCAGTGATTAAGTCAACACTATTTTTCATGGGCTACGGACACATAAGGAAACCTAATATACTTAGGTAACCTGTGAATTTCCCTTGCAGGAAAAAAACATGCAGTATGGCCAACATTGCTAAAAACATGCAAATAATGATGGCAAAAAGCTGTCTAGAAGTAACATTTGAAATGAAGCAACCATACTGTTCATCCTACAGATGTTGCATCAGCTCTTACCTTGTTCACAAAGTGCACCAACATAGCTCGGAAGGCAGAGGCACCTGAACGTATTAAAACCATCAATGCATGTGGCTCCATTGCGACAGGGGTTAGAGTGACATTCATCAAAATCTGAAATAAAATCATAAAAGGCCACAAAAGTACTTTCAGAAAAGGTCAAAGGATCCTATTTAGTGTAAGGTTGCCAGATAAAGAACAAAACAGCCAGTTACATTTGAATTTCAGGTTTAAAAAAAATAATTTTTCAATATAAATATATCCCATGCTATATTTAGGGCTACTTGCACTAAAAACTTATTATTTTTTTAACCTGAAATTCAAATTTAACTGACCTTCCTACACTTGATTTGCTCAATCTGGCAACCCTAAGAAAATTTCAAAGTTATTCATAGGAGGGTCATTGTTTCCATTGCATTTAGATGGTCACAGGAGCCCTAGAACCGGTAAAGAATTCCCTGGAACTTCCTACCCTCAATCGTGGCTCATGCTCTGATTACCCCACCCGTGGAATACTGAAAATATGTAACTGGCCTGATTGCCTCTGGGCCTCTCTCTCTTCCCAACACATCTTTCATTCTGCTAACTGCCATCTCCTTTAAACACAGTCATGATAATTTACTCTTTGGCTTCCAAACCTTCGGTAGATCCCAACTGCCCAGGGCAGATATCTTCCAAATGTAGTCCCTGGACAAGCAGCATCAGCATCACCTCAGAATGTCAGAGATGCACATTCCCAGGCCCACCCCAGACCTACAGAGTTAGACCCTGTGGGGGGATGGGAACAACACCTGGGGCCGCAGAAGCCATGCCCATGATTTTGATGCCCACTGAAGTCAAAACGACTCTACTAGCGTAGGAAGTAAACTCATCGGTACACTGGATTCAGAACCTTCTCAGACCTATCGAGATCCAACCTGCTTCCAAGGATTTTCTCCCACAAACCCATAAATAGGCCTACCTGAGTACTCGCAGTCACCCAAATGCATTCTGCAGTCCAGGGTGTTTGTGCCTTTGTTTGCTGTGTCTGAGTCTTGCCCCACCAGCTATCAAAATCCTCCCAACTTTAAGATCTTAGGAAGTGCCACCTTTCTACCCAGACCTCCATGATCTCTGATGAAATTAATGCTTTATTCTCTCAGCAGTTTGCAATTCCACTAAAAATTTAATTATGCTTATATTAAATAAAAAGAATATTAAAACATATGACTTATACACAATACATGAAGTTCCCAAGAAGTATATAATGTACTGGTACCTAAGGAAATGGCCTTGGCAATGATGATATTACATAGCAGTGATACCAAACACTTTTATGATGCTTGCTAAATGCCAGCCACTGTTCTAACAGCTTCACAGATATTAACTCATTACATTATTTTAAATTGACTTTAATGTAAAATAGAATGGGGGCCAAAGAGATGCTTTTATACATATATAGGTAAATATGATACTTAAGATGTAATTATTCCTTAAATGTAATCTACTGCTATTTCTATGTCCCTACTAGTTAGCACACAGATAGAGCTGACTAGTTCCATTGACTATTTTTTTTAAAGACAAACACTCTTTTAATATGAATGTTAAGGATCTTATCTCAGCATTTCTGTGTAATCTAAAGCATTATCCATGGGCCTTCTTTACTCAATCGTAGAAGAAAACCTTTATGGGACCTCTAAAAGGATCACCTGGCCAGTGTATTCTCATCATCTCTTTTCTCAGAAGAAAGGTCTATCCATATTTACCCAAATCAGAACTGGGATCTTTTAAAAAAAAAAAAAAAAGAAACCTAAATAAAAATGAGAGTGAAAGGAACTGATTTAGTAAACAGACAATGATATTAAGGAAGAGGAGGACAACCACCTCAAAACTTATTGAGGTAGAGGTGGGTTAGGCTGGCCTCTGGAGACACCCAGAGAAGGATCTTGCCCATTTCACCTCAGAGGAGCAAGTTAACTCAAAACACAAAAACTAAACTCCCTCATCTTTTAAATACAGCTTTTTAATGTTGTTTTTTTTTTTGTATTTAAATTGATTATTGATATGCAGATTTGGGGAAGGAGATTAAAATATTTCCTTACTATTTATGCAAGTTTACATTTGTAAAGCCTATCTGGAAAAACTATAAAAAGACACAGTTCACCTCAGAAAGCTTCACTGAGTTTTGGGTATATTAACAAAATTCAGTAAACACCTGTCCCCATTTCCCAGACTCTACTTAAATTACTCTATGATTTTAATGTCATTTAACAAATAATTCATCTACACATGGGTTTCCCTGAAATCCTTTGAGCAATATAAATTCTGCCCCAATATATCTTCTGGAAAAGAATTACACTCTTTCAGGCAAGAACATCTTACCAAGTTCACACTGGTCGCCACTGAATCCCGGCACACAGGTACATACATAGGAAGTTTCAGTAGGGTAACAGGTGCCTCCATTAAGGCACGGGTTCGTTTTGCAACGATCAGGTCCTACCATGTTCAGGAAAGTAAGAAAAGCAATTAGGCTCATATCCAGGTTTTAATATATTTTAGCATAAATTGCCATTGATTGCTACCATAATAAAAGCTTTACCATAGCAATTTAGATACTACGCACAAAAATTAACATTAACTTTACTCTCTGGAGTGTTTCTTGGCATTACAACTAATTGTTACAAATTGCATCTATTCATTTCTGGGATTCAGTCATCATTATTTTTAAATGATAATCTGTACAGTATCTGGCAACTAATATATTCTACTGCAGATTTAGTCGGCATGATAATGGCAATTGATTTTAGTCAAAAATGATTACACATATGTGCACAGTGAATGGAAAATGTATTCTTTTAAACGAGGTTAGTTCATGTGAAATGGCTGGATACACAAAACATGCATTCTTTTTAGCAGTTTGGCTTGTTATCGTCATTTGAATTATTATTGCCTTTTACCACTTAATGCTCAGAAACTGTTTTTCTTCGAAAGTGTGCACTGAAGTCTCTTCTGCTACATTAATATGCTTTTTCCAAAAACACGTTCCAAATGTACTCCTTTAAACTATACTTGAAGAAAAGCAACACATAAATTAAACTCTACTGTATAAAAACACACCCAAAGACAAAAATCTCACCTAAAATGAGACTCCCAATTTTTCTGAAACCCCAAATTTTTATTACAATTTTCTTATTAAAACACAAATAAAATCAACAGTCCTAGAAGATAAATGTAAAGGCCAGAGACACAAATTTCTGAGAAGAAACACTTTAAAATGTGTTTCCTAAAGGCAAATACTTTTACAATACTTCAAGCACATATATTATTCTGTGGTATTGCTTGGATAATTGTATTTACATGAGTCACTTCTATTTATTATTTGAATGCTTTTTCAGAATTGCTTATGTTTCAAAATGTTTAAAAATCCAGGTAAGAATTGAAAGTCTTACAGAATAATTGAGATAAATAGGCTATATATGGAATAAAAACCATATTTTCAAGAATCTCCAGTCCTGAAACCCTGAAGTAATTACACATGAAAAAAGATTATCTACTTAAGAAACACAAACTTAAGGAATATTGGAATAAGCAGGCACTGCTCTAGAAGGTAACTGAATCTTTCCACACAAGAAAGTCGAACTCAAACTTTCCGAGTGTTAGGTAAATTCTGGACAACAAGAAAGACTTGATAGATACTACATTCACATCTATGAGTTCAACATTATAATCAGGTTGATTCAGATGCTTACACCTACTTCTTCAAAAATGAGCCCAATTTTTCTAAGACTCCTTCTCCTATAGTTCTAAAAATATGCAAAATCTCCCTAGCCATTTTAGCCTTCTGCCTTTGAAAGTACACTGTTTCTCTGTCAAGGATGCCGTCCACAACACATCTACGTGCTGCCCTCAGTGCAAAACCAAAATGACATGTATGTGACAGTGCTTGATAAACTGTCATGTGCCACACAAATGTGAAGTATTATTATTATTCCCACCACAGACTCCAGACACCATACTGAGACTATGGGACAAGGACTTGGCAAGAAAGTGGATCCTTCTGTGAACCTAAAGTAGTTTAGGTTAGGAGAAAAGTTTTGTTTTGATGAATTCTGTTCTTCCCTAAACAGTTTGTATTACTCTCTGAAAGCTGAACCTGCAACAGAGAAACCAGGCAATCCAATGTGAGCTGCTGTTTACCGAATTCGCCTAAAGTCACAATCTGCTTTGCAGTGAAGACGCAAGCTCTCGTTCTAAGTAAATACTGTGGTCTGGATTACTGGTACACATTTTTCATCCATCTGTCAAACCTAACTCTCTATGACTTAACAATGATTTCTGTATTGTATTTTCACCAACCTGAGGTATTTTCAACTAAATCATAAGAGAATAAATACTGGCCAGATTACTAGGTTATCATTTACAGATTAAATATAGAGTGACAGCAAAAAAAAAAAAAAATCCATCGACCACCTCTGATTAATTTTATTCATAAAATACTTCAAGTCATTTATAAAAGTTGCACTTTATGATTAATTATTTTACTCTATCTGAAGCACAACAAACAGAAGCATTACTGGCACAAAAGATAACATTGAAATGATTGGGAGAATAATCCTAAACATAGCCATGCTGTAAAACATATTCATTAAAATAAAACATAGTTTCAACAACACAGCCCTTGAAGTACTGATTTTTTTTTTCTCTTTATCTAGGTCACTAGGTGGTAATGGCTATTTGTGGATTCCACTGACATTGTTATTTAAATAACATTACTAGAAAATACCCTGTTAAAGAAGACTTCTCACTATTATCAAGCTAGACGAAAAGGAAATATAGTCTACAAAGTAAATATTCCAAGATTTCTGGCTTATAAATCATTAAATGTCAATTATTCACTTTTATACTATATTAACTGGAAACCAGGAAAGAGCAATGAAAAGACCATGACTTTGGAGTGGAGCTGATCTGGGTTCAGATCCCACCAAGGCCATGGTGTGTGTGGCTATGCAACCCCAGGTAAATTACAGAACTTCTCTGAACATCCACATCCCACCATTTTAAGTAGGGATAATAACATGGGGATGATGATAATAACAACACATTTTTGTGATCATATGAGAGAATCTGTGTGAACCAATATCAAACTCATGCTTTCTGTCCATTCAGGTAAAAAACAAAACAAAACAAAACAAAAAAACACAGAAATCCTCTTTCGACAAGCAGGGCGCAAATACATACCCACTCTGGCTAGGCGCTGTGCTAGAAGCATTAGGCAGAC
Organism: Zalophus californianus; assembly: GCF_009762305.2. Taxonomy (NCBI): domain Eukaryota; kingdom Metazoa; phylum Chordata; class Mammalia; order Carnivora; family Otariidae; genus Zalophus; species Zalophus californianus. The sequence continues at coordinate 63,341,789 of NC_045599.1, read as the reverse complement.
TATCTGGAGCAAGGAAATTACATAAAAGTGTGAACTGATAACTGATATTACACAAACTATAGTGAATGTTTATTAGAGTTATTTACTACTCAAAAAATTTTAAAGGCCTGACAGATTTTGATATTGCCATAATAGCACCCGTCAATGAGAGATTTTTAAAAATGGAATTTTTCCCCCGTTTTTAACTAAGATGTATAACTACAGGGCATATGACAAAGCAATATTTTAGTTATGGGTAAAACCAAATTGAATTTTTATACCATTAACAATTTCACTTTTCCTATGCCGCAATCATAGGTTGTCTCTAAAACACAGAAGAATACAAAGAGTATCTATAAAGCCCAGAAATAATCTACACTCACTTTCTTTGCATCTAATTATGGACTCAGTAATGTGGTCTGTCCTATTGTTATGTGAATAACATAAAAATCTCCACTGATTTAATATCACAACAAAGACTATATGCATAGGTGTGTTAGGACCAAGGGACTGTTTCCAAGTTTGGAAACAGATTTATCAATGTTGTGACCTTACCTGGTAAATAGACTGCTGTGCCTTCCACTGACTCTTCATTAATGCCAATCAGGAAACCGGTTTCATTAGAAGTTTCCAGAAGGGAAAATGACGGTGTTGCAAGCTCAGTATTTAACTCTGCAATGCTTACTGTTGCCAGATTATTGGAATCAAGAATCTTCGCCGATACTTTCTCTTCTGATGCTGCTACTGTGTAATCCTCCCCTCTGATCAAAGCTGCTTGTGTTTCAGGGTTTATTTCCAGAGAGGAAGGAACGGTGGGCCTCTCAGAAGTCTGTGGGCTGGGATGAGGCATGACATCTGCCTCAACTCCATAAACTGCAGAAGCAGAAGTAGAATGTGGCCACAGTGTAGCACCTTCTAACTTAATGTCACCTGTGGTTGTAACCACAGTTCCAGGCTCAGGGGTTCGAATATTGCTCTTCATTGTTTCTTCAGAAAGTCGAATATTGGTTTGGGTTTGGGAATCTTGGAGAATCTCAGTTCCGTCTTCAGCAGTCAGTTCTGTGGGAGAAGCTTCCATGTGTTCTAATAACTTAGGATGACTTTCATCTTCTGAAGGTTCTAATCTAGTGTCAGGAGATAAGGATGGAGGCTCGGTTATGGGAAAGAGCTCTTCAGTCAATGATGTGAAAGTCACCTCAATATCTGCAAGTTTTCCTGGAGACCTCTGAGATGTGCCAGCATCTGTACCAGGCAGAGTGCTTGCCGGGGGGTCCTCTGCATGTTCAGAGGCTCCACTGCCTAAGTAGACAGTGAGGAGAGATGATGGTGTCTGAGAGGACAACTTGGCAAAAGCTGAAACTGCTGATGTTGTATCAGTGTAATCTGAGGGATTGGATCCTTCTATCATGTTAGGTGCCTCTGTTAAACTCTGAGCCATAAGGTGCATAGTACCAATACTTACGTAGGGTGTAGGATCGATCAGTGCCTCCTCGGCTCCTGATGAGAATTCTGGCTGAAACGAAGGACCTACATGTTTCTTTTCTTCATACTCATCCCGTGTCTCCAAATGGCCCAATGTTGATATTACTTCACTTTGGTCTGCAATAGCTTGACCATCAGACAAGGTACTTGATTCAAAGACGTCATCCAGGGCTTTTGCTTCAACTTTTGGTTCTTCAGTCTCTGGATTAACTGTGGCAGATGTACTAGGAAGGGGCAGGGATGTCACTGTGGGAAGCAAAATATCTAATTCTGTTTCTATGCTAGGAACAGGGAGCTCAGTTGTGAAGGTAAAGCCCACGGGAGCTAAGTGGCTTCTGTCTTCAGAAGGTATTGATTCATTACGTGTTGTCTGAGTGTAGTTAGCCAGAAGAGGGTCACCAGAGCCCTCAAAGTTTTCTTCAGTTAAAGAAAGGTTAACAGCTACCTCATACTTCTCTTGAACTTGAGTGCTTTCTTCACTACTGCCATGTGGTCCTGATAGTACCTCTGGATCTATGTCCGTTTGCATTCCAAGGATGTCTACATATATAGGTTTAGTGTGATCAATATCTATGATAGTATTTTTATCTGATGTCAGCTCAGGTAGAATTTCAAGGATGGTACTCTCTGTAATTGTCAATATTAAATCTTTGTCCTCTTTGTCCAGATCTATAATGATGTCTTCAGTGGTTTTTCTTCTGTTAGGTTTTACAGTGGAATCCTCAAATCCTCTGAGATGGTCTTGGAAACGATCTGCAGCATCTTCTGTGGACCTCGTGTATGACATTGTATTTGACAGTGTGCTAGTTGGATCAAGGGAGCTTTCATTCTGCTCTAAATGAAGAGGCAGCAACATTGAAACTGTTGGGAATCCATCAACAGTAACAGCTTTAGCACTTGGAACCTCAGGATGTTTTTGCAGGGATCTATCAGAAACAAATGTGGTGCTTCCTTGCCTGGTTGCCTGCGTAGTTCCAGAAGTGTGGACTAAATCAACCATATCCAATTCCCCAGATCCCTCTCCAGAATGTTCATAAAGCAAGTCAGATGGTTTTGGTGCTGATGTAACAAATCCTGTGCCCATTTCAAGACCATAAGTTCTAGCCAGAAAATCAGAGGGAGGTGATGCCGTTTCTTTTGTTTCCGCTGTTGAAGAATTCTCGTTAGAGACTTGTTCGGTCATTGGTGGTAGTCCACTAGTCTGGATTTCTTCTGCCCGACCATGGGTCTGATTTCGAGGATGTTCAGTATCTGTGGAGAAAGTGAGAGGTACCATAGAAGGTCCTTCAGTTCTGGTGTCACTTAAAATTTCTAGTAAGGTTGGGCTGGACACTGTCTCAATACCTTCAGAGAGGCTGTCTGTTTTGGAAATGGGTGGTCTAACTTCATTTGCTACATCTTCCATTTCCTCATAGTCTTTGGTCGTATCATTTATGAGGCTGGTTTCTAAACTCTCCATGTGATAAGCCTGGGGAGAGAATGTGGTAATGATTTGTTCCATTTCAGTAAAATTCACTGACGCCGTAGTAGCCAAAACTTCTTCTCCTGATCCCAGTCCAGAGAATAAAAGATCGGTATCTGACTCTTTCACTGTGGGCCTCACAACTTTGGGAAAAGGTTTTAGGGTTTCCTCCTTTTGGATTAGAGAATCTGTAACTACACTTTCAGCTGATAAAGATTCAGTCACTGAGGTAGTAGCTAAGAAAAAATGGGATTTTTCGGTAACTTCAGGGAGAGCAGTATAGGGTTCCAAGCCCTTTGCCTCTGGATCTGGAGTAGACACATCAGCGAAGGAAATGTCTTCTTTCTCCATTTCCTCACCAGTACTGTCAGTTCTCTTCACAGTTAGTGTAGAATAATCTGTGGCTCGGAGTCCAGTTTCAGTAAATGTTTGTGAATCAAAAATTGTTTGTTCTGGTGCAACAGAGCTTTGAGGGGATTCAAAAGATTTTGGTTCTTGAATCTTCTCCTCTGATGCTGTCTCACTTTCAGTTCCTTGCCTTACAGGGTTGACTTCTTGCATGGACCATAATTTGGCTGGCTCCATAGTCTGGGGAAAGTTCACTGAAACTGTGCCATTGACTGTCACTTCTCCCTTTTGTGTTGCGGCTTCAGTACCTTTAGCTTCTGCTGTTGGTAAAATGCTGGTCCTTTTATCGGCTTCATTAACAGAACCTTCTTCTCCCAATCCTTGGTCAATAAATGGGGAATCTGTACCAGAAACATTTCCCATAGCACCGGAAAACACTTGGTCCACCTTGCTGCTTACCGAGACCAGCTGCTCACCTGAGCCCTCGGCTGAGGATGTGAACTCTTCCCAGGGGAAGGCGGAAGTGCTGACAGAGGTGCTACTGGGTCCTTCTGAGTCAGCTCTGTGGTTGCTGTGATCTGAAGTAGGTATCACAGATGATGAAATCTGGGTATCCTTAAATGCTGCATCCCCAGAGCCTTCCATCATTACTGTTTCTTCTTTTGCTATAGGGTAAGTTACTGTTGAGTACTCTCTAAAGTCACCACTGAAATCTTCTTCCAAAGGAAAATCTGTAGAAATGCCCTTTATTTCTGGCCCACGATTTTGTTCTCCTGAGACCTCTGAAATCAAGTTCTCTTTGGATGTTTGGCTTATAATTTCAGCCACCTCTCTGTCCATTACAGTGCTCAAAACTAATCCTGTTGGCTCAAAAGGGAATATAGTTTCCACATGGGGAGACAGAGTGCCAGCTACCTCCTTTCTGGTTGGAATTTCAGACTCTAAACTTAATGAAAATGAAGAAACAGTGGCTGTTTCTGGATCAGCAGCAGCTTCCCCAGAGCCCAGTTCCATAGAGAGAGAGGCGGGGCTCCCTGGAACAGTGGACAGCCCCCCCTGAACCCCAGGTTGACTGCTACTGCTGGGCTTAGCAGTCTGTGCCCCCAGACCGTCTAAAACATTCGTTTCTGTAAAGAAAAGAGTAGAACTTGTCATTTCCTTCTCAGATTCTGTGGGTTTTGTCGAGGACATAAACCTGTTCCTGGTAGTAGATGATGAATCGCTAGATGTAGCTTCACTTGAGCTTTCTAATTCAGAGAGTAAAATCAATTGATCTAATCTCTGTGTAGTTGAATGCACCTGAACTGTAGATGCTGTACCTGGGGTTCCCTCCTCTTCATCTTTCCTCTTCTTTCCCTCAAAAGCTGTACTGAAGACCCACTCAGAAGTGTCTGTTTCCCCTCCAAATTTGGTAGGCACGACTTCTGCAGAAGGTCGTTGAGAAATGGAATAAAAGGTCGTTGCAGGAATATCAAAAAGACCTTCTGTGATCATGATCTTGTTGGTGTCTAAAGTAACCAGCATATCCGTAGTATTTCTCTGTGATAAATCAGTTGTCACAGTGAACATTTTATTTTTATCTTCTTCTGCTTCTCCAGAGCCTTCTGGAAATGGGATTGAAGGACTCCCTGAGAGCTCTACATTTTCTCTAGGGGTTACTTCTACCCAGTTTTCTACAGTGGGCAATGAGCCATCAGGGAGGGCATTTCCTATGAAGGCAACGGATACTTCCTCTGAAACATCGGCTGACACAGAACTTGGAACTATACTTGGAGTATATGTGATAGAAGTACTTTTATCTGCCTCTTCACCAAATGTTCCTTCAGTAGCTCTTGAAAAGATCATTTTTTCAGATTCTTGGTCAATGGCAGCATCTCCTGAAGACTCTTCAGAAAACAGAGATATAGGTTCTATATGTTCATGGATCAGATTATCAAGTTCAGGCCCCCTCTCTGTGACCGATTCTGGCCCCTCTGTGGCTTCTCCCTCATGGAATGGGACTGTGGGGAAAACATCAGGCTCACCACTTGAAAAATGTTCGGGTGTTTCAGGGTAAGTATCGGGCTTCCACGTAAGTTCAAGTGACTCAGTTGTTTCTTGCGATTCATTAGGCTGCACGGCAGTAGACAATCCGGGATCGGCTACCACAAACAGATGCGTTTCACTTTCACTGCTGTCTGAAAGATTTTGAGAAGGTGCAACACTCTCAAACTGGCCACGCCTAGCTTCTGCTGCTTCTGGGTCCTTGGGCACCGTGGTGACCAGCTGTTTGCCATTAATGTACTGCACTGATGGGGTGGTCGTTACGTCAGTAGCATTTGCACACTCTTCGTCTTCCCCTTCGTCTTCTTCACTGTGGTACAGATCTATTTCAATTAACTCGGGTAAAATTTCAGCAATTAGATCGTGCTCTGGATCTGTTTCTTCACTACAAGGTTCATCTTCTTTAGATTCTGAATCTATTGGATGACCACTTACACTCAAATCACTCATTCGACCTGAAAAAAACAAAGAGTTTTCACAATACTTGAATAGAAGATTTGGCAGCGTACGACAGAAGAAATCGATAGCAAGGCTGGCTGATCACACTCATGCACACAAGGAAGGATTCAAATCTTTTCACATAAAGTGCAATCACCCTTCTACACATGGTTTTCAGTCTTCAAATCTGTGGAGTCACATTAACAATAGGAAAAATAAATCCAATATAAGATTATAGAAACAGGTTATGAGAACTCTTCAACATGTCTAACAAAGCAAGGCCCTTAAAATGAAACAAGGAGTCACATATGTACATTGTAATCATGAAATGTGGGAATTCATATGCATGTGAACTGAAAAAAAAAAAAGAAAAATTAAGACCATTTGGCCAGATCATACAGAAAAAGTAAGCGATTACTGTTTTATGTAAGGGGAGGCTGAGACACCCTCTATTCAATAAGGAAATGGGAAGAGATTCCTTCTCTTGCCATAATCTGTCCTAGAGAAGACTGTTTTCAGAAAAGTAAAAGAGAGGTTTCTTTATAGCCTTTTCACAGTGCATCAACAGTCCCTCCCCAGTGTAACAGTAAGACAAGATTTAGCTGCGTAGGCTGCAGCCACAGACCAGACACCAGGACAGGAAGCCCTGCATGAGGGGCTCTGCGCAGGGAGAGCTCATTGAGAACACCAGGAAGGAAGGAAGAGCCCACCACACTTTACACCTTTGTCCTTCATGAGGCAATCTGGATTGGGTCAGTTACATACAGTTCTTTTTATTAACACTTTCTCCAACGGGAAGTTCGGGAGTCACACCTTAACATCCGAACTAGCATACTTTAAATAACACATAGCCTCAGAGCACTCCCTAGATTGTAAATTGCTATAAAGTACCAACCACTAAGCTCAATGGGCTCTTCTGCTTCCAGAAATACACCAACCAAACCCCTTGTCTGGGCATCAGGAAGGAGGAAATTCTGGGCCCTCACTTTTATCAGAGTGGAATTCAGTTGTCCGAGAGAGTTCTGCCACTACAGCTGTCCTTGTCCCAGTGTCACGGCGAAAGGTGCCTGTGCATGCAAGGACCCATGAAGAAGACAAAGAGCAGCATGGAAGACTGCGCAGTGTCTTGCTCTCCCACCCCAGGAATATTGCTGCAGAATTCATATTCGGCCAAGCCCCAATTCATGCCACAAATGCTCAGGTGAAACCTGGGCAGCTTACAGAAGGAATAATTATGACGGAGCCACCCCTGTCCCCCAAAATTGTTCCTGTAGCAAGAAGCCACTCCTTTCCACGCACGAAAGGATCAACATCTAGCATTAACTGATAAGTCAGACGTGGAAAAAACCCTATTGAGAAGGAACGGGTCTTGCCTGTATTCTTTATGCATCAAAATAAATTCAGAAGTGTATGAACTATCAATAAAAACTCTAAGAAACTCCTCTATGTTTTTAACTATGGTTTGCTTAGAAAACCAAAGACCACAAGACTTTTATGGAACTGGAAGACACATACTATATTTACCTTTATCCCTTTGGCCCTAATAAAAGCAAAAAAGAAAACTCTTTTCTGTATCCCATCACATCTTCACTGCGTAATCTCCATAAACTATTACTTGCATAGGACTGGGTTATTCTTACTCTAACCGTATGTCCTATAACCAAATCTCCTCATTCTACCTCAGACATTCAGCCTTTCACCTATGGACACAAGAGCTTATGGGTATTCAAATGAATAAAAAATACTTTTACCATAAGAGAAGGGAGACCAACGCATAACTCTAGTACATTACAAAAATATAAAATGAAGACAAATGATTTCTGCCACAGATGCTGTAACAACTCCTAATTGCCAAACAAGAACATGACTAAATGCCTTACATTTTTTCAAAAAAAATATAATTAAAAGCATAAGCTCATTCACTATTAGATCACTGAAGTTGTTACTGTGATATTACAGTATCTCATGGTATATATGTTTTAAAAGAGGGCACTTTTAAGATCTTCAGATAATAACACCTCTTAATATGGCTTGCAATGAAGACCACTGTTTTGCTATGAAAAAAATGTGTGATAATATATATGCATATGTACAGATATGTATATGTGAACACGTTTTAAATGCCTTTGTACAAATGAATCTTTGGAAATATCACATCAGTAATTTTATCTAATCACCAAATTAAGTAGTCTTTCATTGCTAATACTATTTTAACATAGTTGAGGTAAGCCAGACTCAATTAAACTATTTTGTACAACTTTATAGCATCTAACTGGAACTTCAGAAATATGCATATCTTCAATTGCTAATACTCTCATTTTACATTCAACCTTTTGCATTAGGTTTCATGAGGTGTAAATAAAACTAGAATTCACATCAAGAAGTATCACACACAAAGATGCTAAATTCACACAATATCTTTCATTTAAATATGGAAAGAATTTTAAATAAGAAACATAGGTCTGTGTCAAGCATATAAAGAATCCCCACCACATTTTGTACTGTTTTACAAATAATGGAGATAAAACTAACCATTCAGCCAAGCTTCTCCAAACAAACATGGGATAAATAAAGAAATGACTGCTTAATAGTGTTTATTTATAAACTCCTAGGCCAGGAACAGGATAAACAACACTCATTGCCTGTATAGGTTTATATAGGTTTCTACATAAATTCCTTACTTAAAAAAATAGTAAAAAAAGAAAACCTGATATAAACATATCCCATGATCTTCTTAGTGAATATAAATGGAGGTCCCATCAATGTAGGATGTTGGTGGCTCTAAAAATTAGTGGGGTGAAGAAAAGCAGAGAGAGAGAGAGAAGACACTAAGGTATGTCAGTGTATCAACTATCAGTGTGTCAAAGGAACCGACATGTCATGATGTTCACTTAGATGTTTTACAAAGGAATGAATAATTTCAAATAAAATGTTTCCCCCACCCCCAGGATAGAAAACAAAGAAGAACTATAATTGTAAATCAAAAATTTATATAATAATTTCATTGACTATTAATTCTTATTAAATCTACTAAATTCAATTAATAAAAGACCCTGGCATTCACTTTATATTCTCTCATTTTAGTTCCAATGAACAAAGTATAACATTGTTTTAGTCCAGTTTCCACTTGGATAATGAACTTCAACATTTTTTATTGCACATGAATCTACGGGGACTTCCCTTAGCATTGTATGTAGACTATTGTATCAGAATATTTTACTAAAAGATTCAACTGTTAGATGCAATATATTCCATTTTGTAACCTAAGTAAATATCACAATATTTCAATCACAGCAATACAAACATAGCAGAGTTGGCCTTTGCATATTCTTCATGAACAGTCAGTTTCATATTGGTTTTTGCACACAAAATTAAATTCACTACCACAACCGTGCATGCCACCCAACTGTATTATCTTCCCAGAAGACAACTGACTGCATAAAATACATACCTATTATGTATCAGACTGTATTGCAGACACTTGCTTACCAACTCTATAGAGACCTAGGACCTCCAAGAATATCTTCCAAGTCTGTTTGTCTGTCTGCCTGCCTCTCTCTCTCTCTTTCAAACAGATGCTCTTTCCAAGAGGTTAGAAAAATGGCCTTACTAAACTCTTTTCTCTTCATTTGAAAAGGAAAATTTTTGAGTGTACATATTGCAAACTATCAATCATTACATTTAATCTAGGATTCCTTCCTGCACCTGCCTCCCAAGTATCTGAACTGACTTGCTTTCAGAATAGTAGAAAACAGGGTGCCTGGGTGGCTCAGTTGGTTAAGCGACTGCCTTCAGCTCAGGTCATGATCTTGGAGTCCTGGGATCGAGTCCCACATCGGGCTCCCTGCTCAGCGGGGAGTCTGCTTCTCCCTCTAACCCTCTTCCCTCTCGTGCTCTCTATCTCTCATTCTCTCTCAAATAAATAAATAAAATCTTTAAAAAAAAAAAGAATAGTAGACATCTTAAGCTGTTTTGTCTCACGCTTCTCATTGTACCACGAGGCTGGCAATCACCAAGGATCACACTAAACAGTGACTGCCTGGGTGGCTCAGTCATTGAGCGTCTGCCTTCGGCTCAGGTCATGATCCCAGGGTCCTGGGATCGAGTCCCGCATCGGGCTCCCTGCTCAGCAGGAAGCCTGCTTCTCCCTCTCCCACTCCCCCTGCTTGTGTTCCTGCTCTCGCTGTCTCTCTCTGTCCAATAAATAAATAAAATCTTTAAAAAAAAAATAAATAAATAAATAAATAAATAAATAAACAGTGACTGGGAAGAAGAGATACATTTTAAAAAGTGCTCATTTGATGTGTATCACAAAAATGTTCTACTAAAGGGGAGTTCTTAAATAAAACAGATACAAAATAAGAGTTGAAATTACTTTGTTTCCTTTTCCCCTAGTCTCACAATTAAGTGACTAATATTCATTGTTTAAATAAGTTGTGTCAGCTTCCAAATGGTTTCATCAGATTTCTTAATATTGTTTTGAGGGTGAGGAAAATGTTCATTATCTAGGGCTTTAAAGGTAATTTTTTTCCACCAACAGATTCTCTACAGATCAATCTACATTTTATTCTGTCAGTGTGGCTAGTGTGTTCCCATACTTTTAAAATCTCACAGGGGGTGTGGAGCTCTGAAATCTGCCCAGTATGGATGGACGAGTTCTTTCCCACCACCCCATACTCCTGTCATTGCTACCTGACATCTCACCCAGATTGTATTTGCTCCTTTTTGTGATTCAGTCTTTTAAAATTACTTCTTCATCCCTCGTTCTTGTTACTACCCCCACCCACCACACATGTTATTAGAGAGTTATAAGTACTATCATTATTGCAAACCATAAAAATTTCTTTGGGGGGTGTGGTGTGGGGGACACCTGTGCTACTGTAAAAGCAAAAAAAAAAAAAAAAACCTCATGATCTGCTCTATTTCCTATTAACAGTGCAACCTAATGGAGTAATTAACGTTCCCAGCTCTTAGATGAACAAGTCCTTATAAAAGACTCTCTATTTTAGAATTTTATTCTAAGGATAATATAACTTTTATTTGGATTTCAAGAGTCAAACCACAGAACTCTACACAGTGTATGTATAATCTGTTCTATGTTTATATGAACATATTTTTACAGCTTGACTTGAATATACTAGTACAACAGTTAATAGATTTTTTAATGGCATTTCACACAACGCTTAATTGCGAGCTGACCTCAAATTATTCACCAAGTATTTTTAAGTACTTCATGGCAGAATTTTGTGGACATAGCACAATCTTCCAGTCATGATGTTAGCAGACACAAAATATAGTTGCTAAGATGCACAGGCAGCTGGCTAAAGTTCATATTCTCTTTGGGGAATTTTACAATATAAGTTTAAGAGCTTTTAATTAAATATAACTATATACCAATTTACTCAGCAGAGATATATTAGGATCACATTTCTTTAGTAAAATGGATTTCATTTTAATGTGCAACAAAAATATTTTGTTTCCTTATTTTAAAAATATAATAGGCAACCATACTGAAGTGCCTGAGCAATACTTACAGAATTTAGAGAAAGTTTGAAGTTCTTTAAGATGTTTATATGTTTTCTGACACACACTTATAGGTCCAACAGCCAGACAGAAACCAATGCCTCAATTTCATTCACATTTGATGTGTTCTTAATTTAAAATAAAATGCTGGCACCTCAGGAAGCAAAGACAATCACCTAATATAAATTCCTTTTTTTAAAGATTTTATTTATTTGAGAGAGAGAGAGAGAGAGGGAGAGAGGGAGGGAGAGAGATGGCGTACAAGCAGAGGGAGGGGCAGAGGGAGAGAAGAGAAGCAGACTCCCCACTGAGGAGGGAGCCCCATACAGGCTCAATCCCAGGACCCTGAGATCACCTGAGCTGAAACCAGATGCTTAATCCACTGAGCCACCTAGGCACTCCCACCTAATATAAATTTCAATCAGATTGTTTCAGACATCCTAAATTCCCCCAATATTTTCCAAAATTTGAGACACTAAAAATAGTGCCAACTCAATATGTTACAAAAATTGACATTAGTAATCAAGATATAAACACCCTCCCCAAATCTCTTCAGATATTTTTGCATCCTTAATTAATTACCTCAATAACTGAAAATCAAGTGATATTTATATCAATACTCAATCTCCCCAGAGATGAGAGAGATTAAAGGTTGGGAGACCGGCATTAGATTCTGTGACCCATATCTCCCTATTAACTCTGCTAGCCGAGGTTCATTTGGTGAAACTCCCAAGCATGTTATCTTATACTGACAGCCTCCTCTTGCTGAGCAAGGAGCTCAGTATTTCTCAATTCATGAATTTTATACTCACAAAGAGTAATATTTGTCTATAAACAACATAAGCGTTTCTGATGGCCTCAAATTTAAGAGACAGACATGTTATGAGGATGATAAATGGGAATCACCTCTTTTCCCCAACTTGAGATAATCCACTAATGATGCTGTGGATCATTATTAAGCGCACTCCTAAGTGCGCTTAAGGAGATATCACCAAGTGTGGCGCATTCTTACTCAGAAAAAAGGCCGAGGGGACTTCACAACTTCCAGTTTTTAAAGAGCAAGGGCTTTCCTGGAGACCATAATCAAGTTTGGGACCTTCAAGCATTTCTGAACAGTAAGAGAAAGAGCTATATGAAAGAGAAGTAAGCCGGGTTATTTAAATTTAAATATTGCTTAAAAACATAACAAATAAACAAAAACCAGCAAAAGGCATTACACTTACTATCTTTTTCACTTTAGTTCTCCAACACTGTCAAAGCCTTTGATAGATGACACATAGATAGGTACCAAATATCCTAACACCAGAAAAACACTTCGGTCAGGATCGAGGGTTTAAAGTTTAAGTAAAAGCTTTGAGAAAAGTAAAACAACTGCCTCCCCTAAATAAATATGTTTATACTTCCTTTCTAAGACCTTTAAATTATAGCTGGTAAGATAAACTTTGCCAAGACACCATGTTATTTTTAATTATGTTACTCCTTTCTTCAGAAGTCAACATTTTCCGCTCACCTCCTTCCCCCGACCTCTTCACACAGGGTGCTCGAGCAGTCCCATTGACTGTCCCCTTCACACAGGGTGCTCGAGCAGTCCCACTGACTGTCCCCTTCACACAGGGTGCTCGAGCAGTCCCACTGACTGACCCCTTCACACAGGGTGCTCGAGCAGTCCCACTGACTGTCCCCTTCACACAGGGTGCTCGAGCAGTCCCACTGACTGTCCCCTTCACACAGGGTGCTCGAGCAGTCCCACTGACTGTCCCCTTCACACAGGGTGCTCGAGCAGTCCCACTGACTGTCCCCTTCACACAGGGTGCTCGAGCAGTCCCACTGACTGTCCCCTTCACACAGGGTGCTCGAGCAGTCCCACTGACTGTCCCCTTACACAGGGTGCTCGAGCAGTCCCACTGACTGACCTCTTCACACAGGGTGCTCGAGCAGTCCCACTGACTGTCCCCTTCACACAGGGTGCTCGAGCAGTCCCACTGACTGTCCCCTTCACACAGGGTGCTCGAGCAGTCCCACTGACTGTCCCCTTCACACAGGGTGCTCGAGCAGTCCCACTGACTGACCCCGTATTTATCCTTTCCCTTCAGTTCTGTGTTAGAACTCTCTGCTTCTCTGCCGTGGAGCCCAGTAATTCCACGTCCCTTTCTTATTATCCTCCTCATTCGCTGCTCAACTTCCGTTCAGGAAGAGCCCTCCCACCCTCAACTTGAAAGGCTTCACAGATCCTCCTTTGAACCTCACCCATGCATCTATGAATGATCCAGCTAAAGCCTCAGTTCTCCAGGGCATCTTCTCTAAAACTCCTCAGCCCAAACTGGTTGTATCTTTGATTTGTACGCCACAGGACTCAGGTCATATTGTTTCTTATTTATAAATTCCTTAGCTGTGTTTATATGTTTGTCTCACCTCCCATTCTAAATTCTGTATTCCGTGATTAAAGTGAGTGAAGGGATCCTTTAAACACGAATGCCCTTCATACTCTGGCCACACAGCCTCTCTTTGAGAATTTTGTTAGAAGAAGGTCTGCTCAGTTTTTTATCACCAAGAAAGAAAATGTTTACTATTAGAGTTCAATACTTCCTTTGAAAAATGTGAACTTTAGGCTGAAGAAATTGTTGTCTTTTGATTGCAGTAGTGGATCGAATTCTTAAGCCACAACTAAAGAACCATACAGATAACGCAAACAGTAAAGACTCTTCTGGATAAAATAATCCAGATAATCCAAATGTGCAGACACAGTTTCATTTTTTTTTTTTTATCATTCACCTTATTCCAAATCCAGGATTCCATATAGGCTTGTATCAGGGTGGTAATCACCGTTTTTCCTAATGTAAATGTATAATGAACAAAGTCACTTTGGTAGTAGACTCAAAAGAATCCCTAAGCCATAACCATATGTGTTTCCTTATAGTTTCCATGTTGATATAGAGAAGGTAACATGGATACAGCAAAGTGAGGTATGCAGTCTGGGTAATTCAAGACATATCTTCCACCCCTTGCCATTACTTCTGACTCAATTACAATTACTCCCGAAACTTTTAAAAAACATGTATTTTAATGATATTTAATTTTATTTTCTTCCTTACTTACAGATGCCAAGGTTCATTTTAACACTTGTGACAAAAGCTACACTTCCCAAAATATGATCAAAGAACACCATTTCACTCAGAGGAGACTGAATCAGACATATTCTTTTTCTCCTTAAAATTGGTAAAGTGCAGCTTAACTGGCAGAGGCTTAAAGCATCCCCTTCCCCAGGAGTGTCTACTTCAGCCAGCTGTCGGCAGGTCAGAAAGCCTTTACTTTACTAATGTTCAACACTCACTGTGTATCAAAATCACATGAGATGCATTTTAAAATACAGATATCTAGTAATGAAAAATAAATGAAGCAAATTTAAGAAAAGAAACTAACAGAAAGTACAAATGCCCGAGTCCCCCTGCCAGAAATCCAGATTCAGGTTGTCTGATGAGGGATGGGGACGTGGGCATTTTTACTTAAAGGCTCCCTGGTCATTCTAATAGACAGCGAGGGTTGAGAAGCAGTGTTGGCAATATTTATGCACTGGGCCATCTCCTGGTGTTTCTCAAACCCCCATGATCAGAATGGCGTCACTGTTGGTTAGCTGCCTAGTGCCTGGTTAGTTTAGCTCTGGCCCACTCCTGCCCCCCTGCCCTGGGGCAAGCTGGGTGGTTGCTCAGTGAGGGAATGAGTGTCCAGAGTTTCCTGTGAAGCCAAATCTAAAGATGCTTCTTCTATTAATTTATTTCATATTAAGTCGTTTTATCTTTTTACTAAAGCAAGCAAATAGCCTTTATTGTATGTTTTTGCTTACTAATTATTTCAAGTTGCCTTCCCTATTATGCAATGGATTGCGTTATCTTCTTTTCTCCAGCCACAAAATAGCCTGATTGAATAACTTTATTTCAACACCTCCAATTATCTCCTGGAAGTGAGTGTGAAGAGATGGGAGGAGAATGTTTCATCTACAGATAGTAAAATGGCTTCCCTACAGAGCAGAGCAAGGTGAGGGTGCAGCATAGTGAAAAATGGTAACTACACTATATTCTGTTATACTCTACAGAAATATACCTTAATATATTTCCTTTTCCCTTTCTCAACTTAGGAAAACCAAAACCTTCAGAAACTTCCTCTTCACAGCACATGGCCAAAGCAACTAAGTCACCCTGTGAGAAACCAAGAAGACTATGGCACAAAGCCAAAGGATGAAGCCACCAGAAGCCAGTCAAGGTAGTGTGTACTGATTACACATGTGTGCAAGCAAATCTGGGCATGATATCGTGACATGATAGATCAAATTTTCATAGACACAGATGCTGAAATATAATTAAACTTTTCTTCTCACTCCAGAGATTCTTCCTTTCCTGTTTACACTTTAAATTATTTATGGAGAAATACTTTGTCCATTATCACAATGATTCCAGCAAGTAGAGGGTTCATCATAATTTATTTTCCCCCCAAGAATCAAATCATTCTCTTTAAGAACAATTACAGTCTTCTTGCCGATAGGTGTTTTCCTCCTGATTCATACTCAAAAAGTCTAAACACCAGCATATCTCTCTAAGGAACACCATTTTTTAATATAATAAAATAGGTTCTCAGTTGTTCACATGATGCGCTAGGATAAAAAACTATTTTACATTTTCTATCACCTCAAGTATGGGGTTAAAAATTCAAAGCACTTTGATACAAATGAAAAAAATATACAACAGTTTTCACCAAAACACATCCCCAATCCCTACTCTGCAGCCAGGGCCCCCTTCTTGGAATCATTCTACCAATGAAGCAAATGAATAGCCAACTCTTCTTATACCTGACAAACTGACCTCACTGAGGTGTAACGTTATACATTTCGTAAACTGATACAAATAGGCAATGCCTTATTAAAAACATACAATTTTCAGCTTTACCTCATTAAAATGAAACCTCAGAGAGCATTTCTTTTTCCTTTTCTTTTATCCCTATTGCTCCTCTCACAATGCATGTCTCTCCCCTTGGCTACATCCCTTCCCTCAAAAATGTTCTGAACACTGCCTGGGCCCATGAATACATTTTTTTATTCATTGCACAAATGAATGATCTAAGAGCTATTAAGAAAGAAGAATGTAATCCCTGTGTAGAGAACTGGGGGTTTCCTTGACAACAACAAAAAGACAGCAGGGAATGCCCATGCATTCCATGAATATGCAAGAAGAGACTAGGCCTAGTACCTGGAAAAAATTTATAAAGAATTTGTAAAAAGATCTTTTTCTTTGGAAAAAAAATTAAATGGGTGGTTATCAAAATCATAAGCCCAATTCTCACACATGAAAAAAGAGCAGAAAGCTAATGAATTCTACATATAGGTGCTGTAGAATCAATACTACATTTAAATTTTAAATAAGGGTTGCAGCTGCTTCTGATTTGCACCCAAAATGGCATCACCCTAGACAAACACAATTCATAGAGGATTAAAATTTTAACAAGCTCTTACAGTCACGTAGATACTATAGTACAGTTATTTGGTTCCCTGTGGTCTAAATCTTGAATTTTAAGATAATTCAAATTTTTTTTTTTTTTTTTTTTTTTACCTATTCACCGTACAAAACAATCTAAGTGTCCCTACGTGTAGAAGTCCAGAATAAAATACCTGCTAAAGCAGAGAGGGGATTAATTTGTCCTCAGTAGCCCTCATGTGCCAGGCACTATGTGGAGTGCTTTGTTGTCATGGGAGGATTAACTGTGTGATGTGCCTACCACAGCGACGGACAAGCCCTTGAAGAGATCCCTTTCTCCTCCTAGCAACCTGGTGAGTTTGTAGTCTTATTAGACATTTTAAATGTTATAACAACTGAAGCCTCCGAAGATAAAACAATTTTTAAGACCAAACAGATGGAAATCGCAATGCTGACAATGAACCCAGGACTGTTTCCAAAGGCTCCTTCCATGATGTCAACGGCCTCTGCCATGGATCTTATGGGGCTAACAGACTACCCATCCACGTTCATTCAGAGTATCACAGAACCTGCTTCAAAAATCCAGTTCTAGTGGAGTATCTTGTGCATGGACCTTACTTGACTTGTTGAATAAACGAGAAGACATTTGTTTGTATATTATACATATAGGTGTGTATACATGTATGTGTGTGTATGTATACACTTGTGATAATCTTCCTTGTTTCATGACCCCTGTGATTTGGGAAAAAGCGTATAGGTCAAAGTTTAGGAAATATTCCTTCTATATAATAATAGCCATTACATCTATTTTACTGGCAAAAAATTCTGACAAAGAACTTAAGAAATTTCCGGGTCCACACTGCAGGTAAGCAAAGGAGAGACCGACTCCAGACTCTCCAACTTCTAGCTCTTGCTTCTGTAATAATACTGAGTCAAAAATCACTTGAATTAAGATGGCATAAGCCTTTAACTCACCTTTTATCATACACAGCCCACTCTTTAAAAAGTAGTTTCATGCCATTTAAATTTACAAGTGTGTAACTCTGAAACATGATAGTTCATGGGAATATATTTTGAAAAGTTAAACATACTTAACCTACAGAAGATGCTATATTTGACAAAAAGCCTGAATCACTGAAGAACAGGAAGGTAGTATGAGAACACCCCCTCCTGAAAAAGTTGGCTGAATATCTGGTGTCCACCCACCTGTATAGGTTCCTAGGTGAACACTAAGAAGGTATTCATCTCCTGAAGTGGGCCATGCCCCTCTGTCATCCCAGTGCTATTTAGAAAAATGCCTGATTATACCTGTGGCTCCTTAGTTCCACTGATGAGGCTCTGTTGGGCAGCAAGGGGCTACTGACAGGTTTCCAGTAATTTGTTTTTGATCTTCTTCTCCAACAAGGACCAGCTGCAGTTTCTCCCTTCTCATGAAATATTCTCTGACTTCCCTGTCTTCAGTGATTCCTTCCTTCGCTGACCTCAACCGCCACTTATCGTTGGTACCACGTTACCTAGTGTGTAACTGTATGTTTCCGTACTGTAACCAGATCTGATTGTGTTAATCCTGGCTCCCCAGAATGCACTTAAAAGTCCTTGGGAGCAGGGCCTGTGGTTTATATTTATTTTGTGCCTCTTTTAGTATCTGTCAAAGGATGAGGCACACTGTAGCTTTAACTAGAGATAAATCTTGCTTGACCATGCTCTGCTAGAAGACAGTGTATGCTTCTCTCGAGTTCATTGCCAGTGACAGCTAAGTGCTATTTGTCTTGAGATAATGCCCCACCCTCAGCAGTAGTTTTGATGACTCTAACTTATAACCGCAAATGCTATTTTCAGAAAGAAGAGGCTCATGTTAGCAGATAACAAAGGTCTTTTTAGCTATCTGTGGAACACGTCTTTTATTAAACTTCAACCTGTGAAGAAACAATTTCAGTTTCTTAAATTTTTCCTTGAGGTGAGTGGGTTATCAAACATTCATAGAGCATTTTAAAAATGGAGGGTCTATTGTGTTTGTATATGTGTGTCTACATGCGAGTGGTGTGCACATGTATGTGTGACACATACAAGATACTTCACTTACAAGGACTTTTTTAAAAAGGTAACCATTGATCTGCAGTATAGGGTTAAACTCACTAATAATTCAGAAACACACTAAGGTCAATTCTTTCCTTCGAAGTATAGAAACAAAGGGAAGATAGCCTCTTCCCTTTTCATGATTTGACTAATAGAAGAGGAACTCAATCCTTTTCTGGATTTCAGGCAGTGAAGGAAGGATGGGAGAAGCCATCCTAATTCCCTGCAGAAAAAAAAATGTGCTTCTCCGGCAGGGAGCCACAGCGGGGCCTACCAAGGAGAACCACTCATGTGTGCAAGCACCAGCCCCAACCAATTTCAGGGATGTGCTCCAAAATTCTGCAGGGAAGAAGAAGCCCAGACCCAGGGCTACCAATTTCATGATGCTGTTCTCTTGCCATGGCAGGTATCAGAATAGCATACGTGGCCCCCCATATTAGCAGCAAACTAAACCTAAACACATGCCTCCATTTGCCCATCTGCGATACTTTCCTAGTTGTCTCACAAATGATCTCTGAAGCTTAAACATGAAAATATACGTAAACTATGCCATGAAAGTATCAAACTCTGTGAGCATGATGATGATTTAGCTCTGCACATTCATGTGATATTCTGAAATGTAACTACGTACTACCTTGATGACACATAGGCACCAATGAGATTGAAACTAGATTTGCAGGTGCCTGGGTGGCTTAGTCAGCTAAGCATCCGCCTTCAGCTCAGGTCATGATCCCAGGGTCCTGAGATTGAGCCCCAAATCGGGCTCCCTGCTCAGCTCCTGAGCTCCCTGCTCCCTCTGCCTGCCGCTTCCCTTGCTTGTGCACGCTCTCTCTCTCTCTGTCAAATAAATAAATAAAATCTTTGAAAAAAACAAACCCTAGATTTGCTTAATTTGCTTTATTCCTCATCATACAAAGTTATTCAAAGGTAAATATCAGTCAATGTGTATGATGATAGTGAAATAAAGTACTGATAATCAGACCAATTTAAAAAATGTTTTTACATTAAAAAAAATCAACTCATTCAGGAATGAATAATTGTTGCTGCTTTCTTTTGAATTAGCTAGATGGTATTATTCTTTTTCTAGCCGTGGTCTGAGGTACATGTTAATTTAGAAATTACCACAAGGTAAGAGAGAGGTCCCAAGAAATTGGGGATCCTGATCTCTTTTCTCAAATGTTAACCAGAACAGTGCAGTGTTGCTGGCATAGTGGTGAGCACTTTGCCTATCAAATATTAACCAGAACAGCCACTCTTTTATCTGCTCAAAATATAGTGTTCCTAATAAGATTTTGCTTGAAGAAGGGAATCTGCTCCTATAATAAAAAATCTGAAAGTAATTTTCTCCATAATCAATTCTATCAAAGTGAAAAATATGTAATTTTGAAAAGTTATATGAAGCAATCCCATATAAACATTGCCTTTTAAAAAATGATGACTATGCTTGCAATTAGATAAATATTGCCATTTGCCCAGGTGTCTATCTCCTATTCTCAGAGCCAGTGTCCCTTATTCTTCATCCTCTCCTCAACAGCTTTAGCTTTGTGTACATTTCTCCAAACTACAAACAAAAATGCAGGAGGAATTAATCATATGAGAGTTATTTCTCAATGATGAAAGCAATAAGGTGCCACAAATTTCAATACAGAAACTGAGCAAAATGAATTCTAAGATAGAGGCCAAAATTATCTTTCTCACCATCTCATTAATCTCTAATACCATTGCATTAATAATTTTATCCATATCTTAATATCTGTATCATTTTAGTTTAATATTGGCTTTACACCTGCCTTACACTTAAGATATAAATTATAAAACTAGCAAAAAAGAATGCTTGATGAAACAAATAACATCAGGCTGGCCTGACAAATAGCATGGAGTATATATGAACTCATTTAAAAAAAAAAAACTAATAAACCATCTATTTTAAGGTTATAACTATGAGCATTTACATAATAATGTTTGAATTTAATATCTGTACATTTCCAAATAATTCTTTGGTTTAAAGATAACAGCACACCAGTTTTTAAAACATTCACGGTTTTGTCACACCAACCTGTGACATTTTCGATGATTTACAGGAGCGCTCTTTAAAAAAAAAAAAAAGTACAGAATTGAAGAAACTCTTCCCACACCACTAAATCCTGTAGACTTCATACGTGTTCACAAAGAAAACCTTTCAATAATTTTTCAAAATGCAGGTGTGCAAATTACTCCTGAAGTAGACAGGAGTCATGTTTTCAGTATCCCCTGAACCACTGTTAAACACACCCCATAGCATTTTTCAGCTCATAAAAGTTTTATGAGCTGAGAAGTTCCTTCAGATTTTTTTTTAACTGCTAACTACAGTTGCCCTCCAGCAAGAGCACCCTAAGTTGCTATTAAGATCCATTTCAGCAAATATAACATAAACGTGTCTTGAGTAGCATGTTTTGTTTCATAGTAGTTAAAAAAAAATCAAGATTTATATGACTTGCTGAGCACAGCAAAAAACTATGAATGCTTTGGTTTAGTGTAGCATGGGTGGCATTTTTGCTTACTTGGATATAACAGTACATGTAGAGGTCAGTTCTATGTTTGTGAATAGATTTATACAAGTTCATACATGAACCAAGGATTTTCCAATCTGGAAAAATGTACCTCGATACATAAAGGCACATATGTATTTTCCTTATTAATACACACCTGCCTTAAAACCCATTAATTTAACATCTGCTTTAACGTTTTCCCTTGCCAAAGTTCAAGATGCTTGAAAAATTAAATTTCTCATAGAAAACAAGTAAAATTAATAAAAGTAAGCAGTTGGATCTGAATAAACCTCATTGTCTTGTCAAGACAATAAACAATGCTTTTAGTCTTAAGAAAGACATACATAAAGTATACAAAAATGATAGATGAAAGAGAGAGACAGAGAGACGGAGGGAGGGAACTAGATAGATACAGGCTATACCCCGTCCCGCCCCACCACACACACACTGGAATCGCGTCCTGATGGAGAAACCCAACAACTCCCTGTCCATAGAGTTTTCTGACCTCCTGTTATCAACGCTGAAGAAAAACTAGACAAGCAAATCATGGTCCGTGTTTTAAAAGTGGAAGAAGGAAGAAGACAGACCTAGGCACATCTCCCAGACGCCGGTGAACAAAGTTAACAACTCCAATTTAAACACGCACCTTTGTATAAATGGTTTCTGGGTCAGGTTACTCAGGCCCTCCATTTCCGGTCACCATTTACAAACTCAGATTTTTTTTTTTTTTTTTTTTCTGATGACTGTCAGTGCTTCCAGGGAGATCAAGTTGAACATTTTCTATTTTGTAATTTGATCACCTAAACCTTATCAGTTTCCCATTTAGAAGAGTTTTTAAATGCAGAATTGTTTTTACTGTTTTCTATACTATTTGATTCACCTTAATATCTACACTAACTTGAGAGTCATCTAAATTGGGAAAAACCTCTGCATAGTCAGTCACTCAAGCATTTTTTTTTAATTCTCAAATTAAGTCTTAGTAGAAATTTCTTTTCACTTCTGCTTTTTTCTTTTTCATAGTAATACCATCTTGTCACTTTTCCAGCCCTACTAACAGCAATCCTCATTTCCACTACTTGGCAACTCATCTCTCTCTTACCCCGGTTTCAAGAGGTGGAAAAGGAATGTAAGAGACAGGAGACATGATATAGTTTCCAAGAAACGGCATCATTAGCAGGACAGTAATGTCCAATCCTGGGCTCTTTCAGCTGTACTAGAAAAGTGGAGATTAACTGCAATACTCTGGGAATGTATTTCCTTCTATTTACTGCTCTGCAAGAGCTTTTACACTGAGAACATTCTGGATACTAGAAATGTGAAGTTTCCCCCTACAGTACTGGAAGCCAGCTGACCTGACAACCGAGCTGCCTGCTTGTTTCCAACAGGTGCACTCCTGAGCACTCTAATGAGGATGGCGTCACTCTTCAGAAAATGACACCCTGAGAAAAGTATCTCAACAGTAAGAGAGAAACTATGCTAAAAAAAAAATAAATAAAAAATCTTCTAGCCCAACATCTCGGACCCCAGTCAAGGCAAAAATAACTATTTATTCTTTCAATTCACATATTCAAACAAGAATACAGCAACTTCACTAAAATCAGTGATCTCAACTTCTAAATTAAAAAGATACAAACCTGAATTGATCTATTAAATAGTATTCACTATGTGTTCTCAATTCAGCTTACCAAAGTCAAAAGATGGTTGGTCTGTCCTTTAGGAAGGAACATTATCAAACATAATGAAAACTGCAAGTATTATTCAATGTAAAGAAACGGTTTTTAAGAATTTTGCCGGAGAGAAAAATAAAATATTTGAGCAGAATAGAAGGCATCATAAGAATTCTTAGAGATGAAACAATTAAATCATAAAATAAATAACATTAACAGCCTCGTTTTTAGGGAACAGAGATAATGCTGACATACCCATATCCGAAATTATATGTGACACAATGAATTATAGCATTTTCTTGAACTGAGCTAGGTTGTATTTGCTCTAAATATGTAAAACCTCATTAAAATACCCAAGGACAACAGCTTAACAGTATGCTGAACTGGCATTAAAATAACATTTCAACTATAGACCTGGTACCCACCCCACAAGCTGTACAACCTATAAAATCCTGGGAGAGAAAAAAACCAAAGCAAACCTTTAAACATCCTTCTACCAGCCCTGGACATGTGCAATACAGTTTTAGCTGTCCACAATGTAAGTACTGAAGGTTAATAGTTAAAGACCAATGGAATGTTAACACAGTCTAGTACTACACTTGAGTAGTAATGCATGGAAAGACACTGAAATTAAAACATTTTGTTCTGCATGTTCTGAAGTGATGTAACAGTGATGATTGGTTATATTAGATGACAAAGCAGGGCTTCTTAGGACTTTTAAAATGCAACTGTATCTAACATTCTTCCAAATAACATATTCTTCCAATTCTTGTACAAATACATGAAGCTAAAATACAGAATTTTTTTCACACTCCAGTTATCTTCTAATGGCAGCATTTGGTACGTTGATTTTTTTTTTCCAAAAGTAATTTTCAAGATAAAATGCTGATTGCCTTGACTGGCATGTCTAGAAAGCAAAGACTTACCTGTCTTGTTTTCTCTGACCTCAATAATAAAAACATTAATGTCAGGGTGGAATTTTGTCCCTGCTGGGGGTTCTGGAGTGGAAATTGCCTGAGGTCTGCCAGCCTCTTTGCCTTCCACAGTGGGCGGTCTTGCTGGCTGCGTAGGGGAGGGAGTACTTGAAGTTGTGAAATACTCTCTGTCAATATCAGTTTCTGTCTCCTTCCCCAGAACATCCTCCAGGGTAGTGGGAGGAACACGAGATGTTGACTCTCCGATGATTACCATGTCACGGGTTGTGTCTTCTCCAGGCTCCCTGTCAATGAGAGGTGGTTTCTCAGTGGGTACTGAGGATGGCTTGGATGCTGAGGTTGTGCGGAGTCTTTCTACTGAACTGAAGGCAGCAGTGATATCACTTGGAACTGTGGCTTTAATTGTTGAAAATTCTGGGAGTTCTGTGGCTGTGGGCTTTTCGAATAATCCTGAGCCTATATCAGTATAATCTAGGGATGTTTTCTCTTTTTTCTCGGGAGTAGTTTCCTCTATA
Source organism: Zalophus californianus (assembly GCF_009762305.2). Taxonomy (NCBI): domain Eukaryota; kingdom Metazoa; phylum Chordata; class Mammalia; order Carnivora; family Otariidae; genus Zalophus; species Zalophus californianus. The sequence continues at coordinate 63,317,331 of NC_045599.1, read as the reverse complement.
AGCTGTGTAACAGGGGTGCTGAAAGGTGATACAAATACCCCTGGACTAGCACTTTCTGTCTCATACTTCTCTTCTGGCTCTGGACTCAAAGACACCATTGGCCCCATGCTTGGTGTGACCACTTCATCTGTTTTTGCTCTGTGCTCCGTGACAGCATCAGGTGGATAAGATATACTATGCTCAATTTTTCCAACTGGAGTTGTTTTGACAACTGGGACTCTCTCAGAAGCTGTCACCAACTTATCTTCAGAGACTGTATATGGTGGCCCGTCACGCTCTTGTTTACCCACAGGTGTTGCTGCCTCCTCAGCCATGGCAGCTGTAGAACTGAGAGTAGGAACTGGTTTCTCTGAAGTTGACTCTTTCCAAGGGAGCTCTTCCTGACCTGGTCCCTGTGTAATTTCTGTTGTTGTTCTTGCAGTTTCAGGGGAAATCGTTGCTTCAAGGCGAGTCTGATTAATGACATGTATGTCTTGAGAGGGTCCACCTAGAACTTCACCTTCTGGTGGAACAGAAGGTATCAATACTCCCAGTTCTGTCTTGGGAATTACAGAAAGAGGAATGGTATGGGAGCTGTCTACATAAGCAGGAGGTTCTTGGGTGCTACTATAATTAACAAATGCTAATCCTTCCACATCTGAAGTGTCGGCAAATTGGGGGACAGTGGATACCAGCTTAGAGACATCCATATCTTCTCCTTCATCCAAAGCACTTCCTTCTGTGGTTGCATAAACAACTTGGCCTTCCATGCTTGTGATAGGTGGAACTCTTTCCTCAGTTGTAGACTCTCTCAAAGTCGGCTTTTCTGCAATACCAATTAATGTAGTTGTCTGAAATCCAACTGTGAATTTCCCATGATCTGTTGTGTCTTCCTCAGTAAACTCTTCTAGTGGCTTTTGAGTACTATCTGGGATAAGAGTAAATTCATCTCCTATATCTTCAGTAAAACTTGGGATTTCTTTATCCTTCCCACTCACTTCTGTAGTGGTGAGTAAGGCAGGGGGTAATTTTGGAGGGCCTGCCTCTTCTGTGGACTCTAAAGGCTTCGCTGTTGTATTATCTTCATCCCAGGCCCATTTTGATACAGTGACCACCTCCACAGTTAAAGTGCTGTGGCTCAAATGCACTGTTGTAATACCCTCATCATACTTTGTAGTATCTTGATAGCTGTCTGTTTCTAATTCAGCTGGTGTTGTCGTAAAGTCTTCCTCCACATCTCTTGCCTCTGTTGGCACTACACTTAGCTTTGTTGTTGTCAGTGTTGGGGAATCGAAAGATTTAGTCATTTCCACTGAAGACTCTGTAAGATGAATTTCCTCTGAGGAAGCTGTAGAGAACTTCATTCCAGAAAAGCCTTCCTCCTCTATTTTTCCTATAAATGGATCTTTGGTGATCTTTTCCTGTGTCTCATCATCAATATAAGTATCTGTTCTCATCTCTGGACTTAGTGTTTCTGTTCTCTCTCTTCCTTCTGCCATTTGTGTTTGTGGAGAGGGATAAATAACTGTGGGCATTCCCTCGACTAATCTTTTATCACCAGAATAAGGAAACAATTCTACTTCTGTATGATGCTGTGACGGGAAAGGTGTGGTGGACATATACTGGCCAAGAAAATCTTCAGTTATCCTTCCATTAGTTTGTTTCTCTTCCCAGTTGTCTGTGGATGATCCATCACTGTCAGGCATAGTTACAGGTGAAAGAATTGTAGATGCTGAGGCTGGCTCCCTGTCCTCTAGCGGAGTGGAGGCAGCGTCTTCTGACGTCTTTGACACTGTAACGACCTCAGGTATTTGGCTAAAGACCAAGGTGCTCTGAGCAGATCTAACTGTAAATGTTCTGTCTTCACTGTCATCTTCTCCCAAGGTGAATCCATAGCGGCCTGTGGTCAGAGATTCAGAAATAGTGCTTACTGTTTTCTTTTCAGTTTTGGATTCCAGGGTCATTGTTGTAGACACAAATGGTGTTACGGACAATTCCTTGGAAGGAATGTGCTTTGAGATTTCCATAGATGTTACCAAGGGACCCACTTCTATTTGTTCAATCTGTGTAACTGATTCTTGGGTTTGTAGGTCTTCCCTGATACCATCCCATGAATCAGTAGCATGATGGGAGATGACAGTTGTACTTTGAGGTACTTCTTTTTGAATTTCAGGTATGTCTGGCCTTCCAAGTGGTTCTAAAGCAGAAGGTGAGTAGTAGTCCATATCCCAAGGCTTCATGGTACTCCCAGCAAGTGTGGATGATTCAGTGGCTAATCTGTGTGTGATAGCTTGAGCCTGAACTGTGGTTTTCTGCTCAAAATTGACTATATTTCCCACAGGAGGGGACTTTGTTGTAATGATAGGTAATTCAGTGATTAGAGGGATGATTGGTGTTGTTCTGTTGGGTACAATTTGTAGTTCTTCAGAAAGACTGGATGATGCAGTTTCTGCAAGGATATTCAGTTCGATGGTTGTAGCCTCTGATATATTCTGTTTAGCTAGAAAAATAATTTCAAAGAGTTGATTAGACAAGTCACTAATAAAAAGTTGTACGTCCAGTATTGTGAAGTGCTGCTGTGTATTTTGGGGTGACCCAGAAGTGTTTTGTGATGAAAGTATCTAGAAACCATAATTATATTTACTCAAGGGCAGACAATCGAACATTTCATAGTCACAAACTCATCACTTGTTTTACATTGTAAGGTTTATCACTGCTTTCACCCATAAGGATGAATGACTGCTTTCGGTTAAGGAAAATGAATATTTTGTAGTTTTAAGACAAGGAGAAGTCCAAAACCATATAAACTCAGAGTTTGGAAACAGTAGATAGCTTACTTATCAGAAACTACAGCAGCAACTTGGGGCCTAGTAGGAAAACGTGGTAATACTATTCTGAAGGCTTCTTTTGTCGCCTGCCTCTAGCTTTCTCCCGCCTTCTCAAGCTGTGCTGTGTCTCAGGGGAGAGGGAGTGCCTCAGATTGCAAAACAACAGAAAAGCCACATCAAACGTACCCGAGTTACATATGAACTATTACATTGTCCATAATGCGGAGGGTTTCATAAAAACAGGATATTAAACTTTTTAATACACCCTTCACTTGAGTCCAGGTGTTGGGACATTTGTCTTCACCTTCATTTCAACTCTGTAGCGTAGCCTTGGGTTTCTAATAAACAGTAAGACATTTCTGGCAGAGGCTGCTTGGCATTTGTGATAGTTCTACGTTCAGCTCTATGCTCTACACACTATGTTTGTAACTCTTATAAGGATCTTGGTTCCAGGCTTACTTTAGCATGAGACGCAAAAGTAAAACATGAGTAAAGTACCCACATGATATATTTTAGGTCTGTAATTACAAATCACTGGAAACAACTCTGAGCATCAGAAAGAATGGGTTCAGGCAATAAAAAGTAACATGTCATCATAAAATGCTACATTATAATGCTTCCAGATTTACAGAGAATGGCCTCTCCTTTTTAAAGAAATTTAAATTGAGTATAAAAGTGACAATGTTATAGACAAGATTCCCTTTCAACATTGGGGAAAATGCAGCAACCTAGCACGCAAAGATTTTGTTTCTTATGAAAAAATCGTATTTTCAAAAACCAACAACTAGTCACCACTAAACTCAGAAGGAACTGTTCTAAGGAAACCTGTAGTCATTCTCTTGCCACATCCAGTATGACTTAAAACCAGCTGTACGGGGAATGCCTGTTCTCCCTGATGAGAGTTGTCACATCTGTAGTATCTGTAATATGTGTCTAACTCTCAATAATCCCCAAACAGGGGTCCTTGGAAAACTAAACTGGGTATCTTTGAACTCCATCTACCCTGTTAAAACTTAATGATATTAGGGCAGTGAAACTGCTGTGTATGATACAAGAATCATAAATATATGTCGTTATGTATTTGTCCAAACCCACAGAATGTACATCACAAAGGATGAACCTTTATGTACTATGAATTTTGATCATGGTATGTCCACGTGTGCTCATCAGTTGTAACAAATGTACCGCTTTGGTGGGCAATGCTGATAATGGGGGAGGCTGTGCATGAGAGGGGGCAGGGGTACACAGGAAATCTAACCGCTCTAAAGCTTAAAACTGCTCTAAAAACTAAAGCCTATCAAAATACTTTGGGGATAAAATGATGCAATTTTGTTGTAAATCAGACTTGAGTTGTAACAGGTTCTTTATTTTTGTCTGGGATGAGCTGTTATTAGCTGTGGTCATTCCCCAGACCATTCTGAAGCCCAGATTCACTAATTTTAGAATGAAAACTTGGTGGCCATTTACATTATGGTAACATTTAAATATTCTCCAAAGTCTGTCACTATTTACCTATTACTATTTTATGCTGGAAAAAAACTAAACAAAAAATAATTGGATTCTTCAAAAACATTAAATAATTTTTTTTCTCCTCATAAGAAAATCCTTTTCTATATTCATTTCCTGGAAGAAGATTTGGTCTATTTTGATTGACATGAACAACTTAAGGAGCCAAAGCGTGGTTGACGATCTCTCTTTTAATTCAATTCTCTATCCTCTGAAATTCCATAACTATTACCTCATTTCACTGCCAAATATCATGTTCGTCCTCTAACAGCTTTCTTTGGGGAAATAGTAAAATGTACATATGGAGAAAGTTCCCATAGAAACATAACATAATCACTTATCACACTGCATATTAGAGAAAAAATAATCATATTATTGTTAAGAACAGCAAAAGAGCTAATTTTGCTTTTTCCTCTGAGTATTTCTGTGGCCGATGAAATTAACTTAAAAGGAGATGATATGGCATTGGGGCCAAACAGAAGGCCTGTGGATCAGGTTGTCCCATGTTCCAACCCAAGTTCTGGGCTAGCAACTTCTTACAAAGCTATGAAAATACTTTTATGGTGTTATAAAAATAAAGGATTCAAATTTTAAAAACTAAATTGTACATCAATGCCAATTATTACTGTACCATTGATGTTGCCTTCATCTAGTCCTGGAGCATAGTAAAGTGACAGCACTATGTCTTAAGAGACTCTCCCTTACAAAGCCAGGGTGTATGTGACTTTGTTTTCAAAAACAAGGGTTTTTGATAATTTTAGAGCTCTGTTTAAAAGTCTGCTTATAATTAAGTTAATTAATTCTACTATTTGGAATGGAAAACCTCAGACTTCCTTTGGGGCTGGGTAGATTTTTCGTCAACTTAACAGCTGATTTCCATCATAACTCAGAATATCTGATCATTGTTTCAACCATTCCAAAAAGAGGAAATAATTTTAAAAACCACAAATATCTCCAAAGAGATATCTTAAGAATAAATGTTACTATATTAATGGTGGCTATTACAAAGGTGAAAATGCAACTCCAAGTTATTCCCAAAGTGTCCCTCCAGAAGAATTCACATGGAGAAATTTCTGAATTGGAAACCTACCAGTGTCCCTTTAGCTTCATTATTAAGGAAGCCAACAGAAATCAGCATATTTCTTTTCCCACAAAAGCCCCATTCCAACCTTTGCAGCTGTCTGCCACACAGATGTTTTGCATCACTGTACTTATGGTATTTTATGTCCTATGGACTCTCTTCTCTGTGCTTCTGTTATAAGACACGAGGGAGATTTTCCCAATAAAATATAAAGATCCTATTAGCAGCATGATAGTCGATTTAACGCACACCCGTACTGCCTACATTATATGAAAGTGACTAATTTCAAATTAGTTCTTCTACATTAAAATGTTTTCCACATAAATAACTGTAAACATGAGAACTCACAAATAGAGTAGATTTTCAGTAAGTTGATTCGGACTTCATAGGTAAATAGAATAAAGGCTGGAACAATGGCATTAGAATTCAAACTCTTTAAAAAGTTTTACGAGTGATTGAATGCTAACAGATTGAAATTCAAAAAACAGAAAACATATTTAAAATGCCATTTAGGGTAGTATTAGTTTTGGTGCCTGCAGTCAGATTATAGTCGGGGGGGACAAAAAGGTTCCTAAGCACACCATTGGTTAGAAGGGCAGGCCAACTTTAAAAGTAAACAAATATGTAAGAAGTGTAGCACATGAAGTGGTGGGAACTTATTTAGCCTTCTCTAAGCCACAATTCTAGTTCCTAGCTTAATCAAACAGAGGGACAGAAAAAAAATGAGGGTTCAAAGCTAGATCCCAGAGATGACTAGACACTTAGAAATTAAAATTTCAAAACAAGAAAATTATGTCAGTTGAGGAAGATGCTGAGAGACAACTGAACAACTGTGTTCAATAATAGAAATGGCTGTTATTTAGAGTTTGGTCTCCAACTTAAAAAGGAAAAATGGGCTCAAAGTCCAAAGCAATGAATTTAGATAATCAGAAAAACTATCTGACCATGATGGTAAAAGGATATGAGAATGGGTTTTCTAGGAAACATGTTCTATCTCCCTGTCTTGGAGATCATTAATAACATAACATGAGAGATTATCATGAGTCTTGAGCGGCTTTGACTGACTTAAATTTGGGGATGTATGGGTGATTTTTCAAAGCCCTAAGTCTCTGACTATCACAGAACTTGCTTAACTCTGAGGTCAAAGAAAAATCAAAAGTGCACAATTTAGGGAAATTTCACTTCACAAGTGTACTAATTTCCTTGTTTTTCAAATCTGCTTGACATGAACAGATTCTAATTATGTTTGTCATCAGCCTTTGTTAATATTCTATTCAGTGATGGTAGAAGGAAAAGAGAATTAGAGCAAAGTGAGGTTTGGTATTGTTCATTCACCAAGAAGTGGCTTTAAAAACCCCTTCTATGTTTGGTAAAAAGCAACCAAGAGAAATATGGTTAAATTTCTAAATTCCTCTACTTAACCAACCAGCGGCACATCTTTGAAATCGCTTTCAGAACTGTTGCTGAAGTCACAACTCATACACTTTACGCCGAGTATTTTAGCCACCGCTCAACTGCGTGGGAAAAGTGAATAGCAGTCAAGTCATTTTGAGAATATTTTTTAAATTCTTTAAAATATATACATTAAAAGAATCCTTGAAAAATGAATTAAGAAATTTGGGGAAGCTGTTGGCACTGTGTGTGATTTAAGAAAGATTTTTATGTTATGACTAAGCCTCCTAAATCTTTTAGATGCTGAATACATTTTAAATATAATAGGCCTTAGGGAAGAAATAAACAAGACCCTAACCATTAGATTAGATTTGGATTAGTTTAGATTACACTTTGGTTTGGAAAAAACTCAAAATTTGAACCATGATATTTAGAAGTTACATATTTCCAAGTTCTATCGATTCAGATGAATTAGAGAGAAAAAACTCGACCTAAACTTTCAAACTTATCTCAGATTTTATACAGACTTTTAGTAGGTGGTTACTGTATTTGAAACTAAGTATCTTGTCATTTCATGCGTTCATGTGAATTTCTCATTTAAATACATAATTTAAAACACATCAGGATGAATTCTTTGTGGCTACAGACAGCCTTTGGTTTAAGTTTTACCCTCAGGGAGAAAAAAAAAAAGTGTTGTTTAAAAGTTCTCTCTTGCCAGTTTTATCAAGCACAAGAAAATACAATTGAGCAAGGTAGTTCGGTTGGATAATTCCACTCCTTCCCTAATTAAACATCTCTAACCCTGCCCTCCCGACACCAATCTGATTTCAGTTCTTAATCATAGTCACTTAATGAAAAACTGATTTTAGAGCTTCAACTACTTGAAAGTCACTGTGAAAAGAATGTCTTTCTATTTTTAGAAATAGGCTTTCCTTTTTATTGTTGTTTCTTTTCCTGAAAATAAGTAAAGAAGAACTTTTCTGCTGTTTCAGGGCCTAGGAACAAAAGTCAGTATTTTCAAGTGGCTTTTTATGGCCAGCTTGTATTGCACTGATACCCAACACATGGCTTTCACACTCAGAAAGCTGAGTCTATGGGAGGAGATGTGGGCAGAGGCAGCTCAGCAGGGAGGACGAGGCGTGTGTGATCACGCCTCTCCACAGCACTAATGGCTACTCTACTCAGACACCCTGGCAGTGACTTTGTGGTTGATAAAGAATGCCTGTGCATTTCAGTTTAGAAACCAATTCCATAATAGGCTAGTATATTTTCTGTTCATTTCAGTTATGTATTACTAAAACAAGATATATTGGAAACTTAGTAAAACCCTTTACTCTATTTCAATATGACATGGTTCTACTTTGAACATACTCACCCCAAATGCTAGGAAATCTTTGTTTAGCTGTCACCACAATACAGACCCTTCAGTAAAAATCACAATGAGACTCTGGATTACTCGCTTGTTTGATCAAGCATCCTACAAGCACGATACTATATCATGTGACTACTATTGCTAAAATAATTTAAGGACATCTGAAAAATTTAAACAATTATATCACGAATGTGGAGAGATGTCACTTAAGATCAGTTTTAAATAGCAAACCTAACTGAGGATAGCCTATGTTACACCTTTCAAAGAACACAGACTGTACTTTGATATGGTACTAGAGAATTAGTGATTAGAAGGCACGTATTTCCATTACTTGAATTAAAATAAGATGAAAGGAGATACTTATTTATAGCATGGTTTCCTGTTAGGTATTAATTGAATGTTATGATTATCCATATCTGTTCCAAGTACTCACCTGCAATTACTGAAATTTGAATTCTCCGCCATTTCAAAGAAAGACATACCAAACAAAGACAAAATAAGCAGAATTCAAGGATTCAACTCAGTCACAGCTGGCCTCAACATTACAGCACCAACAATCTAATTACATTTAAGGACTGCAATTAATGTTAAACAAAACAAAACAAAAACAAAAACAAAGAATCAGAACTATGTTCTGTGGTTCTAGGTGCAATGGAGCATAGTTAAGACCTTAACTTGACATTTCCTCATCACCTCTAAAAGAACATCTGTCAAACTTCCTGTTGTTTTAACCATATCGCTGCCGTTCCATTTATTGGCTTTTGAAAGTCACTGAACTGTTTCCGTTCTGTGCATACACAATCCATTCCCATTGCTAGGTGAACACCAATGCATGTCTTCGAAGTATTTTTTTTTAAATCTGTAATTTTTAAAAAGGTCTCAAACACTTACGTTTAAAGCAGTAGGCATCAAATCTGCTATCAGGGGGAGGGAAGCCTGTCTGGTTCTCAAAACGATACAGGGTTCTCACCCCAAGTAAACCACCTCCACACTGCGCCCTGGCCACAGTCACAGGGTGGCGAACGCTGGCGTCGGACAGCCACCCGTAATCACACTGGTCAAAGCCATTCCTCCAAGCCGCTTGGAGCTCCCCCACTGTCGCCAGCCGGGCGTCCTGGTTTTCACACTCTTCTTCAGCTTCTTCAAAGGTAAATTTATCGGGAGCAGTGATATGGAACACATCACCTGAAATAAGGAGGGGAAGAAACACGACAACAAACGTAAGTTTTACTATTCATTCCTCTCCACTTTATGGGTGGGTGGGTGGAGGGAGCAGGTAGAAGGACATAATACCTTTTTCATGGCAAGGTAGCAGCTTCTGATTCTTTAAAGCAGTAAACAGCACAGCGACTCAATTTTGCCACTATTAGTGTGACACATACCAGAAGAGTTCATATATATTAACTTTAATATCAAATGACTGCTTCTATGGCCATGGGTATACAGAAGCAACCATTTGATAATAAAGTTACAATCAATTCTTTAAAATGAACACACCTTCTCCATTGAGTCTTTGGATTATCATCTGGGAAACGAGTTTTCTCTTCCGTGAAAGAGCAGGCTGGAAAGGGAAACTATACTAAAATGTCATCCGGGTTATTATTTCACGTCGTTTCACCTGAAATCCAACAGTAGCTCTCGAACCCTCCTTCTCACCTATCACTACCATCAGAATGGATGAACTTCCATCAAATTAAACAACAAAACAAGAAAAACTCCAGGGTTTGAAGATGCGAAGGGACGGACGCAAGATGGGTCCCGTGGTTGTTACGTCATCCAGGGCTGAGAGTGCATGGAGGCCCCCTAACGTTCGCTCCCACTCCAACTGGCCCAAGTGACCAAGGTCCCCCTGGAGGAAGAGGCACGTTTTTGTTTGCTGCTCGCTCTGCGAGAGCGAGAGAGGGTGCATACCTCTCTCGCAATCTGTCTGCCCAAAGGGGGCGCCCTTTTCCAGGTCTCAAAAAGACATCTTGGGCACGAGCCGGGGCTCTAGCTACCTTTGAGAGACTCTTCTATTTGCATATTGATTAACAAAGGAAGGCTGAACATTTACTTTGTTCATCACCAGGCCCAATTAGCAGAGAATCTGTTCACAATAACTTAACATGTCACAATAAAATATTCTGGAAATGCTAGAATAAATGCTTTGTTAAATCGGTACGTGGGGAGCTAACGAAACAAGGGGCGTAAATAAATTCAATGCAAATTAAATGATGCTTCTCACATTAGAGCACAAGCGGCTCGAAGACAGAGGCAGGGTGAGAGAATACCTAAGCAAATACAGCAGGCGGGAGGGAGAGAAAATGAGGCAGGGGGAAGCCAAAATATTGATAGCCCATTACTGCAACCGCGGGTCCTCGGTGAGATCACCGAGGCGGCTCTCTGTATGATTTATTAGACAAGGGGACTCCAGAGCTCTCACGATTCGGCTCTTCACCTGACTAAAGCCAGATGTAACAAGCGACTGTTTACAATGAATAGAGCCATTACTCTCTCTCTGAGTGTGCAATAGCTTCATGAACACGAAAAATTAGTCGCGGGAAAAATGGCCAAATCATACACGTCAGCTTTGGTCACTATGAATCTAAAATAGGCCAAATCCCTATAAGAGCTATTTGAAGAAGAGAGAGAAAAATGACTTTTACCTGATTGAAAAAAAGTAAGGGGGGTGGGGTGGGAATCGCTTTTTGTCCTTAACTGTGTAGGTTGCCAAGGACAGTAATCTCAAACCCAAAAAATACACTGTAAGAAGGTAAGTTCCAGCTGCATTCCTGCACCATCTCCCTCGCTAAGAAATTTTGAAAGTTTAAGGGTCACCGTACCACTTACGGAGCAGATCTTCAATAATCCTTGCTAAGTGAATGGCATTTCAAGTTCTTGTTAAGAAACAAGGTGCTCTTTTTCTTCCGTCCTCCCCAAGCAGCACATTCAAAAAAGCTGACTGCAGCCGAGCTGTGGGGAGCTGCGGTCCAGAAGAGCTGATTCATCTCACCTATGGACTGGCTTAAAGCAACCTGGGGCAAGGCAGACAGAGAGACTGTGTCTGTGTGCTCCTGAGCAGCCTCATTCACTTCAAAGGAATGCAAGAGTGAAAGAGGGCAGCACGCCAAACTGTTTCCCTCCAAGGTAGAACACTTGCATTTGTTATTACAGCTGGAATATCCTTCTGTTGCCTTAGTTCCCTGTGATGTACTGCAATTTTGAGGCAAAACGACTGCTCCTTTATAGTAATAAGAGTGATCAGCCAATCAAAGCAGGCAGAGAAATAGAATTGAGAGAGTAGAAGTCTGCTATTCCAAACAGCAATGCCAGTCTGTATGTTGGGGGAAATCAACTTCTCCAAATGTGGCCAGACCAAAGGGCCAGTGAAGAAGAATGACAGCAGGATTTCATGGGTAACTGGTTTCCCCTCTTTTAAACGGCAAACATATTTGAGGTGTTAGAGGAAAGAAAGGTTTCAGAAGATGCTGGTAGGTTAAAAAGAGAATTCCCTTATTATTACTAAGTCAATAAAGATCTACTTATAGAATTTTTATATAGAAACTCTTGTTAAGTCTGACTATATTGCAGTCAATTATTTAATTCATTTGTTTGGAAGATATAATTTCCATCCATCTATCCAATACCTATAAAATAATCATTTTACTTATTTGATTAAATTCTATTATCCCCAAGGCCACCTATTTTCCTTTATATGTAGGAACTTTTCAAACACTGAAAATAAAATAAAAAAAATTGAAAAAGATATCACCATTGTGTTTCATTCAACTCAGATTAAAAAAAAATTTTTTTAACTGGCACTGAGTCAAACATCCAAACTTTGCCCATCCTATGTATCAACCTCAAAATATTAAGGCCAGGACATCTTATACTTTTCTAAAATACGCCAGAATATCCTAGCATCCGTTTTATACTGAAACCCAAACCAGAAAATAGAAAAGGTAAGTCAATAGGTAATGCACAGCAGTAATTGAACTAATTCGTATTACTAAGTGTCTTGGATTCCTAAGACATCTATGACCTCCTATTTTGTTTTTATTCATTAAATGCCTGGTTTTAATTAGATAATCCTTTGACATTATATATCTTTTATCTAACATAATACAAACATAGGTGACCTATTGTTTAAATCAGAATTAACTTATTAAAAGCTTATTGTTGAAGATGTGGATCAGAAAGACTGTTAATTATGGTCCAAGTTCAAAGAACATAATTCCCAAAAATGTCTTCTACAGAAAACTGGTGATCCTTGAGATGAAAGTAGGTATTCTATAGAAAAGAGGTTCCACGGACAACTGCATTTGGAAAACAAATGCAAGTGATCTGACAGGTTTCTGCAAGACTTTCAGAGCATTTAATATTATAGCTTATTTAGAGTTCCCACAAGAAGTTACAATTTGTAAGCCATCTGACCAGAGAAGTCTCCTTTACTCGTAGAATACTAATTAATAGTCCATAGACCTGTTTCGTGGAATCATTTTCCAAACTCAATGAATCCATAGCAAGTATAATTTTGCTATTAAGTTTCTGATTGCCTACGTGTCAACTACTTAAGATAGAAGCAAAGTGGACCAGGTAAGCAAACAGCATCAAAGCAGGAGCCAAAAAGCCAGGGTACAAAGCAAAGGGTATATGAAGTCCATTGCCCCCTAGGGTTGCATCAAAGCCTGCCAGTGAGCACAGGGGACAGGGAAGAGCCAGGGACCTCGATGAAGCATCTAAGATGGTATTTAATGAACACGGGGGGTTCATTTCTTAAAAGAAGATCTTTTTGAGAAAAGTAAACCAAGGAATAGCAGATAAAAGCAGGCTTTCTCCTCAATACTAAGTGGTAGGCACAAAGCTTTCCCACAGAAAAAAAGCATATCGATACCATAGGAAAAAAAATGCAGATTTTAAGCTAAACGCTGACCACTTTTACAATGATAAAGCAGTCAAGATGTTAAGATTTTCAATGTTTCCAGTGATCTACTCTCAGTTTTTAAATCCATAATCAGGAATTATTTACAGGTCAAATTATATGTTCTAAACTATATTGCAGCAGAATGAAATGAGACAGATACTAAGTCTGGGCCAGTAACAATAATGTAACTCCAGCCTTGGTCCAAAAATGAATGATTATAACAGGATGCATCAAGACATAAAGTCTGAAGTTCAGAGTCAAGGGCACATCAGGCACCAAAGAATCAAGAAAAAGAGAAGGCAAACCTGGGAAATCAAGCAAAGCAACTCAGTGCATTCGCTTAGTTTCTTTCTCTACAACACAACTTAATTGGTCAGGTTGTGTAAGTTCCTGCCCCGAAGGTATCTTAAAGGCACTTTTTTGCCTCTGATGTATGTAATAAAAGTTCCTTCTGAATCATAGTACTGCTTTAGAGAGGGAGAGAATACTTGTAACTGAGCCATTTAATGTACTTTAGATTTACTTGATATTTGCCTTCCTGGATGGTAGACATTACTTTTGCAAGTTGACAATGAAGTCTGCTCTCTAAGTTCCAGAAGTAGCCTCTTCAAGGTAGCTACATCTGTAAGACACTTATCATCAAATTGGTAACTAGAGTAAAGATTTGGAACATGTTTGTAAATGTTATCTACCTATGAGAGAATACTTAATTTTTCTCTAAAGAGAACAAATAAAATGTCAGGAAAGAAATATACAAAATGTTTTACATATAATTACTTAACATAAAAGGTCAAGTTAATTTAAGTTAGCATAAGTAAGAATTCATTGAGGTGTATACATATATGCTCAAGTTAGTACAAACATGAGATATAATAATGCTGAACAGAGGATTGCACACATAGGATAATTTGCATAGTTATCTGAAAACCATATATGTGGTATCTTAACGCATATTTTTCCAAAATCTCAAATTAAATGTTATCGGTTTGAATTATTCCTGTTATTTCAACTTTCTAGGGATATCCTAGAAGAAACTGGAAGACACCGCCGGTGAGACTTTAATATCTGGTGACATTCCACAAATTAAATTCACCTTAATCATGGGAATTAACATCATCAGAAATATTAAGAAAAAAATACTTTCATTTGACAACTGACTGCTACAAGACTCCCTGGAAATTGGACCATGCATGTTCTTTTTTCTACATTTCTGATTGCTAAATGGGAAAGTGGCTTCTTGGCAGACTAAAAAATGACACATACTGAAATGGCAAACAATGATGAAAACAAATCAAACATTAAAAATGACCTGCACTGTTCAAAAGCTAGAATTTATACCCAGGAGTAACTCAGAACGACTATTAAAGAGACTGGTTCTAGAGTGAGGATAAGATCTTTCTCTCCTGCAGACAATTCCCTGTAAATACCAAGGAGAAAAGGGGAATTGGCAGGGGCAGGACATACATAATTACTCCATTCTCTCCTGGAGTCAGTGGACAGGTAGCCAAAGCCAAAATCCCACCACAGTTTTCTGGGCTGGGTATATTTGCTGGGTAGTGTGATAAATGTTTATTGTTTGTTTCTGTTTATTTGTGCTCATAACCCTTCCTTCATGAACTGTCCAGTCTGAAAATAAGTTTTTATAAACTAATCATGATTCCCTTTATCCATTTGAAAAAAGAACTCTGATTTTTTTTTCACTTTAAGGAAGTTCAGGATTTGTAAATGTTACTACATTGCCTTGCTATTTAAGTTATAATAAGTAATAAATATATGTAAAAGTAGCTACAGTGTGTAAGCAGGAAGTAGTCATGTGACATGAGCTTCTAAATGCCGATACAATGAAACCATTTATGGCAAATATCCTGATGATAAAAGCAATTCAGCATAATTATTATTAGCTTTGAAGTTTTGGACTTTTAAGTTTCAAAGGATGTTTCTTTTTTCTTTTCTTTCTCTCCATTTCTCTCTCTCTCTCTTGCCCTCTCTCACTCTTTCACTCTTGCTCTTTTTTGACTCTGTCTATGTACACACGATCAAAGCACTGAAGACTAATGCGCATTATACTCTGGATCACAGTATCCATCAGCTGTACATGTTTGATTAGCAGCTAACATACACTGCTATATAATCTTTTGAGGGCCAATATTTGAAGATAATTCAAAAGCATGTCAGTTCCCCTAAGATTTG
The DNA here is from genome assembly GCF_009762305.2 of Zalophus californianus. Classification (NCBI taxonomy): domain Eukaryota; kingdom Metazoa; phylum Chordata; class Mammalia; order Carnivora; family Otariidae; genus Zalophus; species Zalophus californianus. The sequence continues at coordinate 63,302,080 of NC_045599.1, read as the reverse complement.
GTCCTTTAATCTGCACAGAGATCAACGTTCTGTTCACAGTGACAAGAAAACCTCAGGGGCTGCCGACATAACTTCATTCCATCCCTAGTGCTAGGCTCGCATTATTCCCAACTTGGGGGTAATGAGACTGGAAAGACAGATGAGCACCTTTCAGATTTTTCACTTGTCTTAGGTTGAAGGAGAAGCATGATGTGGCTTAGAGCATGGACAGAATTTTGAATTTTTAACTTCCAATTAATTACTAAAGAATTGTCATCAGTTGGCTCTGAGAGTCAGTTGACATGCTCTAAGTCAGATAAGGAAAGGAATCCATGTATTTGTCAATGTGTTATTATATAAGATCTCATGCATATCGATTTGAAGAGCTTAAAGAGACAGGAAACCCCACTAAAATTCAGAATTTAAACATATTTTTATGGTTTTTCAGGATGTCAGATCTCCTTCTTTCCCACTGACAAAGCAGTAAGATTTTAATTAGAGTGAGAAAGAAGTTCTAAAATATTTCTGGGTGTCTGAGTCTTCAAAATATCTAAGAGATTGAACGTGTTATATGATTTGACAGGCACGGTATGGCTACGGGTCAACACGGGACAATCAGGCTAGTTTGGCTTTTTTTTTTTTTCTTTTTACTTTTCACAGCTGAAAGGTAAATGGCCACTGTATTTCCTAAGAAGCTCTTTCAGTTCAGAACTCCCAAAGACCTTGACATTAAAATCTTAGAGCAAATGTCACATGCTTCAAGGGATGTATATCATGACAAGTCTACTTATGGTAAGATTATAAATGCAAGGGTATATATATAGAAAATCCTAAGGATGCCATTAAAGAGCTATTAGAACTAATAAACAAGTTTGGCAGAGTTGCAGGATACAAGATACAAGACCAATATATAAAAACCAACTGCATTTCCATATACTTTCCACAAACAATCAGAAAAAGAAATAAAGAAAACTCCATTTTCATTTGCATCAAAAAAGAACAAAATATTTAGGATGAAATTTGACAAAAGTACTGTAAAACTTATACTCTAAAAGGTATAAAACACTGATGAAAGAAATTAAAGAAGGTCTTAAGAACTGGAAAAATGTCCCATATTCATGGATTTGAAGATTTAATATGGTTAAGATGGCAATACACCTCAAATTGATCTAAAGATTCAATGCAACCCCTATCAGAATCCCAGCTGGCCTCTTTGTAGAAATCGACAAGCTGATCTTAAAATTCATATGAGAACTCAAGGGCCCAGAATAACTAAAATATTTTTGAAAAAGAACACAGTTAGAGGTCTCATATGTTCCAATTTCAAAATTTACTACAAAGCAACAATAATCAAGACAATGTAGGACTAACATAAGTAGAAACATATAGATCAATGGCATAGAATGGAAAGTCCAGAAACAAACTGATATATCTAAGAACAGTTGATTTTCAAAAAGATGCCAAGGCCATTAAATGGGGGAAAGAATAGTCTTTTCAATAAGTGGTGCAGAGACAATTGGATGTCTACATGCAAAAGAATGAATCTGGACTCTTAACTCATACCACATACAAAAATTAACTCAAAATCAATCAAAATAAAAGTAAAACTTAAAACTTATAAAACTTGTAGAAGAAAACACAGAAGCAAGTCTTCATGACTGGGGATTTGGCAGTGTTTTCTTAGATATGACACCACAAGCACAAACAACCAAAGAACAAAGAGATAAATTGGACTTCATTAAAATTCAAAACTTTTGCGTGTCAAAGGGCCCTACTGAGAAAGTAAAAAAGACAACTCATGGAATGGGAAAAAAATTGTGCAAATCTTCCAAAAAGACACTTTAATCTAGATTATATAAAGAACTTCTGCAACTAAATAACAAAGACACCCCAGTTAAAAATGGGTAAAGGTAAAAAAACAAAACAAAACAAAACAAAAATGGGTAAAACTTCTGAAAAGACATTTCTTTTTTTTTTTACTTTTAAGATTTTATTTATTGGGGCGCCTGGGTGGCTCAGTCGTTAAGCATCTGCCTTCGGGTCAGGTCATGATCCCAGGGTCCTGGGATCAAGCCCCACATCGGGCTCCCTGCTCCATGGGGAACCTGCTTCTCCCTCTCCCACTACCCCTGCTTGTGTTCCCTCTCTCGCTGTGTCTCTGTCAAATAAATAAAATCTTAAAAAAGAAAAGATTTTATTTATTTATTTGACAGAGAGATAGAGAGCACAGGTAGGCAGAGTGGCAGGTAGAGGGAGAGGGAGAAGTAGGCTCTCCGCTGAGGAGGGAGCCCGATGTGGCGCTCAATCCCAGGACCCTGGGATCATGACTTGAGCCGAAGGCAGACACTTAACCGACTGAGCCCCTAGACATTTCTTTTTTTCTTTTAATTGAGGTTTAATTGACATACATTATATTCATTTCAGGTGTACAACATAATGATTCAATATTTGTATATATTGCAAAATGATCACCACAATAAGTCTTGTTAACATCCATCACCATACATAATTACAAATATTTTTTCTTGTGATGAGAACTTTTAATATTTACTCTCTTAGCAACATTCATATATGCAATATAAATTATTAACTATGGTTGCCATGCTATATGTTACATCCCCATGACTTACCATTTTATAACTCGACTGAATAGACATTTCTCCAAGAAAATATACAAATGGCCAATAAGCACATGAAAAGTTGCTTAACATCACTAGCCATAGGAGAAATACAAATTAAAACGACAATGAGATATTTTTGGCTGTAATCAAAATCTCGGATAAAAACAAGTGTTGGCAAGGATGTGAAAGAACCAGGACCCTAATATAGTGCTGGTGAGAATTTAAAATGGTGTGGCCACACTGGAAAACAGGTAAGCGGTTCCTCAAAAAGTTAAAAATGGAGTTACCATTTAACCCAGCAATTCTAATCATTACAACACAATGAGTAAACAAATCATTGCTCAAATAAGAATGAAGATATTCTTATGTGAGAAATCAGAGATTTGGGGGAGTCTGGAGAGCACTTTATCTCTTCTTGGCTGGGAGGACTGTCTGTTCTCTGCTGGGGAATCTGCAGCCACAAAAGTTTACCGCCGGGAAATAGGAAAAAGGGCATATCCCATTACTTAACCTTTCCTTATGGTAAAAAGCAGGGTTAAAGAAATACTTGACAAGGTCCTCATGAGGATTAAGTTAAACAATAATACAACCAAACAATAAATAGTTTCCTTCCTTACATTATCTGTGGAGCTACTCCATGGTCAATCTATGGAAATCATTGTACTGAATGAGGATATCATTTTCCAGAGAGGCTGCCAGGGTGCCATGCCTGGTTGCTTTCCTCACTAACTCTTAGCTACACTCTTCAAAACTCCCAAGGTCAGTTTCAGGTCCCTAGCAAGACATGTTAATTTCCAAAGCTTATGTAAGAAGCCACAGCTACAGCTATGATCTATGGTTCTATGAGTTTTACTGAGAATAAATGAAAAGTTTTCAGCATCTTCTAGCACCACACCAAAGTGAATGGAAGTGAAGAGTTTCTGTAATCCAGAATCAATATTTGAATCATTTGCTGAACCATAGCAAGTAGGAAGCTCTTCTAGCTGACACAGGATGTTTTAACTGAATAAGACCAGTATCACTAATTCTTAGATAACTCCAGCTGGTGAAGTATTTTGTAGATTATATGTTGTAAATCCCATTAAAATTAAAAGTCAATCTGGGGAGGAGCAAGATGGAGGAGGAGTAGGAGACCTAAATTTCGTCTGGTCCCAGGAAACAAGCTAGATAAGGATCAAACCATTCTGAACAACTAGGAACTCAACAGGAGATCGAAGAAAGGAATAGCAGCAACTCTCTGAACAGACAAGCGACCACTTTCTGGAAGGTAGGACGTGCGGAGAAGTGAATCTGAGGTGATATTCGGGAAGATAGACGGCGGGGGAGGGGGCCTCCATCAGCTGCTTCTGGCTAGTGATAGAGCAGCAGAGCACAAAATCAGAACTTTTATAAGTCCGCTCCGCTGAGGGACATCGCTCCAGCTAGGGCTAAATGGGGGTGGAACCCTCACGGGGACAGTGTGGTCTTAGGACCCTCGGGGTCACAGAAAGATGGGGGAGGGGGTGCCTGAGTGCAGCAGAGCTCCCAGGTATTGGAGCAGGGAAGCCGGGTGCAGAGACAGCCGAGGAGTGGGCTCTCATCTCAGGGTTGCCATAAACCATGACCCGTGGTACAGTTGGGCCACTGCTCCTCCAGCAGGGACCCCACAAGCGGCAGATCCATGGAGACTCACCTTCCACCCCGGGGAGGAGTGGCATGGGAGTGCACCACAGGATCTGCTGGGTTTGGAGACTCCACACAGGGTCAGGTGCCAGAGACAGAAATGCTCGGTCACAGGCCGGGTGAGCACGGAGTGCGGCCGGAGACCGGGGAGATGGAAGTGATTGACTGCTTTTCTCTGGGGGCTCACTGAGGATCCCGGGGCCTGAGGTCTCGGCTCCTCTTGGGGGGAGATTGGGAGGCTGCCATTTTCATTCTCGTCCTCCAAAGCTGTACAGAAAGCTTGCAGGGAACAAAAGCTCCCGAGAGCAAACCCGAGCAGATGACTTAGCCCAGACCAGGCGAGGGTGGGGTAATTCCGCCTCCAGCAAAGACAATTGGGAACCATGGCAACAGGCCCCTCCCCCAGAAGATCAGCAAGAACAGCCAGCCAAGAACAAGTTTACTGATCAATGAGAACAGCAGAACTCCAGCACTAGGGGAATACAGCACATAGAATTTATGGCTTTTTCCCCCCTGAATCTTTAGTCTTTCAAAGTTAATTTCTTAATTTTCTTTTTTTTTAAATTTTTCTTTTTCTCTTTTTCAACCAACATCTTATCAATCACTTTTTAAAAAATCTTTTTTATTTTTCATTTGTAGAGTCATATTCTATCCCTTCATTGTAGTTAACTTTATTTTTGATATATATAGATAAGTTGTTCTCTCTTTAAAATTTTGGGATACAGTTTCTTCTAACACACCAAAAGATACGCTAAATCTCTAGTGTATGGCTTTGTTCTAGTCTCCTGCCTGATCACATTCTCTCCCCCCCTTTTTTTTAATTCCTCTTCTTTCTTTTTTCAACCAACTTCTTATCTGATCAATTCCTTTCATAAAATCTTTTATAATTTTCATCTTTACACTCATATTCCATCCCTTCATCTTATTTACCCTTATTATTGTACATATATAAGTTTTTCTTTCTTTAAAATTTTGGGAGGCAGTTTCTTCTAACAGACCAAAATACACCCAAAATCTAGTGTGTGGCCCTGATCTATGCACCAGCCTGATCATATTTGATCACATTCTTTTTTTTTTTTTATCTTTTTCTTTTTTCTTTCTTTCCCCCGGTTTCAGGTCTCTTCTGATTTGTTTAGTGTATATTTTTCTGGGGTCATTGTTACCCTGTTAGCATTTTGTTCTCTCATACATCTATTCTCTCTGGACAAAATGACAAGATGGAAAAAATCACCTCAAAAAAAAGAACAAGAGTCACTACCGACTGCCAGGGACCTAATCAATACAGACATTAGTAAGATGTCGGAACTAGAGTTCAGAATGACTATTTTAAAGATACTAGCTGGGCTTGAAAAAAGCCTGGAAGATTTTAGAGAAACTCTTTCGGGAGAAATAAAAGAACTAAAATCTAAACAAGTCAAAATCAAAACGGCTATTAATGGGGTGCAATCAAAAATGGAGGCTCTAACTGCTACGATAAATGAGGCAGAAGAGAGAATTAGTGCTATAGAAGATCAAATGATGGAAAATAAAGAAGCTGAGAAAAAGAAAGATAAACAACGGGATCACGAGGGCAGAATTTGAGAGATAAGTGAAACCATAAGACAAAACAATATTAGAATAATTGGGATCCCAGAAGAAGAAGAAAGAGAGAGAGGGGGGCAGAAAGTATATCAGAGCAAATTATAGCAAAGAACTTCCCTAACCTGGGGAAGGAAACAGGCATCAAAATCCAGGAGGCACAGAGAACACCCGTCAAAATCAATAAAAATAGGTCAACACCCCGACATCTAATAGTAAAACTTATGAGACTCAGACAAAGAGAAAATCCTGAAAGCAGCTCGGGGCAAGAGATGTGTACTCTACAATGGTAGAAACATTAGACTGGCAACAGACCTATCCAGAGACCTGGCAGGCCAGAAAGGACTGGCATGATATATTCAGAGCACTAAATGAGAAAAATATGCAGCCAAGAATACTATATCCAGCTAGGCTGTCACTGAAAATAGAAGGAGAGATAAAAAGCTTCCAAGACAAACAAAAACTAAAGGAATTTGCAAACATGAAACCAGCCCTACAAGAAATACTAAAAGGGGTCATCCTCTAAGCAAAGAGAGAGCCTAAAAGTAACACAGACCAGAAAGGAACACAGACAATATATAGTAACAGTCACCTTACAGGCAATACAATGGCACTAAAGTCATATCTTTCAATAGTTACCTGAATGTAAATGGGCTAAATGCCCCAATCAAAAGACACAGGGTATCAGATTGGATAAAAAAACAAGACCCATCAATATGCTGTCTGCAAGAGGCTCATTTTAGACCCAAAGACACCTCCAGATTGAAAGTGAGGGGGTGGAAAATCATTTACCATGCTAATGGAAACCAAAAGAAAGCTGGGGTGGCAATCCTTGTATCAGACAAATTAGATTTGAAACCAAAGACTATAATAAGAGATGAGGAAGGACACTATATCATACTTAAGGGGTCTATCCAACAAGAAGATATAACAGTTGTAAATATCTGTGCCCTTAACATGGGAGCAGCCAATTATATAAGCCAATTAATAACAAAAGTAAAGAAACACATCGACAACAATACAATGATAGTGGGGGACTTTAACACCCCCCTCACTGAAATGGACAGATCATCTAAGCAAAAGATCAACAAGGAAATAAAGACTTTAAATGACACACTGGACCAAATGGACTTCACAGATATATTCAGAACATCCCATCCCAAAGCAACGGAATACACATTCTTCCCTAGTGCCCATGGAACATTCTCCAGAATAGGTCACATCCTAGGTCACAAATCAGGTCTCAACTGGTACCAAAAGACTGGGATCATTCCCTATATATTTTCAGACCACAATGCTTTGAAACTAGAACTCAATCACAAGAGGAAAGTTGGAAAGAACTCAAATACATGGAGGCTAAAGAGCATCCTACTAAAGAATTATTGGGTCAACCAGGAAATTAAAGAAGAATTAACAAAATTCATGAAAACAAATGAAAATGAAAACACAACTGTTCAAAATCTTTGGGATACAGCAAAGGCAGTCCTAAGAGGAAAGTATATAGCAATACAAGGCTTTCTCAAGAAACAAGAAAGGTCTCAAATACACAACCTAAACCTACACCTAAAGGAGCTGGAGAAAGAACAGCAAATAAAGCCTAAACCCAGCAGGAGAAGAGAAATAATAAAGATCAGAGCTGAAATCAATGAAATAGAAACCAAAAGAACAGTAGAACAGATCAATGAAACTAGGAGCTGGTTCTTTGAAAGAATTAATAAGATTGACAAACCCCTGGCCAGACTTAACAAAAAGAAAAGAGAAAGGACCCAAATAAATAAAATCGTCGATGAAAGAGGAGAGATCACAACCAACACCAAAGAAATGCAATTATAAGAACATATTAAGAGCAACTATATGCCAGCAAATTAGATGATCTGGAAGAAATGGATGCATTCCTAGAGATGTATAAACTACCAAAACTGACCAGGAAGAAATAGAAAACCTGAACAGACCTATAACCACTAAGGAAATTGAAGCAGTCATCAAAAATCTCCCAACAAACAAAAGCCCAGGGCCAAATGGCTTCCCAGGGGAATTCTACCAAACATTTGAAGAAGAATTAATACCTATTGTTCTGAAACTGTTCCAAAAAATCGAAATGGAAGGAAAACTTCCAAACTCGTTTTATGAGGCCACCATTACCTTGATCCGAAAACTAGACAAAGACCCCATCAAAAAGGACAATTACAGACGAATATCCTTGATGAATATGGATGCAAAAATTCTCACCAACGTACTAGCCAATAGGATCCAACAGTACATTAAAAGGATTATTCACCACAACCAAGTGGGATTTAGCCCTGAGCTGCAAAGTTGGTTCAACATCTGCAAATCAATCAATGTGATCCAATAAATTAATAAAAGAAAGAACAAGAACCATATAATCCTCTCAATAGATGCAGAAAAAGCATTTGACAAAGTACAGCATCCTTTCTTGATCAAAACTCTTCAGAGTATAGGGATAGAGGGTACATACCTCAATATCATAAAAGCCACCTATGAAAAACCCACAGCAAATATCATTCTCAATGGGGAAAAACTGAGAGCTTTCCCCCTAGGGTTAGGAACACAACAGGGATGTCCACTATCACCACTGCTATCCAACATAGTATTAGAAGTCCTAGCCACAGCAATCAGACAACAAAAAGAAATGAAAGGCATCCAAATCAGCAAAGAAGAAGTCAAACTCTCACTCTTTGCAAATGATATGATACTTTATGTGGAAAACCCAAAAAACGCTAGAACTCATACAGGAATTCAGTAAAGTGGCAGGATATAAAATCAATGCACAGAAATCAGTGGCATTTCTATACACCAACAACAAGACAGAAGAAAGAGAAATTAAGGAGTCAATCTCATTTACAATTGCACCCAAAACCATAAGATACCTAGGAATAAATCTAACCAAAGAGGCAAAGAATCTGTACTCGGAAAACTATAAAATACTCATGAAAGAAATTGAGGAAGACACAAAGAAATGGAAAAATGTTCCAGGCTCATGGATTGGAAGAATAAATATTGTGAAGATGTCAATGCTACCTAGAGCAATCTACACATTTAAAGCAATCCCTATCAAAATGCCATCACCTTTTTTCAAAGAAATAGAACAAATAATCCTAAAATTTGTATGGAACCAGAAAAGACCCCGAATAGCCAGAGGAATGTTGAAAAAGAAAAGCAAAGCTGGTGGCATCAAAATCCAGACTTCAAGCTCTATTACAAAGCTGTAATCATCAAGACAGTATGGTACTGGCACAAAAACAGACACATAGATCAATGGAACAGAATCGAGAGCCCAGAAATGGACCTTCCACTCTATGGTCAACTAATCATTGACAAAGCAGGAAAGAATGTCCAATGGAAAAAAGTCTCTTCAACAAATGGTGTTGGGAAAATTGGACAGCCACATGCAGCAGAATGAAACTGGACCATTTCCTGACACCACACACAAAAATAGACTCCAGATGGTTGAAAGACCTAAATGTGAGACAGGAATCCAACAAAATCCTAAAGGAGAACACAGGCAGCAACCTCTTCGACCTCAGCCACAGCAGCTTCTTCCTAGAAACATCGCCAAAGGCAAGGGAAGCAAGGGCAAAAATGAACTAATGGGACTTCATCAAGATAAAACGCTTTTGCACAGCAAAGGAAACAGTCCACAAAACCAAAAGACAACCGAAAGAATGGGAGAAGATATTTGCAAATGACTTATCAGATAAAGGGCTATTATCCAAAATCTTTAAAGAACTTATCAAACTCAACACCCAAAGTACAAATGATCCAATCAGGAAATGGGCAGAAGACATGAACAGACATTTTTTTCCAAATAAGACACCCAAATGGCCAACAGACACATGAAAAAGTGCTCAACATCGCTCGGCATCAGGGAAATCCAAATCAAAACTTCAGTGAGATACCACCTCACACCAGTCAGCATGGCTCAAATTAACAAGTCAGGAAACGACAGATGTTGGCGAGGATGCGGAGAAAGGGGAACCCTCCTACACTGTTGGTGGGAATGCAAGCTGGTGCAGCCACTCTGGAAAACACTATGGAGGTTCCTCAAAAATTGAAAATAGAGCTACCCTACGACCCAGCAATTGCACTACTGGGCATGTACCCTAAAGATACAAATGTAGTGATCCAAAGGGTTAGTGCACCCCGATGTTTATAGCAGCAATGTCCACAATAGCCAAACTATGGAAAGAGCCAAGATGTCCATCGACAGATGAATGGATAAAGAAGACGTGGTATATATATGTGTGTGTGTGTGTGTGTACACACACACACACACACACACACACACACACACACACACACTCAATGGAATATTATGCAGCCATCAAAAGGAATGAAATCTTGCCATTTGCAACGACGTGGATGGAACTGGAGGGTATCATACTGAGCGAAATAAGTCAATCAGAGAAAGACATGTATCATATGATCTCACTGATAGGAGGGATTCTTAATCTCAGGAAACAAACTGAGAGTTGCTGGAGTGGGGGTGGGGTGGGAGGGAGGGTGGCCGCATTATAGACATTGGGGAGGGTATGTGCTATGGTGAGCACTGTGAATTGTGTAAGACTGTTGAATCACAGACCTGTACCTCTGAAACGAATAATACATTATATGTTAAAAAAAAGAAGATAGTAGGAAGGGAAAAATGAAGGGGGGTAGTTCGGAGGGGGAGACAATCCATGAGAGACTATGGACTCTGAGAAACAAACTGAGGGTTCTAGAGGGGAGGGGGTGGGAGGATGGGTCAGCCTGGTGATGGGTATTAAAGAGAGCACGTTCTGTGTGGAGCACTGGGTGTTATACGCAAACAATGAATCATAGAACACTACATTAAAAACTAATGATGTAATGTATGGTGATTAACATAACATAATAAAATAAAAAAAGAAAGAAAATTAAAAGTCAATCTGACAATCTATCGCAGGAAATCACACAATTTCCTGATCTGATATCAGATTTCTGTCCAATCAAAGCCTCCAAAAAAGCCTGAACCTTTAAGCCCTGCTTAAGATCTGTTTAATGACATTCGGGCCTTTACCTAAATTTTTAGCTTTGCATATCTAAAGGAGATCATAGGATAATAAAAAGGAAAGGCTATTTTTTGGTTCTAGGCCAGACACAAGGATGGCATAGAAGTATTACACAGTTATGAAGGTGATAGAACTATCTTGGATTTTGACATGAGGAAGCAGTATAAAAATTAACTGCTAAAGTGTGAATAGGGACAAAGGAACTAATCCCAGAAAGGATGATTGGCTAGGGTGGCAAGAAAGGGCAATTACTGTGAGAAGCTGGAAAAGAGAAAAAAGTATCTCTAGGAAGGAATTCTTTCTAAGAGACACCATGGAGAAGAGTGAGAGGAGCAATTCAAAGAGAAAAATTAGTATCATGGTGATCAAATAAAGATGAAAAAAATAGGTTCTTAGTAAATTTGGTGAAGAAAGTGAAGCATTTTTTTTCAAATATTATAGAAATGGAAGGGTAGTAGTAATTGTATTCCAAAAGAGACAAAGTCTGAAAAAAATAATGCAATTCCCACCAAGTATTTCTTGAATAACTATTATGTTTGTATTAATGGAATAGGTCCTTCATTGAGATTGAGAGAGGTCAAGAAGATGTTTATGGCCTTATCTCTACAGGCAGTTACAGAAGTTTTGCAAAACAAAACTAACATCAAATTTTGTATTCGGTGACTATAAAGCAACGAAAGGACAATTAAACACCAAACCTGTGGAACTAACTCTATGAGAAGAGGGAGTTCAGACTAAGGAAATCACGTGATCTGGAAGAGCCAAAGATGGGCTCTCGGAAGCAGTAAGTTTTCAGGCACAGGGAAGAACAGAGTGTTGGAAAGCTGAGGGCTGTATGTTCTCTGAGAGGACCAAAGCAGAACTGCAGGTGGGAGCAAACACAGGGTCTGTGGAGGGCTGGTGCACATGTCATGTTGGAAAGAGGGAAACAAGGTTGAATTGGTTACCCTCTAGCCAGGTTTGGGGCACTTCAAAGATCATGCAGAGTTTATGATTGAGGAGGAAGATGACAGAAAATTCACCACGGAATTTTGAGTAGGAGAAGAACGTGGACACAGTGTTCAAGCTCTTTGATGGTTGTAAAACAGGCCCCTTGAAGGTCTGTTAAAGGCATAGGGATTATCTGTGAGAATCAAAACCAGAGATGAGACAGAAATGCTTCACAAACTAGAAACATGGGTATGGAAATCAGAAGAGAATTCAGGGCTAAACATGCAAAACTAGAAACTAACATTTCCATTTTCACTTTTTGTTATTTTGGTGTACTTTCATGCCCCATTCATCCTACAAGGCATTTGATGTACAGTTTACCTACAAGAACAAGTATGACATTATACAAACTAATAAGGAAATTGGAGCAATGAAAATTTGGGAAGCAAGTAGAATAGCGATTAAGCCTGGAGAGGGGTGAAGTTATCCAAGGGGTAAGGGCAAAGCAAGGTGAGTAGAGTGGGCACTTTTAGTTTGGAGGTTAATTCAGTAATTCACACATTTATGTGACTCCATCTATGGAGCATGGACATAGTGGAGATATACATGGTTCCTTCCCTCCCAGAAGCCACAGTCTTATGGGAGAGACAGAGACAAAGCAATATTTGGGGGTGGTTAGTCATATATTCAAGGTTTGGAGATGTAAAGGTGAGAAAAATCAACTAGGACTTAGGAAGAGGATATGAGATGAAGGAGACAGCCCATAGTACAGACACATCCAAGTGCTGAGAACCTTATGTGAAAGCCAGGAAATCAGAATAGTAGGGTAGTAGTTATTCCAGGAGAAGTAATAGCCAAAGGGTAGGGTTACATAGAAAATATAGGCCACAGAAGGATGAGATGTAAGTCCCCAAGGTTGCCTATATCCGAGGGACAAGAGGCTCCTAGATCGATCATTCATCAGGTCTAGGGACGAGACTGGAAGTGTTGACTCACTTGCAAGGAAACTAAGCAGGTCACCCGTGAAAATGAAAGCAGACTGACCTCACCTATCACCATTCTTTCCAACATTCTCTTATCTTTCTTATTAGGATAGTTTTTTGTTCGTTTGTTTTTGTTTTTGTTTTTGTTTTATTTTGTTTTGCTATGACACACATACTTCCTATCAAGCGGCCAGTTTTCAGCACAGAATGCATTAATTCACAAAGCACTCTCAGAATTATTTAAATCTCCCACTAGCATGACCTCCTATGAGGAATCAGATACCAGATTGATTCCTGAACACTGTTAGTCAAGAATATAATATTCTAATCAGAGAATAAACTTATTTTAAACTATTTAGGAGGGATAACACAGGAATTCTAGTTTTGCCACTGTATTAATTTTAATTCTTAGTAATATTCAAGCAATTTACCTTATTTAAAATGCCTTGACATGAAAGTCATCCTTCTTCATAAAATGAGCCATTTCCAATTCTTTTCTATACACTTCAAAGTACCAGGACTCAGACTTTGACAGAACATTGCACTCAGAACATCTCAGAAAAATTCTAGTTTTAAGATCATTCCAGAGAAGAAATTTTACAGTCTGTCAGGATTATTTCTACATTTTGCAGTATTATCAGAAAATTTTTCCTTATATTGAACCTAATTCACAGAGTTGCAATTTTAAGTCATTTATTATTTTTATGAATTCAGTGGAAATAAAGAAACTTTCATATATCCATAAGCTATTATTTATTGAACACTTACTTTGAGACACGCACTGTGATAAAAGCTTTACACATTAACTCGCTTCATCTTCATACCCTGATTAAAAAGTAAGTATTCTAATTGTCTCTATGTCAGAGAAGAAGAAACTGAAACAGAGGTAAAGCCTTGTTTAGGATCTCACAACTAGTAAGTGACAGAGCTGGGATTCAGTTGAGGTCCTTCCTGTTCTTAATTACAGGGACCTTAACTACCGCCCCAGACTCCTCTCTCAGCATTGTCTTTACCACTCCTAAATAACGCCAGTCCTTTACTCAATTTTCTGAACTGTATGATCAACTCAACTCTATTCTAAATGCTCTCAAAGTTCTCCAAGCCTATGTTTCCAGGAAACCCAAATTAAACTTCCTACTAAGGAAACCTCTCAATGTTTTCCAAAGCTACCTCACCAGGAAACACAGATTAAACTTTCTAATAAGGATTATTTTGTGATTATCTTAATTTCTAGATTTCCTACTTTAGAATCTTAATTCCCTTAATTTCTTGGTAATAGTGCTCTGTTACCGAATCATGGCTAATAAGCCACCACAGTGTCTAGACCATTTCCAAAAATACAGGCTAATACTGGAATTCTGGCTTGTGGATATAGCTAATATAATTGCTATTTTACATTTACTAGGTTATTTTTAAAAATAGAATTGAATATTATATTAGTATGTATAACTGTGCTATAATCACCATCTTAGAATAAGAACCAGATTAGTTTTTTTTTTCTCCCCTAAACTAGCTGGATTTAACAGAGTATAATTATTTGAATTTTATAAAGAAATACACACATCAAAATGAATATGACATTATAAAACAAGAATGAAGAAAAAAAGAGGGTTGACATTCTGTCAACTAAATACCTTTCATTTTAAACGACTAAATTAAAACAAAATTAATTACCTTTTTAAACTATGCTTCATTTTATACTTAATTGGCTTTTTCATTAGGCCACCTGGAATAATTTGGCTTCTGATCTAAAGTTATTGCACCTTAGTTCATAACTGGATATTTTTTCCATCACATGCATTCTGACTGCATCAACATCTCTACTTTTTTACTGACGCTCACACACACACTTGGCTGTCAAAAATACAATAAAATATAGGTGGCAATTATGATAGCCATAATATAGTAAAAAAAATCTCTCTTATGAGGAATTTTGGCTTACTTTCAAATAATCTGTCATCGATGTGGCAATTGAAACATCAGATGTAACTTTATATAGTCAACTTTCCACAAGAGTTTTTATCAATTCAAAGTTCAGCCAATGGCCTTTACTTCAAAGAGAGGTGTACACTTCAGTAAAGGAAGGAGAGAGACTTTACAAGAGTGATCTTCTGATCTTCCTCATTCATCGCCAGTCGCAAAGGCCTCTCTAACCTCCCCCATCACACCAGTCCAATTTCAGGTCAAGAGAGAAAAGATCAGTGTCCAAAGATTTGCAAATTATTCCAAGGGACAACAAACATGGGAGAAAAAATTTCCAGAACACTGTCACTGTAACCATACTGAATATCCTTCAGAACTGTTAAATTCCTTCTATAAAACAATGAAAAACCCTGTTACTCTGCTCAGAAATTTCAGTCAGTGTTTGAATTAGTAGTTATACTGATTCTTCTGCCTTTCTCTTTCAACTTTTATATGCCCAAACAAAAACATTCAAATTCTGTGTATATATACATATATTTTATATTCAAAATTCAATATATATATATTACATATATATCATAGGTTGGATTTTGTATGTTTTCCCTTCGTCCCTATGCAAAAATGGAAAGGGTTACTATCTGAAGTTCTACTTTAGAAAATACATTTACCAGTTTAAAGGTCAGTTATAATAAGAATGTTAAGATGCTAGCGAACCCCACTTAAGCAGCCTTCTGGTAAGCCAGGCTTCTTATTCAAATTTGGTCAGGGCATTAGGAAAATATAAGCTGCTTAGTTTGTAGCTTTCAGCCTCTGAGGTGGTTTATTCAATTCACAGAATCACAGAATTTTAATGTTGGAAGGGACCGTGGAAATTATCTAGTCCAACCTCTTTATTTTACGCATAAGAAAATTGAGATTATCCTTTCTATATGCACCCAGCCAAAATTAAAAGTGTAACTCAATTCAAAACTCCCCCTTATATATTTAGACTTTAAGCTGCTTGTTAATACAAAGGAGACTCCATTTCAAAAGTCACAGAAACTTCTGTTCCATGTGTCTATAATAAAACTGTACTATGCCCCTTGGATGCCACTACTGAACTCATACTTGTCTTTAAGAACCTCTAACTCAAACCAAGTCGGAGTTGATTGTGCCAAAATCAATCAGGCTCTAAGCATCTTAAAAGCAAGGCCTCTATCCTCCCTGGCTTCATATCCCTAACAACTAGCAGAGCACCCAGCATACGGTTGGTGGTTTCTTTAATGAATGAACAATTGCCCTGAATATTAGTGCAGCAAAGTTAACAGGAAAAGAAGTAAAACCTGACAATCCCTCCTGGGCTAGTTTCAGCTATTTAGTTGGGCTTTGGGGTGTTTATCAGCACTTGCATTCACAGTGGTTTGTCATCACAGGACTTTACCTGAAGTTCTCACAAGAATAGGTACCACCCGTACAGGTTTCTATTCTTAAGGCTCTAAAAGTGTATTGGAAACAGTCCAACAGCAGCATGCCTGAAAGAAAACCTGCCATTAACTGAAGACATTTCTAACCTGCCTAACCATTTGCACACTCCTCCTTCTCTTTCCACTTTAATTTAAGCTTATTTCACCACAATCATACGGTCATTTAAACTAAATGCTGCTGCTTGGAATCCAAACAAGTATGAAAACTTGCTCTAGTCCTACGTGCTCCCAGTCTGTCTTCAATTTCCTGAGTTCGAAGGAAGCATTAGAAATGTAAACATCGTACCATCCAGGTGGTCCACGTAGCAGTACACGTCATAAGTTTCATGAGGCGAACGGAATCCATAGGTCCTGACTCCTTCCTTCCCCATCATATCTCCATAACAGCCTACTCGGGGAGCCCGGATGGGATACCTGGGGAAATAAAGGACTAGTAAGTAGCACTTGATTCTTCCTCTCAAATGAATGAATTACAGCCTGAGGCCCCCAAACCTCTCACCGTACGGTCTGATCAGACAGCCAGCCTGCATCACACTGCTCAAATCCATCTTCATAGGCGGCATAGAGCTGCTCTGGGGTTGCTACGACTGCTCCAATATCCAAACAAGCCTTCTGTGCCGCCTCAAAATTCAGAGTATACCTGCTGGTCGCCGCTCTGTAGTGAAACACAACCCCTGCCAAGAGAGCAACAAGCAATCACAGGCAGGTTCAAACACCCCCCATACTTTGCAAAGTGTTTTACTGGAGCAATACATCAAATTCATTGCTCACATGTTAATGACACTATGGTGATCCTTTATTTTCACTTGGTGTAGCACCACACAAAATTATGTGAGGAGCCCCAGAAATGCCATTCACTCAGGTGTCCTATTCTGCTCCATTAGGAAGTTTCCTAGCCAGGAATTTTCTATTCTCATGAAAACAATCTAAGAAAAAGATTTAAGCCATTAAATCCCAAGCGGTGGAGAATTGTTCTAATTACAGGTAGTCTTCACACTATCATGGGGAGACTGGACAACTAAAGGGAGTTGGTGCTGCAGGAGATACAAAGAGTTAAGGGGGTCACAGGATCAATTTGCCCTACTTCATGATTTTACCCTGGGCCAACTCAACAGAAGCCCGTGGAACATTCACTAACACCACTTCCTCCAAACATAAAACATTTGAGATATTTACTTCCAGAAATAATGTACTAAGATGGCAAAGACAATGGACTGTGTATGAGTGAGAGCTTGTTCCAGTTCCTAATTTGTTCCTTAGCCATATATTGAGTTAATCTCCCCTACCATAAAGTATAACGGATATTGCTTACGTTAATGGATATGAAAGTCAAATTATGTAAAGGCTTTAAAAATGTTGGATAGGCTACGAAACACTACCCAATGTTTATCGTATTCACCATCTGACTAGCATAACTGAGGGTTTCCACTAAGACAGATAAAATGTACAATTTTTATCCCAAAGAAGGCCTGAGGTAAAGTTCCTAAGACTCCCCCGAGTTGAGGCTAGGCATTTCAGTACTTGCTTCAAATTCCACTTTGCTGTATGTTAGGAGTTGCATAATCTAGTGGTTCTTGAGTGGTGCTCCAGGGCTCAAGGAATTGTCAAAGGGCTGACAGAAGAGCAGCTGGGGGGTGAGGGGGGTGGAGCTTTGGTCCTCTCCCCGCACTTCAACAGGAGCATCTTTATTTTTAACTGGAGTAAATATGGTGACTCATTTCTACAAGACTGCAAAGTGAGTCACCGTAAGTACCTGGGAAGTCACTGGAAAATAGAAATTGGGGCAACTGGGTTTTATGGATGAGAATTTATTAAGAGTTGCATTGCCAGGGTGCCTGGGTGGCTCAGTCAGTTGAGTGTCTGACTCTTGATTTCAGCTCAGGTCATGATCTTAGGGTTGTGAGATTGAGTCTGGTGCCAGGTTCCACGCTCAGTGCAAGTCTGCCTGGGATTCTCTCCTTCTCCCTCGGTCCCTCACCCCACTCACACTCCCAGTCTCATGCAAATAAATAAATAAATAAATCTTTTTTTTTTCTGAAAAGGTCATATTGCCTAAGACCACTTTTTTTTGTTATGCAGAATGAACTTTGGTTTCCAAGATACCTTCCACTCTCTTTTTATTCCTAGTAATTCCCTGGGGTTGACAACAGTCTATATCCCACAGCCTGACTTAAGAGACTGTCTTCCACATGCCCATCCTTAGATTGTCTCCTTCTCCCGAGACAGGTATGTGGCAATAAAATAACTACAGGGCGACAAACTAGCCATGTCATAGATAAGCACCTCTGATAAGTGTCAACTAAAAAAGACCTGCACAGTCACCGAGTAGAGGTACTGACAATTAACATTCGTTTTCCCATTTCTGATATTGCAACGAAAAATTCATCAGGTGCCTTTCAGAAAATTTGTACCTCTATAGAACTACAATAAAATTGCCAGGAAGTATATATTGTGCTATCTGGTAAGTATGAGATAGTTTATTACAATGATCTCTAAGGCTTAAGCAAGAATTCAAACGGTTTTAAATTAGTCTTATGTTGATCAAAGCTTCAAATAGTCCTCCTGGTAATTAAAAATCTTCCATGTGCACTGAAGACTGGCAGTAAGGGGGCACAAAGGGGCCTCTAAGAGCAGGGCAGGGCATATCAGTCGGTATAAGTATCAGCAATTGTTGGGATAATTTGAAGACCTCATGGGGCTAAGGAGATTAAGTGGAGGATTTTCATTGTTTAAGAGGGGCAAGGGGCAAATCCATTGCTAATTCTTTAATGATGAAAATAGTAAGAAATTGTTAAACTCCTTTTGGGATTTTAAAAACATATATATAAATTTATACATAGTGTGTATCTACCACTACTATATATATTTATAATTTATTAATAATCTATATGTTTATACAAGATATAAATATAATACACACAAACATACAAACACACACACAAAGAGAAATAGAAAAATATCACTAGAGCAAAACAGTCCTAGGCTAACTAAAATAAATAATAAAAAGGTTAAAAGAATGAAGAGCCCAGGATATTTAGTGGATGCCTGGACAATATAAAAATAGATTGGTAGGAGAAAGAAACAGAATCTGAACATAAAAGGATGTACAGAAAATTAATTCGTTGCATCTGAAATTCAAAGTACTTCCTTTTGGCCACACAAGAAAGTTTTAATAAAACCCTTTGTATATATTTCTGAAAGGTAAATATTTTATAGGGAAATGGAGGGATGGAAGAAAAATCTGTTCCATCATGTTTGGGTATTAGAATTTTGCTTAATAACTTGCCAAAATATTCTGTTTCCAAGAGCTATGGTATTATGTGTGTACCCAATTAAAGCAATTTTTCTTTGCTTTGTCTCCTAACTTAAATTCAAATGACATATAAACCACCACAGAAAAGGGGCTAAAATGAAAATGCCTCATTGCAAGACTTAATGTATAACAGCTAGCGTATTAAAAAATTCACTGAGTTTTATTTTGATGCAGTTCAAATGTTTATTAAGTCTGGTCTTTCTAAGGCACTGTGAAAGGTATCATGATACTTATTAAGTGCTTCATTTCTTCAATGTAAGATGGAATTTATATTTCTTAAAAACAAACTCAAAGGTTTTAATAATCATGGTAGGACAGCGAGAGAAAAGGAGAAAAGGTAGCATGTAAGTATGTGTGTGTGTGTATATGTGCATACACACATATTGTAAAAATTAAACTGTAGATCAGTCTTTATGGTCTTAAAAAGTATCATTGATAGGTCTCAATAATGAAGTAATAATTCTTGAGCTATTTATCATGTCTTGAGGTATTCATCATTTCCGCGATACTGCACTTGCTCTTGACTGTACTGAGTCAGGGAAGTTGCTGTGCAAAAAGTCACCTTCCTTGACCCTTGAAGAAATAACAGCTCATTTTTGGTGAAAGGCATGAGCTGTTGAAATGACTGATATTTCTTGCACTTGCCCAAACCCTGAACTACAGTTACTTTGGGTACTGTTTCACACTTCTGAACCAGGTATCATGTTACACTACTGTCTTCCAGACTCAGAAAGCCTTACCATCCACCGCCAACGACACTGTGTCTTGTGTGTCTTCAATCCCGTACATGACGTCGCAGCGGTAGAGACCCGCGTCACTGGCACGCAGTTTGACCATGGTGAGTGAGGCATCACCCACGACCTCGGAATGTGTGGGCACGGACACTCTTCCTTGATAGCCTTGACCAATCTTGATATTCCCATTTTGGGCGACAAGAACCGTAGTCTCCTTCAGATCTTTTCCATTCTTGTCCAGTTCAATCTTAGACCATTTGATTCTGAGAAATTCGCTGGAGGTGTAACTGGGTGGTAAGGTAGGCAGGGTTGAAAAATGACAAGGTAGGTTGACTTTTCCAGAGAGGGAGCCCTTAACAGGTGGGCTTTCTTCCACTTTGACTAGAAGAAAGAGAAAATACCAAATTAACAGTCCTAGAAAACTCAACTGAGTCTATTAAATAAGTGAAGGGATAAGAAACTGTTGCCTTGGTTTGGTTACATCTTCAATATGTGAGATAATTAGAATGATTTTATATATAAAAAATAGTATACAATTTTAATAATGTTTTGCAACGAAGATAGGAATTCATAATGCTCATTTTTATGTACTAAAAATATGGCATTTATTTTGAAGTATTTGTAACTTAGGGTTCAACAGGAACAAAATAGGTGATAGAATAAGGCATGTATAGGAAGGCAGAGACTAGAATCAGTAATGCAAGTTTCAAAGACTGGACTGATGTTAGGAAGAGCAGTTGAAAGGCAAATTTATATCTACAGGTCAGAAGAGGAAAAACTTTTAAGATAACTGCCATATTACCTTAGAGGAAATGAAAATAAAATGCAAAGAGGAAGTGAAAATTTTTAAAAATGTACTTCAGTAGACTGGAGTGAGAGGAAGTTTAACACTTGAAGGACCCTCATTTGGTTCAGTGTTCGAACCAAAGGCTTTCATCATAATGACAAATCCAGCTGCAATCACTTTGCAGTGAAACATTACCTCTCAATTGTATCCTGGGGGGAAATTTTGGTCTGTTCATCTAACCCACCTAAAGTATTAATCTGCATAATGTCTTTCTGTTTAAGCCCTTAAACTTTTAATAAGAAAGAATACCTTGACTGCAATTTAACACTATCACATGCAAAAAAAAAAAAACAAAACAAAACAAAACAAAAAACCCTCAAAAAACTGTTCTTTTACTCTTACAGGAATTCATACCCCTTTCTTTCTTCCCCGCCATCTTCCAGTTCCTACAAATTGGCTAGGCAATGTGTTGGCAATAACAATAGAAATTATGTCAATACACAAGCAGTCCTACTTCATGAAAATATGATGAAAAAGTTAACAGTAGCCTCCAGATGGAGTGAAATAATATTTCTTAATTAACAAAATGACATGTGTCTAACACCTAGTGTGTGTTAGTAGTCAAGGTATTGGTAACATACATCTCAATATAAACATGCATCAGAAATGATACGGCTGTCAACACAGCACTGAGGATTCAGTTGGGGATAAGTCATTTTGAAAACTGCAGGAAGATAAGGAGACACTATGGACTTTAAGAAAAAAATACTCTCGGGGCGCATGGGTGACTCAGTCGTTAAGCATCTGCCTTCAGCTCAGGTCACGATCCCAGGGCCCTGGGATGGAGCCCCACATCGGGCTCCCTGCTCGGCAGGAAGCCTGCTTCTCCCTCTCCCACTCCCCCTGCTTGTGTTCCTTCTCTCACTGTGTCTCTCTCTGTCAAATAAATAAATAAAATCTTAAAAAAAAAAAAAAGGAAAGAAAAGAAAAGAAAAAAATACTCTCTACTATTAAAGACTGAAATTCAACTTCAAGATGACTGGCCTATAAAACGTTTTATATGATACAAATAAATCTAAAATAACCAATACAGTATTATATTTACAGTATTCGATAGAAATCACTCACATATTTCTAATTTATAATGGTCATTGTTGTCATGCATTTCTTTGTTATCTTACTAATCTATATATAACTTGTCCCAAAACAGGATTTAAGGCACTTAACAAAATTAAATAAAAATAAAATATACTACTAACTGCACTAAGTTAGTCTTTAAGATTTTACTAAGATCATTATCATCTTGGAATATAGTATCAAGGGGACAATTCCATTCTATTAAATCCTTGGCTGACAAATTATCTCACTTAAAGCGAACCCTCAGAGTGAAACTAGTCCAATCACTTTCTACGGATGCTCCACTGAGAGGCAGTGACATTCAAGCTCCCAGCTGGCTGGTTACAGACCTGGGTGGTGAGAAGGAAAATTCTCCTCACAACTAATCAAGGGATCTTTCAGCTTTGGTATTTATTGGGTTTTTCCATTGTCCCTAAATTAGTTTTAGTTCCTTTGCAGAGTCTAGACCCATCCTATTTCTTTAATTGCTGTCTGCATTGGCAACTCTTAGTAATTTCATGATCTTTTAAATAAATCTATAAAGTCCACAGGGGACTCCCTACCTGATTCATAATCCTTTAATTTGGGCCCTATTAGGGAGATGATGATGACACAAAGATTTTTTTTTTGCCAAGAATAGGGGTTCTGAGAAGAGAAGGGGTGAGAATTCTCTGATCTAAAAATCTCCTAATTTACATTTATCATATATTCTAGGAAATCCCATCTTCCTTCCTGAAGAATTATTTAGATGATTAACTTCACCACAAATAAAGTATTGCTCTTTTAATGGAGAATAAACAGCTTTACCATCAACCTCAATTATGATATAAATTATGAGATTCTTTATCATTTCCCTAAAAAATGAATTTAAGATAAATGATGTTCAACTCTGTAATATTTATTACTAAATTATAATTCTTTTCACAATTTTAGATGTGTAGAGGCAGATATGAGAGTCAGTCAAATCTATCCAGTTGGGTGGTTTTTGAAACTCAGAGCATTGCTCAATAACTGTGCTGTTATGAAAAAATATATTGGAACAAAATGATGTCAAAAGGCAAATTTCCCAAGGGTTATTTATTGTTCTAGATGTTTATAGATAACAAGAAAATTAAAAGCTTCAGTTGGATATAAATACATATGCATATAGAATCCAGTCTTAACAACAGGATTAACAAGAAGCTGTGTGGTCAAGTCTTTTGTGTATAAAATCTTGAGTCTTAATGCACTGGGTCACAAGAACTAAGTTCACTGAATCTAAATATTTTAAGGAAGAAATTTAGTAGTTCAGAAGATTATGTTTATAGACCACGCATGTTTTTAAAAAATGCTACCTACAAGAACTTGTCTGAAATTGTGAACAATGCAAGTAATAAAAATGAATGTTAATAAAAAGTTCACTGTTCCCACCAGACGGTTTGTGGTCCAAATGAGTATATTGAGGGAGAAATCTCTGAATAATGAATGATCATTTACCCTTCATTCTTTGTCAGTAAATTCCGTGGAGAAGAATGACGTAAATTCCATCTACACAATTTGACCAAACACATACACACACACACACACGCGCACACACACACACACACACATACACACCTTGGCCAAATAAATGTCAGATTGAGAATATGGGAATTTATTACTCTCTCAGGTGATAAATATCACTCTCTTGTTCATTCATTTACTCATAACTGTGCATGACTCATTTACTGATATTAGAGGAATATCCAAACAACCAAGTCAACACTAGATAATCAATATAATAAGTATTGTTACAGCACAGACCTCTTCATGCATTAAAATAAAGCCAATAACCAGGAGACAAGGTATTCATTAATACTAGTTATTGATCTTTTGAGTGCCTAGGAGTAAGCAGAGAAAAGCTTAAGATGAAAATACTTGTGTTGACTCATAGCAAGTTACTGCAGTGTATCCTATTATGAACTTGGCAACTCTGTTTTATGTGGATCTTATGTTTTCAACTCTTGCCCCTCATATGAAAAAATTAAATTCTTCTGAAATCAGCCCCCAACTAATTACATCTCTTAATCATGATCACATATGTACAAAGAACTTGATTCTTGGCCTAAAGTATAGTACAGTGGTTAAGAGCATGGACTATGGAGCTGACTGCCCAGGTTCAACTCCAGGCTCCATAACTAAATGGCTATATAATCTTCTACATTAGCTATGCCTCCAAAGCTTTTGATAATACAGTTTCCTCATCTGCCAAATGGGGAGAATAGAAGCATCTGTCTCACTGGAAAGTTAAGATTCAATACATTTACTATGTAAAATACTCAGAAGAAGGCCTGACATGTAGAAATCATTCAATATTGCTAGCTATAATTATTATTATTTTAAAAAACCGTCAAGGGGCTATATCATAAGTGTTTTGGGCTTTTTCCCCATTGTTTGTGTGAGTTCTTTCTTTGTTTTAAGCAGAAAGTCTAAACTCTGTTTTAAGTGCCCTCAAGGTACTCCCCCTCTTTTCTCTATTATTCCTCTTCTGTTACTACCCATATAAACCAACTCCATTTTCCATATTTCCTTTCTGTGTTCTCCCTTGTCACTGAATGCTATTATCCTTCCCTGTCTGTGACCTTCCCCTTTACTTCCTGAAAACACTGAAGAAGACAGCGCCTGGGCTGTCTGGGAATATGAAAGTCTATGTGTGGAACTGCAAATTAGTTCAGAGAGTCTGAAGCATAGAGTAAGTGTGAGAAAAAAGTGGAAGCTGAGTCTGGAGAGGAGCAGATCACTGAAACTCAGGGCAGTATCTTCCCTCATGGACTATGGTCCAGGAATTTGGATTTATAGAACCTTCATTAGGTGAATATATAATTTAAAACTGAGAAAAACAGTGCATGTGTACTTACCCAGTTACTTTGAGAGAGAGAGAGAGAGAGAGAGAGAGAAGAGGAGAGGAGGGGAGGGGAGGGAAGAAGAGAGGAGGGGAGGGGAGAAAAGAGGAGAGGAGGGGAGGGGAGAAGAGAGGAGGGGAGGGGAGAGAAGAGGAGGGAAGGGGAGGGAAGAGGAGAGGAGGGGAGGGGAGAAGAGAGGAGAGGAGGGGAGGAGAGGAGAGGAGAGGAGGGGAGAGGAGGGGAGGGGAGGGGAGGGGAAGGGAGGGGAGGGGAGGGGATAGGAGAGGAGAGGAGGAGAGGGGAGGGGAGGGGAGGGGAGGGGAAGGGAAAGGAGAGGAGAGGAGGGGAGAGGAGGGGGAGAGGAGAGGAGAGGAGGGGAGGGGGAGAGGAGAGGAGGGGAGAGGAGGGGAGGGGAGGGGGAGAGGAGAGGAGAAGAGGGGAGGAGAAGGGGGAGAGGAGAGGAGGGGAGAGGAGGGGAGGGGAGGGGGAGAGGAGAGGAGAAGAGGGGAGGGAAGAAGAGGGGAGAGGAGGGAAGAGGAGAGGAGGGGAGGGAAGAGGAGAGGAGGGGAGAGGAGAGGAGGGGAGGGGAGGGGAAGAGGAGAGGAGGGGAGAGAAGAGAAATATAGATGTGGGTAGAAATTTGGCTGTCAGCCTGTCTTTTTGACTCTTCTCGAACTCTAGCCTCCTGAGGGTTTGATAGGCTTTCTTTTCTTTATAGGAAAGTCTTTGAGTATATTGAAGAAGACAGATTTTTAAAAATATGTCCAATGCCATATATGAGCCTTTTTGCAGTCTGAAAGTAATCTGGGAATTTACTGAAAATCCATTCGCTTCTTTAGCATTCTTTTCATCATTTCGATTGATTTAAAACCATTTATTAAATAAGAAATAATATTTTAGCTGAAAGTGTTCAGCACTATAAATCACTAAATAGATCAAAATTAATTCTTTATTCTAGTGGCCCCATATTGCCATTCTATGCCCTAGTACTTACATTTTTCTTTCACTAAGCACCAAAGAAATTGTTACCATACTCACCTTTATGTAGTGCATGGGTTGCTATTAAGGTAGAGCACATCCATAAGATGCTCTTTATATTTATCAACATCTTGTTCTAGAAATGAAGAAAAACACAAAGAAAATCATAAGCATTCAGGTTTGTGGTGGGCCATAAATCACATGCTATTTGTGCAGTGTATGTAATAAGAGCACAAGGAGCAGCTCCTCTTAGATTGTAAAAACAAGATAGAACCTGTAATAGGAAAAGTCATCCCAACACTTTAATTATTAGTTTGACTCTCACCCAATGCAGTTGTTACCAAAATAATCCCAGAACCCGCTTTGGGAACATACAACAATATGGATGTGAGGGACAACCACAACCGAGTAGGCTGTAGAAAGAACAACTGAGACCACAGCCCGAGTAACTAGTGGCTAGGAACCGGCACAAAGAGGGAGGGGTGACCATAATGTCTATTTAGAAACAGGAAGCTGGTCACAGATGGAGCAGAAGAAGATGGGGAAGCAATAGGCAGAGATGTTGAAAGAGAGGGATTCATATCAAATGTGAGGTAGGAAGGAACATGGTGGTGGTTCCCGCACATGGTATCAAAACAGGGAATAAGGACTTCAGCAGGCTTTTTAAAGCACAGACTCAATTTAGTTTCTAGGAATCTGAACAAACAAAACAAATGTGTTACAACGAGTTGTTAATTACAAAAAGACCAGTGCTTGCCATGAGTTTTAAAGTAGTTTCAACAGTTCCTAAGTCTGAAGGGTGAAAAAAGAAAGAAAAACTCTGTTCTGAGAGTCAAGAAACCCTGCCCTGGCTTTGCCATTAATTTATTGTGCGACTTTGGGGAAGACATTTAACAGTCTGGGTCTCAGAATGGTCCCTTCCAGCTCGAATTTCTATGAAGCTGTAATTATGAGGCAGATAAGTACCAGTGTTGGGGACCATCTGAAACGCAAAGAGCCAATCTCAGAAGAACTGCAGATTATTTGATCCCCCCTGGTTGTTCCTTTCTCAGCTACATTTAGAACTGTTCTGTAACGGTCCTTCTTGGTTGGCTACCCAGCAGCCATTCTTCTTTCTCCTTTCTAACAAAATTCCCATTCCATTCTCCTGTCTACCCTCCTTCACACACCTTAGAGGAGCCTGAGTCAAACCCAGCCCGAGGGAATGATCTTGATTATCTTAAGTCGGTCACACTGCTCCCATTCCTTTCACCAATGACTGGTTTTGGAAGGAGTATATGAGGCAGTCTTAACTAATGAGATGTGAGGGGATCTCAGCAGGGCAGAAGGGATGCTCCTGGGAGAGGGACATTCATCTTAAGAGTAGAAAGTGAAATTTCAGGTTGTATCATAAAAAAGCTATTAAAGAAAATGCATTCCATGAGTATTAACTGAATCTAACTAAGAAACCTTTTTATAAATATACTTATAAACAATAATTTCCTATCTTCACTAGAGAAAAAATTGTCCTCAATTTTTTTCACTTTTTCAGGAAACTTTTATTTTATAAGCATAATGTTAAAAGCCTGGTCTCCACCTGAATTCAAATTCTGAATCCTTTACTAATACTCTGCAATTTGGGGGTAAATTACTAACTCTCTCATTTTCAGTAGCTTTTTAATTGTGAAAAGTAGTACTTAACTATTGGAGTGAATGTGAGGATTGATAAAATAATGCATATGAAATATAGCTCAGGGATACACAGTGTATTCAGTACTCAATATTTCTTACTAAAATTACTAATTCGGGTTTTCTACAGATACTCTCTTCCTGCTTTCATATCACTAATAGTAAAAAGAAAAGTATTTGAAGCTGTTGGATTTGAAAATTATAACCTTGGTTGCCACTACAGAAGCAGTGGATAAGTTTATGCTTATAATAAATTGCTCTAAAACTTTTTTCAATGTGCTTTGAGTCATTTCTTGTAAACATGTTTTATCTTCTCTGTAGAACAGAGCTAGTATCACATTCAATTTACTAATTCCCATAATATTCCCATAATATTTCCACAGGGCCAGCTTCAGAGCAGACCTTGAGGAAGGTTTATAGACCAAATGCAGGACTATTGCCTCCATTTCCTATTCTGAAACATACTTTGAAGCCAAGGGCCAACAGTCTCTTATGATTATGGGAAAGTAGGCTAATTAAACATGAAATACATTTAAACCAGTCCAGTTGACTATTCATCATGTCATGATAATATTTGATGTTTGTCAATATGTGGACATCGGTGTTAGATCTCATAACAAAATCAGAGAAAGTGTGACCGTGACCCAGGAATGGGTCTTCTGCATCCTAATTTCCTCTCTAAGACCAATACTCAAAGTCTAACTTTTTGTGCCATGCTTCAACCTTACAAAAGTATCTTTTTTTTTAAGGGAGGGGGGGAAAATGGTTTTTCATCTATATAACAAGTATATTCATCACTTGCCTTAAGATTGCCCCAAGACAAGGCTAGCGAAGGAAGCCCCTGCATTAAAAATACAAGGGAGAGATCAGTCATGTCTTAAATATATCTACATAAATATATTTTAACAAATTCTCAACATTCAAAAACTAGAGTTTTCACAGTAAGTCTCAGATCTCTTTTGACAAATCAGATCAAACAACTCTAGGTCCATATTCTTGCTGACCAGTCATCAGCACTAGGCAAGGAGCAGGCTCTCACCCTGGCTCTGTGTACTCAAGGTCATCACTTGCCCCACTAGGCTTCTCACCCATTTCTACTCCATTCCTGTTCCCTTTAGGCACCTGATTTAAAGAATGGTCATTTATTTCTTTAGTAAATATCTCAGAGTGCTTTTACTGATCTTAATTGCCTTAGAACTACATTTCTGTGGTCTCTTCCTTGGCGTCTACGGGCATTCATTCTATTTCTCTAATTTTCTTAAGGCTATGTCCATGTTCATGTTGTTAAAGCACACTATTTACCTTCTGCATTTGATCTTACTAGATAAGAAACTTTCTAAAACCTTTCTTTTTTTTTAGTACCACTCTAACCCCCCACTTCTATTCTTCCCTCTTCCATGTCTTGTAAGCATAATCTGCTAGTGATAACGAGTCTGTCTGCATAGAAAGACCTAGGAGATATGAAAGCCAGTGGCTATATTTAGCCTTCACTCCAGTGAAATCAGTGAGAAGAGGAGAAAGTCATCAAACAATCAAGGCACAGCTGACTGAAGCTGTTTAATTGCCTGAGAGACAGAAGAGACAAGGTTAACAGGACTCCTATACATGACAAATGTCTGCAAAAAGGGTAAGGGTCATGCCAAGGATGGGCTGCCTTGAAGAAAGAGAGCCAAGGTTCTAGTAAACAGATATTTAATATTCTCCCTTAATCCTCCCTTAATCTTAGGGAAGATCCTCTGAACAAAGGGTGACTTAAGGACACAGACATAGAGATTTTGTCTTCTTGTCTTCAAATTAGTTACCCTAGACAACCAACTGTCTAGGACACCTCAACCACAAGGTAAATATAATGAGTACTGCCTACCATCTTGCTCCTGGGTATGTTCTCACAGGAAGAATCACCGCAAAGCAGAGGGAAATATCATGGTTTAAGCAGGACATCTTATAAATTTATTTCACAGGAGTAACTGAGCCATGTGAATTTATCATTAACCTGTGACTGGATTCCTGAATCGGGACATAGATAAGGTTTCTCATGTCATTGCCCCTTGGTACTAGCCTTTTCTCTGCCTGGCTAACTTCTTCCTCATTACTCTGTCTAAAACACTGCATTCTCTATTCCTTTTGCCATGCTCTGTTTTCATCCCAGCACACAGCACATATCATTTTATTTATATGTTTGGGAATTGCCTTTCTCTACTCACCATAATATAAGCTCTGGGAGAGTAGTCTTTGATGTTTTGTTCATTGCTCAGGACACTCAATAAAATATGCTCATTTTTTTTTACATAATAAGATACATATTATAAACACTGTTTGGTACATTCCTTTCTTCATTTAAAATGCAGGGTATCTTAGAGAATGTTCCAAATCAGCAAATACAGGTTTTCTGGGTTGTTTTTAACAACCATATAGTTTTCCATTAGATGAATGCAGCATCTTGTATTTCACCAGTTCCTATGATAAGCCTTTAAGCTGGCTTCATATTTTTGCTATTAGAAACAATGCTGCAAAGGGCATCCTTGTCCATTTGTCTTGGGTGACATTTGTGCCAATATCTATATGACAATGTCCAGAAGAGACTTGCTGGGTCAAAGAGTATATGCATTTTTTTAAATTTTCTGGTAGCTCTTACCAAATTATTTTGTAAAGAAGATGAACCTATTTATATTGTCACAGTAGTATGTGAGAGATTCACTTTCCCCCACAACCTGGCTGACACAACCTTCATCGAACTTTTTTATCTTTACTGCTGTGATGGATGAAAACATAGTGCGGTATATCATTGTTTTTCAATTACTATTTCTTTAATTATGAATGAGACTGAGCAATTTCTCATATGATTAAAAAAATATTTGTTCTTCTGCCAACTGCCTGTATTTCACATTTGATATTTTTTGGATGGGTTGTGGCCTTTTACTTATTTGTAAAAGTTCTTGGTATACCAAAAAAGAGTTATTAGCTCTTTGTCTCTCATCTGTTCCAAATGTGTTACTTGTTTTTGTTAAATAATTTAATTGTTATTTACTCATACTTATCAGTCTTTTCTAGTATGGCTTCTGGATTTTATCTTTTGCTTAGAACAGGTTTCTCTACTTCTATTTTATTATTTTAAAAATCCTGTAATTTCTTCTAGTTTTTTTTAATTTTATTTTAGCTTTGAGAGAGAAAAAGAGAGAACATGTACAAGCCGGGGTGGGGCAGGGGGCAGAAGCAGAGGGAAAGAGAGATTCTTAAGCAGGCTCCACACCCAGGATAGAGCCCCACATGGAGCTGGATCTCATGACCCTCAGATCATGACCTGAGCCGAAACCAAGAGTAGGAAGCTTAACGGACTGAGCCTCCCAGGCGCCCCCTCTAGTTATTTTTTTAATATCATTCTCTACATCTCATATTTGGTCATCTTAACTTTATTTGAGGAAAACAAATGAAGTAGAGATTGACTCTCATTCTGAGTGGACCAATCAGTTGTCCCCAAATCATTTGTTGAATAATCCTTCTTTTCCACTGAATTTCCATGTCTATTCTAGTATATTTCTGGACTCTGTCTCCTGTTAAGTGAAACTAGACAATTCTTAAAGCAAAATGCTCCTATCTAACTCACTTTATAGATTTAGTAGGAAATATGTGATTTAGGTAATAGTGTTTTTATTGAGATTATAGAATTAGATCAATATGAGTCCCCGGGATATAATATTAACACCACTTATTTGTATAGTTTTCCATTTGCCAAAGCTTTCCCACAGGTATTCACCGTTTTGATGTGTATAACTGTATATGCATTTAATAGATTCTGACATCAAGCTTTTTGATTCCAAGTCTAGTGATCATTCCACCACACCATAGGTAATAGCAACTCAGTAATAAGAAAAAATTATTGTCACATATTACATATGTGTTTATTATAAGCTATGTAATCTCATTTTTACAGACATAAGCACCTCTTAAAATTCTTAAAAGAACGAGGTAGGATATATACAGATACAGAAATGAGGTAAATTTAAACATAGATGTGCATTCACACCCTTTTATAGTTGATAGATCTATCCAGAGGAGTTTCAGGAAACATAACAGACAAACACATTCAACAAAGTCACTTTGCCCTGACCGCTGAAATACAACCACCCTGGCACATTCAATGATAAGAACCTAGCAGAGTAAAAACAAAACAAACAAACAAAAAACAACCCAAACACTGGAGAATACATATAAATACAATATAAACACATAAATGTACATTTATGTATTTATGTGTGGGGGGAGTGGGTGTAATTTACTAAATCTAGGCTACCAGAGGAAACAGGCAAAAACTCACTAATAGAAGCAGAGCTTGACCAAGACATTTATCTCTAGGGATTTGTCTGCCTTCCGCTCAGGTCATGATCCCAGGGTCCTGGGATCAAGCCCTGAATCGTGCTCCTTGCTTAGCAGGGAGTCTGCTTCTCCCTCTTCCTCAGCCTGCTGCTCTCCCCAGTGTGTGCTCTCTCTCTCTCTGACAAAATAAAATAAAATAAAATAAAATAAAATAAAATAAAATAAAATAAAATAAAATAAAATAAAATAAAATAAAAGACATTTATCTCTACTTCTTGTTCTTTTTTTCTTTTTTAAAGATTTTATATATTTATTTGAGATAGAGAGAACAAGCAGGGGCAGGGGGAGAAGCAGACTCCCCACTGAGTGGAGAGGCTTGATCCCAGGATCCTGAGTTCATGACCTGAGCCGAAGGCAGCCGCTCAACCGACTGAGCCACCCACGCACCCATCTACTTCCTCTTGTTCTGTTTCCCAATCAGAGGGAGTACCAGCCTTGTGTTTTCTGGTAGAGACTTATGCAAAATTCAGCATGTTTTCTCAGACTAGAGCAACTCACCCCCAACAATGAGTGTGAGTCCTCACTGGTTTCTCTAGGTGGGGGTGAAATAATCACCTACTATGGTATAGTCACTGATTCTTCTCAAGAGAACCGTGTATCTTGAGAAGTTGGGTCAGTCATAGGGCAATATCCCATTTTAAATATCGTGTCTAGTGATGTCTGTCAATGAATAAAGTCAACAAAACTGTTGAAACTGCAGTAGGAAAGAAAAGCTTGGTTTTGTGACTATTGGAAGATAGCCTTGGTGGGTCTTTATGCTCTCAAAGGCTCTGAAGCTCAATTAGTGATTATTCATCAACCACAAAGTACTTATGCATAATAATGTGAGGAAAGAGAGAACAAAGACCATATTTTTAACATTAATCATATTTAACCTTAAGTTAGCTTTTTAGGTCCTTTGCAAACAGAATTTACAAGCATGAAGACATAGGTATCTTAGAATATCAGAGACATTCCCCTCCGGTTTGCAAGCACAGAGAAAAATTAGAGGAAACCTACACCTGTAAGCATATAAAGCTAGGGGGGATTCTTTTCAAACTTCATTTTTTTTAAGCAGAAAAGTTATTTAGGAATAACTTTTAATTTATCTACTAGGAAAAACAAACTAAAAGCTTGAATTCTGACATAAACCCTTAGATGGTCTCGTTCTTATCCCTCTTTCCACCACCCCCAAGATTAAGGACTGTGGACTTCCTGCTGGAGGAAGTAATTGCTCAATCACTTTGGAATCCACGGGAACCCTTTGCTGTATTAGTTTGGACAGACATATACAATTGTGAAATCTTCCTTTTTTTACTGAGAGATCGCACTAGAAGTCAGTCCCTGAGACCTTCTGCCTGATATGCTCTTATATCCAAGTGACATATTCTCGGAACTGGGAACAGATTTCATCTCAGAAAACTAGTTGTTGCTCCCATTGATGCCTTCCCATTTTTATATTAAACTCACAACATCCTATTTCAGGACGTCACATGAATATTTTCATGATAGCTTTGGCACAGTTGACAAGCAGTACTTAAAATAATTTAGGTCACAGCTTTTAGAAGGAGTCAAAAAGAAAGGGAAAGTGTATCAATTAGATAATCAGAATTTGAGATCTCAGAGATCCTTAAAACCCTGTTCTCTGAAGTAAAGCAAGGAAGCAAGAGAGTTTAAAATGCAGCTCTAAGTGGCAGTGTCTAGACTGCGCCACGTTCCCCCAAGTTACTAGCTCCGTCGTTTCATAAATGTGTGCTGAGCTCCCACTGTGGGCCAAACCCGTGCTAAGGGTCCTGATGCACAGGGACTGAGTTACACCCGCAGCCCCTTAATGTTTGCGCTCATTGGAATTACATCAGTCCTGTCAAATGGCAATCGTTCGCCATTCTAGACGCACGACAGTCTGGACGTGATTATCCTGTAATTGACTAAAAATAGTCTTTAAACCTACTTGAACGTATTTTAAGTCAATATATGGAGTACAGAATAAACTCGTGTCATTTTTCTGTCAAAAAAGTTTGCTTGGAGTAAATCTTTACTTCCTGTTGCAAGGCAAACACTCCTACCGCTCCCAAGAAGCAAGAAAAATTGTTTTCACATTATTAATAAGAGTGTTTAGCACCTCCTGGACCTAAGTCGGGTAGCCGCCAGCAGCAGCCCGAAGCCTAAGCGCGGAGGGCGCGACCGCGGAGCTTCCACCCGTGAGCCCCGCCCAGCCTTTCCCCGCCCCTCCCCGCCCCCGCCGAAAGCGCAAGGCCCCGCCCCCATTGGCCTCTGGGCGGGGACCCGAGGCGCCGCGCCAGCGTTCCGGCTGGGCGGACTGCCGGTTCGGCAGAGCGGCTGTCTCAGAGCCCAAGTCACACCCGTCTCTGGCCGGGAACTAAAGCCCCAGCCCACGTGGCGGCGGCTGGAGAACTCCGGCGTAGCGAGGAGCGCCCGGCGCGGCTCCTACCCCGCGCCTGCTGAGCGAGTTGGGCTCGGCCCGAGGCCCCAGCCGCTTTAAAAGGCTCGTTTCTCCCCTACCCGTCCATCCTGGGACGCCGCTTTAGTCGCATTTGTTGTCACTTATTAAAATATATCCTAAAACAAGACGCGAAATTCGGCCTCAAACTTCGAAACGTACCCTACCTGTCCTCTCCTGTTTGCGTCCGTCAGCCCCATCTCCGCTCCCTTCTTCTTCCCCCTTCGTCCCCTATCCACTTCTTTACCCTTCCCTTCCCTTCTCCTCTTTTTCCTCCTGGCGCA
Organism: Zalophus californianus; assembly: GCF_009762305.2. Classification (NCBI taxonomy): domain Eukaryota; kingdom Metazoa; phylum Chordata; class Mammalia; order Carnivora; family Otariidae; genus Zalophus; species Zalophus californianus. The sequence continues at coordinate 63,267,338 of NC_045599.1, read as the reverse complement.
CTCCTTCCCCCAAAATTTCCATGTTCGATGTGTGTCTTGAAATTGATTAAGTTTAAACTTTGGATTAGGGGCCTTTCTTTTGCCATATCCTGGGGCGGGGCCCTAGTATTGGGTTCAAGTGGTCAAGGGCCTTAGTAAAGTTTCCAAAAGTAAAGCATTCTGTATTATATTTCTTAAAGTGATGCGTAAATTGAACAACAAGCCCTCCAAAACCTGGATTCGCCCCTGGCCATGTGTGTTCGTCCACCAAGCTTCAGACTTGGCCCAGAGCGCGGCGCACATCCCCGAGGACTCGCGAGCTGGCGCTTCTGCACTTCGCAAAGACAAGGTCTCCTTTCAGGGTCCTCCAAATCCCTAGATTTACGTCGCAGAGTCTGAAATAGAAAACTTAACGACTAAAGGTTCTTCATCTTGAATATATGGTTGTAAAAGTGGCTCGCTTGGGGTTTTCTGAGGGGGGAGGTGGGGGGCTCGGTTTCCTCCACCTGTGCTACACTTCTCCATTAGGGGGCGCCCACACCCGCCACAAAACACCCTATTCCTAGACATCTGGGTTCTGCAAGCCCTAAGCACGCCTACTAGGGGCAGATCCGAGGGAGCTCACTGCCTCTCTCGCTCCTCCCTCCTAGCCTGCATCCGCGGACCCGGGAGGCAGGGATTTCACACTAGCCATTCATTTGTCAGCCGTGGGGGAGGGGACGCAGGAGCGAGACTGAACAGAGGCTGGGAGAGGGGAAGGGAGGCAGAGAAGATGGAGACAGAAGAGGGAGACACAAAGATGAGAAACGGGACACAGCGAGACTGTCTTTCAGTCTGTGGGTGTGTGCACGGTGCGACAGCTCTCCAGGCGTTGCGTAGATTTCTTCCCCCCCCCCATCCCCCGCGCAGCATCTCCCGGGCACAAGCAGGACTTGCTGGGGCGCAGCTGGATCGGAGAGTAAATAGTTTAAGCTATGACACTATTTCTAACCCGCTCTCCGCTGCCTAACACACAGACCGCTCCACGCCCAGTGACACAGACAGCAAGCCGGGACAGCCCTGTGGCCCCCATATCCGCACGCACTGGGAATGTCGCCCCGCGGCGCCCACACCTCTGTAGGGTGGCGAGACGCTCCAGCCTAGGGCGTCCCCCGGAGCTCCCGGCACACGTTCTCCCTGGCCGCTGGATTAGCCAGTAAAGTTGCTCAACTAGGGCGAAGAGCTGGGAGGGTGTGGAGAGATGGAAGGAAAAGAAGGACCCGCTTTAGTCGGGGCGAGAAGGCTGGTCCTAGAGGCCCCAGATTCGGGTCCCCGCGCCACCTTTGTCTAGAGAGCGCTCTGAGCGCTGGTTTGCTCGTTGAGACCGGAGTGGAAGCCTCCACTTCGCTCTTCTGGGTGAGAGAAAATTCTTGCACATCGCTGATGGTTTAAGGCAAGCTTTTCCCGCCCAGGCGCTTCCCAGACCGCCGCGGCACTCCAACAACCCCACCCCCATCCCCTGCTCCCTCCCGGCCGGCCCCTGTGCTCCGCGCGCAGGACAAAAGAACCCAGGGGCACCAGGGAGGGCCTTGACAGCCCCCAAGTCTCCAAAGAGACGCAGCCCAGGCACCCCGCACATCCCCCGGCCGGACCTCTTTCCAGACTGCTTGCGGGCAGGGTGGGGGGAGGGTCAACGTCCGCCCAGGTCCCGGGTTGCTGCGGCGCGGGATCGTCCTGTCAGGAGCTGCCCTGGAGCAGCATTCCAGGAACGCCGGGCACTGACCACACACCAGGGGCCCGGGAGCCAGGTGGCCCGCACCGGGGCGGCTTCGGGGACTTGCAAGTGGACAAGTCTCCGGAGTCCCCATTCAAACTTTTGCCTCGAGCAGGTTAACAAAAAAAGCTCAAGGTGCCAGCGGTCCCTCCAGCTCTCCAGCTCAAGATCCCAATACTTTTCTAAGGATTCTCTACAATTCTCTTCCCTCCCTTCCCCCAATTCCGTTAGTCCTTCTACCCCCACCCCATTCCGGGCTTCTTTTGTCTGGATCTTTTCAGCACCACGGTCCCTCGGTATTCCTCTCTCCAAACGTCCTTCTGAAAGTTACCTGCATTTTTAAAGTGCATATATTTTCTTAACTTCTCCTCACAGCTAGTTCTCTTTGCCTTAATTAAAACCTCCTACCAATTAAAATGTACTTCGTTTTTCTAAGCTCGCTCGTTTTTGTTGGTTTTTTCTTTCTTTCTTTCTCTCTTTTTTTTTTTAAAGGGGGAACAAAAGAAACGTGATTACCTTGAAAGGCGGCTTATTGCAGTTTGGGGGAAAAACCACTGCAGCGCTGCGCGAATGGGCTCGGTGTTGCCGGGGCGGGTCACATAGGAAGCTCGGTGGCCTGGGGAAGGGTGCGGAGGGTGCGGGACGGTGCTGAAGGATGCAGGAGGATGCGGGGCTGGCCGCAGATCCCGGTCCCAGCGCCTGTCCACAGCACCTAATGTTCGCGGCTGTTGCTCCCGCCCGCCTGGAGTTCTTCCCCAGAAAGGCTCGGGGCAGCTCGCCTGCAAGTTCAAATGCGGGTTGTGACACCCATCATCATTATATCACTGTACCGTCAGCACCGAGGAGGAGACTCAGCGAGGAGGAGGAGGAGGAGGAAGAGGAGGAGGGTTCATTCACAGGCTCCTGAAGCGCTCGGCAGCTTCAGCCACTCCTAAGAGCCCAGGCTTGGAAAGCAGGCAGAGGGGCGGAAAGGCAGCTCCCCGCGCCTGCGGTAGGGACCGCCTGCCTCCCTCCCCAGGCACTCCCACCTCTCGGCGTTTCTTCCTGACAAGAAGTACCAATCGGCTTGGGGACAGCAGCGCTCCCCATTCAGCGACTCACTAAGTAACATCGCGCTGTGCGCACGGAAACCACTGCCCTCCCACCCCTCCCCACCCCCACTTCCCCGCCCCCTGTGCTGCCAGTTCTGGGTTAGGGGAAAGGAGCCCCCAGGCTCTGGTGGGGCAGGCCAGCACTAGACAATTGCGCACCCTCAGTTCTTCTTGGGAGCGAATGAAACTCTGTAAAATCAGCAGAGAACTTGGTTACAGCGTGTTTACGCGGCCACGGAACCTGCCTGTCCCATCCGAGGGATGTGTCAGGCTTGCGCCTCCGGCCAACCTGAAAGAGACACTGAGAAAACCAGATCCTTCTAAGACGTAGAGGGAAAGTGTAAGAACTGCCTTACCCGGGAACTGCCCAAAGGGGAGCCCGACGTCATAGCGCAATTTACAAAGACCCTGGTAATAAAGGCTTGGACAGGAAATTCCCCGAAGCAAATCCCCTGTCGGATTTCAACAGATTGTCTAACTCTGCCACAAACGTACAGAAGTCTAGATTTTGCTTTCTTCCTTCTTCCTTTCCCTTAGTTTTTCAAAGTGTCCCTCATGGTAGAATATTTAATAATTTTTCTGAGTAACAGAGACTCCTTGGATGTACCAATCCCCTTCCTTGTGGTCAGGAAATGGGACCACAATCTTTCTTGAGTTTTTGTGATTTTTGTTTTCAGCCAGGCTGACCAACTATGTAAACAACATCAACACAAGGAAGAGTCCCCTGCATTGTGTTACAAAAGGTTTCCTATAGGACCTTAAGAGAGCAAAGGGTCAACCAGTTGACACAAAGGATTTCTCCCTCTTAGAAAAGAGGGACTTTGTATTTTCCTTTTCTTTGAAGTCAAGTATGAGTTTATACAATGGGAACAAAATAAGTCCAAGGTGCACATCAGTTTCAACATGGGGGATACTGGAGTGGATAGCAAATTTTTCTTTCTACACAAACATGGAAGTATCCTCATGATTTTTCTCTCTGAAGTCTCTACTTAGAAAATTATATCAAATACAACAGTGATGATTAAAGAAAAAAGTCCAGTTTCACTCTAAATTTCTTTGAATGGGTTGGCTTTAGACTCATACTTTAAAACTTGTAGAAGCCTAGACTTCTGTGCACACACATTTATAATGTTTCTTTTCTAAGTTTCTTTTGCAAGTTGTATACATTCTGCATGATGCTAGATTTTAAGTGACAAACAGGTAGAAGTTTTGCTGGGAGAATTTCAGTCCTCAAAATGTGTGCTTTCCATTTCTTCTTATCTATTTATTTATCAGCTCACTACAGTGAATACCATAACTACTAATTACAGGATTTAGGAATCAATTTTTTTGTTTGTTTTACGATGATTTTTTTATTCTTACTATAGTTATTATACCACCGTTCTTAACATTGAAGGTCTATTTCATTAAGTATTTAGAATAACAGAGTCACAGAACAGAATCAGATTTCAACCTTTACATTTAGCAGATAAGCAAACTAAAGCTCAGAAAGTGATTTTTCCTAAAGTCACACAATTACTAGCAGAGCTATTAGCAGAACACAACTCTTGACTCCAGATCCAGTGGTCTTTCCAGCACTCCTCCTAGTAACATTTTTTAAAGATTTTATTTATTTATTTGACAGAGAAAGACACACAGAGAGAGGGAACACAAGCAGGGGAAGTGGGAGAAGGAGAAGCAGGCTTCCTGCCAAGCAGGGAGCCCAAAGCAGGCTAGATCCCAGGGACCTGGGATCATGATCTGAGCTTAAGGCAGACGCTTTAAGGACTGAGCCACCCAGGTGCCCCTCCTAGCAACTTTATAATCAAGATCACTTCACTCAGAAAGGGAGAAAACTCCTTCCTGAAATTTATACTCCAGGTATTAGGACAGACCTTCCTCTGAGACACCTCAAAGTATATATTATTGTTCTCATTCTTAAATTTGAGTAAACCTAGTTGAGTTCCAAAGAGTTTAAATGTCTCGCCTGCGGCCACTTTCTAAGTGGTACATCTGCCAATCTGAAAAGCTTATTATCTTTCCATTACCCTGCTCTCTCTTCATAATACATTTAAGTAAAACATTTCTGCAAAGGAGACCTAAGGCAGAAGAAAGCAACTAATAGCAGATTAATAACCATTTTTAAGGAAATGTTAATATTTAACAGTCCCTGTAAATAATGCCAACTTTACATGATGAAACATGATGAAAAATAAGGGTCAGAGACTACTTACACCCTGAGATATTTTCCTTTATCTTCCCAAATGTGTTTCTCTAGCCCTCTAATGTTTATAGTTCCTTATAATGTCCATGGATATTACAACTCTTGACAGAGCAGTTCTATAGGGCAAAGGCACTTTCTCAGGCAGACTTCACTAGTCAGAACATGGACAATTTTGAACAGCTTTATACCGCACGCCTTTTCTTTACTTCGGCTTGTAACATTGTTTAGAAAATTAAACACTCCTGCAGGCTGCCAAATAACTAAAATGAAACGACACCCCCAAATATCAGCTTGCTTTCTCTAATTTCCCTATAATAGGGAATAAAAAGGAAAGTATACAAGGTACATTCAGAATAGACTCTTTAGATGTGTTATTTCCATTTAACTGTCCTTGAGGACTTCTCTCTCTCTCTCTCCCTCTCCCTCCCTGACTCTCTCTCCCTGTGTCTCTCTTTCTCTCTTCATGAAGACAAAGTGAATGACAGAGCAGTTATTTCTGATTCTCCCACGTTTGAAAAATTATCACAAGGTTTTGAATGGGAAAGTATATCTTTGTAACCTTTATAACTAAAACTACTTTGCCCATGACACTCAAGTCTGAATCAAACAGTAATTAAAATCTCATTCTATGTATCCCCCTTTAAATCATGTCCTTGTACTGGGGATGTTCTGTATGTAAACTCCATAGTCCCAGGTATTGATAAAGCAAGATCTTCATTCCTAGTGCTGGTGTCTACAAGAAACCAGAAGCCAGAAGCTGCGTGCCTTGCTTCGTTGCCTTGATCTTGTCTTCAGGAACTTGGCAGGAGTCAGGGGCAGTCAGCCAATGACTGGACAAGAAAGGTGTAGCTGGCAGGTGGGTGTACAGGGAATTTCATTATCTTCATCTGAACCTCCTTCTGAGCTTTAGCATCACATTTCAAGTCTTCTTTTTTAGTGATCAGGTGAAGTGTTCTTAGACATGGTATCATCTTTTGCTGCACTAGGGATGACAAGGTTCCAGTCCCACCTATATGCAGAAAATAGGTTCGCATTTCAAGTCCCCGATCTGGCTGATCCTAGGCACAATATCCTCTGTGGATGGTGAAAAAAATGTGTTGTTAAAAAATGTACCTTTAATGAATTCCACAGTGCCTAGAAAAAGGAAGCCAACCTCTAAAATTGCTTCATTATTATTTTTTTAAATAGGTTAAGGACTGATCATTTATCCAACACTTTAAATCCTCTTTGGTTTTCTAGGAAATGCAGAAGTAACATGAGGTCTTTTTGCCTTCCTTAAAAAATAAAAGAAACTCTACAAAAGGCAAAGTGATGGTGGCAATCTTATTACTCTTTAGCCTGAAGTATATAAATTACTCAGAGAAATTAAACACAGACAAATATCTTCAGAAAGCCATGAAAAATTTGATTTTTCCCAGGGTGAGACTTGTTCCCCAACCCCCAAATCAAAATGTTACAGTAAAATGTTTCTTTCAGTAAAAGTTTTTTTTTCCTTCTTTGCTGTAAATGTCCTGTTCATGGTTGGGCAGATCATTCCAGAACTTAACTGGAAGACCATATACATCACGACGGAACTATGCAAGCGAAAGCCAAGTTCCAACATGGAGTGATGGGAAAGGCTGGGCTGCCCAGAGGATGACTTCATTAGGGAGAAGAGAAGTTCTCTGAGTCGGTCCACACGGCAGCCAAATGGCTCAGCACATCTGCGCTCGCCCCCAAGAAAGCTGTTTGGAGCAGAGTATCAAAAATGCCATCGTTTTTATAAAGAAAAAGATTAAGGCATAAATGAAGCAGTCCAACTAAATTGAATCAGAGATAGTATCGACCTTACTCCCCTCCTTGGTCACTTTCTCAAACTCTTTTCTTCCCCTCCTACGGCCTGAGAAATATAGGTCACTTCTTATAAAGCATTTGTCTCACTGAACCAAGATGAACTGAAGGATTTGGTTTCTGAACACAAGGAAGCGGTAGAGATCTTACAATCTATGCGGTAGGGCAGGGAACAACGCAGAGGTTTTCTTAAGAGGCAAGACTTCTGCAGTTGCTGTTTATTTTCAGTGAGTACCAGCTTCCATTTATTTAATCAGAGTACAATGGGACCCAGAGACAAGAAATTTGATGAAAGCTCTATGGATGGTGCAAAAAGCCACCACGGCATCATGAGTGTCTCCGGTGAGCAAAGGTGGGAAGCAAGACAGGAAACAAAGGAAGTTCGACGTAGTGAGAAGAACCTTTGGAGAACTCCAGTATACGTATCAGAACAAGACACAGAAGTAACAGGCAGGCATTCCATTTTAATTTTTTCAGCAAAAAGAATTGCAGGACAAGTTGAATGCTAGGGACTTTAGGCTTTTGTCAAAAAATATGAATGATCCCATTTAACCCTGCAATTCAAAGGACATTAAATATTTGCGATAGCTCATCAAGAAAAAAGAAGAGAAGAATATCTGTAAGACTCAGCAAATACTTATCACAAACAGACTGCTCTCAATTTCATTTCTATTTTCTTTGTTCAATCCAACAAGCATTTACCGAGCACTGTTAATGTGTACTGTTTTAGACCTTAGGCATTCAGGCATTATTCAAAAGGTAAGGATTGCTTCTCAGCCTAAAGAAGTTTCTAATCTCTATAGAAAAAATTAATTTATTGGAGTAGCCAAGGTTATTATTTATCTATGTAATGACTAATGAATTTAAAGGGAAAAAAGCATTTGTGTGTGTGTGTGTGTGTGTGTGTGTATGTCCATTGGCTGGTCTAATCAGCCATCTTTTAAAAACATGTCACTGATTACAAATGGATCAGGGGAGAATGATAGCTCAACAAATATCCTCTACAGGCAAATCACTTGCATGCACATATTCTACTGACATTGAGTCCAGGCATTAATCTTGTTGTATATGAAGAAATTGTGTTTCTTATTTTTCCACAATAAAAATAGTTCAGTAGATGTCATGTACTCAGGGTTCATTTTAAGTTTTTGAAGGTCTTCTAGAGTTGATAAATGAAACCAAAGTTGAATGGTGGAAGGAAAGCATTAATGCCATCCTAGCAAGAAAGGAAGGTCAGGGAAATTGATCACACCAAGGACATCAGGGTCTCTGGCTGCTGGACATGGGTATCAAATGTAGGCATCAGAAAACAAGAGAAAAGAACAGGCACTAAAAATTCTTCTTAGTCATCACAAAGCTGAAATAACTTGATTCTAAATATTGTATTGAATTTATAGGCTTCCTTCAAAACTGCAGTTGAGGATGTGTAATAGCCCTTCCTATCCCCATTTCTGCAACTTTTGGGGGGAACTTTTGTCACTTCTCTCTGATGGTAGTTACCTGCGACTGCCTCCTCTCCCCATATCATTTCACACAATATCTCTCTCCAGCTTTATTGAAATATAAATCACATAGAGCATTATGTAAGTTGAAGGTATACAATGTGACGACTTGATACATGTGTATACTGTGAAATGGTTACCCCAATAAGGTTGGTTAACACATCTTTTACCTTCATAATTAACACTCTGTTGCTGTTGTTCTGGTGAGAACATTAAAGCTCTACTCCCGTAGCGACTTTCAAGTATACAATACACTATTGTTAACTGTAGTCACCACGCCCTACATTAGATCCCCAGAACTTACTCATCTTATAAGTGAAAGTTTGTAGCCTTTGACCAACATCTCCCCATTTCCCCCATCCCTTAGGCTCAGGCGACCACCATTTTACTCTCAACGTGATAAAAGGTTGGCCATATATGACAAGCCCACAGCTAACATCACACTCCACGGTGAAAGGTGGAAAGCTTTTTCTCTAAGGTCAGGTGTCCACTTTCACCACTCTTATTCAACACAGTACTGGATGTCCTATCCAGAGCAATTAGTCAAGAAAAAGAAATAAAAGGCATTCAAATCAGAAAGAGAGAAGAAAAATTGTCCCTGTTTGTTGATGACATGAGCTTGTATATAGAAAATCCTAAATACTTCACTAAGAAACTGACAGACCTAATAAAGGAATTCAGTAAAGTTTCAGTAAAAATCAACATACCTAATAAAGGAATTCAGTAAAGTTTCAGTAAAAATCAACAATCAGTTGCATTTCTATACAGTAACAACCACCTGAGAAAGAAATAAAGAAAACAATCCCATGTACAGTAGCATCAAAAACAATAAAATACTAGGTATAAATTTAACCAAGGAAGTGAAAGAACTAGGCACTGAAAACTATAAGACATTGAGGAAAAAGAGTTGAAGATGACATAAATAAATGGAAATATATCCTGGGAAAGTTAATATTGTGAAAATGTCCCTACTACCCAAAGCTATCTATAGATTCTATGCAATTCCTATCAAAATTCCAAAGGCATTTTCCACAGAAATTTAAAAGGAAAAACAAAAAAGCGTGCTGTCTATCTTAGTTTGGGTTCCCACAGAGGCAAGCCCTGAGGCCAGGATTCAAATGCAAGCAGTTCATTTAGGAGGCAAGACCAAGAAACATCTATAAAGAAGGCATGAGGCAGGGAAGGGAAGGAGACTAGTGGGGGACACACTTCAAGCAGGCTGTCACTACAGGCAATTAGAGCTTAATCCCACTGGGGACTGCTGAGAAAGAGTAGAGAACGTGCACCGCAGAGGTATCCCTTCTGGGCTATTTATATACTTGTTGTTGGTTGAGGGCTTTTCCGAGGGGTGTTAATCTCCTGCCACTTCGGTATATGTGCCGGCAGCCTGGGCTCTGGTGGCCAGAGAAGGCTCTCAGGCTAAAAGATCCAGGGGTTGTGATGGGAAACTGGGCCAGCCTGCATGGAAATAATAAAGGTAAGGGGATGCGGGTGGGGTACCAATCACATCTGCTATAATTCTCAATACTCTAATCACCACTTGGCTGGCTAGAAAGGCAGGACTGGCAACAAGAGGTTTCCTGCCTCGGTTGGGGCAAGATGAGGCTGCAAGTTTTAAGGTATCAGGGAGGAGTGTGAATCCAGCCACGGCTCCTTCCATGTAGGCCATGCTCCCCACGCCAGGATCACATCACAGCTACTTGGTCACACCCAGGGCTGCCTCACTAGCAGGATCCCTAGTCTAAATCTCAGTGCCTCTTCTCCCTCTGATAGATCTAGTTTGTAAATTCACCTAATGCGGACTTCCTCTTACTTTCGACATGTCATCACTGACGGAAGCTGTGCGAGAGTAGGGTCTTTATGTGTCCGGTTCACATTCTCACACAGCTCCTTAGCACAGTGCCTAGCCCGTAGGAGGTGCTCAACAGATATGTGTTAATAGACGTGGAATGAATACATCTGTTGATTATGTTCTATGTCCTAAGGACTATCATTAAAGAATAGAAATGAAGATAGGAATAAAAGATAGTCTCTGCCTCAAGAAACAGTGAAAACTCAAATGCTTCACAAAGGCCATGAGGACACCACAAAAGAGTGAAGTAGGCAGAGAAGTAAACAATAGAAAATGGTAAGACGTTTGGAAGCAAGGGAGCCTAGTCAATCGGAATGTGGGACTGTTGGTCCAGTGCTTCCTGCTCTTAAAACATTCAAAAGGCCCTGCAAAACTGGTCTGTGGACTGATTCCCACTGGAGGGATCCTAAGATTCTGACCATAACTTTAAACGATCCAAGGGAAGGCTGGTGGGAAACTAGTGGAGGGTAGGACTCATTTTATTCCCTTTATCTACTCTCTCCTTTTCTTCTTCTGCTTACCCTTCCCCCCCCCCGCCATAGTAAACACCCTTATGAATCCCCAAGAGGCCAGTGTGCTGTACATAGGCTTAGGAAGGGGAGGAGGCAATGGTAGGGAGATTTCAAGGATGAAAGGGGACCAATACACCAGGATTTCTGAAGCATCAAGGAAGGCTGAAACCAAAATGTAGCAGGCAGGGAAGATGCCGCCTCCCTACGAAGCTCCCTCCCTTGGGGCCACCTATCCTTGCCATGTGCGACCGGGGCCCATGACTCCACCTGAGTTCCTGTTCTAGGGGCCAAGAAAGTCCCTTTTCCCCTTGTAGTTGAGGGATCCAAATACCCAGCAACTCAAGTGGTAATAATGTAACTTCCTAAGGGGGTCTTAACCAAGAACACTGTTAATCTGCACTCTCCAATGTACATTCTTGACTTTTTATCTTTGAGGCAATGTATTGTCAGGACAAAAAGCACAATTTTACACTATTCATAAATAGAGACTGGCCCATGAATCTATAAACAAAATAGGAAAGAATACCTCCTGTGACAGACAATTGCATTTTGGAGAGGGAACTGGGGAAGCAGGTATCAAGAGAGTGAGAAAGAAGCTGGAATCTGGGTTATAATTGGGAATCATTTCCTAAAATGATCCAGCCATGCCTAATAGAGATGGCGGATCCAGATGGGAAATGGAAGAAGCTGAGGGACGGCAGTGTTCACCTGGGGACAGACGGATGGCTGATGCCTAGGAAACAGTGGGACTGGGGCTAGTAAAAAGCAAAGGTGATGAGCACTGGGTGTTATACCTAACTAATGAATCATTGAACACTACATCAAAAACTAATTATGTACTATACAGTGGCTAACTGAACATTAAAAAAAAAAAAAAAAAAACAAAGGTGAATGAAAAATTCGGTTGCTTGAAACCAGGCTATTTGTGAGCTTCCAGGTTAAAAAATAACAACCCGAATGCTATTGTTTTTGTTCCCAATCACTGTCCAAACTGCTGTGTCAAATGCCCCCTTACCATGAGAGTAAAGTTCCATAACTCTCTGTACACTTTTCATTAACATATGCTTATTTTTACATAGTTGAAAATACTATGTAATCTCATAGACTAATTAAGGCTCTCCTTCCACCAAAGCTTCTCTACCTGCGGCTCAAGGGATTTAAACCAGAGAAGGAGGATGTCTGTATTTTTACCCTTCCTGCTCCTGCCTGACTCTGGCATGGGGCAGGGCTGGGCAGGCTGCTCTGGGACCTCTGTATTCGCTCTCTTCTAGCTTCAGCATTTCTGCTACAAACAGGCAGAAGTGAGGGTGAAGGAAAGGGACAAGACCCTCTTCCTTACCGGCTGCTGTTAGAATCCTCTCTGGGATCATTAAAGCTTCCCTGGACCACAGCAACTGGCAGCTGATGCCCTCTGTCGGTCAGGTGTCCCAATGCTGGCCGCCTAGAGGACACGTGTGCACTTTCCAGGAGTCTCTAGAGGACATCCTGCTGTGCAATCTCCTGCCCTGGGAGGTGCCATTGTGCTTCTCCCCTCACCCTCCTCAACTCAATCTCAGTTGATACGCCCCATACCCCTGCTACTGTTCCCCAAGTCTGACAGGCTACTCTTGGGACACCAGCAAGGCAGCTTTAGTACAGCTACTTCCTGCTCTATCACTTAGCTCATTAAAAAACAAAACAAACAAACAAACAAAAATCCAAATCCTGGTCTTTGCCAGATCAAATAGTGGGAGTTCAGGCTCCCCGTGCCCTCTCTCCTTCCAGTTACTTCTTACCAAATACCTTCGCTCCTGTAGGGTAGGCACAAGGACGATCAACAAAGTCCCTTTCTGAGTACATATGCTGAGCTCCACTTCTTAGAAACATCCTCAATTTCTGTGACTTCTCTTGGAGTCTCCCCTTCACCTCTCCCTTGAGGAGAAGAGGGAAAATGGACAGTACTTTCCACAAAAAAAAATAGTGGCATACGGCTTGGTGGAAGGCAGCACAAGAGATATTGGTGAGGAGAAAAGCAGGTTGTCGGGTTGTCTAGAGATGCAGCAAGATGACTCTTGATGGTGAAAACAGATTAGTCCAGCAAGAAAGAAATTACAAAAGCCTTTCCTCCAGTCTCCTCTGCCATAGCCCCTCGGCTTTCTATCTGTGCCTTTATGTAACTGTAGGTATGCATGTGCTTCATATCCTAGACCTTTACGTCTCATTTGAATAAGAAGCCTCCCAGCATCCAGTGGTAAGGCAATTCCATACCGAATGCCAGGATTTCCTCTGATTCATAGCATTTTGGCAACTCCATGAAGGGAGAAGAGAGCTGGCTATGGTTCAGCAATAAGGGAAGAGAAACACTGCCAAGCCTTGGAAAGTCCTAAATTAGAAGGCCAGGGGTTTGATACAGGGAAGCAACGGGAAGGAAGTAGTAATCTGAGTGCAGACTCCAGCAAGGTAAATAGGTTCCCGACGTGTCTGGCAGTTCCTGATCTGGTTTCAGATAGAGGAATTTAATAAGCTTTAAGGTCTTAAAACCTGAGTGACAAACAGAATACAAAACAGTGGCAGAGTGGAAAGCCTTTTAGAATTGAAGTCATAGGAGGGGAGCACAAATCTTAGTTCCGCTACTTACTAGTTCCATGAATTCGAACAAACCAACCGACCTACCTGAGTTTACTCACTGGCAAAACAGTGATAACAATACCTACACAACAGAGTTAACAAGATTTGACAAGAAAATAAAGCACCTGATAAATTGGCCAGGGCCACCATGTACGGCTGTGCAATCTTTGCACTATACAAGTGTCCAGCCAAGCAAATGAGCAGGGGCTGAAATAGCATCCAAGCTCTGCTAGTCAAGCCATTGACCCAGCAAACGTCTATAACCGACAGGAGCAAGGGGCAAAATTTCTTCCACCTCTGACACACCCTACTGAGACTTTTACCAAGGGACTCTATTTTCCCACAGCTGGCACCTCTTTCTAATTTTCACAATGCCTGCAAACTTGGGGATAGCCACTAGATGAACGAATAAATGGAAAGCATTGTCTTGTTACTGGGCCATGGCTTCGGCTAATCTTCCTACAGAGGACAGCTCTCAATAAATCCACAAGAGCAGACTCCAAATGAATGAACTGGTTCAAATCAAGGACCATCTACAACTAGATCAGTATTTTTCAATGTGTACCTTGTGCCACTGTAGAAAATAATCTGTATTTTATAGTTCTGACACCAAAGTCACAAGCAGTAGAAGAAAAAATTTAAAAATGGGATTTCATCATGATTAAAAACTTCCACAGTGTCAAAGCACACCATCAAGAAAGTGAAAAGACAGCGCACAAAATTTTTGCAAATCATAGATCTGAGAAGGAACTTTTACAACTCAATAATAAAAAGACAACCTAATTTTTTAAAATGATCAAATTGTATGAATGGACCTTTCTCCAAAGAAGATAAACAAATAACCAGTAAACACATGAAAGATGCTCAATATCATTAGCCACCTGGAAAACACAATTCAAAGCCATGAGGTTCTACCTCACAGCCACTAAGATGGCTAGAATCAAAATGACAGATAATAACAAGTGTTGTTGAGAATATGCAGAATTTAGAAGCCTGTACACTGCTGGTAGGAGTGTAAGATGGTACTGCTACTTTGGAAAGTGGTCTGGTAGTTTCTCCAAAGGTTACTCATTTGCTGCAGCGATTCCACTCCTAGCTATATATCTGAGAGAAAATAAAACATGTCAACATAAAAATTTGCTTACAAACGTTCATAGTAGCACTGTTCCAAGAGTGGGAACAACCTATATGTCTATAAACTGATGAATGAATAAATAAAATATAGTATATCTACACAAGGGAATATTATTCAGCAATAAAAAAGACTGAAGTACTGAAACATGCTACAAATCGATGGACCTTGAAAACATTATGTTAAGGGAAAAAAAGCCAGACACAGAAGACCACATATTGTATGATTCCACTCTACAGAGACAGAAGGTAGATTAATAGGGCTACCTAGGGCTGAACAGTATGGGGAAATGGGGTTGACTGTTAATGTGTGTGGTGTCTCTTTTTGTGGTAATGAAAATGCTCTGGACTATGTTAGTGCTGGTAGATGCATAACTCTATAAATATAATAAAAGGCATTTAATTGTACACTTTAAATGTGAATTGTATGGTATGCGAATTATATCTCAAAGGTGTTACCAAAGAAATGTATCTTTAAAAATCTTACTTGTGATGCTCGTAAAATGTAGATGCCTGAGCTCTTCCCCAGACTTACTAAATTAGAATTTCTATGAGTGAAACCCAGGAATGTGTAATATAAACAAGTACACTGAGTCATTCTTTTATGCCATAAGTTTATCAACCACACAACCAATCTGTCATACGAATTAACTGTATTATATTTTTTGTTATAGATTTTGCTGGGAGATTTTTCCTTGTAATAAGAGTGGCATTTGAAGTCCAACAGGTGACAAATAGTTCGGATAAAAACAAACAAGCAAACAAACAAACAAAAAACCCCTCTTTTTTCCGTGTGAACAGTTAAAGGCAACAAATTGGAAGAGTCTGTCTTTCCACCTTTCTCACTCATGTGCTCAATGATAAAAGTTAAAGGTAGTAAAAAAAGGAAAACCAAGTAAAATTTCAGTAATTCATGGTAAAAATTTCCATCATCATTATCATCAACCAAAATAAAGACAAGAAGACTCTGGAAAGTTTCTAAAACTTGGGGGATCCAGTTTCTACTTTCCCCTTCACCACCAACCACTGGGATGAGATTTCATCTTTCACATTTCCAACCCTGGCCATTCCTTTTACAGTGTTTACTAAATCAGAATAAAAGTTTGAGGTGAAAGTTGTTAATTTCAACTGTATGATACAATGTTAAAAATTTAAAATTTTCCTATTAAAGATTTTTTTACACTTGGATTGCATATCTGCCTTTATATTTGTGCAGAATGTTAGTATTTACAAAGTTACAAAGTTAGTATTCACTAGTCACTTAATCTTTGAACAATCCCTGTGTAGCGTATCTGGAAGATAATAATAGGCCTTCTGGCAGAGGCATCTAGTTGTTCCCTAAGTTGGAAATGTACCCAGAGTTTGTTTTTATTAGATTTGGTAAGACATCAAACATGGAAATGATTGTCATGAAGGAAGAAGTCTGCACACATAGATCTCTAGAAATAGATGCCCTGCACGCCACACAGGGTCACACGCAGAAGGACCAGGGATGGTCAGGAGTCAGACAAGGGGTGAAAGCAGAGCATGGCCCAGAGGCTTTATTACTAGTTTTTATTTTATTTTATTTTAATTTATTTTATTTTATTTTATTATTTAGTATGTGGGAAGTAATGGGTGAGACAGGGTAGGTACACTGAGTAACTTCAGGATTGGATAGTTTGAATAGTTTTGGCAGGCTCTGGGGCTAGAGAGATGGTCCCTAGTGGTCTAGTACCTGCCCTGGGGAGATCTAGAGTAGGTGTTGGCTTGGTGTGTGTTTGATAAAGGGGCTGGTTGGGGGTGTGGGCTACGGATTGGTTGGTTTGTATATGGAAGGCACATTCCCAGGAGAATTATTTACCATCTCGAGGAATTAGCTAGCTCTAGGAGGGGCAGTCTCTCCATGATCAAGGCTCCAAATGCCAGCGCATCAAGAATACAGAAAATAAGGAAATAAAATCAATATACTCCCCCCAACTAATTGTCTGCTCAGTCGGTCACACCTCTTTCATAGCATGCTTGGATCACCACTACCGGGAAAATGGCAACATTTCCCAGATTCTCTTGCAGCCAGGAAGGACCACATGACTGAATTCTGGTTAATAGCACAGGAGAGGAAATGACGCGAGCAACTTCGAGGATATGTCATTCAAGGATGGCAACATGGTTCCTCGTCCCTTCTTTCATCCTGCTGCCTAAAATGCTGATGTCCCAGTTCGCTTTCTTGGATCATGTGTATAAGGACAACAGCCTAGGGATGGCAGAAGGGCAAGAGAGAGGGAGCCTGGGTCCCTGGCACTGTGAATTTGCCATACTAGTGTTGATGTGCTTACATTAAATTAATCAGATTGTTCCATGAGAGAGAAATAAACTTGCAACTTATCAAGTCACTCTAATTTTGAGCCTCTGCTAGAAAGATTAAACCTATATTGTAACTGATAAGGGTGAGCTACTGTGTACAGGTGTGCAAGCATCTTTCCCACCGTACAGTGTACAGCCTCTGTACTGTACATGGCAGCCATGGATACAGTCCCATTTCCCAGATGAGGACATAAAGTCTCAAGGAGGTTAGGCCATACCTTTAGTAAATCCCAGATCCAAAGCCCTACAAGGATTATAGAACCAAAAAGGATAATATGCCAGTTTCACTATAAAATGAAATACAATAATATATCAACACTCTTAGGCAAAAGATAAAAATACATTCAGTATCAGAATTCAATATTTATTTATTTAGAAATGAAAGTAAGAAATTTAAACAAAAATAGAATTGGAGACAATTCTCCTGCTGAATGTTGTTCAACATGCTCGGAGGAACAGGATATCTTTTTAAATTCAATAGCCAAAGTGACAGGCTATGCACAGGGCCAGTTATAATGCCTGTATGTGTGGGTCTATCATTTGCATGCATTAAGATGGAAATCGAGCATTCATATTTTACTTACATGTGCCAGTGAAGTGATTGCACTTCCCAAGATCCCTTTGTACACATAATTACTTGATTTGTGAACCAAATGTGTGGTTTAAGGATGGAAATAGGTACACAGTAACTCCATTTGGTTGGTCCAGTTTTGACATAAATGATTAGAGACTTTTTTAATGAAAGAAAGATTAGAAATAGGATTCAAATTTAGTTTATTTAAAACGTTTGATATTTGGGGATTCATTTATTTGAAGGGTCCAATTTGATTTTCTGCACTTAAAATTGCACTTTAATTGGGAGATACAGTTAAGTGATGATTGAAATAATTAATTTGTAATAAGAAAACAGCCACAAAGTATCATTTTTATCAGTAGGATATATCATATCAGCTCTGCAGCTTTCAGAAAAAGTTTCAACATTTTATATTTAAAAGACTTATAAAAACATTCTGCAGGGGTCCGCAAAAAGTAGTCCCGCGTGTATCCGCACTTCTGGCACCCGGGAACAAGAACCAGTCAGCCTGCGCTGCTTTGGGGAGGTACCCAGGGCAGGTGTGCACGGGAAGGTGGCGGGGTCCCGGACTGACCCCCAGCTGGTACCCCGGACAGAGAGAAACACAGCGAGAGAGGGAACACGGGCAGGGGGAGCGGGAGAGGGAGAAGCAGGCTTCCCGCGGAGCAGGGAGCCTGATGCGGGGCTCAATCTTAGGACGCTGGGATCATGACCTGAGCTGAAGGCAGATGCTTAATGACTGAGCCACCCAGGCGCCCAGGAACTGAACATTCTGATTTGAGAAGGATTCTAGTATTCTCAGCACTGGTCTTTTCTGAATTGTATAGAGTATATTTGCTGGGGATGTTGTTAACCTGTTAGCATTTTGTTCTCTCATTCATCTATTCTCCTCTGGACAAAATGACAAGACGAAAAAAATCACCTCAGCAAAAAGAACAAGAGGTAGTACCATCAGCCAGGGACCTACTCAATACGGACATTAGTACGATGTCGGACCTAGAGTTCAATGGATATGGACTAGCTGGGCTTGAAAAAAGCGTGGAAGTTATTAGAGAAACCCTTTCTGAAGAAATAAAAGAACTAAAATAAAATAAATAGAAATAAAAAGAACTAACCAAGTCGAAATCAAAAAGGCTATTAATGAGGTGCAATCAAAAATGGGGGTACTAACTGCGAGGATAAATGAGGCAGAAGAGAGAATCAGCGATATAGAAGACCAAATGATGGAAAATAAAGAGGCTGAGAAAAAGAGAGAGAAACAACTACAGGATCACGAGGGCAGAATTCAAGAGATAAGTGATACCATAAGACGAAACAACATTAGAATAATTGGGATCCTAGAAGATGAAGAAAGAAACAGAGGGGCAGAAGGTATACTGGAGCAAATAATAGCAGAGAACTTCGCTAATGTGAGGAAGGAAACAGGCAGCAAAATCCAGGAGGCACAGAGAACCCCTCTCAAAATCAATAATAATAGGTCAACACCCCGACATCTAATAGTAAAACTTACGAGTCTCAGAGAGAAAGAGAAAATCCTGAAAGCAGCTCGGGAGAAGAGATATGTAACCTACAATGGTAGAAATATTAGATTGGCAACAGACCTATCCACAGAGACCTGGCAGGCCAGAAAGGACTGGCAAGATATCTTCAGAGCACTAAACGAGAAACATACGCAGCCAAGAATACTATATCCAGCTAGGCTGTCATTGAAAATTGAAGGAGAGATAAAAAGCTTCCAGGACAAACAAAAACTAAAGGAATTTGCAAACACGAAACCAGCCCTCCAAGAAATATTGAAAGGGGTCCTCTAAGCAAAGAGAGAGCCTAAAAGCAGCATAGATCAGAAAGGAACACAGACAATATACAGTAACAGTCACCTTACAGGCAATACAATGGCAACTAATTCATACCTTTCAATAGTTACCCTGAATGTAAATGGGCTAAATGCCCCAATCAAAAGACACAAGCTATCAGATTGGATTAAAAAACAAGACCCATCAATATGCTGTCTGCAAGAGACTCATTTTTGACCCAAAGACACCCTCAGATTGAAAGTGAGGGGGTGGAAAACCATTTACCATGCTAATGAACACCAAAAGAAAGCTGGGGTGGCAATCCTTATATCAGACAAATTAGATTTTAAAACAAAGACTGTGATAAGAGATGAAGAAGGACACTATATCCTACTTAAAGGGTCTATCCAACAAGAAGATCTAACAATTGTAAATATCTATGCCCCTAACGTGGGAACAGCCAATTATATAAGGTAATTAATAACAAAAGCGAAGAAACACATTGACAACAATACAATGATAGTGGGGGACTTTAACACCCCCCTCACTGAAATGGACAGATCATCTAAGCAAAAGATCAACAAGGAAATAAAGACTTTAAATGACACACTGGACCAAATGGACTTCACAGACAATTTCAGAACATTCCATCCCAAAGCAACGGAATACACATTCTTCACTAGTGCCCATGGAACATTCTCCAGAATTGATCACATCCTAGGTCACAAGTCAGGTCTCAACCGGTACCAAAAGATTGGGATCATTCCCTGAATATTTTCAGACCACAATGTTTTGAAACTAGAACTCAATCACAAGAGGAAAGTCGGAAAGAACTCAAATACATGGAGGCTAAAGAGCATCCTACTAAAGAATGAATGGATCAACCAGGAAATTAAAGAAGAATTAAAAAAATTCATGGAAACCAATGAAAATGAAAACACAACTGTTCAAAATCTTTGGGATACAGCAAAGGCAGTCCTGAGAGGAAAGTATATAGCAATACAAGGCTTTCTCAAGAAAAAAGAAAGGTCTCAAATACACAACCTAAACCTACACCTAAAAGGAGCTGGAGAAAGAACAGCAAATAAAGCCTAAACCCAGCAGGAGAAGAGAAATAATAAAGCTCAGAGCAGAAATCAATGAACTAGAAACCAAAAGAACAGGAGAACAGATCAACGAAACTAGGAGCTGGTTCTTTGAAAGAATTAACAAGATTGATAAACCCCTGGCCAGACTGATCAAAAAAAAAAAAGAGAAAGGACCCAAATCAACAAAATCATGAATGAAAGAGGAGAGATCACAACCAACACCAAAGAAATACAAACAATTATAAGAACATATTATGAGCAACTCTATGCCAGCAAATTAGATAACCTGGAAGAAATGGGTGCATTCCTAGAGATGTATCAACTACCAAAATTGAACCAGGAAGAAACAGAAAACCTGAACAGACCTATAACCACTAAGGAAATTGAAGCAGTCATCAAAAATCTCCCAACAAACAAAAGCCCAGGGCCAGATGGCTTCCCAGGGGAATTCTATCAGACATTCAAAGAAGAATTAATACCTATTCTCCTGAAACTGTTCCAAAAAATAGAAATGGAAGGAAAACTTCCAAACTCATTTTATGAGGCCAGCATTACCTTGATCCCCAAACCAGACAAAACCCCATCAAAAAGGAGAATTACAGGGCGCCTGGGTGGCTCAGTTGGTTGGGCGACTGCCTTCAGCTCAGGTCATGATCCTGGAGTCCCGGGATTGAGTCCCACATCGGGCTCCCTGCTCAGCAGGGAGTCTGCTTCTCCCTCAGACCCTCTTCCCTCTCGTGCTCTCTCTCTCTCATTCTTTCTCTCTTAAATAAATAAATAAAATCTTTGAAAAAAAAAGGAGAATTACAGACCAATATCCTTGGTGAACATGGATGCAAAAATTCTCACCAAAATACTAGCCAATAGGATCCAACAGTACATTAAAAGGATTATTCACCATGACCAAGTGGGATTTATCCCTGGGTTGCAAGGTTGGTTCAACATCCGCAAATCAACGTGATGCAATACATTAACAAAAGAAAGAACAAGAATCATATGATCCTCTCAATAGATGCAGAAAAAGCTTTTGACAAAGTACAGCATCCTTTCTTGATCAAAACTCTTCAGAGCATAGGGATAGAGGGTACATACCTCAATATCATAAAAGCCATCTATGAAAAACCTACAGCGAATATCATTCTCAATGGGGAAAAGCTGAGAGCTTTTCCCCTAAGGTCAGGAACGCGGCAGGGATGTCCACTCTCACCACTGCTATTCAACATAGTATTAGAAGTCCTAGCCACAGCAACCAGACAACAAAAAGAAATCAAAGGCATCCAAATCAGCAAAGAGGAAGTCAAACTCTTCACTCTTTGCAGATGATATGATACTGTATGTGGAAAACCCAAAAGACTCCACCCCAAAACCGCTAGAACTCATACAGGAATTCAGTAAAGTAGCAGGATATAAAATCAATGCACAGAAATCAGTGGCATTCCTATACACCAACAACAAGACAGAAGAGAGACAAATCAAGGAGTCGATCCCATTTACAATTGCACCCAAAACCATAAGATACCTAGGAATAAATTTAACCAAAGAGGCAAAGGATTTGTACTCAGAAAACTATAAAATACTCATGAAAGAAATTGAAGAAGACACAAAGAAATGGAAAAACGTTCCATGCTCATGGATTGGAAGAACAAACATTGTGAAGATGTCAATGCTACCTAGAGCAATCTACACATTCAATGCAATCCCCATCAAAATACCATCCACTTTTTTCAAAGAAATGGAACAAATAATCCTAAAATTTGTATGGAACCGGAAGAGACCCCGAATAGCCAGAGGAATATTGAAAAAGAAAAGCAAAGCGGGCGGCATCACAATCCCGGACTTCCAGCTCTATTACAAAGCTGTCATCATCAAGACAGTATGGTACTGGCACAAAAACAGACACATAGATCAATGGAACAGAATAGAGAGCCCAGAAATGGACCCTCAACTCTATGGTCAACTCATCTTTGACAAAGCAGGAAAGAATGTCCAATGGAAAAAAGACAGTCTCTTCAAAAAATGGTGTTGGGAAAATTGGACAGTCACATGCAGAAGAATGAAACTGGACCATTTCCTTACACCACACACAAAAATAGACTCCAAATGGTTGAAAGACCTAAACGTGAGACAGGAGTCCATCAAAATCCTAAAGGAGAACACAGGTAGCAACCTCTTCGACCTCAGCCGCAGCAGCTTCTTCCTAGAAACATCGCCAAAGGCAAGGGAAGCAAGGGCAAAAATGAACTATTGGGATTTCATCAAGATAAAAAGCTTTTGCACAACAAAAGAAACAGTCCACAAAACCAAAAGACAACCGACAGAATGGGAGAAAATATTTGCAAATGACATATCAGATAAAGGGATATTATCCAAAATCTATAAAGAACTTATCAAACTCAACACCCAAAGAACAAAGAATCCAATCAAGAAATGGGCAGTAGACATGAACAGATATTTTTCCAAAGAAGACACCCAAATGGCCAACAGACACATGAAAAAGTGCTCAACATCACTCGGCATCAGGGAAATCCAAATCAAAACCTCAATGAGATACCATCTCACACCAGTCAGCATGGCTCAAATTAACAAGTCAGGAAACGACAGATGTTGGCGGGGATGCGGAGAAAGGGGAACCCTCCTACACTGTTGGTGGGAATGCAAGCTGGTGCAACCCCTCTGGAAAACAGTATGGAGGTTCCTCAAACAGTTGAAAATGGAGCTACCATACGATCCAGCAATTGCACTACTGGGTATTTACCCCAAAGATACAAATGTAGGGATCCAAAGGGGTACATGCACCCCAATGTTTATAGCAGCAATGTCCACAATAGCCAGACTGTGGAAAGAGCCAAGATGTCCATTGACAGATTAATGGATAAAGAAGATGTAGTATATATACACAATGGAATATTATGCAGCCATCAAAAGGAATGAGATCTTGCCATTTGCAACGACGTGAATGGAACTGGAGGGTGTTATGCTGAGTGAAATAAGTCAATCAGAGAAAGACATGTATCATATGACCTCACTGATGTGAGGAATTCTTAATCTCAGGAAACAAACTGAGTGTTGCTGGAGTGGTGGGGGGTGGGAGGGATGGGGTGCCTGGGTGATAGACATTGGGGAGGGTATGTGCTATGGTGAGCGCTGTGAATTGTGCAAGACTGTTGAATCACAGATCTGTACTTCTGAAACAAATCATGCAACATATGTTAAGAAAAAAGAAAAAGAAGAAGATAGCAGGAGGGGAAGAATGAAGGGGAGTAGTCGGACGGGGAGACGAACCATGAGAGACGATGGACTCTGAAAAACAAACTGAGGGTTCTAGAGGGGAGGAGGGTAGGGCGATGGGTTAGCCTGGTGATGGGTATTAAAGAGGGCACATTCTGCGTGGAGCACTGGGTGTTATGCACAAACAATGAATCATGGAACACTACATCAAAAACTAATGATGTAATATATGGTGATTAACATAACAATAAAAATAAAAAAAAATTCTGCAATTATCTGTCAGTTGTTCTAAAACACACATGCGTAGTATTAGCAATTGCAAAATTAAATTTTGCCTCCACAGTCCTAAGAGATACTCTTCTACAAACACCTTGGGATTTATAGTTTAATATTCACAAGTTTTCCGCTTTCTTGAAAAGTCACTTCTTGCCCCCTTGTGTGCAAATATGTTCTATAGGAAATGGAACAGTCTTAAAAGCAAGCAATTTTTACTAAAGCGGAAGTTTTCTTACCCATACCTAGTGCTGTATTACTATAAACAAAATATTATTTTATCTACTATACCCCAAGTTGTAATGAGTGCTTTCAACTACTCTCGTATTGCTTGAATATTAGCTTTGTGTTTGCAAGTCTGAGAGACAGTCTCCAGTTCTCCCTGAGAGTCAGAAGGAAAGCAGGAGGACTTGTGGCCTGAGGTGAAGGCCCCTGGCGATGCTGGGCTCACCTGGCTGCTGGTGGTTGGCATGGGGCAGTACTGTTAGCCATTTTGAAATAATGATTTTAGAACAATTTTAACCTAAAATGCTGGGTAAAGTTACATTCAAAAAATTTGCAGCCAATAGTTTTTATTTCATTTTCTTATTTAAAAATTTTTTTTTAAAGATTTTATTTATTTATTTTAGAAAGGGAGAGAGAGGGAGTGCATAAGCAGGGCAAGGGCAGAGGCAGAGGGAGGGAGAAAATCTCAAGCCGACTACATGAGGCTCTATCTCATGACACCAAAATCATGACCTGAACCAAAACCAAGAGTCCGATGCTTCACTGACTGAGCCACCCAGGCGCCCAGCCAATAGTAGTTTTTAAATTGAATGGGACAACCACCATTAGGTTTTAAAAAGAATGTTGTCTTTGGTTAAAGTAAATGCACATGGCTGGCATTGATTTCTAACTTCTATTTTGGTTGACAAGTCTAATCATCATACTATTTCCCTGTTATGGAAACCAAAATATTTTGTTTCCAGGGTAGTGTTCATCCAAAAGATACTACAATCTCAGATGAACTCTAAATTTCTCTTATTCATTCTCCAAATACGATTATGATAATAAAAATAATGACAATAGTAAAAATAATAGTTATAATAGCCACCAATTGTTGAGCACCTAATGTAGGCCAAGCATATCTTCATGATAATCTTGAAAAGTAGATGTTATTATTCTAGTTGTACAGAAGAGAAATGTGAAGTTCAGAGGGGAAGGCCACCACCTCAAGCAGCCAAAATCTGTCTGATCCCACGACTGCTACTTCCATGTACCGCATACAGTCTAGTCTCTATATAGTTATATATTCCCATGTCAGGCTGCAACTGAATTTCCAAAGAATATTGTAACTTTCCAGGGAGTTGTTACTGTTTAGACAGGGGCCCACTTATTATTACTATTTTCTTCTTTACTAAACTGAAACTGAACAGAACAAGGACTGCCCTGCTCCCACCCTCCTTAAAGAAAGAATAATAAATAAATAAATAAATAAATAAAAAGAGGAGGGGAAGTGTGTGGCAAAACTAGTCATCACATGTGAATGGCCTCAGACACATTAAACACTCTGTAAATCCTTACCATCCCGGACATTCTGATAAACTCAGTTCTGGGGACATATTATTTTTATTTTGATAATTTGTCTTCGACCTCTTTCCGTTTTACGCAAGAACACAGAAAAATCAATTGGTGTTTTGTTTCATTGCTTTTATTCAATTAAATGCTTCCTTTTACCTTTTTTTTTTTCTACCATGCTTCAAAGTAACAACGTGATAGCATCAGCCTTGGATATTAGCCCTCACAGATAGAAATGTTCTTGAAATAAGCTCAGTAGGACTTTTTGTAATACATTACGCATGCTCTCAGACTCCTATCAGTCTCTGAGGTAGTCATAATAAACATGAACTAAAACCTCAAAATCTTCAGGAAATTCTGGCCTTAAAAAAAAAAAACTGTCTTTGGAGGTCTCGCCAAAGTTAATGTAATGTTTATAAATTGGGTCAATAATCTATAAAAATAAAAACAGAAATCATTTAAGAAAATAACTAAGAAATCTCTTTAAATGGTACTAAATTTACAGACTTAAAATTTTCCAACAAAAGTAAGACAGTGATTTCATAAGAATAGGACTCCTTAAGGGGAAAATGAGCATTAAACATTTTGGTGTTTCAAGTGCTCCATTTTCTTATTTTCAAGAGAAATTGGGATTTAGAAAAATAGTTTTTTGACATTTAAATGAAAGTGTAAAGTTTGTAAAGGATGTTTTATAAACATCAGTTCATTTGTTAAAATAGCTTTGAGGCAGTCTTGTCGCCATGTAAAGTTTAGCTTACCAGGAAAAGTTTAGACCAGACACAAAGTATTTTCATCTTACTGATATACCACTTAGAGATACCATGTACTTAGCAATCCTAGGTCACACGTTGTGACCTGGAGTGTATATCACAGCAAACCTCCTCAAGTTCATCTATTTTTATTACCTCTTGGCCACAAAGCACAATGTGTTTCAGTTTTAATTATTTCTAGAAATTACAATAGCCTAATGAACTCCTACTGAACACTTTGCACATTCCAGAAATTTCCAACTCAAATACTGATGATCTTCCTTATAACAAATCAACTTAAAGAGTTAATTTCCTTGTGGCTTCTACCTTTGAAAACATCTGCTCTTTTATAACATCCTCTTGCCTTCATATATGTCATTTCTATAACTTATAAGCTTCTTTTCCTGTCTCCCACCTTTGTTTATCTAGAAAAAAACTGACCAAAATTTCAAGACCTGGATTAAATGTATAGTAGTTCAAGTTTTTCTGAGGTGATTCTCCTGCTTATACCCCACACCTGCTCCTCCTGCCTTTCAGAATAGCTACTGTAAATTGCATGCCCTTTCACTATTACATGTATCACAGTATTATTACAATTCAAGGACTATGTGAGACTTTAAAAGCAAGGGCCATGTTTTGTTTTGTTTTGGTTTGTACCTGTATCCCAAATTTCTGGAGCAGTGCTTAACACCTAGGTATCCTAAAAAATTATTTCGTGAAAAATGAATGATGAGAAAGAACACATCTGTTTTCCATTTCAGATTTTTCAGGCATTTCAGATACTTCAGGAAACTTTTGTTTCCTTCTCAGTCCTCCGAACGAAGTAAAATCATCAGTGCACCTATTTTGTTGTCACTGAAAAATTATCCATGGACATATGAAAGTTGAAATAGTAAGAGACTGCCAGTGCTTGAAACGTGCCTTCGCCATTTTACTCGTCAAATAAACTCGGAAAAGTAACTTCATTCTACCCTCTCCTCAGGAAAAAAAAAAAAAAAGTTCTCGGTCTACTCACATGTAAAACAGGGACTGTACTCTCTTTACACCTCATAGGGTTCTTGTGAGGACTGAAGGATGTAATGTACACAGGAGGCTTTGCCCAAGGCCCAGCATCACGGGATCAGCTTTTATAAATGACAAATTATCAGGCTAGCATCTCATAATCTATTTCCTTTTAAAAAGCTGAAAAAAAAAATCCTCACTTTGTGGTGGCTTCTCCTTCTGCTCCACTTCTCCTCCCCCTCTTCCAACAGCTTTACTGAGATATGAGCGACAAACATATTAATATGTTCAGGGTTGCAAGATGAAAAAAGTTCTGGTGATGGTTGCACCAGACAACATGAATGTACTTAATGTCTGTACAGTTAAAAAATTATCAAAATGGTAAATTGTCTGTTACATATCTTTTACTACAATTTTAAACATTTAAAACATACTTTTCCAATGGCATACAATAAACTTCATGTATTAAAAGTGTACAATATTTTTGACAACTTTTGACATATGTGTACACCTGACACCATCACCACAGTAAAACAATGAACATATTTATCATCTCCAAAATATTCATTGTGTCCCTATGTAATCCTGCCCTTCCTCCACCTCTGCCCTCGCGCCTAGCCAACCGCTGATACTCTTTCTGTCACTATAGATTAACATATGTCTTCTAGAATTTTATATAAGTGGAGTGAGTATGTATTCTATGTAGTCTGGCTTCTTTCTTTGAGATTTACCCATGCTCTCGTAAGTATCAACAGATCATTCCTCTTTATTGTTGGGTAGTATACTATTGTATGTATTTTACCAATGTGTTTATTCATTCATCCCTTGATGGACATTTGGTTCATTTCCAGTTTTTTAGCCATTGCAAATAAAGATGCTATGAAGAGTCACACACACAAATCTAAGGACATATGCTTTCATTCTACTGTGTAAATAACTAGGACTGGAACGGCTGGATCTCATGGCATGTTTCTGTTTAACTTTTTAAAGAAACTTCTAACTTGTTGTCCAAAGTCACTGAGCCCTTTATATGACCACCAGCAGTGACTGAGAGTTTCAGTTCCTCAGTGGCTTGGACACATGACACTGTGGCCTGGAAACTCTCTTGGAAGTAAAGTGAGACAGTGGTGGGGCTCACCTTGTTTATTTCCTGTTGGTATCTCTTCTATTTTCTTGCTTGACTTCCAGTTACTTGCAAACCACTGTTTAATACATTTTGTCCAATATTCCAGCTATTTCTGGGAAGAGGATAGATCTAGGCCTTTTTATTTTACCTTGGTCTCAAGTGTAACTCTTGCATGCCTTCATTCGTATGATGTGAACAGTCTGATTTACCAAGTAAACCAAGAAAGATGTGATCATTAAATGAAACTGCAGTCATATCTCATGCTTTCTAATCTTTCAGTTTACAATAGACATCAAATAATTAGTCTATTATTTATATCGTGTTATATTTGCATCTTGAATCTTCATTATAAGTTGAGCTTAAGAAAATTCAATTTCTCACCTATTTATCTGGGAAGAAGAGAAGCAAAAGGGATATATGCTGGCCAGTTAGGTAATTATATCCTGGATATATATAACTGGTCAGTTAGTTGATTTTATACTGTTGGCACATTTGGATCAGAGAAAACAGTGCAGTGTGGAGTTTCTCAGCTCTGCACCCAATCAATTGTAAGAGCTTAATAAATGAAGATGGTTGTTGGTTTGGGTAGCTCAGAAACACAATTACACATCAGCTGAACTGCAAGAGATACATCTAAGGAATTTTCACTTATCCTATTTTACCTCTCCTGTGGTTTATCAAGCAACTCTCACTAAATAGGATTTGTAAAGAGCCCACTTGCTTTGCTTCCCTTGCTCTTGGTTGCTGATGAACACATACCACGTTATGCTTTGCCTCTTTTCTGGTGTCAACAGAGTGCTTCAGCTATTAAAAGAATATTTCCTGGCTTTGGGGAGTTAGTGTGAGCTAAATGCAGCCCTCCAACATCCCAAGAGGAAGGACAGCCCCTGAGACATTGTGACCTAAGCCACTGGCTAAAATTTTATGGGAAGTCACAGAAAGGAGAGGTCATGGGCTTCTGGATGTGAGTGTTCTAATTAGTGCACAGTTTAGGATCCAGTCCCCTCATGTTATCCTTCCATCTTTGCTTTGTTTCAAATGAAAGCCAACTTAGATGAGAAAACTATTCTAGACTCTAGGTGAAACCGCTGACATGTACACAGTGAGGTGGTAGGGTGGAAGGTGACAAATCTTCAGGAGAAGAGAAGTGGGTCCCAGGAGGTTGGACAATCTCTGGGGGAGCCTCTCACAGGTGAGTGTCCCATGGCAAAGAGAGGTCCTGAATACAAGATGTGCATTTGTAATAAATCCCTCCAATGCAGGTACAGACTGAGGATGGGACTGCGGAAGTGAAATACCATCACTATGTATAAAAGGCCTGCGAATAAATGTACCCACTTTTCAAGAGCTTCAAACATTAACTTTTTTGGTGCCAGAGGCCCTGGAGTGAGGCAAAACAAAAAACAATGGTAAAGAGTAAAGGGTGAGAAAGAACAGAAAACTTAAGTGGCATACGCTGAAGTCCTTAAAACGATAAAGCCAACGTTCTACCATAATTATCGGAAAATCATTTTTATTGTTTTCCCCAACTTTTGGATTGTGACAAAATCACATAACATAAAGCATGCTGTTTTGAATAACCATTTTTAAGTGTAGAGTTCAGTGATATTTAGTACACTCAAGATGGTTGTGCAACCATCAGCACTACCCATCTCTAGAGCTGTTTTTATGTTACAAAACTGAAATTCAATGCCCATTAAACACTAACTCCTCATGCCCCTCAATCCCTGGCAACCACCATTTTACCTTCTGTCTCTATGGTTTTGACTATTCCATGTACCTCACAGATTGAAATGTCTACCCTTATGTCAGTACCACTCTTGTTTTGATAACCGTAGCTTTGTGGCAAGCTTTGAAATCAGGAAGTATGAGTCCTCCAGCTTTGTTCTTCTTTTTCAGGATTTTTTGGCTATTCTAGGTCCCTCAAGATTTTTCTATTTCTGCAAAAAACATCACTGAGATTTTGAGACAAACTGCATTAAATCTATAGGTCACTTTGGGTAGCATGACCATCATAACAATATTAAGTCTTCTAGGTCTTCTTTAATTTATTTCACCAATGTTTTGTAATTTTCATCATACAAGTCCTTCACCTCCTTGGCTAAATTAATTCCTAAGTATTTTATTCTTTTTAATGTTACTATAAATAAAATTGTTTTCTTAACTTTGAAACTCCTGAATTGGGGTTCTAGTTTGATGAGAAAACAACAGAGCAACATAGTTACATACAAAATTTAAATGTATGTGGGTATTTTAATGTGCCTGTAAGGCTTGGTAATAATGTTTATCAGAGAATCCTTTTCTAAAATTAAAAAAAAATGAACACAGACATTCTATAAATGGTAGACATTCTATAAATGGTAGAAATTGATTATGTAATAGCAACATGAAAGAACAACTTTAAATGGTTCTGTATTTTATTAATCACAGTGGTCACACATATGTACATATGTACAAGCCCTATTAACCAGTGAGACTAGATGAGCCCATGGATACCCTCAAATATCTCTGTAATGCACAAATGGGCTACAATTATTATACATGGTATCTGACAAGTCAGAAAATATAAGAGAAATTTTTGTTTAAACAGTCAATATTTACATTTTCAAATGGCATACATAATATTTTTTCTTCCATCTCTAGACAACTTTTCAGGTACAGCATCTCTAAATTTAAACAATAGGTCCCAAATGCTAATCTGTAAAAGGAACTCTCCATACACTATTCTATTACCTCCAGACTCAAGAATATTAAAAGATCTGAAAATCCTTCAGCTAAATGCACACATATATACACACACACCTACATACAATAGCCCCACCCAAGAAGGTTTAGCTCAACTAACCTAGCATTTCCCCAAACTTAACATCTTGATGGTCAGCTCCCTAAGGGCAAAAACAGTGTATCTCTAGCACGTATCAAAGTACCTAGCACAGAGAGATGCCAACCAGCATCAGGTGAATGAATGAATGAATGAATGAATGAATGAAGTTTGGGAAACCAACAACTAAATCAGTTTGGTGCTTTCCATAGGCCACATACATAAAAATGTAATGCCAAAGTCAAATCTGTTTTGACACCTGAAACAAGCCAGTAACACTATGACTATCCTTTGCAGCCTTTAAAGTCTGGTGTAAGTCTCACTAATCCTAGCACACTTTCACTCTAGTTGTCATCAATCTTCTCCTCTGAAATGTTATAGCACTTTTAGTCTTTACCATATAATTTATACACTATCTTGTAGAACTCACTACAGCATGTTTGATTTACGACTATTTGACTTCTGGTGATGCACGTTGCTGGTGCTCTGTTAAGTTGTAACTATCATATGATAACAAGAGTGCAGCACACCAATAAACCTCTTGTTATTAACAATTATTGTATGATTAATAACTTTATGGCCCTTTATATCGACAAGGTTCATTTAAAACTATTATCTCATTTGATTTCACAATAATGGTGCAATGGATATTGGTACAATTATTCCCATTTTGTGGATGGTGCAGGTAAGAACCAAAGAAGTTAAGAAGTGTTTCAATGATTAGAAAGTTGTTAGATTATGGACTAAACCCAGCATTTATGACATCCGAAGCCCATTTACTTGCTTCCCGGTCTGTTTTCTGACTTGATCAAACTAAGCCTTGTTCTGACATTCAGAACATATCCAGTTCTCCAGTCTTCCTGCCCTGCACAACTTTTGTCCCAGACACTAGTTTCTAGACAATTAGTGATTCAAGAGGCTGGAAGGAGAGAAAGAAAGAAAGAAAGAGGAAATAGAAGTCCAAGGGAAGTAAAGAAAGGGAAAGATACTAAGAAGTAGAGACCCAGACTGCAGGACTCTAGGCCTATCTGGCTAGCAGATGTGTTTTGTTTGGCCACCACAGAGCGTTTTTGAAAAGAGTGAATTCATTGCCAACTTTTAAAATGGCAAGTGTTCTCGTCTATACTTCTAGCTTCTCTTGAAAATATGAAATGAATGGCAAATTAGGCTCAAATTTCTGCATGGCGACAATTTGCTCCAGCTGAGTAGTGGCCGCCCCCTTAAGACAGAGTGTGTGCCCTCCAGTGTACCCCAGTCCCAACACTCTCTCTTACGCGACTCCAGATAGCATCGCTCCTGCAGCTTCTTGAGGGATTTGCAGCTGTTTCTTCTGCATAAAGAAATCTGATGGGCTTCATTTTATGGCTGTCCTGGGCTTTCTATCGATATCGTCAGCTTGAACGGGTTTATTTTAACTACTAATAATTAGAGGGCTACCTGAAGCCAAACTCTTTTTTAGCTGAATAAATTCATTCACGGAACAAATCTTCATGGAGTGCCTGCTATGTACCTGGCATTGCTTAGGAATCAATCTCCTTAATTCAAAGTCATATCTTAGTTTTCCTCTAAGATGACTAACAATTACAATTACTATCTGGTAAAGAGTCAGTCTTATGTCTAAGACACAAACACTCTTAATTATGCATATTCAGGATCAAATTTCAACAATGATTTGGTCATAAAATCCAAGCAGAGCTTTAAGGATTCCCAAATGATGAAATAACCTGTAATAGATCAAGGTGCAGAAGGGTTGGTTTGGATATTCTAAAGATTTATGATTTTGTTTCTTCAACTGCATTACATAGAAAAACATACAAGTTTTTAATTGGGTTTGCCTCAAGAAGCCAGACAGACTTTGGTTCGGAGATAACAGATGAACCAAAGCTTACTCCTTAGTTCCTTTATGTGTTACCCAGAACTTGGAATACGTGAAAAGGTGAGCACAAAGCAGATGCACGGATAGGCTTCTCTAAATCTGATCTCCATCCCCAGATATCTCTTCAAAACTGCTATCCCACTCCCCGTAGAAACTCCACTTGGGGCGCCTGGGTGGCTCAGTTGGTTAGGCATCTGCCTTCAGCTCAGGCGTCCTGGGATCGAGCCCCATGTCTGGCTCCCCACTCAGTAGGGAATCTGTTTCTCCCTCTGCCCCTGGCCCTGCTTGTGCTCTCCCTCCCTCTCTCTCAAATAAATAAATAAAATCTTAAAAAAAGAAAGAAACTCTACTGAATTTCATTAATTCTATATGGCTATGCCTTTAATTTCTGATTCATTACAGTAAAGGAAAAGCAGGAAATTATGGTAAGGAAAAAGAGACCATCAAAAAAGGTTTTAGGTGATTTATTACCATGTGTATTAATATCCCGTGGCTGCCATAACAAATTAGTAAAACTTAATGGTTTAAAACAACAAAAATTTATTTTCTCACAGTTATGGACCAGAAGTCTAAACGTAGAAGTCAAGATGTTGGCAGGGCCACTCTCCCTCTGAAAGCACTTGGTTTGTGGCTGCAAAGTTAAAATACCTGCTTCTGTCTTCACATGACCTTTTCCTCTGTGTCTGTGTCTCCTCTTCTGTCTCTTCTAAGGATACTTGTCATAGGATTATCAGGGTAAACCAGGATAATCTCATTTTAAAATCCTTAACTTAATTACAGGTGCAAAGACCTTTTTTTCTAAATACGGTCACATTCATAGGTTCCAGGGGTTAAGATAATGGACATATATTTTAGTTGTTGTTAGTCCACCATTTTGACCGACTACACTATGTTTCACTGTTCGAACTCTTGATCACCTTTCAGAAACATTTATACCATACAGAAGTACTATTTCTACTTAGTTCGATGTGATGCTCGTGACTAATTCTATAAAGGGTTTAGCATCAAGTCCTTGGTCAACAACACAAGGTTTAATTCTACCATTATTTCTATATGAAAATTAGATGTGATTTATGGCATGCCTCTTATCTGTTTTCTGTAAATATTTAAATATAAGTTTTGCCAAAATAACAACGTAAGCTCTGAGAATCCAAGAACTGTGCCTTATATTTATTTCTGTTTTCTACTCAACACTGAAGACAGTCTAATGTATACAGATAGATATTTATTGCATGCTTATTGATGAGCACATTCATTTCAAATTACTTTGTCTGCAGTTTCTGTAGAGATTTTGCTAAGGGTATGAATATACAGGAGGAACAAGGGTAGTTTTTTTCTTAGAGTATATTTTCCTTCAGGGGTAGGGGGATGAATGACCAAGGTTAGCTCTAGGCATTTAATTTCTTCGTTTTTTGCCCCTCACTGAGTCCTTCCTCTTTGGCTGTTTGGATTAATGTACGTACCGGCTTCCAGAAGTTACAGGTAAGAAGAGCAAGCCTATAAAGCCTGTTCGAGAGCAGCAATACAAGAATATGGCTTAGAAATCTTGATGGCATCCTTTGAGTGATTTAGTCAGGACTGAGGCTCTACAGAATGGCCACTGGGAGAGATATCTCTAGAACTCAGGGAGAGTGTATTAATACCTTAGCTGGAACTGTTCTGAATGGCTTTCTTCAAAGGAAGGGAGGAAAGAAGGAAGGAGGGAGGGTCGGAGAGAACTTGTTTGAATAGATATTAGGATCAATAGAAGAGTTATTTTTAGGTTCAGAGCATTCCAAAAGTTTTTTGAGACATAGTAAGAGATGTCAGAGAAAGAGAAATTAAACAAAAGTTTGTAGAGAAGTGAAAAAATTTTGCACTCGGTTGGTGGGGTAGGAAACAGAAATTAAAATATCGGAATGTCATGAGCTAGCTAGTGGCACTTAATAGCAGAGAAATACTAATGAACAAGAAATACTAATGAAAATAAATGCTTGTGGAGAAGGCTAGAGAAATATAGAGCCTCAGTGCTGCAATTACAGTATGAATAGCTGGCCAATCTGGGGTTGCTGGAAGGAATCATTAGTGCTGATTAAATGAGTAAGGTCTTGCGCTAAAATAATAAAGTACCGTAGAGGCATCAGAAGCTGGGCTGAAGATTTGTAGCAATCCTCTTGATGTTTCATTAATTAACCAAGAATACCTTCTCTAAGCCTCTTTGAACCTCCACTAACAGAACTTATGGACACTTTTTCTAAGGTGGAGAAAGAAAACCTAGAATAATCATATCCTTTTGTTCATTTTAAGTAGAGGTCACATAGGTTCCCTTAAGCTCAGTGAAAACATTATCCAGGCAAAGACTCCACTTCACATTGAAATAACTACTAATCCAAAGCCTTAGATTAGCCTCTAAATGGTTTTCCTTTAAACAAGGAAAATTGTAAAACTCTGAACACTTGGTGAGGAACTGGATGAAAGGCTGGGCCCTCTAGACAGTTCGGCTTGGGAGACATGTGAACTCTACTATCCCTTTTCTGTCTGTCTAGCCAAGGCGTCTCTGAATGCTCAAGGATTGTTTTCAAACCAGACAGATAAGAGACTAAAAAGACCCAGTCTAAGTTTGCTGGACCTTATCTTTTTTCCCTTAAAATGCCTACCACACTGTGAATGTGAAACACAAATAGGTAAAAATAAAATCAAACGTGGTCAAAATAAACATGTCTTCTCTTGCCAAAATGAATATTTCTGTGATTTCTTTAGAGGCAGAGGCAATGACAAGGTTGAGATGTGTGTCAGGTGGAGGAAGGAGAAACTATGGGTAAGGACCTATGGGCTCCAGAGAACAAAGCTCCCTCTTGTTCTGGAGGGGAGGCCACTGTCTAGGGACGTGTCCACTAGGTGGCGATTCATCTCTTACATTTGTCCTACAATTGAAGGTCCAATCTGCTAAGCATTATAATGGGCATGAGAAAGGAAACCATGGATTATTTGGGTTAAAAATTGCTTTTCTCTGAAAATCAGTTTTGAACAATCCAAATATCCCTTTTAGGGTGAAAACTGAGTCCTATCATTTTGAAGATGTCCTAATCAAGGTTCTGAGCATTAAGCAGAGTTGAAGAACTCTGAAGCTGAAAGCAATCTTACAAACCATCCCAATGATCATCTGCTCAGCCTTGTTTTGCAAATGAAGACACTGCAAGCCAAAAATATCAATTCACTTGCCTAAGATTTTAGTATTAGACAGTGAGAGAGCTAGAATTAGATTCTATAACACTTTAGTCATCCTGGTCCAGGTTAAAAGCTTTTGTCAATAAATGTGCTGACACGCCTGTTAAATTCTAGGCACAGTCCTAGATTCTGGGGATGCAGAAATAGCACCTGTCTTGAATCACCCGTTACAGTACGGCTGGAGAAACGAATAACTGGATAGGCAATGGCAGTGCAGAGTGCATTAAACAAGGACCGATGCTGATGTCTGTCTGTTGCCCAGAGCAGAATGTGTCATATGACAAAGCGGCAACCCTTTGCTCCAGGACCCACACTGGAGTCAGATTGCCTCACAGATCGCAAGTGCAGGCAAGTGGTAGACATCAGAAGATGGGCAGGATGCAATCCCGCGGGGACCCAGAGGGCCAGGCAAGGTGGTGAGGAAAACATCTGGACAAGGAAGCTGAGCAGCAGTTGATTAGATAACAGAGTAAGGACACAAGAATCTGGCGTGCAAGTCAATGCTATCCTAGTCAAGAAACTTCCAATACCCACTGTGCTGGGACAAGAAGCAGTTCCAGGATCTGAGCCGCTCAGAAGCTGTTGGTTCTACACAAGTAGAACCCCATCCACTCTTTCTGCTTCCCTTGATAAAGCTATACAGAGAGACATTGAGTTTATTCACCTGGCAACTGCATCCAGCCGTGGCATTGTTCCCATCAAAAGTCTAACAAAACCCGCATGCAAAATCTCACAAACCCACGCTCATCTCAAAACACCCGAATGAAGATTGGTGAGGGGGGGAGGGGAGGAGGCATTACAGATAGTCGGGACATGGCCCCTTTTGAAAAGAAACTGTCAAGCTTTGCGCAGTGGCAGTATCGTAGCCAATGAGATTTATCCGAGGCGTGATTATTGCTAATTGAAAAGAAACTGTCTTGGAATCCATTTCTGAAGAATCTCTAGCTACGCAAGACTTACCACATACATGCTGCCAGAAACAGTTTCCAATTGAGAAGAAGCCTTGGGCCCTGGGAAAGACAGAAGCAAAAACACAAAGTAAATTTTGTGTGAGGAAGACAAGTTCTTCCTTTATCCTAAAACATGAATGCCAGAGCAGGCCAACAGTAATCCACTCCTACACAGATTGGGCCTGCAGATCTTAAATATGTGCCTGTTTTCTCTTTCAGGGAACTAGCTTTTCAGACCACAGAGAAAAGCCCACAGGTGAGTCTCAGATCCGAACAGGGTAAATACCGCGAGGCAAGGCACCACTAGGGCAAAGCTGAGTTTTCTGGTGGATGCTGACTGTATTTATTATCTCTAACTCCTGTCTTGAAATGTTTCACTTGAACCAAATATAAATCTTGGCTTGTTGGTTTGAATTTACCAGGACTGTTCAAACGTGTCTGGAATATGCCATTTACATGGGATGTTAATTTTTGAAGACACGATTTATAGTGTTTTTATCCTCCAAAAACACTGTGGCGTTATTTTAATGAAAAACTCGATATGGCATAGGCCTTGGGGAGGGCTTGTGGGTTGCTGACATTGTTCTATTTCTTGACCTCTATATGATAGTTCTAGGATATTTTGTCTTATAATCATTCATTGGGTTTATGTTTTATACTTTTTTTCATTGCGTTTCACAGTACCAAAAAAAAAAAAGTTTAACAAATGTTACGGTCTGTATTTTTGAATCTGTGAGGCCTTCAAGAAACTCAGTGAAGTGCTAGCAAATTCAATAGCAATATTCCATGAGATCTACTGACAATGAAAAACCAGTTTCCAGCTACATGATAGTTTCTTTCATAGCTGCACTTTGAAAGTAAAGTATTTTAATGTATATTTCCACTGTCTTTTTAGTGACTTGAAAACACTTCACAAACATCTTTTTGCTTTTCCTAGACTCCTGATACTACCCAGGTGAGGGGATGTTGGCCCAGTTAACCATATCATATAAATTAAGAAAATGGGAATTCTGAAAGCAATTTTTTCATGATTAAACTCTATCTTTTGAACTCTCACTTCTTAGTTTTAAACTTTCTCTCTGAGGAATGTGTTCCTGGCATAGTGCTATCTGCCATTCATTCACCTCAGAAAAGATAGTTGATTTCTCCAAAAGCATTTATCCTTCTGTTCACTTACTCTAGGTGTGTTAGTGACAGACCGTGAGACTCAGGGGCTCCAGATCCATGTTCACTACACCAGATCTGAGTTCTTAATACTTTCCTGAATGTTCTGCTAGTTTAAACTGGTTTTCCTATCTCCCTTTGTTAGACTGTGTATATATATCTCCTTTATATAATACTAGAAACAAACCACGTGAGTGTTATACTGCCAAGTTTAGATCCAATCAAAATTTGTGGTTTCTGTTTCAAACCGACCTTGAACCTTTGGTGTTTGGGACTGTTTAATTTTGGCACAGGTTTGCTTCCTGTTTCCAAGAATGACCTATTATTAGGCTCAAAGGCTTCTTGCCTATCTAATAAGTTCTTAGAAAGCAAATTAACATGGAGTGAGGGAATTTAGTAAGTTAAACATTCATGATAAGGAAATAAAACCTGGAAGAATCTAATAAGGAACACAAAGAAAATGTATTCGATACAAAATAATTTGTATTGAACAGAAGTCTAAAACATCCAAAACTAGCTTATACTTTTAAATATTTAAAATACTAAAGAGAAAAAAACCTAGTCCTTGAAACTGACCTCAAAGAGAAATTCTGAAATAATTTTACTTAGTTTATTGAAAAAAAAAAAAACAGGTCGGGTTAGAAATCGGGATGCACAGATGAAATTTTTCTCTGCCAATAACCAACTACTATATACAAGTTTTTAACCTTTGCTACTAATTTAACATTTTTTCATAGATAAGTTAGTAACTTTTATTTTTTAATACCAAAATACTTTATTGAATGGAATGGTGCAAAGGTACGAAGAAAGCAGAGGTGGCTGTTTTGGTGAGGCTTCCAGAAAGTGCGCAGGCGACACGTGTAAGTGCACGGTGTTATTCACCATGGGGAGTTGTTCCCACTGGTGATGAGGAAGGCTGCCGGAGGCTCCATGCACGCTCAGTACCACTGTCTCCCAGGGTGTGCTTGTCAAACATAGAGGCTGTGATGCCAGATTTGGGAACCCCTGTCTTGCCTACGTTTATTACACAATCATCCATTTATTAAATGGATTTTACCTGCTTATTTAGATCATGCGTCGCAAGAAAGTCAAACAAATGGGGGTCCTTTTCATCAGTGGATCACTTTACAGTTGTAGCAGTGATAGACTCACACACGATCTAGGTGTGTTGCACACAATCCATTGCAGTCAGCCCACATTCCCATCATTAGGAGCAGCTTTACTGATATCCTGAAGCAAATTCGTCCACCTTTTCGGTTCTGCAGGCCTGGCAGTGGTTGTGGGGCCCCTGCAGCGAGGATGCGGTCATCATGGCAGGTAAGTGGGAAGAGGTGGCGGCTGCACGGTAGGGGAATGGTGGCACCTTTGGGGCAGCTTGAGTGTAGAATGTGCCAGTCAAGTGGGGGCACAGCTCTGAGCAGCTGATCAGGAACAAGCCTCGGGTTCTGGCCCAGCACAGCTGAAGAAGGAAACTCTGGTCATTCTCTGCACGGAGCATCTGCCCACTCACTACAATTTTCATGCAGGAGTTTCAATCGTCAGAAAACAAGAATAGACTTCTGCTTCCAGCCATAAAGGAGTCATAGGAACCAGGTAAGTCCCTTTCTCTTA
The DNA here is from genome assembly GCF_009762305.2 of Zalophus californianus. Lineage (NCBI taxonomy): Eukaryota > Metazoa > Chordata > Mammalia > Carnivora > Otariidae > Zalophus > Zalophus californianus. Next base: position 63,227,516 of record NC_045599.1, on the reverse strand, counting down.
AACAACTAGAAATCCTAACAAAAGATGTGAAAGAATAATTTTCAGACCTTGGACAAGAAAAATCACAGGACCATTATCTCAGAGAAGGGCAACAGAGTGGAGGACTTATTGCATGGAGATAGTCTGCAGGCCACAGTATGGAACAATGTGGAATGTATAAAGCACGCAGGTTTCACTCAGCTGGGGAGACAGAGACAGCAGAGCTTGGGAAAGCCAAGGAAGTTAGAATTAATGGGACAGAGTACCAAAGGAAGGAAACGCACAGAGAGAAACGAGGAGTGAGAGAAAGTGAGAGAGAGCAAACTCTCTAATCTATAGAGGGGTCCCCTTAAGTCTTGGGCTGAGTACTGAGGTACACAACCATGAAAGGAAAACAATCAAGACCTGGTAAAGAACCTCTACGAAGTAGTAAGCTAGACAACCGCCAGAGCTCACACCAGGCTGGGAACATTTCTAGTTTTTACCAGTTAGAGTAGAATGGTCTTGTAGTATACAGGGCCTTGGGTAGAGTCCTCTGAAGGATATTGCCTTAGGCATGGGACTAAATTAGCCCTACACTAAAAGGTTGCTCTAGACATGCCCTAATAAAGCTTAAAAGCAAGACTAGAAAGGACCCAGCCAATTTCCAGTATCTTAACTGCAAGCCAGAAACATACTCCTTAAAGGAAAACAACAAAATCCAGCAGACAGTAATGTAAAATTCATAACATCTGTCATCCAATCAAAAGTTACCAATCATGAAAAGAAGTAGGAAAATATGATCAATAACTAGGAGAAATATATTAATTATGGACACAAACACATTAAGTAATGGAGATGAGGGGATTAACATACATACCAAGCCATTTAAAACAACCATTTTCAATATGCTTGCATATTCAACAAGGTGGAGGAAACATGAACATGACAATAAGAGAAAAAGGAGATATAAAAATGCTCAACTAGGCTTCAAAGAGATGAAAACTAGAGTATTGGAAATAAACAAAAAAAGAAAATCATGGGTGGGATTAATGGATGATTAGATCCTGCAGAAGAAAATCTCAGGAAACTTCAAGTGACAGCAATAGGAATCATCCTAAATGAAGCAGAGCGTGCGCGCGAGAGAACTAAAACTAATAAGTTGAATCTCACTGAGCTGTGGGACAATATCAACAGGTCTAACATACACAGAATTACAGTCCCTGAAGAACGGGAGAAAAGAGAACAGAAAAATGTTTCAAGCAATAAAGATAACATTTTTCAAATGTGTTGAAAACTAGAATGCCACAGATCAAATAATCTAATTACCTCCAGGCAGAAGAAACAAGGAAAACCCAAACAAGGCATCTCATAATCAAATGCCGATAATCGGTGAGAAGGAGAAAAACTTAAAAGAATCTAGAGAAAATGACATACGGCAGAAAAACAATGTAAATGATCCCAGATTTGTCAGCAGAAACCACAAATTCCATAAGGCAGCGACACGTCTGTAAAGGGCTAAAAGGGAAAAAAAAAAAAAAAAAGATCGTTACAAATAGAGGTATGAAGATCAGCAGACTTCTGGTCAAATGCTGTATAAGGCAATGAACAGTTCAGCTATACCTGTACAGTCCTGAAAGAAAGAACTATCAACACAGAATTCTACATCTGGTGAAGATACATTTCAAAAAGCAAGATTAAATAGACTGTTAACAAATAAATGTTGAGAGAATTCATTATCAGTAGATCTAAAACTATCAAATATGTTAAAGGAAATTCTTCAGACTGAAGGAAAATGAAATCAAAATAAAATCTGGATCTCTACAAAGGAATGAGGTCTGTCAAGAATGGTGAATATAAAATACATTTTTTTTCTCATTTTTTATATGTTAAGACAACTGAATGTTAACCGCAAAAGTAATAGCAATGTACTGTGGAGTTTAGAATATATAGAGAAGTGAGAAAGATTTGCAACATATAGAAAAATGACAGAATGATCTGTTTGCAGAATATAGGAGTAATTCCCATGAATTAATAAGGACAAAATTAAGTTTCTCACAAAAGAGAAAACACAAATGGCCCATGAGCATTTGAAAAGATTCTCAGGAGAAATTAATTAGATGCAGCTTAATATCACAATGAGATCCCACCTAAAATCCACCAATTGGCAAAAATTAGAAAGTTTGAGAACACTGGGTGTTGGTGACAATATAGAAATAGAGACTCATTGTCTGCTGGTATAACTACTGTGGGGGAAAAATGCACTGTCTAGTAAAATTCTACTCCTATGTAGTCTGTAGAGAAACTCTTGAGTATGTATACTGGGATCTATACAAGAATGTGCATCATGACAATCTTTGTAGTACTAAAAACTTAGAAACTTAAGTGTATGCTGACAACTGAATGGATAAATTAATTATAGTATAGTCTTACAATGATATACTGTACACCAGTAAAAAAAAAAAAAAAGTTTATGATTACATGCAACAATGTGAATAAATCACAGAACCATAACATTAAACAAAAATAGCAAGTCAAGTATTGCTTATCATTTATATGATACAATACCAAAAACAGGCCAAACTAAATAAAATACTGTTGTCTTTCTGCTAGATCCTTCAGTGTATTTATCATAGCAAAATTAAAGTCCCTGTCTGATATTATCTTACACTTGGCTGACTTTGCATCTGATTCTATTGACCATCTGATTCTTTTCTCCTCTTGACTGTGGCCCCAAGTTTTTTACCACTTAGCAGAACCCAAACTTTTTTACTGTGCGCCTACTATTGTGCATATAGGAACAGTGGAAACTGAAGAAATATTTACCTCTAGAAAAAGGCATGCCCTATTTCTGTCATCCCACCAGTATAAAGACTGAGTCAATCTACTTTACAGATTAGTTGGGTCTTGGCTTTGTTACAGCTGTACTTATTTAGTTCACCACTGGACTCAAATGACTTGATGGAGGAATCAGGACCTTCCCTTCAGTAGGACCTGAGATCTGAGCCGTCACAAAGCTCTAGAGATTTTTGCACTCTATAGCCTAGCTTCTACCTCTTTGAATGTGGGTTGTATCTCTTTGCTTTACAGCTTGTGAAAGCCAGTTTTGGGGAGTCTAAAGAGTTCCCTTTGCTCACTAGGGCTGTTATTGGCCTTCTGTATCCCAGGAAATTTCTTGTCTTAGCCTTGGGAGGGCCAAGATGATGCATTCAATGGAGGCCTTAAAAGTCTTGAAGAGATTCCACTCTCTTGCCCTGCTCGCAGCCTTCAGCAGGTGTTACCATGCTCTCAAGGAAGGCCTGGAGATCCTCGGAGGCATTTCTCCTCATTCTCCTGCCCTGATTGCAGCCTTCAGTGTTTTACCCCACGACTCAGTGAAACCTGTGGGAATGAGGTGGTAGGTAGGCGAAGGGAGACTTGCTCTGGGTTTGGACTCCTTGAGATCCTAATCTGTCCCACCAGCTCACATGCAGCTGCTAAAAGGTTGTTGAAAGTTTGGCTGTTTTTGTGTCACTCCATTCTGTGGCAGACTTCTTTTCCCACTGTGCATTAGACATTAAAGTAGCCACAGATCTCTCTTCTTTCCTGGGAATGGTTAATTACTTTCTGGATTTTAGTTCATTTAGCTTTCTTACATCTTCAGTACTCTGATTAGTTTTAAATACCAAAATTGTGTAAGTTATCTGGACTGTTCTCATTGTTAGAAATGACAAACTTGTGACTTACTAAACTATAAGTGGAAGCAAAAGATGAAATTTTGAGTTTTAAAAAGATTCGCAAACAAGTCCTTTAAAAATTGTGGGGTTTTTTTTAACCAAATTAAAAAGTATTGCATATTCATTATTAAAACTCATATTATATGAAAATGACAAAAATCTCAGATACATAAATATTGAGTGCCACCCTCCAGACTAATCACAGGTAAGAGTTTGTGGTAGTATTACTCTAAATAGCAAACACAATTTGTAATCTCAAAAACAATCTGATTCACCAAGACTGATTTTAAACACAACTGTGTATGTTGCTTGAGGTGGGTTAACACTATCCATTTCTCCACGCAATTAGGATAGATGGTGTCTCCAAATAAAATTACTGTCCTGAAAATTTATGAACAGCATGCATGCAACAACTTTCCTCTTCTCTTTTCTCAACAAGTCTTGATCCTAGCCTAACCTTATGATAACAAAATTTCATTGTAGCAAAATAACCTTAGCTACATTTTGACTGAAGATCTACACAGATCACAGAGAAACAGATTAGCTGAATGAAACTGTAATCAAACTAATATGTAGGCTTGATGGATGCTGTGTTGAGAGAATCTCCAGAAGTTAATACCATTGGGCTGTTTTGCCAATGCAGAGACTGGCATGTATTATTAGTCAGAGTTCTCTAGAGAAAGAAAACCAATAGGAAATATATATGTAGGACTTGGCTTATGTTGTTCTGGAGGTTAGTAAGTCACACAATTTGCTCTCTGTAAGGTAGAGACCCAGGAAAGGTGGTGGTGTAATTCACGCTGAGTTTGAAGGCCTGAGCAGCAGGGGAGCTGATAATGTAAATCCCCATGTTGGACAAAGGGCTGAAAAGAACAGCAGGAAGGGGGGCTGCTGGTGTAAGTCCCAGAGTCCAAAGGCCATAGAACAGGAGCTCCAACGTTCTAGGACAGGAGATGATGGGTGTCCCAGCACAACAAGAGAGAATTTGCTCTTCCTCTGCCTTTTTGTTCTACTCAGGTCCTAAAAGGATTGGATGATGCCTAACCACATTGGTGAGAGTGGATCTTCTTTATTTAACCTCATGATTCAAATGTTAATCTCTTCCAGAAAACCCTCACAGACACGCCTCAGAATGTTCACCAGCTATCTGGGCATGCATTAGCCCAGTCAAAATGACACATAAAACAGTGCATGACTGAGACTGAGAAAAGAGAGAGCCATTCACTTACCTGAAAAAAATTGTGGATATAAATATATCATCTTTGCTTTGTTCATTTTTGTTGATAACTTGAACATTAGGTTTATGAGCCTATTTAAAGATAACAAATTTTTTTCCTGAGGAATTCAAATGAATAATAAGTTTAGTATATTTCAGGACCTCCAAAAAAATTTAGAAACACTCAATACTCATGATAAAAAGGATACTTTGTGGCTGTGTGATGGTGTGCCCCAATAGATATTTCAGGTTGGTGATCCAGAAGTTACAAAGGCACATTGTTTTTCTTAAGGAAGAAGTATAGCCCCAATAGACTGTCTCAGTTTATGTCTATTTCATTGCTTATTCCATTGAATTGTACGGCAAACCTTTACAGCTTAAGTTACTCAATCACTCAACAAACATGTATAGACCACCTGTTATATGCTAGGTGCTGTGCTAAGTGCTCTAGGTATTAGGATAGGAAAGTGAGCAAAATCAAATACAATTCTTGCCCCTGTGTTGTTTATACACTGCTTGGTAAGATAGATACTGTTCCAACAATCACAATACATAATGTAAAACTACAAGTGGAGATAAGTGCTCTCCTTCTAAGGAATGTGTTTTATAAAAGCATACAACAAGAGAATCTGACCTAGACTGAGGTGGTCAGAAAGGGTTTCTTCGAATGTGAGATCTACAGCATGAACGAGGATTAACTAAATGAGTGGAAGAGGTGTGGTTTAGATGAAGTGAACAGCACGTGCACAGGCCACGTGCCAAGTATTGCTTTAGGGACTTCAGACTAGTAGAGCCTTATAAGTGGCATAAATTGAGGGAGATGACGGTTGGAGATGGGGCAGAGAGGCGTGCAGAGGTTTGACTATGTAGAGCTTTAAGAGACTGAAATGTTCTAGTCTTTATCCTAACAGAAACAAGAAGCAATTAGAGGGAATTTGGGGAGGGGTGGGGGAAGGCAGCGGGAGAGTGACTTACCAGGAATAACATTTTGAAAATACCACCCTATTTTCAATACGGGGTAAGTCTAGAAGGCACCAGCATGAATATAGGAAGATAGCCAGTAGATTTTGCCAGTAGACTTGGTGGGAGGAACAGTCTTCATACTAGAATCTTGTGAGTAAAGAATGAGAGAAATGAGCTATGATTTGAGATATTTAAGAGGTAAAATTGACAGAACTTGATGACAGATTTGAATTGGGGGAGGTAAGGAAGAAGGAAACATCACGGATCACTTTTACAATTTGATTGGATGGTGAGGCCTGTATGACTCCTTAGCTGAAGATCATGAATTTAATCTCAGGTATTTTAAGTATGTTAAGTTTTTAAATCAGCTGTCAAATAAGCAATTGTATTTACAGGTCTGGAGTCTAGAGGGAATGTTCAGACTAAATACACAGTAGTAAGATAGATATCTAAAGTATGATGATGGAAGAAGTTAAGGGGAAAATTACAGAGTGAAAAGATAAAAAAACAAAACAAGACAAAACTACGGCGTATTTAGTTTTCCAAAAGTGCAATGTGTCTCCCTCCTGACATGATGCCCTGAGAAGGACACAACATCACTTCTGTGAAATATCTCCCCACAAAGGTTTACCTGATTCTAATCATAAAGAAACATGAGACAATCAAAATTAAGGAACATTCTACAAAATAATATTTTTTGAAGAGTCAAGGTCAAGAAAATGAAAGGAAGCCTGAAGAATTGTTCCAGATTAAATGAGTCTAACATAACAACTAAATGCAATGAATGATGGGCTAAATTGGATCTTAGAGCTCTTGTAATGGTACAAGGAAAAGCGTTAGGTGATAAAGCTTCTTGGCATAAATAGTCAATCATTTACCACTTGATTATAAGTGACAAAAAGGCAGGAACCATGTCAGTCTTACTCATTACTATACACTCAGTGACTACGGGCCAAAATGCTTCACATACATAGCTACTTAATAAATATTTTCTAAAATAAGGGATACATGAATAGTGTATTCTTGGTGGATTTTTAGATCTTTTAGTTGCCATTCTCATTTTCTGAATTTGGTTGGTTTTTCAGCCACTTGCCATTTCCAATTGCTGAACTTCTTGGTTCCTATAGAATTATAAGTGGTGAGAGGGTGTATTGACTGTTGCTAATCCTCCTACTGTCCCCTGCTTCCTCCCCCCTAATGACTAAGCCAATGACTTTCATGCCCATAGTCACCCCACGGACATATCATAAGATTGAGAAATTCAATATAGCTCACAACCAGGAGAAAGGGCACTATCTCAGAGAGAGCTGGGTTTTTTTCCATTGAACCACTAGAGCTACCATCACTCCAAATCCCAATAGGCTTTCATAACCTTAACCTGGAGGACTGCATAATAATTCTTTTGTTAAAATAAGCTCATTGATACCTGATAAGGACTTGTTTCCTATAGGTAGTGGGACCATTTTGATTAATCTGAGTATCCCCCACCAGCACTGAACACAAGTATCTTATACCTGAAGAATCTTGATTATAAACACACACACACACACACACACACACACACACACACACACACCCCAACACACACAGAATACATTTGCTGTCCATACACCACACTTCACAGTCAAGACATTAATTGATCTCGTGAGCTTCCTATCTGCAAAACAGAAGGTGGTTGGGGGTTGATGAGTAGAAACCTCCATTATGTTTTATTTAATTGTGCTCCAGGAAAGGGGTCTGTACCTCCAACTGAACAGACAATTTATGCTTCATTAAATTCTCCTCTCATTTTTGCACTTCAGGTACTTCAGTTAGATGGCAGCTCTATTTTGAATGGTTCATTCAAGCGTGACAAGATGCCAGTGAGTATCTGAAGAACCAATAGAATTAAAAGCACCCTTTACATCTGGAAGACACTACCTCTCACTTCTTATAATGCTCAATTGAACCCTGCAGCTTATAAATATTCATAAGTGTGAAAAAATATCTTAGATAAATGAACAGACATCACAGAATTCCTTGATGGGAGGCTCAACTAATGCTTCAAAATTAGAAATTTATTTTTACAGAAGGGAAATGTTTGCCTCATCTGGCACAGTTGGGGACTAAGTGGCTTAGAGATCTATTTATTTTTAATTACAGTATGCATAGAATAATAACCCTTTGGTGATTAACTATGACCCACCAAAATATAAAGCTTGTAAGAGGTAAAGCTTAAGACTTCATTTTCTGAAATCGAATGACATATATTTGAATATTTTCTTTGGAATAAGTTTAAATTCATGCCAAATATGACCTACGTTTTTACATCTATATGTATATATGAATACACACACACATATATATACATACATATATACATTATATATATGTGTATATATGTGTGTGTGTATATATATATATACACACAAACACACACACACACACACTTAAATTTACACAAATAAGGAGGGTTTAAATATGTGGGGATGATTTTATGTAAGCTCCTTTACCATTATCATAATTTCATAGAGAATCAGATAATCTATAATTTCATTGGTGAATAGCTGAGAATCTTAAATTCTTTTCTCTTTGAAGTTAATTAAATACTAAAAATATTATTGCCTCCTTTTAGAGTACTTACAGTATTTTCAAGTTGTTTGTTTTCATAAGCCAACAAAGTCATATAAAATAATTCTTCCAACTCTTATCATTTCAGTGGACATAATCATTAACTAAAATGTAGCCTTGATGACTGGATGTTCGTACTCCTTAAAAAGAAAGGTCCCATTTTCTCTGGGGTTTCTTCATGACTTTGCATATTGTGTGATCAAATACCTTCCCCAATTTATTCTCTAACTTGCTGACATCCAGATTCCTTGGAAACTGAGCTAGTAGCTATGACATTCTTTGTTTTTATATTTTCTCTTTCAAGATGGAAACTAGGGGCTTTAAAAAGCAGTTGAATCACATTTCTTGGTAGCACAGGTTAATTCCAGAAGAAGCTCGGTGGAAATACAGAGACTTCCAGAGAAAAGATGGAAAAACACAGAGAAGCCAACTGAGATGGGTATCAGTGATACGAGTTGAACCCTAGCTGATGGAAATGATTCAGCAAGGAACCTTAAATTTAATTTTCCTCTGTGGAGAGGAAAAGAGTTTTTTAAATTTTTTTAAAAAGATTTTATTTATTTACTTTAGAGACAGCATGAGAGAGAGCAAGAGCACAAGTGGGGGGAGGGGTAGAGGGAGAAGCAGACTCCCCGCTGAGCAGGGAGCCCCTGGGATCATGACCAGAGCCGAAGGCAGACGCTTAACCCTCTGAGCCACGCAGGCTCCCAAAACATTTTTTTTTTTTTAATGACAATTTATTCATGTGTCTGTTAGCCATCTGTATGCCTTCTTTGGAGAAGTGTCTGTTCATGTCTTCTGCCCATTTTTTGACTTATTTGATTTTTGGGTGTTGAGTTTGAGAAGTTCTTTATAGATCTTGGATACCAGCCCTTTATCTGTAGTATCATTTGCAAATATCTTCTCCCATTCTGTGGGTTGCCTCTTTGTTTTGTTGACTGCTTCCTCAGCTGTGCAGAAGCTTTTTATCTTGATGAAGTCCCAAAAGTTCATTTTTGGTTTTGTTTCACTAGCCTTTGGAGATGTATCACAAAAGAAGTTGCTGTGGCCAGTGTCAAAGAGGTTACTGCCTATGTTCTCCTCTAGGATTTTGATGGATTCCTGTCTCACGTTGAGGTCTTTCATCCATTTCGGGTTTATCTTTGTGTAGGGTGTTAGAGAATGGTCGAGCTCCATTCTTCTGTACATAGCTGTTCAATTTTCCGAGCGCCATTTATTGAAGAGACTGTCTTTTTTCCATTGCATATTTTTTCCTGCTTTGTCGAAGATTATTTGACCATAGAGTTGAGGGTCCATATCTGGGCTCTCTATTCTGTTCCACTGGTCTATATGTCTGTTTTTGTGCCAGTACCATGCTGTCTTGGTGATCACTGCTTTGTAATATAGCTTGAAATCGGGCAACGTGATGACCCCAGCTTTGTTTTTCTTTTTCAACATTTCCTTGGCAATTTGGAGTCTTTTCTGATTCCATACAAATTTTAGGATTGTTTGTTCCAGCACTTTGAAAAATGTCATTGGAATTTTGATCGGGATGGCGTTGAAGGTATAGATTCCTCTGGGTCGCATAGACATTTTAACAATGTTTATTATTCCGATCCATGAGCATGGAATGTTTTTCCATCTTTCTGTGTCTTCTTCAATTTCTTTCATGAGTGTTCTATAGTTCCTAGAGTATAGATCCTTTACCTCTTTGGTTAGGGTTAGGCATCAGGGAAATTCAAATCAAAACCACACTGAGATACAACCTTACACCAGTTAGAATGGCAAAAATTGACAAGGCAAGAAACAACAAACGTTGGAGAGGTTGTGGAGAAAGGGGAACCCTCTTACACTGTTGGTGGGAATACAAGTTGGTATAGCCACTTTGGAAAACAGTGGGGAGGTGCCTCAAAAAATTGAAAATAGAGCTACCCTATGACCCAGCAATTGCACTACTGGGTATTTACCCCAAAGACACAGAGGTAGTGAAAAGAAGGGCCATATGCACCCCAATGTTTATAGCAGCAATGTCTGCAATAACCAAGCTGTGGAAAGAGCCGAGATGCCCTTCAACAGATGAATGGGTAAAGAAGATGTGGTCCATATATACAATGGAATATTACTCAGCCATCAGAAAGGCTGAATACCCAACTTTTACATCAACATGGATGGGACTGGAGGAGATTATGCTAAGTGAAATAAGTGAAGCAGAGAAAGTCAATTATCATATGGTTTCACTGATTTGTGGAACATACGTAATAGCATGGAGGACATTAGGAGAAGGAAGGGAAAAATGAAGGGGGGGGGAATCGGAGCGGGAGACGAACCATGAGAGACTATGGACTCTGAGAAACAAACTGATGGTTCTAGAGGGGAGGGGGTGGGGGGATGGGTTAGCCTGGTGATGGGTATTAAGGAGGGCACGTACTGCATGGAGCACTGGGTGTTATACAAAAACAATGAATCGTGGATCACTACATCAAAAACTAATGATGTATTGTATGGTGACTAACATAACATAATAAAATAAAATTAAAAAAATAAACGACAATTTAGTTTATGTACTCTCTCTCACGTGTGATGCCACTGAACTGCAGTTTTGGTTTCACCAGGTCTCCTCTGGCTCACAGGAACCACTGCTCTCCCCCTTCCTGCCCCACACATACTTTCCTCGAACATTCCTTTTTTTTTTTTTTTTTTTACAAAAAGCAAAGAAAACCTCTGCTCTCCATTTTTGCTTTTCCTCCCACACATTGCTATTAACCATTCCCCAAACATAGATGGAAGACAGGCTTAGAATCTTCAGTTGGTGCTTTTTTATAAGATCTCTTCTCTTTAAATATTGTGATTCATTCTTCTGAAGAAAAATTGTACCTTTTCGGGGTTTTTCCTCTCACCAGTAATTCGCTATTTTTGAAACTTGCCATTTTGGCAGTAATACTCTCCAGTGATAAAGTACACATCGATGGAACAGCCTCGTGTACAGTTAGAAAAACTTGCAATTTATGTTTCTCTCATGTGGTCCTTCCTAAGTAAAGAGAAAAGGGTCAAAGATGTAAAGACACAAAAAGCAAACCCACCAATAATCTCTGACTGAAGGAAGGAAGCATACGTGAAGAGGAATAAAACAACTTCTTCAGTTCTTAATCATGCACAATTTCCTTGCTTTGCCACTGAGCCAAGAAAGGTGTGGCCAGCGTGCTCTCAGGTATGGGATTATTTCAGACTCTAGTTTGGCCTTATGCACGCAGGCATGCAGTAAGGATGCTGAAAATTCATAATGTCTCTTGAACATCAAGAATAGGGGCACCTGGGTGGCTCAGTCGATTAAGCATGTGCCTTCGGCTCAGGTCATGATCCCAGGGTCCTAGGATCAAGTCCCACATCAGGCTCCCTGCTCAGCGGGGATTCTGCTTCTCCCTCTGCCTACCATTCCCCCTGCTTGTGCTCTCTCTCTATCTCTCTGACAAATAAATAAATCTTAAAAAAAAAAAAGAAAGAAAATCAAGAAGATTGTTCTTCACTGTGTGTGTGTGTATGTGTGGTGGGAGTGGCTTTCCCTTTGTCACAAGAGCAACTGTTTCCAACATGAGATCATACAAAAGTTTATCTAGCATGATTACAAATTGATATAAGGCTTTTACTTAAAAAAGAAAAATGTTAATGTAGAGGAAGAAGGACATGGTTGAGAGATTATCCAGAGACTAAAAATTTACAAGAACTTCACACTTTGGATCTGTCACCATTAACCTCACCTGCCTTTATAAATTATGTTTCCTTAGAATCAACTGTAGGTTCCCTTCTACTACTAATATTTTTCATTAGATAGATCTATATAGAGATATATATGTTGATATATATGGAATTCAATATCGGATAAGAATTCTACATATATGTAATAGAGATCTCTATATAACAATATATGCTATAGAGATATCCACACAACTATATCTATATATATCTAGAGAGATATATAAACCAATAAACCAAGTTTCACAGGATGTGGACTCTAATTTATTATCTAACTAATTTATTCTTGAACTAGCTTTCTATACACATACATGTGTACAAGCACATACATGTACCCTGTATTAGTGCCGTTGTTCACGAAATGTTTTTGGATTTCCTTCTTGCAGGCACAAGGTAGGACAGCACTTCTCTGCCCCTTTGAAGCAAGATGAGGCCATGTGACTTGCTTGGCCAGTAAAATATGAGCACAAGTGGTATGTTTCACACCAAGGTGGAAATTCTCAGAGCCAGTGTTCATCTCATTGCACTCCCTCCCTTTCAGTTACTGTGGTGACCATGGAAGCACATAATGTCATGAAGTCTCTGTCAGCTTGGGTTTCTGAGTGATCTGGATAAGCAGAGACTCCTGACAGCCTGTGTTGGGCATGTGATATCACCCAAGAAAGACATTTGTGTTGGCAAGCCACTGAGGTATGGACTTTGTTTGTTACTGCAACATAATCCAGTCCGGGAGTTGGCATAATTTTTCCGTAAAAGGCCAGATAGTAAATATTCCTCTTTTTATTTTTTTTAACAAACCTTTAAAAAATTCTTAATTTCCAGACTGTATAAAAAGAAGCTGCAGACCAGATGTGGCTTGTGGGCCTTAGTTTTCCAATGCCCTAACCTAGCCTGTGCTGAGTGTAAAAGGCATTTATCCTCTCTCTGCATCACTTTCTTCAGCTGTGAAATAGAATACAACTGTCCTAATTATCCTCTCAGAGTTTCCCTGAGATTAAAAAAAGAAGTGACGATGAAATTATTTAGGAAAAAAGTAATGTTGTATGCCTTGCAAAGTGTTACTTCAGTTTAAATAATGATACAAAGCAATACTTCCAAACAAACACAATTAAAAAGAAACAAATTTTTGAGAAACCATAAGAGACTCTTAATCTCGGGAAACAAACTGAGGGTTGCTGGAGTGGTGGGGGGTGGGAGGGATGGGGTGGCTGGGTGATGGACATTGGGGAGGGTATGTGCTATGGTGAGCGCTGTGAATTGTGTAAGACTGTTGAATCACAGACCTGTACCCCTGAAACAAATAATACGTTATATGTTAATTAAAAAAAATTTAAAAAAGAAACAAATTTTCTACCCTGAATTCTATTTATTCATGAAGATACCCTATTTCATTTCGTTTTGTTTTTAGATATCCTATTTCAAATGAAGCTTGGCCATGCCATAGCCCAACACTTAAAAAGGTGTGCTTTGTAGATAACTGATCCTTTAAGATGCCACACACACACACACACACACACACGCACATACACACACGGTTCTTTGGATGAATAAATTGAGGCAATTCTACGTACTCTTTAACATAGTATCTATCAATATCCAGTGGAATCTCTCTTCAGCCCAAGACACTTTGGGCAGCCTTGCATGGCCTCTTCCTGGGTACTGAGCTCCTTGAAGTTAAGCCATCGCTAGCTTAACTGGTCAAAGTCAACTTATCTTGCTTCCTCAAGATGTGTATTTGGTCAGCTTTATGACCCGGCTCTTGGCTTATAATATCTCTGGACAATGTGTGTGGCACGCTTGGGCTTGGGCTTGGACAGCAGTTGTTGGCAATGGTAAAGATTAATTTTATGCTAAGGTATGGATCTGCAACAAATGCAAGTTCCCTTGGCTTTAAAAAGAAACACTCAGGAAATAGCACTATATGAGAAAGGCAGAGGGAATATTGTTGGCTATTTGAGTTTTTACCCGTCTAGACCAAGTGGTCCGTAAGAATCAAGAGAATTTGCAGTAGCACTCTATAAAGAATGTTAGGCTTTTAAAAGCAACAAATAGAGCCCTACGGAGACCTGGTCATCTATGACGGACATTACGTTATATTGGATTGCTTCACTCTCATGTGGGATAATCATCTTGATTTGCTATGTTATCCAAACCTAATTCAGTACGCACCCCTAGATTGAGGAACAAATGTTTCCCATTTAGAACTGCATTAGAATGTTTTAAATCAGCAAATCCAAGACAGGGGGAATCATGAGACAATAAAGAAATTAAAAGCTAAATTAAATATGCTTCAGATATATATCTATATATTTATATTACATATATTTTTTTCATATACATATACACATAATTTTATTATGTGCCTGGAAAGAAACTTGAGGAATGTGTTAACTATGCCAGAATAGATATTGCTACTTCAATTTACATGGAATTATAGAATGTTATACTCATGATTTTGGTGATTTTCCACAAGATATAACGGGGGAAAAAAATGTCACAGAGTATCTTTAAGGTGAGAAGTAATGGTCTATCCCCTGAATAGAAATTGTCTCCAACTGAAACGTTCTAGAGTTCTTCATGCATCCCCATCCTTTCTGCCCTGAATCACCTAAGTCAAAGTGGCAGAGTAATAGCACCACTGGAAACTGGAGTCAAAAGACCTGGGCTCAAGTAAGAATTTTCCAACAAATAACAGTGTGAGTTGAGGAAAGTTACTTAACCACTCTGAACCTTTACTTATTGACCTAGAAAATGTGGTTGATGATATCTTTTTCCCTGTCCTGATGCGAAGATATTTTTAATGTTTATGAAAACTTCTACATTATGTGCTTAATAAATGTAGATAGGAATCTGGATCGGTCATATGTTTGAACGAAATTATCAGTAATTCAAAATACACAGATTAATTGCCCCTTTAAAACCAGGACTATAGAACAGGTGCTAAGGGGTGAAAATGTGTTTCCTGGTCATGCTTGAGCTGCAAATTAACAGAAAGTCAGACTCAAGCTTAAACTCTGATAAAAATGTATTTTTTCCCCCTCAAGAGGAAATTAAAGGTAGTGTGGCCTTCGAGGCTGGTCATCATACATCCAGGTTCTTTCCTTTTTTCCTCTGTTGTCCACAACCTTAACTTCATCCCAAGTCTCTCTTTGCAGTGGGAGTGAAAGTAGCTCCTTTCAACCCTTTGGTTAAGTCTCTCCTTTGAGTTTGATTGGGCCAATTTAGGTTATGCGTTCCCGAGCAAATGACAGCCAGGGGAATGTTGTACTCTGATTGGCTTCAACACTGGTTCTTCCAGCAATACCCGCAAGGAAGGTGAGATTATTGTAATTGGCTTAATCGAATCAGAAGCTGCTTCTAGAATTAGGGTCACCTCTAAAACCATATGGTTGCTGCATGTTAGGGGGTCAACCATAATATTCCTGTAACCAGCTTTTTCTAGAAGACCTATAGAGGTCTTTTAAAATAATTGGATGATGGGCGTCTGGGTGGCTCAGTTGGTTAAGCGACTGCCTTCGGCTCAGGTCATGATCCTGGAGTCCCGGGATCGAGTCCCACATCAGGCTCCCTGCTCAGCGGGGAGTCTGCTTCTCCCTCTGACCCTCTTCCCTCTCATGCTCCCTATCTCTCATTCTCTCTCTCTCAAATAAATAAATAAAAAATCTTTAAAAAAAAATAAAATAAAATAAAATAATTGGATGCGTGTCACCTTCAAAAACCAAGAACCCACTCAATTTAGAGTCAGAAATTTATAATGTAAAAAATTATCTTCTCTTGCTTGCTTTATCTAAACTAATCATGCAAATTAGCCCAGGCCATGCAAAGGGAAAGAAATTTAGCTTATTCTGAGAGAAACCAATCCTTAGGAAAGAAGGTGTTTGTTTGTTTGTTCCCTAGTTAGGAATTAAATATCAGTACTGTATACCAAAACAGGGGTATTCACCACCCACTGATGGGTCGTAAGTTTGATGTTAATAAATATGAAAAGCTCTGGCTATGTAAAATTTTAGTCACATGATTTTGTAGGGTAAAAACTCGATGCTTGAGTCCTGGTTCTTGCCCTCTCCTGTGTGACCCACAGCAAGTCACTTGACTGTTCTGTGGCTCAATTTCCTGCAGTGTAAAATGGAGATAAAAATAGCACCTAGTGTATAGGGTTGATATGAGGATTAAATGACTTAATGTATGTCAAGGGTTTATTACATGGCAGGATGTGGAAACAGAAGTTTTGGCAGTTATCATATTGTTATCAGTATTTTTGTCTTCTACTTCAAGATGGTGAGCCGTCTTAAGAGGCAACCCACAGAATGGAAGAAGATATTTAAAAATGACACTACAGATAAAGGGCTGGTATCCAAGACCTATAAAGAACTTCTCAAACTCAACACCCAAAAAACAAATAATCAAGTCAAAAAATGGGCAGAAGACATGAACAGACACCTCTCCAAAGAAGACATACAAATGGCCAACAGACACATGAAAACATGTTCATCATCATTAGCCATCAGGGAAATTCAAATCAAAACCACATCAAGATACCACTTTACACCAGTTAGAATGGCAAAAATTGACAAGGCAAGAAACAACAAATGTTGGAGAGGTTGTGGAGAAAGGGGAACCCTCTTACACTGTTGGTGGGAATACAAGTTGGTACAGCCACTTTGGAAAACAGTGGGGAGGTGCCCCAAAAAATTAAAAATAGAGCTAACCTATGACTCAGCAATTGCACTACTGGGTATTTACCCCAAAGACACAGAGGTAGTGAAAAGAAGGGCCATAGGCACCCCAATGTTCATAGCAGCAATGTCCACAATAGCCAAACTGTGGAAAGAGCCGAGATGCCCTTCAACAGACGAATGGATAAAGAAGATGTGGTCCATATATATACAACGGAATATTACTCAGCCATAGGCTGAATACCCAACTTTTACATCAACATGGATGGGACTGGAGGAGATGATATTAAGTGAAATAAGTGAAGCAGAGAAAGTCTATCATATGGTTTCACTGATTTGTGGAACATGAGGAATAGCATGGAGGACACTAGGAGAAGGAAGGGAAAAATGAAGGGGGAGAAACTGGAGGGAGAGACGAACCATGAGAGACGATGGACTCTGAGAAACAAACAGGGTGTTAGAGGGGAGGCGGGTGGGGGTGGGTTAGCCCGGTGATGGGTATTAAGGAGGGCACGTACTGCATGGAGCACTGGGTGTTATATGAAAACAATGAAGCGTGGATCACCACATCAAAAACTAATGATGTATTGTATGGTGACTAACATAGTAAAATAAAATTTAAAAAAAAGATGGCGAGCTGTCTTTTGAAGATATTTGAAGCTAGACAAGAAGAGAAGTGGAGATACTTTTTAAATGTATTTTCAAGATTATTATTAAGAATTTGCTTTTAACTAAACTATACTGTATTTTTCATAATTGTGAGAAACACAAATCTGGGAAGACATATTTCAGGCAAATAATGAAAATTTAGCACATCATTTTGTATGCACCACATGGCTGTAAAACTCCTCAGGACATACTCATGCCGAGTCCCAAAGTAAAAGAAGGAATCCAGTTTGTTTTAAATAGGATTTGGGTGCAATTTTAATTGTCAGTTATTCATGAATTTAACTTGACTCCGAAAGTACAAAATTATCTAAAAAAATTCTCTACATATTATAAAATAACTATGCTTAAGTGATTGTTATCTTTGGAATATCCTTTTAATTATGGTAATTTTGAAAGACTATGAGTGGTTTATGCTGTTCACCAATAATATGATTCCCAATGTTATTTTTAAAATTATTAAAATAATACTTAATCCAATTAATGATCTAATAAGAAAACAACTAGGACATTAACACAGGCTACTTTGTATAGTGTGCTAGAAGGATGAGTGAATGAGGCCAAAGTTACAGATTCTATTTAAGTCTGATGTGGTCTAGTTTGAAAAGCTCTGTTCTATAACCAGTGCACTTCCAGGCAGTCCCCTGAGATTGCAGGCTTTGAGGACAAAAGAGAGACTAGGCAAGGTGGAAGGGGTACAGCCTGCATGTGTACAGCCGTTAGAAAAAAATCCAGAGCTGTGTCTTACAGATGGTAGTCCGTGGCATTAGGAGTAATAATAACTCTTAACAATCGCAGTTTACTGAGTATTTATACTTTGAGGGTATAAATACATGCTAGATGTGTTGACAGATGTTTTACAAAGTTAATTTCATTTGACTTAATCTTTGCAACAACACAATGAAGGAGGTATTACCACCCCCTTTCCAAAGATGAAGAACACAAAGCTTAGAGGTAAGGAAACTTGCTTAAAATGACACAGCTGATCACCGGTAGAGCCATCACACTGCATGTAAGAAATGCTCTTCTTCAAAGAAAGGTGCTTGAGGATAGGCCTACAGAGCAGGTAACAGGGCTGCTGAGCTTCCTAAAGCATTGATGTTGGCTTTCCAATATTTTTTGAGCTATACTCTATAGTTGCTGTTTTCAGACTGCTGCATCAAAAGAAAAAAAAATCTAGAAGTGCAAAAAACCTCTCTTCCTGATTTTTTTCCTTGGAGGAGGAAGACTAGATAATGATGGTGATTATGATAATAATAAT
Source organism: Zalophus californianus (assembly GCF_009762305.2). Taxonomy (NCBI): domain Eukaryota; kingdom Metazoa; phylum Chordata; class Mammalia; order Carnivora; family Otariidae; genus Zalophus; species Zalophus californianus. The sequence goes on along the minus strand of NC_045599.1, from coordinate 63,208,721 downwards.
AGGTATTAGTGAGTACTTACCATGGGCCAAAGCTATTTTAGCACATTTAATCCTCCCAACAACCTCAAGTGTAAGATAGATATCATTTCACTCTCATTCTACAGATGAAGCAAATGAGAATAAAAAAGCAAAGTAATTTCCTCTAAGATCAAAAAGAGGAGCAGGGACTTAAGTAACCTCCATATAAGGTCAAACCCATACTCTAACTGAGATAGTGACAAAAATAAACACCAAATAAATGTTTACATAATTTGGTGGATTTGCAATAAAAACTGCACCCAACTTCCTATTACTCCATCTAAATTTATCCACCCCAATTTAGCTCTCAATGATTTATCAATTATTTCATAGCATAGCACATTATGTCTGTAATAAAAGCCTCCGGTAGAAACACACATAGCTCCTGGAAGACAAAAATGCAGAGAATGGAATGTACAAGATCCTCACACATTTTGAATGGGATGCAGATTCTTATTTAACTTCTTTTTCATCTAATTGGTGAAAAGTCATAACCGTGCTGACACTTCCCTAAGGTACCTGTGATCTGTATAAAATGCTTAAATGTACTTACTGCATGTGTGCATTCAGCCATAAATCCAAAACAGAGAACAATTCAAATTATATTTCATCATTTGTTCAAATATGTGTCTCTTTGGTCACACCTTCTTAATGAATGGTAGCAGACAAGCAACACAGCCAATAAGTTATTTTAATAGGGTGATGTAACGGCATGTGAACTGTTACCTCCTGGGAGAGTAAGTGACAGATTCCAGTTCTCATTACTGCGTAGATTAGTCTCAGAGAATTCATTAGCACCCAATGTGGCAGCTCTGTTGAGGGCCCTTAATTTGCAAAAAGAGACAGGAGGCCTGTGTGCCCAAGAAACTCTAAAGACAGATGAGCTGGAATTGGAGGTTTTTAGGGCAAAGGAACTCTCTTGAGAAGATGGTAATTATGCACCTAGATTTCCAGGCATCGGTGACAGCTCTCTTCTCTTCATTCTGTGTCAGTACATACACTAGGGACAACAGCAGACTCCTGGATCTCCCCTCACCTATGGGGAGGCAGGTTGAATGCAGAATGTTTCAAAGGCACCATACATCCAGAGGACTTACCTCCATTATAAAAGGCTTTTTTATTTTACAGACTGACAGTGAGCAGAAGTAGCATAGAAAAATGCAATCTACCAGTAATCCTATTTTATTTTTAGGTAATGGTCTTAATCCTCTCCACCAAACCACCAAGCAAGCTTGGTGTGGATTGATTTAAAAAGCCGCTATGTGCTATTTCTGCCACATGCTGGTAAAGATGTTGTAAAGATGTTTGAACTAGCTTCATAAAAAACAAAAAGTCCTGACTTCTGGACAATTAAAGGTGCCAACATAGCACTGTTCATATACTATTAAAAAGCTTTCAAACTTTTTTTTGACTGAAATCCTTAGTAAGAAATATGTATTACACACAACCAATACCAATATACTTATAGGTATTTATATGGGTGAAGTTAATGTTTCAGTACATGTGATGTACTTAAAAACTGATTTTACCACTTACTAATAAACCAAGATCTATAGTTTGAAAAACTGTATGAAAGAACCAAGGTCTCAAGATAAAGCTCTTTATGTATTAATTTTTGTAAGAATTGCAATTTATTTATGAGTACTTATGATAGGCCACGCACTCTGCCATTACTTTCAAAAAATTTCTAACTTATTCTCCACAACAAAGACAGGTATTATTCCACTTTTCAGATGAAGAAAATCAAGCTTAGAGCATTAAAGAAAGTTGCTCCAGTGCCCACAGCTGGTAAATGGCAGAGCTACAATACTGGCACATAGTAAGCACACAATAAGCACTGAATGAATGGATGGGTGGATGGATGGGTGGATGGATGGATGGGTGGGTGGAGGGAGGGATGGGTGGAGGGATGGGTGGAGGGATGGATGGATGGATGGATGGATGGATGGATGGATGGATGGGTGGATGGGTGGAGGGATGGGTGGAGGGACGGGTGGATGGGTGGATGGGTGGACGGGTGGGTGGGTGGGTGGGTGGATGGATGGATGGATGGGTGGATGGGTGGATGGGTGGATGGATGGATGGATGGATGGGTGGATGGGTGGATGGATGGATGGATGGGTGGGTGGATGGATGGGTGATGGTTGAGAAGGAGGTGACCTTAGATAATTGGATGTATTGACAACTAATTTTCATTGTAGCATTCCTTTCTGGACCACAGCCTAACACTATGGTTTTCAACTATCTCAAAACAAAAATAAGAGTTTTTATCTGAAAATGCAAAAGTCCTTTCTTTATTGGGAAGGGTGACAGTAATAATAATAATCATAATGATTGTGGCTAATACTTATTGATGACTTAGCATGTGCCAAGACTACTCTAAGTTTTTTTTTTTTACATGTACCAATATAAAATAATAGTAGCCAGCCAAAAAGATTGTTATGAGGATTAAATTCATTTAATTCTTTCATCAACCCTATGGGACAGTTACTGTTATTATCTGTTTATAGTTGAGGAGACTGCGGCACAAAAAGGTTAAGTGACTTGCCTAAGGACACACAACTAATAAAACCCAAGACATTTGCCTCAGAGCCTAAACTCGTAACCTTTACTCCTGACTGTAATCATTAGAAATCAGCCAAATTCTTCTTGTATCACTAAAGCAAGGTTGACTGCTTCCAAAGAATGCACAGTAAAAAAATGCGAAAGCCTTTGCTGGAGTGAGCCATTCAGGATAAGCCATTTAGCTCTCCTAACATGCTCCTCGGTTCCTAACTTTAGAGCATTTTTCTGAGCCTATATTACCCAACACAAATATTGAAGATTATGATTTCAGACTATCTTGCATTTTCATGCCTCAGTATTTTATAAAGTTAGAGTTAAAACATACCTTTTAAGAAATTAGTCATGATTTTTTAAATAAAATCAAATTAAGAACTATTTGCATAGTTAATAGCAATTCATTCTGCTAGACAGAATGTTGGGGAGACAAAGAAATTCATTCTCAGGTATAATTATGAATACCTTAGGACTGGGGAGAACTGTGGTGGGGACATTTTCCTTGACAGAATTTAAGGGATTAACAGCAGAGCTTGAAGAGGAAGCCAATTTAAAAAAAATTTCTTTTTAGATTTTATTTATTTGAGAGAGAGAGAGACAGAGATAGTGAAAGAGAGCACAAGTGGGAAGGAGAGGGAGAAGCAGGCTCCCCACAGAGCAAGGAGCCTGATGCGGGACTCAATCCCAGGATTCCAGGATCATGACCTGAGCCGACGGCAGACACTTAACCGACTGAGCCACCCAGGTGCCCGAGGAAGCCAATTTAAAGTGAGGTGACAGGTTTACCTGCAGATCCCATGAGGAAGCAAAAGAACATAGCAAAGAAGGTTGGCGAGAAGTCAGATGAATAATGCAGAATCCTACAAACTAATTTTTTTTAAAGATTTTATTTATTTATTTGAGAGAGAGAAAGAGAGAGCATGAAAGGGGGGAGGGTCAGAGGGAGAAGCAGACTCCCTGCTGAGCAGGGAGGCCGATGCGGGACTCGATCCCGGGACTCCAGGATCATGACCTGAGCCGAAGGCAGTCCCTTAACCAACTGAGCCACGCAGGCACCCCTTTACAAACTAATTTGTAAAGAGACTTTCTCCCTTTGGCCGCAGGTTATCCCCTACATTTGTTGAAGCCTGTAAGCCCTACCACATAAATACAGTAGACGAAACTGGTTAGAGCTTTTAAGTAGAGAAGGCCAGTGCCCAGAGATACACATGATTTTCCTTTTCTACCCAAGGCCAGCACTACATCACATTTCCTAGCCTCTTGACATTCTGACCAATGAAATGTGGGCAGAAGCAATGTGCCTGGTCTCTAACAACCTCTCTTGAGATCCTCCATTCTCCCCTTCCTTATCCACATGCTAGATGACACCAGACAATCTCGTGATAAAGAAGAAAGCAAATCAGGTCCTCGAATGACTGGATGGGGCAGATCCACCCTCACAACCTTCACTAGAGAATGATAAGAGCGAGAAATAAACTTGTATTGTATTAAGAGAGATTTGAGATTTTTATAGCAGCTAACATTACTTACCTTAACTAAAGCAGTGCCAGAGTATGAACACTGGTCTAAATGCTATATTTTAAATAAAAGATTATGATTGGCATTTAGTGTTGTAAATTAGGAACACGGGTATTGTTCACACATGTGGCCTGGTCTGCTCTTGTTTGGAGCCGTGACTGCTCCCAGCACCCACCCTGGCACAGCAGAACGTGTAGTCAGGTCGGTTCTCTCTCCACTAAACTTGCTGGAACCTGCTGAGGGCCCCGTTGCCCTCCCCTTGACAAATCAGAAACACATACACACATATATAAATACAAATTATACATATTTATTTCCGTCTCTCTTTATCTGTATATATGCAAATACGTATTTAAATATCTCTGCTCATTCTATCTAGCCACCTACTCTTAAACAAACATGGTTCATTCTGATCTCTCAGATGCTAATCCAGCATGGCAGTTTTCACTCTAGCCTTCACTCCTATATCTGCAACCTCTCTGATGGTAAGAACCCTGGCTCTCAGTATCACAGTGTATTTACTTTTTTGTTCACCCCTAATAATATACATGTACTAAGAATTGCAAAATTTCCCGCATGAAGAATAGCTTGACCAACTAGAGCACAGTAGTAATGTACTGTTTGTTATGCAGTCATGAGATGGTGTACCGTTGGAGACAACATGAATGGATCTGGAGGGTATTATGTTAAGTGAAATAAGACTGAAAAAGACAAATACCATATGATTTTACTCATAAGTGGAATTTAAAAAAGAATAAATAAATAGCAGACTCACACCTATAAATACAGGGAACTGATGGTTGCCAGAGGGGACAGCAGTATGGGAATGGGAAAAATGGGTGAAGGGAAGTAGAAGATACAGGCTTCTAGTTATGGAATGAATAGGTCATGGGAATAAAAGGCAGAGCATAAGGAATATAGCCAAAGATATTGTGTTTTTTTTTTAAAGATGTTATTTTTAAGTAATGTCTACACCAATGTGGAGCTCGAACTTATACCACCAAAATCAAGAGTTGCATGCTCTACTGATGAAGCCAGGCAAGCACCCCTATCACCAATGATATTGTAAATAGCACTGTATGGGGACAGATGGTAGCTACACTGTGGTGAGCATAGCATAGCGTATATAAACTTGTCGAATCACTAGGTTGTACACCTGAAACTAATGCAACATTGTGTGTCAACCATACTCAGAAAAAAAAATAAAATAAAAAAATAAAATAGATAAAAACATGTTTTTCTTCCTGAAGAAAAATGAACAAAAGAATGAGGACAAAGATAAAACTCTGAATAAAATTAATGAGTTCATTATGCTTCCGATAATAAAGATCAGTTCAGAGAGCTGGCCTATTTAGCGTGTTTTGTTTTGTTTTGTTTTCCTGAAGCCAGTTCTATTGGCCAAGCTATGATTGTTTTCACTGTATGTTGACAGAAGAAAGCTCCACTGAGAATGGAGTTTAAGTATTGGATGCAGAGAGTTGATCTTGTGCCTGAAATGTTTGTCTTTCTTTCTTTACTTACTGACATGTAAACAACATATTAATGATTTCAAGGGGAAAAGCATTGTCAATCATCTCCTTCTGCCCTGAAAAAGAAATTTGAAGAACATTTTCCTCATTCAATAAAAGAATCTGATTGGAGATCCACCGTATATATGCCATTTAAAGTAGGAATTAGACTGGTCAATAAAAGGATACAGTTTGTGACATTTAAAATTTCTATCTGAAACACTCTTTTAAAAAAGGAATCTGAAAATGTTGTAACTGTGGTCAGCAATCTGGCCAAATTTCATTACCATTGTCATTGGTAATTGCCTACTGATGTGAATCCACTTAAAATAACTGTGACACCAAGACAGAAAAATATAGGCTGAATCTGTATATCAGCTTCAGCTATCCTATCTACTATGGAGAAAAGACATATAATTGACCAATATTTAAATTGCTACATACCGCAATAATAAAAACATCTAATCCATTGATAGAAAATTCAATATACCATGAGAGCCTTAATTCTTCTAGAATTAGTAAAACATAGCTTTTCATTTTTTTGTAGACAGAGTGTATCAATGATCCTAGAGACCATAAAGTTGGCATGAAAACACAGTACATCAAGAGAGTGGTACATAGTTGTTCGAATATGTATACTGTAGGCCAGGGTGATGTGAATTTTAACTTAGGCACCCCACCATTTATTAGCTGTGTAACCTTGAAAACATTATTACTATTCTCTAGGCCACAGTTTCTCACGTGGGATTCTCTCGTCCGTATTTTCTATAGGGCTATTTTGATCATTATATAAGAAAATGCATGCAAAGCAGTTAGTAGAATGCCTGACACATAAAAAGTTCTTGATAAATACTCATTACCAATGTATCTGTTAGTTCTGTACCTTTGTCTTTTGTGTGTATGACATCACTTTTAGTATCCAAATCTCCATGAGTTAATATATTATTATTACCTTAATATGTTATTATTTCACCCACTCATTCATTCAACCATATTTATTGACCACTTACTATGTATCAGGCACTGTTCTAGGTGTTGGGGATACAGTGGACCCACAGAAAAATGATTCATATTTAACAGCCATCAAAGTTCTGTAGCAACCAGACTGTTTTAATGTATTTTAACTTAAAAAATAACATTAGTTAAAATAATATCCTCTGAAGCAGAATTTAGGACATTTAATGATAACTTTAAAGATTTGGTGTTATTTTAAATTGATTTTGATACTTTTCTAAAAATGAAAAATGACACCACTGTTTATGGGTCAACGGCTAGTGGGAATTCTTTTTACAGCTGCCTTGTGTCATTTATCTTGATCAGACACTAAAGAAGCCATTTCTGGGTAATTTACAAGATCATTGTGTCTTTTACACCCAGGCTTCTGGATCACCAAAGAATACAGCTTAACCTTTACTTTCATCTATCCATAGAGAAAAATAACATGTAACAAGGTCTCATATTCTATATTTCAATTCATCTGCTTTTAAAATACCAGTTGAACAAAAATATCAATTGGTAACAACTGCAGAAAGAGGGAACTTAGATGTATATTTCACCAGAGATATACATTTTTGAAAATTCAATAATTTAGTATCAAATAGAATATAGTTTTCCTTTTAGTGTATTTCTAACCCTTCTCTAGGTCTATCCATTATTATGCATATATATTACACATCTACAAATATACAAAAATAAATGTAAAAAGTATACATGTATACTTTTTTTTTTTTTACACCACCAGCAGTGGTATTTGGTGGATAAGTAGCAATCTTCTTATTGTTATTTAAGTCTACGTGTACGGTCTGGAAAAGTTAGTAAGGGATCAAAGTCTGCCCAGAATGATGTCATAACAAGGTAATATGGAATCTGATTATGTGCAAAGCTGGATATTTACACAAAGAGGTCAGAAACCAGCTGGCTACATATAAACTAAAGAAAAACCAACAAATGTCCTAAGACAGTTCTTATTCTTGATCTGCTACGGACTTGCAAGCTTAGCACAATTTTTTAAGACCCAGATATTGAGACTGTTTTCTAAGTCAGCACAAATCCACTCAAAAATTTTGTGTGGCTTGCTACCCAAATTATCCTGGAGGCAATAAGAAAATCTGTTTATTTTCCCTTTGCATGATATTATTTAAAAATTATAATATTGTTTTGAAAAAACTGTAACAACATTTTACTTCTTTGATTTAGGGAGAACATCCTTACAGATTCAATAAAACAACTTGGGGCTATTTTTATCTGTATTTTATTTTTATTCTATAGATTTGAACATTTGTTCAAAATGGTTTTGGGGTGGAAACTCAATTCATTTTTCTGGACTACTGCCAATATTGGAAGAAACACTTATCTGAAAAGTCAGCTTTATGATTGTTTGCCTTCATCTCTTCTTCCTTCCTTTTTAATTCCCTCCTTATTTCCTTCCCTTTCTCTCATTTACTTTCATCTCCCACCCCTTCTTTCTTTCTCATGACTCTAAATATTAACAATCAATATCATAAAAGATTAGGTAGATAGATAAAAACCTGGGTCACTTATAGTGCAAAAAATTCAAAATTACTGAATTGTTAAACTACTTTATCTTCACCAACTATATTCATTCTCTTCACAGGATTGAAGATGTATTCTAAATTGGGTAATGGATTGATTACAGAAAGGAAAAGAGGAACCAGAAATGTTATATTTCTGGATTATTCCATAAAAAAAAGATGACAAATCAAAGCTGTACATTCAGGCCTAATAACAAGACTAGAAATGGGCTAGGATCACAATTCCAATATTAGACTGAAGATAAAAGATTTGTTAAATTTTTTAGTGGAAATGTAACTAACTGCTCTATTCATTCTATAATACCTTTAATAATTTTTTTAAACTCTTGATGCCAAGATTATTGCGACGCCATCCAATTTTTGTAAGGTTAAAAAGCCCTCAGCCTGGTGTATGGAGCCATTCGTATTAGAATGGTTAAACAACATAAAAGAAGTCCCACGCAGACATAATCCATGGACTTGATCACAATGTATATGAGCTTATTGATGGTCTTTAACATCTGAAAGACTCTAAAAGCTTTACAGAGCCATAGAGATATTTTGACATTTATAGTGAAACTCTTTTCTGAGCATTTGGTTTTAATGATCTTAAAGACCTAGTTTAACTTTCTTTCACTTTTATAGACACTTCATCAAGCCAGTCTTTCAAAATAAAAAAAAGTGGTTAATGATCCCCTCTTAGCACAACATAGTGTAGCAAAGGACCACAGCCTCAAGTGCCAAAAGGGTAAACACAAATAGTTGTAAAACAACTGTGATGTAATAACCCACATTTTTGTCACTGTGATTCAGGATACCCAGACAGAAGATAAAATGTCAACATACACTTGGACTGGACAATTCTGTCTAGAGCAATTAATTCCTCCATTCCCCTTCCTCCTCTCATTTTCCCCAGTGTCTACTCTGCTTTACCACTCCTTGAAGTTAAAGGAAATGATGAAAGAAAATCTGTTCCATGACGTTAACTAGTTTCTCTACTTCATGAGTAAAATGGCTACCTAGCTTTTGCTTCTTTTTCCCAAGACTAGAGAGAAGACTAAGAAGTCTCAGAAGATCCAGACACTACACAACAATCCCTACAGGGATGTGAAGCCTTGAATTTCTCAGGAGAATGTAACTGCTTCTTTGGCAAATAAGGGAGGGCAGTGTGTGAGTCATTCACTCATAGTAAGCTCCAATGGAAGTTTTGTTTTATATTTTTCAGAGTGGAAACAGCTTCTTCCTTTTTCCACCCATAATTATAACAATATTCTGTGCTTACTCTTAAAATATCCAAGAATCGGGCGCCTGGGTGGCTCAGATGGTTAAGCGTCTGCCTTCGGCTCAGGTCATGATCCCAGAGTCCTGGGATCGAGTCCCGCGTCGGGCTCCCTGCTCCTTGGGAGCCTGCTTCTCCCTCTGCCTCTCTCTGTCTTTCATGAATAAATAAATAAAATCTTTAAAAAAAAAATCCAAGAATCTAGAGAGGTAAGAGAAAAGGTCTCAACTGTAGCTTTGTAAGCTGTGTGACCATTTTGTTGCATACTCTTCTACAATTTTTATTATGCAAATATACAAAGAGTTGCTTCACAAAATACATACTTTCTAAAATTATTGTAGTAAAAAACACATCAAATAAAATTTACCATCTTAAGTGTACAGTTCAGCACTGTTAAGTTTACTCACGTTGCTCTGGAACAGATCTCCAGCACTTTTACACCTTGCAGAACTGAAACTCTGCGTCCATTTAAATAAAAGCTCTCCCCCAGCCCCTGGTAACTACCAGTCTACTCTATGAGTTGACATATTTTAGATACCTTATGTAAGTGAATCATTTTGTGAATGGCTCATTTCACTTAGCACAGTGTCTCCAAGATTCATCTGTGTTATAACATGGGACAATTTCCTTCCCCTTTAAGGCTAGATAATATTCGACTGTATTATATTTATCTGTTCATCCATCAGTGGACATTTGGGTTGCTTCTCCCTCTTGGCTATTGTGAATAATGCTGCAAAGAACATGGGTGTGCAGAATTTTAAGTGAACATTTATACAGTTTATAATTCTCAAAATTATGAACATAAGTATTTGTATAACTGATCAATTATTTTTTTAAAAGTTCCTATAATTCACAGCGCTCACCATGTGTAAGACTGATGAATTACAAACCTGTACCTCTGAAACAAATAATACATTATATGTTAAAAAAAAATAGTAGGAAGGGAAAAATGAAGGGGGGGGAATCGGAGGGGGAGACGAACCATGAGAGACGATGGACTCTGAGAAACAAACTGAGGGTTCTAGAGGGGAGGGGGGTGAGGGGATGGGTTAGCCTGGTGATGGGTATTAAGGAGGGCATATACTGCATGGAGCACTGGGTGTTATACGCAAACAATGAATCATGGAACACTACATCAAAAACTAATGATGTACTGTATGGTGATTAACATAACATAATAAAATAAAATTAAAAAACAAAACAAAAAGTTCCTATAAAAGTAGAATTTCTGAGTCAAAGGTTATATGCATAAAAAGGAATCTATATTTCAAGTAATACATGTGCAAGGTACAGATCAAACATTACAACATATCTTATTAAAACAAGTCTTTTTATTCTTCTCTTTTTATTTGAGTATAGTTGACACACAATGTTAACATTAGTTTCAATTGTACAAGACAGTGATTCAGGTAAGTTAATACATTATGCTATGCTCACAATATGCGTAGCTACCCTCTGTCCCCATGCATCACTATTACAATGTCATTGACTATATTCCTTATGCTGTGCTTGTATTCCCATGATTTATTCATCCCATGACAGGACGCCTGTCTCCCCTTCTCTCCTCTTCACCCATTTTGCCCAGCTCCCATCCCCTCCCCTCTAGCAACCATCAGTTTGTTCTCTGTATTTATAGGTCTGATTCTGCTTTTTGCTTGTTTATTCATTTAGAAAAAAAAGTCTTCTTTCCCAAACCTCTCCATCCTCAGCCCAATGCCCCAATAGATCCAGAAGCAATTTTTTTTTAATTGTTTTTGGTTTCATTATCTGTCACTTACCACAGTTATTCTAGATTACTGGTTCTCAACCATGACTACACATTGGAACCACTTCAGAAGCTGTTAAAAAAATACTGATTTCTGTACTCTATCCTATTTAAAGCATCATCTCTTAAAGTGGGGCCTGGGCTTGGCCCCTTTCTAAATAATATTTTTTAAAACCTTCCCAGGTGATTCCAATAACCCATAACCAAAGCTGAGAATTACTCTTTTAGAGGAGTGCTATTCAAACTTTAATGTGCAGGTAAGACACTGATGGATCTTGTTAAAATGCAGATCCCATTTCAATAATTCTCTGGTGGGGAGAGGGGCTGAGATTGGGCTTTTCCTTCCTTCCTTCCTCCCTCCCTCCCTCCCTTCCTTTTTCTTCTTTCATGTTCAGTTAGCCAGCATATAATACATCATTAGTTTCTGATGTAGTGTTCAACGATCCATTAGTTGCATATAACACCCAGTGCTCATCACAACACATGCCCTCCTTAATACCCATCACCTGGTTACCCCATCCCCCCAGCCCCCTCCCTTCTGTAACCCTCAGTTTGTTTCCTGGAGTCCGGAGTCTCTCAGGGTTTGTCTCCCTCTCTGATTTCTTCCTAATCAGTTTTCCTTCCCTTCCCCTCTGGTCCTCCGTGCTACTCCATATAATTGTCTTTCTCTGCTTGACTTATTTCACTTAGCATAATCCCCTCCGATTCCATCCATGTCAATGCAAATGGTGGGTATTCATCCTTTCTGATGACTGAGTAATATTCCATTGTATATATGGACCACATCTTTATCCATTCATCTGTTGAAGGGCATCTCAGCTCCTTCCACAGTTTGGCTATTGTGGACATAGCTGCTATGAACATTGGGGTGCATGTGCCCCTTCTTTTCACTACATCTGTATCTTTGGGAAAAATACCTAATAGTGCACTTGTTGGGTCATAGGGTAGCTCTACTTTTAACGTCTTGAGGAATCTCCATACTTTTTTCCAGAGTGGCTGTACCAGCCTGCATTCCCACCAACAGTGTAAGAGGGTTCCCCTTTCTCCATATCCTCACCAACACTTGTTGTTTCCTGTCTTGTTAATTTTTGCCATTCTAACTGGTGTAATGTGGTAAACTCATTGTGGTTTTGATTTGTATTTCCCTGATGGCTAGTGATGTTGAACACTTTTTCATGTGTCTGTTAACTATTTGTATGTTTTTTTTTTTTTTTTTGGAAAAATGTCTGTTCATGTCTTCTGCCCATTTCCTGACTGGATTATTTGTTTTTTGGGTGTTGAGTTTGACAAGTTCTTTATAGATCTTGGATACCAGCCCTTTATCTGAAATGTCATTTGCAAATAACTTCTTTCCATTCCATGGATTGCCTCTTAGTTTTGCTGTTTCCTTTGCTGTGCAAAAGCTTTTTATGTTGATGAAGTCCCAAAAGTTCATTTTTGACATGATACTTTATGTGGAAGACCCAAAAGACTCCACCCCCAAATTATCAGAACTCAAAGTAACTCAGCAATGTGGCAGGAAATAAAATCAATGCACAGAAATCAGTTGCATTTCTATACACTAACAATGTAACCAAAGAAAGAGAAATTAAGGAATCAATCCCATTTATAATAGCTCCAAAAACCATAAGATACCTAGGAATAAACCTAACCAAAGAGGTAAAGGATCTATACTCTAGAAACTACAGAACACTTATGAAAGAAATTAAGGAAGACACAAAGAGATGGAAAAATATTCCATGCTCATGGATTGGAAGAATAAAAATCATTAAAATGTCTATGCTGCCCAGAGCAATTTACACTTTCAATGCAATCCCTATCAAAATACCACTGACATTTTTCACAAAGCTGGAACAAACAATCCTAAAATTTGTATGGAACCAGAAAAGACCCCGAATCTCCAGGGGAATGTTGAAAAAGAAAATCAAAACTGGGGACATCACAATGCCTGACTTCAAGCTCTATTACAAAGCTGTAGTCATCAAGACAGTAATGGTATTGGCACAAAAACAGGCACCTAGATCAATGGAACAGAACACAGACCCCAGAAATGGACCCTCAACTCTATGGTCAACTAATCTTTGACAAAGCAGGAAAGAACATCCAATGGAAAAAAGATGTCTCTTCAATAAATGATGCTGGGAAAACTGGACAACCACATGCAGAAGAATGAAACTAGACCACTCTCTTGCACCATATACAAAGATAAACTCAAAATGGATGAAAGACCTCAATGTGAGACAGGAATCCATCAAAATCCTAGAGGAGAACACAGGCAGTAAACTCTTCGACACTGGCCACAGCAATTTCTTTCAAGACATGTCACTGAAGGCAAGGGAAACGAGATTGGGCTTTTCCTGAAGTGATGTCAACACTTCATTTTGCTGTATGAAGATGTTAGATGATACATGTATTCTTCTACTCAACTCCTTTAGACAATATGCGGTGACTTCCTGAGATGAAGACAGGGGTTTGCTCATTTTCATTTTTATTTCCACCTCAATATTTGTTATATTACTTTTAGCTTTAGGTTACTTTTTGGCAATAAAACTAAATTATCATTTCATTTTCCACTTTTGACAGTATTTCTTGATCTTGACCACTCCTTAAAAGAAGAGATAGTCTTCTATTTTTTCCATCTTTCCTCTCAGAAAACTTTTGGTCCACCTTTTGTTAGCTTTTGCTTTGGCATGTAATCCGAGTAGTTAATTATTTCTGTTCTCTGCTGCAAATACAAATAAATCTTCCATGTTATGTCATCAGGTTGTCTCTTAAGTAGAAAACCAACAAAGTGATTTGCCATTGTTATGCTTTAATACAAAAACAGATATAGACCATGCCAATTGATGCACTAGGATTCCAGTGCCTTTCCCATGGGCCCTTGTATAGGAATCGGCCACCCAAAGAATATTGTTTGTAGCATGAAGGTCCATGGATTCCTTAAAAGCATAGCGTTTAGTTTTCATCTCATTTTGATCAAGATTTTGTAGTACAGTCTTTCCCCTGGAATTTCTATTACTTGCTACTCCCACCCCTTTTGTTACTTGCCCTTTAGTTATTTTCCACAGTCTAAGCCATATTAGCTATTCGGTAAGCCACAGACTGTCCCTGAAGCCTAACCCTGGGGCTTACTGTCCCATTCTCTTCAGGACTGGGGGCTCCCAGGCTTGTGGCTACCTGGAACATTCCTTTATTCCTTTCCTGGGTCAGAGCCACTGTTCCCACCTGCCTTGGTTACTGATCTTTTCTGCTAAAGACACTCAAGGAGCTTCAGAAGAGATGACACCAAGGTGATAAATGTACTTAGGGCTTTTATCTTTGAAACTGTATTTTTAGAGAATTCCAGGTAAAAAGTTTTACTTCAGAACTTTAAAGGTATCAGTCTGAATCCCTTTCCTTTGTGAATCGTGACTTTTTTCTTCCTAGAGGCTTGCAAGGTTTTCTTTTTAATTACATTGTTCTGAAATTTCACCACAATGTATCTAGTTGGGGGGTCTGTTTCCATTCATTGGGTTGGACACTCAGTGAGCCATTTCAAACCAGAGTCTAATTGTTCTTTAGCTCTAGCACGTATCTTTTTTAGTATCTTTTTTATTACCCGGTTGAATAATTTGAACACTTCTTTGCCTCCTTCTCTTTCTGATGTTTTCATTAGTTGAATATAGGTCCTCCTTATTTGTTCTTCATATTTTCCATCTTTTGCTTTCTATTTAATGTTTTGGAATATTTCTTTGATATTATTTTTTCTAGTATCTCTAATTTTTTTATTTTGACAAATTATATTTTAAATCTCTAAGAGTGCTTTCTCATTCTCTCATTCTCCTATTTCTTGTTTTGTAGATGTAGTATTTTCTTGGATCTTTTTGAGAATATTTCTTAGGATGATTTTTTAAGTTCTTTTTGTTCCCTAAATCATTTCAGCTTCCTCTGAGGTTTTCTATTTTTTAGAATTTGGTACTTCTCTTTTTATACGGCTAGTTCTCCTCACGTTCTAGTGACTTCTCTCTGTTATTAAGAAAGCAGGCCTGGGTAGATGGAGTAGATGTTTCTGCTTTTGTAGTGGCATAAGACTGTTCTCCTAGCAGGTCTCTCCCCTTTTGAAATTTTTTCTGGGTTGGGCCAGGCAGTGTCGACCAGTAAACCATGAGGACCAACGGTAGTGGGAGCTAGCTGTCAGGCTGAGTGCCTGCACAATGCTCAAATGATAATGGCTTCCCTCTGAGGCATCAACAAATTTAGAAATGATATCTTCTCCCTGTATACCCCATTTCTTTAGAAAGGAGTCATTATATATTTTGCCTGGGGGTAAAATGCGAGTGGCCTGCTTACATATGTTGGAGATAGGGTGCTGACTGGAAGAATTCTGGACATATTCAGACCTTTAAGTAATCTCTCTGTGTTTAGCTCCATCTTGGACTCTCTCCCTCTGTTGTGTCTACTGACCCTGCACCCAAGGCATTCCAGGGGGTCCACAGGGGAGATAAGCTTTCTTCCTCTACAGAGCTGTCAGAGGATATTCTAGGCTTACGATTTCTCTGCCCTCTTTTTGTCTAATGGCTCCCGTCTACCTTTTTGTATTCCAGGAATTTATGAAAGAGCTCAACCTTTAGTGACACATACTTCCCATTCTCACTTGTCTGTTGTGCCAGGCAGTTGCCTTTTTGCTTTTAGTCATTACTCAATGTTCCCCTGCTCTGCTCTCCATCACAGAGCAGTGACCAGCCCCTGTAAATGACATTTACATGCCAATTGGCTTCCATGGAGTTTCAGCCAGTGGGAAGCACTGGTAGGATACTGGAGAGAAAGAACAAGGAAGAAGGCAATATATTTCTCCCTTCTTTCTGCCCTGGGCAGCATCTCTAGAAGTGTTGCATTTCTTCTTTCTCATCCAACACCTCCTGACCCCAAGCAGCCCCTTTCTTTTTTTGTTTTTTTCTTTTTTCTTTTTTTTTTATTGTTATGTTAGTCACCATACAGTACATCATTAGTTTTTGATGTAGTGTTCCATGATTCATTATTTGTGTATAACACCCAGTGCTCATTACAACACATACCCTCCTTAATACCCACCCCCTTCCCCTCTGAAACCTTCAGATTATTTCCCAGAGTCCATAGCCTCTCATGGTTCGTCTCCCCCTCTGATTCCCCCCCTTCATTTTCCCTTCCTTCTCCTAATGTCCTCCATGCTATTCCGTATGTTCCACAAATAAGTGAAACCATATAATCGTCTTTCTCTGCTTGACTTCTTTCACTTAGCATAATCCCCTCCAGTTCCATCCATGTTGATGCAAATGGTGGGTATTCATCCTTTCTGATGGCTGAGTAATATTCCATTGTATCTATGGACCACATCTTCTTTATCCATTCGTCTGTTGAAGGGCATCTCAGCTCCTTCCACAGTTTGGCTATTGTGGACATTGCTGCCAAGCAGCCCCTTTCTGCATGGTTTCAGCTCCTGCCATGCAGGCTAGACTTCTTAGGCTCCAGCAACAGTAGTTTCTTCCTTGACCCCTTCCTTGAGCCATAGTAGTGGCAGTAATGTCTGATGTTGCAAATTCATCTGGCTTTGTAGATGTGCCCATGCTTTCATAGATAGGTGCCTATATTCAGTTCTCTCTACTGAACTACTTGGTTCAGTTTTCCTGACTGAACTTGGGAGATACAGATATAAAGGGAGATTCTATTCTACATTTCTATACCTTTAATTCAATAAGGCCTTGGAAGAAATGAGAGGCCAATGCATGTGTTTAGTCTGCCATCTTGAATTGGAAAATATATACATTTTGAGGCTTTTGATGCATATTGCCAAATTGCCTACTAGAATGTTTGTATCAAATTACATTTCCACTAACAGTGTGACGGTATCGATAGCCCGTCACCCTCAAAACACAGGGGATTGAGGCTTCTTTTTAATCACTGCATCCAATCTTTGTATGGGGATCTAATGAAAACTTCAAGTTTTCCTGGCTCAGAAGATTTCATATTTGTGTTGTTCTAACAGCTGGAAATGATCTATGAGGAGATGGAGCCAACAGCACTTGCCTAACATTTAATTCAAGATGGTTGGCCAAGTTACTAGGGAGCCCAGAATCCCAACAGTACGAAAAAGACACAGAAAGCAGCTTTTCCAGTGTCTGCTTCTGATATCTGAAAGGAAGGAATTATTCTGGCTCTCTAGAAAAGTAAAATTCCCCAAGACAGATAAAATCACTGCTGAGATCCAAATTATTAAAGCATGACTCAAAGAAGAGAGTATCTCACAAAAGACTGAGTTAAAATCAACTCCTAACATCCCCGTTTCCTAGCTTAAAATTTCACTGGAAAAAGTTGCCACTTGTCTCCACGAGGATCTCACGGAGATTTCCAACTAGAGAACTAAACACAGAACAGGAGTATTGGAAATAAAGAACCTCCGATTTCACCTTACGAAGTAGTGGCATAGTTGCAGCCCTCACTGAAATCATGTGGAAATATCAATCTGGAATCTTGATTAACCACATCTGGCCATGACTCAGGCCATTTTATGGTGGCTTTGCCCAATACTTATTTTCCCTGTAATATTGCTCTCAATATTTACCACCTTATCAACTGCTAGTAGTTGTCCCACTCACTCCAGACCTCCTCTGTGCCTCCCATGTGCCTTCCATTTGCATAGAGAGTATACTGAGATATGCTTTTACACCAACTAATTGTGCTCTAAAGTACATCATTTACACTCTTTGGTCTCAGCTTTCTTATCTATCAAATGAGCCTAAAGGATCCTGGAACATCCATCCAGCTCTGAGCAGGAGCTATGATGGTTGGAAAATATGTGTCTTTAGTAAAGCCATTTAGCTAGGGCCATTATATTCACAAATAGCCTCAAATCTGGCCATTTGATCTTGTCTTCCAAAAAGGTTATTTTATTTTTTATGTGTTTGAAGCATGATTTTAAGTACTTAAAATATGCTACATTTTTTTTTTTCTATCCTCTTCTGGCATTTCTCTTCTTCTCCTTCTTGTTTTAATATTCCAGGAGCCTCAAAAAATTGAAGTGTCTCAGCTCTCTCTGGATGTCTGAGAGGGCCAGGCCCTATTATTCAGTGAGTCTATTCACATCTCTCTCACTCTCCCTATGGTCCATGAACAGGTTATTGTGGGATGGAGAAGAGATTTGGTTTTATGAAGTGATGAATTGGTGTTCTGACTAAACCCAAATGTTTTGGTGACTGTTGGGGTGGAACCCAATAATTCTGCCAAGTTGGGATTAGCACCAGTACTACTTCCCCCTTGGTGGGGATTCAGCTCAAAATCACGGTAAAGAAAGATGAAGGAAATCCAGCATGCAAGAGTGGACTTCAATTATCATAACCACCCAAAGTTTTTTTCAAAGTTTCAAAGAAAGAAAAATGGAAAACCTCATCACACACATTAACACACCATTTGTAATTTGCCTAATGGATACCTTCATTGAAAACTATTTCTAATGGGATGGATGAAAAGCTAAAGTGGTCAATAGATCGGGCCAAATCAGGCATAAAAAAACATCCCTAGGGCTTTTTAAATTTCATTTCACCACAGTCTTCGATACACATAGTTTCTTACCAGTCTTCTCAGTCACAACTTGTTCCCTTGAACCCTAAGAATCAAGGTAAAGCTCAAAAATCTTTTTACAAAATAATCATTTATCACTCTAGTCTCAAAAGTTGTAAAATGTACTAAATACATTTTTTACTTCGTATCTGAGGAATTTAAATTTAATCTAATTAGCTCCTATTGAAGATGGGACATCAAAGAATTTAGTATGACTAAAACATTCTTTGTCTGTTGTCCTTTTATCTATGCATAGGTTAAGTTTTGAATGTCGATTTGCTTTTTCAGTTCATCAGAGTATTCCTAGAGGAAATGACTAGCAGCGGTCAACAATGTATGGTACAGGGTTCCAGAAAACCAGGTCCCTCTTGCTCTACGCTAACTACTTGGATCAAGTAAACAAACTAATTTGTCCACACAAGATACCCCTTGTAAATGAAGTCTGTTCCCTAGCATTCCCTATTGCTCGGCAAATACCAATTCTAACCAAGATAACAGAGTTACCTTTATATATTTCCAAGATTAAGTTTTGCTATCTATTCTCAGCCCAAGTAAATACACGACTATGTCTTCTCTGTTTTACAGGTGATGTCAAAAAAAAAAAAAAAAAGTATGTTTCATGGGTAACAAATGGCATCTCTGTTTTATCAAAACTATTTCTCTGGAAAGTAAGGAGTATTTTTTGAGTCTTCTATACATATCTGGAAATTTAGCGTCTCAAAGCAGAAACAAAAACAAAAAAAAACTGAAAAATTTCATTAAACGATATCCAACAGGGAGATATGAAGAAAAGCAAGTCCACTCTTTTTTACAAGTATATTAAGGTTCATGATTATAATGAGCCCCCAACCAGGCAAAGGGCTGGTCTTCAGTACAAGGAAGGGCGTTTTGTCTGGCTATAGCCTTTGACACAGGTGGGGAACATATGAAATTGAGTAATTTAAGAAATCCTGCGGGGGCGGGGGGGAGGGGAGAGACACAACCTTCCGGAAAGCACTTTTACACTGTGTATTACACTGGGGTTACTGCCTCTGTACAGTATCTGCCTTATCTGGTGCTTAGACAAGAAGTACATGTGAGCAGTTCTCATTCGTGAGGAAGCTGACTTCCAAAGAGAGGTTAAGTGGCTAGCTTGAGAGAAGAGAGCTAGGCAGTGGGAGATCCAGGATTAGAATGTCAAAGTTAGTGACTCCAGCCCACTTTACCCCACTGTGACACTATCTTCACGCTGCTGGGGAAAAAAAAAAGTGTTGCTGGAATTATCTATCAATGGAACAGACATTTGTGCTATTTGCAGTCATTTGGGGAAATGTTTCTGGTAAACAGTAAGAAACATTTGCATCTCCTATTTCGGAGATCATCAAGAATGGGGTAGGTATGGGATTCATTCTTTTCCGCAGCCATGCCCTGGAGGGAAAGGGAGAGCCAGAATTATCTCACAGACAAATAGAAGAGAACAGCAAGTTTTACACCCACTGGCTTTAAAACGCCAGCCAGCTCCCCTTGTGATGTCGGCCTGAAGCTGAGTAATGCACTGGAGAGCTGTTCTGTAATGTTTAGAATGTAATGTTTAACATTCAGTATGTATGTAATGTTTAACCCCTTTTATTTTGGATCTGGTGACACTGTGGCATCGCACAAATGATACACTATCAGGTTAAAAACAACAAAATTTAAACTGCTTTTATTCTTCACATTCAAAGATGCAGAAGCCAATGCCAGTGGTAACTCGGCATGATAGCGTGTGGTGGAAAGGGTCACGTCAGAACTCTGTGACTCACGCATGCCTACTCACTTCTGTACGACCAGAAAATTAATCTCTTCTTCAGAATGTTGGGTGATGACTAGCTTTTCCACCTTGATAAAATACTTGGTGCTCACAGGTTAATATTCTGTCACCCAATAATCTATTTGCTTTGTGATAGGGCAGGATCTCACAAACCTCGCTCTTGAATAACTCACATGGTTTCTGCTGTACTATGAAACCACCAATATCTTTATATTTTTCTTTAAATTGACTATTATTTTAAAAGATTATATCACTACTGTAGATGGATAAACAACATATTATTGGCCTTAAATGGATGGTAGCTATAAAATATATATACAATCTGTACAGAACAGTGCTTTAAAGTTTATGTAAATATCGATACCTTGTGCTAAAGGCTCTGAATGTGAGGCCTAGCTACACTCTCTCTGTTAAACAGTAAATGAAAAACAGAGGGAGGGCAGGGGACACTGTAAGAAGTGTTAAATATATGCAAATACTAAAAACACTTAAATTAAGATTTCTTCTTTTGTGTGATCAGAAAGATTGAAAGAAAACTGATAAAAAAATCAACTTTTTATTACGGGAATCAGAGTAATGATACTGCGTCATTGTGCCATCTTGTGTGCTCTCTCACTTCGGGAAATATTTCAGTGACGAGTTTTTGTAAAAAACATGCCTAAATTTTAAAGCGCATGTTTTTTTCCTAAGGAGGCTCCACGGCCAGCACAGAGCCCAATGTGGGACTTGAACTCAAAATCCTGAGATCAAGACCTGAGCTGAGATCAAGAGTCAGATGCTTAAAGGATTGAGCCACCCAGGCGCCCCTGAAAGAGCACTGCTCACTTAGACCCTAGTAAGAAAGAGAACTCAGACCAGGATGGGTGTTGCTTTTCCTTCACAGTCAACTCCACTCAACACAAAATATGAATTACTTACTGCTCAGCTATTTCAAGTAGTTTATTATCTTATTGGTGAGGAGAGACAAAGACATTTGAAACAAATAACTACGAAACAAATCAACACCCTTCAGGGGTCACGTTAAGTAGCGAGGCAGATAAGAGCACCTGAAGAGCCTTTAGGTTCCTCTGCATGAATAAAGCACAAAACGACACTCCTTAGAGACAGACAAATTAGCAACTGGCAGCATCTGGATGGAAGCAGTCCTGTGGGGCTCAAGGCATGGTGAGCAGAAGGCAAGAAAAAGAAAAATGGGATTTCTGGTCTTACTTTCCTGCCCCAGGGGCACCATCTGTGTTCAAAGGAGGGAGAGAAGCCCCACTCAGACTCCTAAAGAATTAGACCTTAGACACTCCATTTTGTTTTCCATGATCTGATGGTGTTTGTTGTGTCAACTATGGACTAAGGAGGGTGTTAGCACAAGTATCCTGCAGAAACAGAGCGAATAAAGCAAGTTTGTTTGTTGAAACATATGGCAAGTGTTTTAAAGAACAGATTTTTGTAATGCAAATAATTATCAAAATATTAAAGAAAATGCTTTGCCTCTTGTTTAAATCATCATCCAGTGGCTTTATTCATGTTTTCTAGCAAATAACAATGGCAAATGTCCAATCTCTTCTGAGTATGAAGACTGTATCATGCTAGACATTATACTTTCAATGTCTGTAGACTGAGAAAATACATAAGGATCAAAGGTTTCTATTAATTCAGCAAAGCAAGTAAGTGAATTTATATTTTATTCATCACCTCATCTACAGACATTTAAAAAATAGTTCTGTGGGTGTGTGTGTATGACATATTATTTATTTAGTCTACCTATACTGAATGTGCATATGGATTTACAGACTCCTCACAATAAATTCTGCTACCCCCGGGGGTCCAAGACCTACTGGTTGGTAACCACGGGGTAGGACAGGCTTATGATTGATGACAGTGAGGAGGGCCTGGGGCACATCTGCGGGTCTTCCATTGCTTTTATCATCATGACCCTCACGCTTTCTTCCTGAAACTCTGTACTCCTCTTTGTTTACTGAAAATATTTTCTGTATAAACTTCAACAAGTTGGTTATGATTTTCCACAGTGGGAACATTTTTTTCATGCTAAAAAATGAATTTGTGCTTTAATTGGAGACCTTCACAACTGGGAGAAAAGTCATTTTAAATTCCAGAGGCACCAGGTCTTCTGCTACATTTACTAATATGTTAGTCCTGAAGCTAGGTGGTGAACATGTGGATGTTTGCTGTGTGATTCTTCATACCTTTGTGACACCCATATTTAATAATAAATGAAAGCACAAGAATTTCCTGCACAGTTACAGCTCTTTTCCTTGACATTGTTAACAAGCCAACAAACTCTACCGATAAAATTACTTGCTGCACAAAGCATAGTGAAGTAACACTGTAAACTTACTTTCTGAGTGTTTTCTGGAATTTTAACTCATTTGTCCTAGCACATTTTATCAGGACTTGCGATTCAAAATGTGCTC
Source organism: Zalophus californianus (assembly GCF_009762305.2). Lineage (NCBI taxonomy): Eukaryota > Metazoa > Chordata > Mammalia > Carnivora > Otariidae > Zalophus > Zalophus californianus. Next base: position 63,185,756 of record NC_045599.1, on the reverse strand, counting down.
GTGAACTTTTGCCCAAATGTGCATTCCTTCTTTTGGGTCTGCCTTTTGTGTGACGCTAAGGACCTTTGTGACTTTCTTACAAGCAGTGTCTTCAACGGGTTCACATATATGTTCCTGCAGCCATCCCCTCTCTCCTGTAGCAGCAGGATCTTCCTCTTACTATGGCACAACTTACAATAAACTTGTCTACGTTTGCTGTCTACAGATACTAACAATTTCAGGACCACGCCACTTCACTCCAACTTCTATCTCTGCGATACCAAGGAAAGTGCCCTTGTCATAGTCACAAACCACTTCCACATGGGCCCAAAGGTCACTTTTTGGTTCTCAGCACACTTGCTCTCTCAGATGCATCTGACATGCTGACACTTCAAATAGTTACTTAAGTTTGTTTCCATTATACTCATGTATTTATTCATTCAGGAAGACCCAAAGAATAGAACAGAAAAAAAGACTGGGTTCTTGTGTTTCTGAATGACAGTGACAGAGACAGAGAAGCAAATATGCAGTTACAAAGGCCATGTACACTAGCTGTGCTAATGCTGTGGTGGGGAAAATAGGGTGTGAACACAGGACCTAGAAGAATGTCTAATCAGGATTTAGAAAGTCAGGGAAAAGCTTTCTGAGGAAGTGACATTTAGTCCAAGACTTGAAAGATGAATAGGAATTAACTCCAAGAATGGAGGAAGTGTAGCGAGAAAGGGTACCCAAGACAAAGGGAGGAGTACATGCAAGGGCCTGGAAGTGAAGAGAGAGCATGGAAATATGGAGTAACTTAGTGTCAATAAAATGCATAGGGTTTTGCTTGTTTGTTTGGGCAGGGGAACAGTAACAAAAGAGATAATAATAAAAATGTCACCAAAATAGGGAGGCATCACATCATTGTCTTATAAGACAATTTAAGAATACTGGAATTTTTTACTGAAGGCACTGGGGAGCAAATGAGGAATGTGGAGCTAGAAAATGACCGAACCAGGAGAAAGGACTGGAAAGGGGCAAGGTTAGAGGGCAAGACTGGTTAGGAGTCTGTGACACTGATCCAGGCAACAGTGGTAGTGTTAGTGGCAGTAGGCTTAGTGGGGATAGAGAAAATTGACCATTATAGAGAAGAAGCAACAGAATTTGATGATTGGATGGGGGCCAGGATGGAAGAAAATGTCTGGTCACGAGATGGAAGAGTCAGTAATAACAACTATGATAAAGCTGGTGCTTTTCACCAACGTGGAGAGCACCCAAGCAGGAATGACATGTGGTTAAAAGTAGAAGTGAGATTATGAGTTTAGTTGGAGCTTATTGATATGTCAAAAGCAGAGACACACTTGGACAGGCAGTGAGGACCCTGAAGAGGACTGGCTCTCCTCTATCTCTCTCAAAGATAAGGAGTGAAGAAATAATGAGGAGTTCTCTGTTCCTAGGAGCTTTCTCAGGAAGCATGTCTAAGTGACCCGTAACACAAGATGTAAAGTGTGGGGGCAACATGTTTCTAGCATGGAATCCACCTTTCTTCTAAGCAGGAGGACGCTTCCCACTACAGACAGAAGCCACAGCTCCAGATCCATGGTTCTGAAAACTAGGGTATCAGGGAATCTCTAACAAGAATCAGACATGTAGTGACAAGGGACACATGACCTCATTGCCAAGTTTTTGGAAATAGGCTTTAAGAGGCCTCAGGGGTCATAAAGGGAAAGGAGTTTAGGGGAAGCAGAAGTAGCCCTAAAATAGCTAAAACCCGAATTGGGGGCTCTTGTCCTTTCACAGGATCCTGACAAGGTCCTGGCAATATATCCAGGTCTGGGATCAGCAAATTGGGCCAAGTCGGAATGAGGATAGATGAAATATAAGGGAAGAAAAAGATCAGTTTTCTAAATCTCAGGTTTGTTGGCTTGTGCATTTTATTTTGTATTTTAATGGTGCATATCACTTTCAGTGGAGGTCTCTCATTTCTTTCAAGATCATTGCTTTTGCAATCTTATCTGGAGCAATACATAAAAAGGAATATATATGTAAAATGAGGATGTGTATTTCAGTCCCTTTTAAGAAATCACTTAAATTGCTAGATGTTTGTTTTATGCCAATAGCTTCCCAACACCCTGACTTGAGATATTGTGCCTCTCTGTGCCGTTAGCAGGACAAAAATCAAAGAATTCAAATATTGTGGTTCAAGGGAACCATTTTTCTGTTTTCAACCTGAGTTTTCCAGTTCATATTCCCATTATTTATCTCTCGAGGGCTATGTCTCTCTCCATGCTAATACTTTATATGCCAACACAACTTGCCTCATCAAAAGGCTATCAGTACACTATGAATGCAGTGTATTTTACTTTAGGAAGTCGGTGGGGAATTCCCAGCAAATTATCTTTAGTATATGTTAAAAGCTGAAATTTCTCCTGCAAATGAGTTCCTTTCTTCTACGATTAGAACTATGGCAGGAGCACCAAGGACGAGACCTTGTGGATGACCTGAATTTCTGTAAGCAGAGCATGGTCAGCTTCACCACAGTGCCTTGCACAAGGGTGGCCACCTCCCTTCTGCTCTATTAGTCATCATTAGCCACACCAGGGAGTGGTTTAACTCAGTTTACAAAAAGTGATTGTTCTGAGTCTACTCTCAGGGGACTGTTTGGTCATGAGCACCAGTTCTGTTGCATCAGGCATCATACTGTGCCCATCTCTCCTTCCTAATGGTTCTGGCTGCACTGGAAGTGGCAGCGGATTAGCTGTAACAAGTCTGCACCTTTGACGCAGCTCTGCTTGGGCACCAGGCACTGTGCTAAGTGCTGTTTCACATGAACTCATTTATCTTCAGATCCACCTGTGATGTGAGATTATTGGCTGCATTTTAGAAATGACAAAACTGAAGTTCAGGGAGTGGAAGACATTTCCCAAGGGTCACCCAGAACGGAGGTTTGAACTCCACTGTTTGACTCCTGAATCTGTTCTCATAATCTGAATCTTGAAGCTGAATCTCTCAGTCACTGGACCGATGGCTTGCAAATTTTGTTCCCAAAGGATGAGGGAGACAGAACTCTTGGATCCTACCCCAAATCTTCTTTCGTTGCTTTAGATACTGAGGTTCAGTGTAGAGCTCACTGAAATAAGAAAGCACAGCCATATTTTAAGAACAGTTTGAAGTTCCTGAGTTTGCTCTGCTCTCTCAGTAAACCAGCCCCTTACCTGACATAGAATCCAGAACTGCCTGCTTCATGTGCTTTAGTGACTGACTAAAAGAAAAGCCTCACTGGTTGGCCACAAAGTCTAAAATCTCATGTCAGTAATTCTGGGTTAGATCAATGAAGGTCTGTTAAAGGGATCATATAACAAGACAAAGGGCAGCCAGTACAAGTCCACTGTCCTCCATCTTTGGCATCAATTTATTAGCCACTTTGTCATGCTGGAACATCCCAGGACAAGAGACATGGGCAGGTACATTTTGTTAGTGGGATGGCTGGAAACAGTTATAATAGTGGGGACCTAGTGAAGAAATCATGAGAGATCAAGTGGGACAGATGGAGAAAAAGCAAATGTAGCAGAAATGTGGGGGGAGGGAGGGAGAGAGGGGGAGGGAGGGGGAGAGAGAGAGAGAGAGAGAGAGAGAGAGAAGAGAGCCTATTTGTTGCATATTTAAAGGGCAACTAATCAGATTTAATTTATTACAGGCCACTCTAAGAAACCACACGCTGAGACTGGCTACAGTTCTTCCTAATGACTGTTTTACAGTTAAGAAAATATCACTGTCTTCATTCTAGAGATAGCTATCATTTCACAGTTCAGAGAAAAGGTTGCAAGAATTTACTATATGGCATGGAAAACTTTTGGAATCAAAGTATTATTATTATCTAATAGATAAAGGAAGCCCAGATTATAGAGGAGGAATGTGTATTAGCCACAAACACTCAGCACATCATCTGCCAGGGATTTCCTGCATTGGATTGCGCTTCAAAGTTTTTGGACACCAAACAGCCAAAGCAGAGGAATCTGCCATTTTGATGCTGTAGATAGCCTTTCTATTTTGGGAAAAACAACCCAATATGCCTGTCAGTTATGAATTATAAAGAAAGTAAACATCTCTACTCTTGAAGCCAAAATAATAACCTGGATTCAGACCCTTTAAGCCCAGAGGATGGGTCTCCCATTTAGTTGTATAAATCAGGTATGATTTCATGGAGTTCTCTTTCTCTGCAGATAGTTTTTGGGGTGGAGGAGAGCAGAGTCCAGGGCAGAAACTTGTTTTTGTCATTATATGGATTTAGGCTGCTTTACAATAGCATATTATTGTTTATTGCTAGGAGGACCCTCTTAGAGCACACAGGTCTATGGGGTGTGTGTGTGTGTGTGTGTGTGTGTGTGTGTGTGTGTGTGTACAATAAATGCAAGTGTTGGGGTGCTGGGGGGGTTCAGTCATTTGAGCCTCTGACTCTTGATTTCAGCTCAGGTCATTATCTTGGGGTCATGGGATCTGGCCTGTGTCGGGCTCCATGCTCAGTGGTGACTCTGCTTCACATTCTCTCCCTCTCCCTCTCCCCCTGCTTGCTCCTTCTCTCTCTCTAATAAATAAAAAAAATTAAAAAACAAAGGCATGCATTTGCTATTGTTCCCATATGTCAAGATCTTATTTTCAGGGAATCTGAAGACTACAAGAAATAAGTCAAGCAGAGAAAGTCAATTATCATATGCCACTTATTTGTGGAACATAGGAATAGCATGGAGGACATTAGGAGAAGGAAGGGAAGAGTGAAGGGGGGAAATCGGAGGGGGAGACGAACCATGAGAGACTATGGACTCCGAGAAACAAACTGAGGGTTTTAGAGGGGAGAGGGGTGGGGGGATGGGTAATCAGGAGGGCATGTATTACATGGAGCACTGGGAGTCATAGGAAAACAATGAATCATTGAACACTACATCAAAAACTAATGATGTACTGTATGGTGACTAACATAACAAAATAAAACTTAACAAACAAAGCAAAAAACAACAAAAAAATAAAGTTGGGTATGTTTGAACTTGACATTTTATAAAAGATTCTTGATTGGGCTTGGTACAGCTTAAAATGGACTGTAGATGCCCCATACTTACTGTAATAAATGGTCCAATAGCCCTAGTTTGGGAGAAATATACTGATATTGAACGATTTGCCTGCTCAATTATATAGGTTAAGGCTGACTCAGAGGGAGAGTGTGGGGCTTTCCTTGGAGAATTTATAGAATCATTCTGGAAAGAGACAGATCCTGGGATATGCAGTGGCACAGGAGGCAAAATTTAGGATAAGGAGAGAAGGAACTTTTTCCTTTGGAGCCTCATGATGATTGGGTGTGGAGGCGACACATAGTAGAGGAGAATCACATTAAGGGTTGTGCATATGTGTGTGCTAGATGGTGCATGTTGATAAGCTGGTTCTTGCAACATGGTCACACGCAACTGGTGACCCTATAGGTCCAGCCACAGTACATTAAATTAGTCAGTGTGGTGCACTTTCCTTGTATTATTCCCAACGTTTGTTTTCAAGTAACGGTGTGAACAAAATGATGACTGCAGAATGACCACCATATTTAGCAATATGGAAGCTACTGGAGAGTTTGAAAAGATCTCATTTAAAGTAAATAAGCTTCATCTGCTGTGCTACGGGAATCAAAGAAGGCTTGCTGCCCCATTTTGGGATGAAACAGTATAGTGGGGAGGCAGCAGCAGCAGCAGCTTAAGGAAACGTATTCTAGGGAGATAAAGGAATGAGCAGAGGCCCACAGAAGGAGCAAAGACCTAAGCTCTGAGCCAGATGGTTAGCTGAAATGATAAAATGGCGACCAGGATGCACCTGTTGAGGGAACAACCCAACTGTCACATAGGGGTAAGGCTCAGGTCTTTATTTTGGATATTTAAAAACATGGGAGCACAAATATCTCTTCAAAACAATGATTTCATTTCCTTTGGATATATACCCAGAAGTGGGTTTGCTGGATCACATGGTAGTCCTATTTATAATTTTTAAAGGAACCTCCACAATGTTTTCCATAATGTTTAAACCAATGTACATTCTCACCAACAGTGCACAAAGGTTTCTTTTTCTCCACATCTTCACCAACACCTGTTATCTTTTGACTTTTTGATGACAGCCATTCTAAGAGGTATGAGGCCATATCTCACTGTGGCTTTGATTTTTATTCCCCTGAAGATTAGTGATATGGATCATCTTTTCATATCCCTGTTGAGTATTTACATGTCTTCTTCAAAAATATGTCTATTGGGTCCTTTTTCCATTTTAAAATTGGGTTATTTGTTGTTTAAATAAATATAAATTCCTTATACATTTTGGATATTAATTCCTGATTAGATATGTGATTTGAAAATATTTTCTCCCGTTTCACAGGTTGCCTTTGCATTTTGTTGACGGTTTCCTTAGCTGTGCAAAAACTTTTTGAGTGTAGTCCCATTTGTTTATTTTTGCTTTTGTTGCTCATGCTTTGTGTCAGTTCCAAAAAATCATTTCTAAGACCAACGTCAAGGAACTTACCCCTTATGTTTTCTTCTAGGAGTTTTATGGTTTTAGGGCTTACGTTTAGGTTTTTAAGTCATTTTGAGTTGATTTTTATGTATGGTGTAAGATAAAGGATCCTATTTTGCATGGGTCAATCCAGTTTTCCCAAGATAATTTACTGAAGAGACTATCTTTCCCTATTGAGTATTCTTGGTGCCTTTGTCAAAAATTAGTTCATTGGAGCATTATTATTCACAGCATCCAAGATATAGAAATAAACTAAGTGTCCACCAACAGATGAAAGAATAAAGAAAATGTAGTATATATACACATGGACTATTATTCAGCCTTTAAAAAGAAGGAAATCCTGTCATTTGCAAGAATATGGATGAAACTGGAGGACCTTATGGTAAGTAAAATAAGCTAGACACAGAAAGATAAATATTGTATGATCTCAATTAAATGTTTAATCTTTTAAAAAAGTCAAAGTTATAGTAACATAGAGTGGAATAATGGTAATCAGAGTCAGGGGGATGGAGGAAAAAGAGAGATATTGATCAAAGGGTACAAGCTTTCAGTTTTAAGATAAGGTCTAGAGACCTAATGTATAGTATGGTGAGTATAGTTGTCAGCGATGTTTTGTATACTTGAAATTTGCTAAGACAGTAGATCTCAAATGTTCCCACCATACACACACACAAAATGGTAACTATGGGAGGTGATAGATAAGTTCATTAGTTTGACTGTGGTAATCATTTCACAATGTATATGCATATATCAAAATATTATATTGTACACCTTAAATATATACAAATTTTATTTGTCAAAAATAAATAAAACTCAGAAAAATAGTAAAGTTAATGATCTCATTTTTAGCCTTACACTGATGGGTCTTGGATATATGATTTGTACAAAAAAAGTAAAATGTGAACACTATAAATTCTGAGAGTCTGATATAATTTAGACCAATCTCTCGAGTTAGATTCAGTAAAGGGTTTGTTCTACTACCATGTCAGTGAGCCTAATCAATAAAACTTCCCATGCCTTATTGCTCTTATAGTTACCATGACAAAAATTTAATCCATTAACTCAGAAAAATCTATTAACAATCTACTGTGTACACAGCAGCACTCTAGGCAAAGGAGATAATAGGGGAGTACAAAATAGACTAAGTCCCTCTTCTAATGGTGTTGGTAATCTAGTGAGAAAAGACAGTCAACAAACAAATGAACACATTATATAATATGCCAAGTTCTGATAACTGCTACGGAAAATAATGAATCAGAGCAAGAGAAACAAAAGTGTGGCAGGTAGAGAGGTAAAGGTGCTATTTTACATAGGATGGTCAGGGAAGACCTCCTTGATAACATGGAATCTGAGTAGAAACTTGAAAGTAAGGGAGTGACTACTGTAGTTATCTGAAGGAAGAGCATTCCAGCCAGAGGAACAGCATGTTCCAGGCACAGTGATGACATGACTGTGGCTGGAACAGAGACAAGGCAAAAGAGGGCATGGTAGGAGGTAAAGCCAGAGAGATGGAGTTGGGGGCAGATGGTTAGAACCTTATAAGAGATGGTAAAGATCTTGGCTTTTACTTGGGTGTGCAGGGATGCCACAGAAGAATTTTGAGCAGAGAAGGAACATCACCTGGTAATTTTCTAAAAAATATTTTATTTATTTGAGAGACAGAGAGAGAAGGTGCGTGAGCGAGGAAAGGGGCAGAGTGAGAGGGAGAGAGAGAATCTCAAGTAGACTCCACACTGAGCACAGAGCCTGACATGGGGCTCAATCCCAAGCCCCTGAGATCATGACCTCAGCCGAAATCAAGAGTTGGATGCCCAATGGACTGAGCCACCCAGGCACCCCGATCCGATATTTTTAAATGGTTACTGGCTGCTATGGGAAGAGACTGCAGGGAGACTAGTCGGGTGTTCCATATATACTGCCAATAACCCAGGTAAAGGGGATGTTGGCTTATTCTAGCTCTGAAGTTGGTAAAAATGAAAAAAAAATCGGATTCTGGGTGTCTGCTGCTCAGAAACTGGATATAGGATGTGAGAGAAATAGATGAATCAAGGATGTCTCCAGAAGAGTTTTTGCCTGGGAGCTGGTTGAAGAGAATCATTATTTATGAAATGGAAAAAGCTGGTAAAGAAGTATATTTAAAGAGAAAATAAAGAATTTAATGTTATATTTACCATGTCTATTGTACATCCAAGAAGAGAGGCCAGGAGGCAGTTGGCAATTTTCATTGTGTAAAGTTACTTAAAGCCATGACTAGATGAGACCACTTAGCCAACAATATGAAGAGAAGAGGTCTGAGTACTGATCCCTTTATAGAGATTGGGAAAATTAGAAGGAAGCAAAAAAGGAGTAAAGAAGGACTAGCCAGTGGAATAGGAAGAGACCAAGAGCCAACAATGAAGCAGAGACCAAGTGTTTTAAGTTATCAGTGTTTCCATGTCACTAAGATGAGGACAGAAATGACCAATGACTTTAGCATGGTTCAGTTAAGACTATGATTTGGAGATTTAGAGACATTCTAAATCTAGGATGGTTCACTAATGAGGCAGAATAATATCTGTGTATTAATAAGTCAACTCATGGTGAAAATTCATGAGCCTATTTAAAAAAAATCATCAAAGATGACATAGCTCGTCCCTTCTAAGTCATTTGATCAAGACATATCACCAGTGGTAGCAGAGGGCATATGCTGAGGAGTGGTCTGTCTACAGCTTAAGTCAGTTACTATTTGGATCTAGAAATTTTCTTCTAGAAAGGTAGAAAGTTGATTTATACTTATGGGAACTAAGGGAGGACACACAGTTTATCTGTTGACACAGTCCCTAACACTGAGGGTTTCAGAAAGACCATCTCAATGACTATTTTTCTTTAGTTGAAGTTAGTTATAAGGAATCCATCTACTCCATTTTATTCTATATAGATTTTTGTTCTTACCACGGCACTTTGGGATAGTATTTCTGAATGCAATTCATAGTGAGTCTACGAGATGGAGTTTGTTCTTGATGAGTACATTTCTCTAGTCTGTAAATTATGGGACAAAAATAGAATGGTAGCTCTGAAAGTAAAAGCCAGGCATAAAGAGGTTTGTTGTTAACCTTCATGAAGGGCCCTATAACAGTTTAAGTGTCTCGCCCTTCTGGGACTAAAGACATCATGCTTTCCCATGACCTGAAATGGAAAATCATTCCAGTGTTTCTGGGACAGCATAGAACACACACCATGTGAAGCTGTCATAAAATATTTTACTTGTTTTATCTTACTTTTTCCTCTTGCTAGTTCCCTTTATTTTGGCAGGAGGTGGGATGTGATGACCTAAATGAGGCTTTTCCACATCAAATTTCCAGATTCAGGGACAAAAGGTTTACTTTCCTATTTAAAAACATATGAACTTCCAGAAGTTACCCAGAAGGAGTCCCACTGAAGGCAAATGTCCTATCAGTTTTAGCATGGTCTGCAACAATTTATTGGAATGAGGTTTCCATTACCTCTTGAGCAGATTGGTCATATGCAGGAAATTTACAGTACCGTAAGTGGCATTTCCTGAGGTGATGGATCTGCCATTAATAGCCTCTGAGCACAAGTCTCATGAAGCCTAATGTTTTTTGCATATAAACCTGTAAATGCCCACTGCAGATTTCAACAAATAAGCCTCCTCTGCATACAAGGTTCTAAAAGTCTACGGCAGGCAATTCAAACAAAACTGTGTTCACTTCTCTTCACTTTTTTTCTAAGTTTACACCCCTGGGTTTTTGTTAACATTTAAAAAAGATATTTAAAAACTGCACTTCAGCCACCTTGTAAAATGAAAGAGTACATTGTACAGGCACCAAAGGTACACGTCAGTGCTTTTATCAAATTCAGGGTCCTGCTCTGCTGCACTAATTGGAACCATGTGTTGAAAATGCAAGACAGGATTTTTTCAGCTGTTCTTTAATTAAATGGAATAAAATAAGGACAAAACCTCACATTTCTTTATAAAGAGAGGCTGCTGGGTTGTTCTATTTGCAGGACTGAGAGAGGATCCTGAGTGGGGATGCCGGCCCCTGCGTCAGGGGCTCCAGGGCCCTTGGTAGTCATTTTAATATTTAAGATAGTCTCAAGGATTTAGCCACATTCAGAGAATGCCTGGTTGCAAATGCTTCTCTGATAAGGAAAATAAGGGAAGTGATAGAAAACCTAATTATTTTCAATTACACTGGAAGACTGACTCATGAAGATTCTTTTTGGTATTTGTATAAAGTTCAGTCACTGCAAAAATCATCAGTGAGGTGGAGAAAGTGCCTCCTCATGCACTTGCCCACTGAAATCTATGGAGAAATAGTGGCCAAGATGAGTGTGTGTCTACTAGCAAGACTGTGAAAAATACTGTCTCGAGTTTTCTGTTGAAACTTGAAAAACAAAATGTAATTTGATTTTTCTTGAAAGTGTTATTTCTGCCACTTTATTTTGGGGAAAAGGATACTCTATACCTTTTAATTGTCCTGGGATTTTGATCCAGGTTTTTGAATAAAAGGTTAGCTCACAATGTCTCTTTTCAGGATTTAAGCCCCTCTTTCATGATGTTTTATGGTATTTCACATCCATTGAATGGCACCAGTGTATTGAACTCCACTCCCTCCCTCCTGCACAAGTTTTGGATCCAGAACTGGTACCTTTGCATAAAGTGTTGAAGCCTTAGGAAGGAGATGTGAATATTGCTTCCAACAGCACGGTGGCACGTACAGCCTCCAGAAAGAGGTGTAAGAAGTGAATTAATGAGGACAGCAACAGCAATTCCTCCAAAGGTGTATATAAGCCACATTCCGCAGGACATGGGGAAGTCAAAGCAGGGCTGGGAATGTTCAAGAAAGGAGGCCAATTTCCCAAGAGGTTAAAAAAATCCTGAAATCACTCCCAAAGGAAATGATGAAACCACTCTTGCTTGTATCAAAGCCCAAGGCCCGGGCACTAGAAAGGGGTCTCTCTGTTGTAGGCTGGTTGTGTCACTCTACCATCAGGAGTCTTTCAACTTCCAAAGATTGTTGGAAAAGTTTAATCTGTGGATATTGCTTGGTATGAAGTGGAGTTTGACAATCTTCCAGACAGGCTGGGAACAGCATCAGAGAGTTACACAACCTGCAGAGAAGTGGGAGACCTCTGGGTGCCTGTGGTTTTGCCCTTACGTTGCCTTCAAATTGCTCTTTCAAAAGCACAAATTGCATCAGGTCACTCCTTTTCTTCTCTTAAGATCATTCTATAATTGTTCATTTGCAATAAAAATCAATGAGGAGCCGCACTACCTTCTCAGCCTCACACTGCCTCTTTTTTTCTCCCTTTACTCCAGCCACAAAGCACTGAAGATGCCACACTCCTCTACTCCTCCGTGCCTCACACATGGTCAAGTGTACCTCAGCCACCTGGCAAATCCTCAGTTATCCCAGAAGTTCAGCTCAAACTTCGTCCATCTCTTCTCTTAAAGTTTCCCTCACCCACAACCTCTTCTTCCTGTACCCTCCCAACAAAATAAATGCAGGCCGATTCTTCCTTGTGTCCTCTGAGCTTCCTGGGCTCCTCTCTTAGAGCATGTGTCACATATCTTGATTGTCTGTGTACATGTCTGCCTCCTTCCTTGGTCTAGACTTCCAGGCACTATGAGACAAGATGGCGTTACTCATTCGTATATCCCCAGTGCCTGGCAGAGTGATTGACACAAAGTGTTCAGTAAACATATGATGACTGAATAAGTACATACACATTAGCATCTGCATTCTTCTAATCATAGTTGAGAATTTCATGTAAGCTGAAGGACATAGGACAGATTCCCATGTCCTTGCACATAGCCCAAATTTAAAATTCTTGAGATGAATGATTACTGACACATAGGGTGGTGACAGTGAAAACACACACTGAGTTACTGAAAAAACTTTACTTAACATTTGCTGATTGCATGCAATTATGAAAGTTATTGATATCATATATGATAGGTTAGGGCTATAATGGAAAAATCAAAGGAAGAAAGAAATGCTCTTCAGAAATGGCAATATTTTATATAGAATTCCTCAAGAAAATACTAGTATTTGTTTTATTATATACTTTCTTTTTTCTCTCACCTTCCTCAAATGCCATAATTCTTGCAGAACATAAAATTGTTAAACAAGCATAGCCTTTGGATGACACATTATTGAATTTGAAAATCTCCATGTCAGAAGTAATAACCATACTTTGAGATTCCAAATCATAAGGAAAGATGACCAGTTATTGCCAACATAGAGTTGCAATTTTATCTTCTGGGGAAGAATATGAATAAATGAATTAATGGGTGAATACATAAACATACTTAAAGCTCTGGGATAGATTTTTCTTTTCCCTAGACAGCACTTGGGCAGACACTTACAGTGTTTTCCTCTGGAGTTCCTCCTTTTTATACTTCTGGGGCAAATCTGCCTCCCTTCTGATTGTCACACTATTTTTTTAGATAGGTCAATACCTTCAATTACGTCTTGCTTTGCTTAGAAGTCATGTCATCTTTTTAACATGACATTACATATATGGTGGGGCAGATGGTATTATTTCAACACTTAACACTGGGGACAGCGTTACATGAAAACATGTTGCATGACTATCTGATAAACACATGGGGTGATCAAAATAAAGAGAGAGCTAAACAGTTCTTCATAAGAAAATAAGAAAAGCTGAGAGGGGATGGACAGTATAGCAGGAGGTTGGACTCTAAGGTGACACATTGCCAATGGAAAATTCAGGCAGTAGGAAAGCCAGAAGACTTTAGAGTCACAGTACAATCAAATATAAATTGCTCATTTTCTTTGAGGTAAACTACTTCTCTCTAACCCAAACCTTCAATAAACTCCACTATACACAGAGATTTCTCAGTGCTTTTGTCATGGAAGTCAAAGGAAAGGAGGGGAGTTCCATGGCTGAGTGGCCATGGAGCAGAGAAAAAAGAAAATTAGTTTTACTACTAAACATAAGTGAAACTCTGAACCCAGTGGAAGCAGGGATTCAGAGCAGAAATGGCCATGAAAATAAATCCTACAGGAATTCACAAAAATCTTGGGAAAAGCATGAGACTTCAGAAAGAACCAAGAATGGGGAGCTTGAGCTAATAAATTTCAGAGAGTCAATTTAGCTGATCTGGTTTTACATAACTGTATGCTGATCCATTGTATGCTGATTTGATAGTGTAATAGTAACACTCATGATAAGAGCTTCAATACCTGCTTCACTTACTGTGCAGCAAGCACTGTTTAAGTGCTTTATCTGTGATATGTTATGTAATTTTCGCTGCATGGATGAGAAACCTCGAGTCAGAGAAAGTAAGTCTGTTGCCCAGACTTAGACGGTTAATAGGTGGCAGACACAGTGTAGAAACGTGGCTTAATCTTGTTCTCAAACCCACATTAGTAATTCCTACTTATTTTATTAGTAAATTCCAGCCAGAAGACACCGGATTTTTGTGCCATGTATACACTAAAAGCTACTACAAATGTAAAGTTGTCACTGTATGTTATACTATATGAGCTTTATTAATCAGCTATTGTCAAAATACCATTATATAATACACTAGCCCAAATCTTAGTGCTTATGAATAGCAAGCTATTATTCTCATGCTCACGGTCAGCATGGTTGACTACAGTTCAGTCTATTTAGAATGGGGTCAGATGGATGGTTCTTCTAAAGGTTTCAGGGTAGCGAGCTTGACTCCAGATTAAGACTGAGCTCAGGTCTGCTCCATATCTCACCAGGGGCCCAGACAGGAGAGATAGCAGCTACCTGGGGCATGTTTCTCTCACAGCAGAGATTAGAAGCTCCCAGAGGGGGGAAAAAAAAAAAAAAACATGTACTATCTCTTAACTCACAAGCTCCAAAAACTGGTATATTTTTATTTCATCCACATTTTATAGTCCAAAGCAAGTCAAAGGAGAGGTAGTGGTGGAGAGTAAATACTTACTGACAATAATTTAATCTTCCATAGTAATCTAAGCACTCCTCTGTAAACTTAGTTCCTCAGAGAGATATACTATATCTCTTAAAGGAGTAGAACAAGATTGTTTCCAACATTACCCAGTAGAGGCTCTGGAAAATTTCAGATAAATTCCCTAAATGTTGGCAAAGCACAATGACAAAGCATACTGCTCCCATCATCACTACCAGCATCTCGTCCTCACAGGGGATCTAGAAGTCTCAGAAAGTTTTCCGGGGCGCCTGGGTGGCTCAGACAGTTGGGCGTCTGCCTTCGGCTCGGGTCATGATCCCAGGGTCCTGGGATCGAGCCCCGCACTGGGCTCCCTGCTTGGTGGGGAGCCTGCTTCTCCCTCTCCCTCTACCTGCTTCTTCCCCTGCTTGTGCGCTCTCTCTCTCTGTCAAAAATAAATAAAATCTTAAAAAAAAAAATCAATTTAAAGAAAGTTTTCCATCAGACCACATATGAGAGAAAGAGACGGAGAACCCATTATCATCATATAAGAATACTACAGGGCGCCTGGGTGGCTCAGTTGGTTAAGTGACTGCCTTCGGCTCAGGTCATGATCCTGGAGTCCTGGGATCGAGTCCCACATCGGGCTCCCTGCTCAGCAGGGGGTCTGCCTCTCCCTCTGACCCTCTTCCCTCTCATGCTCTCTCTCATTCTCTCTCTTACAAATAAATAAATAAAATCTTTAAAAAAAAAAAAAAGAATACTACAACTTGATGGTAGTCTTTTCACTATTTGGTAAGATCAAGAAAAATTATACTGTTTTGTATTCTTTAAAGGGTTAGCATACACATTAATCTACCAACGGTGGCAACTTGGCGGCACCTTACACTTAAAATTCATTTTCAAGTAAAATTTACAGTACTGTCCTATGTTGCCAAAGATCAGACATTTCATACTATCAATAAAATCCATCAATGAAAAAAAGATCCATCAGTGATTTGAAAACACATCTAATGTAGGTAAGACCTTAGCTATATATATAAAATGGTATTTTAATGAATTTTAAAATTTATATTATAAAAATGATATAAATTTTAATTATAAAAGTGGTTTTACTTTCCCCTCATATTCCAAAGTTTGTCTATACCAATCTATTTTAAAGCTCACTTGAAATATTCTTTTAATGGTAGTGTTAACTCGTGACAACTTGTTAACTGAAGAAAATAAAACTTAATTAAAATGTTCAGTGGAGAATATTTTTGATTTCCTTATTAGCTGGGTACTTTTTGCCTTGCTCTAAAGAATCATTTCACTAATAAGACCTCAAAAAAGGAGCAGTAATTCTTAGAGATATGCCTGTACTAAAACTGGCTCTGAACTACAGAAGGACCTGAAGCTGCTCCAGGCCCTGGGTACTCTCCCAGTTAGTCTCACCGGTCACATGGCACCTCTGCTCTGCCTTCTCTTTCTTCTAATCCATCTCTGTGCTAACTTACATAGCAGCTTTTTCAGTGAACTCAAGTTCGGCCACACCATGAGGGTCCCATTTCTTTCCCTGGTCTAATCAGCTATGGCTTGGGTTGGGAGGCGATGCAGGGGCAGGTTTATAAAACAAGGGTACCATATTGGACACCCCTTGTACACCACCTCAAAATCCTCAATAGCCGCCATTTCTTTGGCAGTCAGATCCAGCAGGTTTTGCTCTTCTTCAGGCAGGTAATGGCTCTTGTGCTGCTCCTGTTTCCTGTCTAGGGCCTCCCTGAGATTGCAGCTTTGGTCACCTACAGGAACCTGCTACGTATTCAACAGGGGCCAAGTTAAATATGTGGGAACGAGGCTTCCAGGACACCCTTTACCAGTGGAAACAGCAACCCATGGATAAACGCTTCTCCCCTTCTGCCCCTGGATGTACAGTCCTGAGATAACTTTCAGAAGGTACCTCAGAAGATCCTGGTGGGGTGGAGCATGTCATCCATAGGACTGGCTGCCTTGATAAGGCATCATTGCACCGGTTTTTCCTCCTTTCCTTTTAAATGCTGCCAGTCCAGCACTCCCACTCCCTGGGATCAGATTTCCAAATAAACTGCCTATATGCAAGCCCTTATCTCAGGCTCAGTTTTCAGAAGAATGTAGAGTTAAGACAGATTCCTACAAGGATCTTGTATGAGCAGCTTCCATAAAAATTGTCTAATCCACCTACATATATTTGCCTGGCTGTGTTATTTCTAAGATAGTAATTAAGTTGGAAACTGTCTCTAAACCAAAAGTAAGTTCAGGAGTAGCCTATGTTCCATTTACTGGAACAGTTGCCGCCAAAATTGCTCCTGACCTTAATGAGAATAGCTACTATCGAGATAGGTGCAGGCTCCAATCTCCCTCTCTTCTCCTGAAGAAGCAAGAGCCTTCAGGGACAAAGACCCTCATTCAGAAAATATAGTTCCCTCTGAGATTTTGAGATGAGAGTTTAGGATGAAGGGCCTCCAAAAGAGGGAAGAAAAATCAACATATGAACAATAAAATTCATAATGAATTTTATTTGAATGCAGAGGAAAATCAGTGATAATGATAGTTGGTAAATGAAATGACATGTGGATAACCGAAAGGGAGAAAGTGAGTAGAAGGTAGGCTGGGGAGTGTTTTAGGTTGAGTAGATCAGAGAGGTGGTAGTTGGTAGATCAGAGGATAGGAGATGGTCGGTCAGTCATGTAGCAACCACAAAATGCTTGTCATGTATTTTTCAAGGTATCCTTTTCTGATTATTAAAATATAGAGAAAAATCATTGCAGGCTTGCTCACAGAACACGTGCAAATGAAATCTGCCCTCCTGAAAAGCATTCATTGGAAGTTTTCAGAACAGCAGTGAAAAACTTTAATTCAGACTATAGCTAGAAACGGATAAATAGTTCTTTTGTGACTATCATTCTCCCTTACAAAATGTGTTAACTACCTATGTTTTGCATTTCCTGATGTATAAGCAAATTCATGAGGTCTTTCATGAATTTAAATGTCAGCTATTTAATATCATTTTATTAAAAATGGATTCTATAAATAATACTGAGTGCAAGAATTAGAGACAACAAAAGGAGGAGGGTTGGCTGCTTCTGGGCAGTCTCTGTTGAGGACCCATTGACTGGTTTTCCTTTCTCATTCCCAGATATCCAGGAAGGGCTCCATGACATGAAGATTTCTGGCACTGTATATCTTCCCATGGAAGTGTCAGCTCAAACTATAGCGCTCAATTCTTGTTATGTCTTTAGTTTCACACTAAATCCACCTGGCCAATATTCCTCCCAGGATGCCTTCTAACTTGTCTCCTTCATTCTGATGACTCACAATTACAAACTCAAACATTAACCCTAAGACCCTACCCCCAGTACCTTCTGCACTCTCTCTGATCTGGCAGACAGCTTCATCCTCAGCTCACTGTCCCCAACCCTACCAATTTCTCCTACCCCCCCTAATTGGATCTTTTATCTTCTATGGCTCCTCACCCGTAACTTTTAATTCTTTGTTCTTCTCTTTATGCCACTTATCCTACCATACCTTGATATCATAGTTTGTCACAGAGCGGTTTGGGGCCCCAATCTCAAGCCCCTTCCATATACTTCCACTCGTTGAGAGCAGGCCCCAAATTTAACTTACTAGAACATAAGCTCCACATTAAAAGAGCACATGTATTACTCATTACTGCATCTACTGCCCAAAATAGAGACTGACACAAATGCTTTACAAATATTTGGTGAATGGATGGATTTATCCTTTAATTCTCCATGTGGCCCAGTTCTGTATTTTGTGCATAACTGATCCTTTATAAACAGTTGTTGAATCAATTTTACCCAATTAAGAGCTACTTGGCTCTAAAACATAGGGTCTATCTAGTATTTTATAAATTTGAGTTACAGGTCACTAAGAAAAATTCGTCTAAAGTAGTTTCCTGGCCTTTTTAAACTACATAATAAAGACATCTCTTCCTGAGATGGGACTTTTGCTTTCATGAACTTCCCTAAAGAGGCCTAAGTCATACCATCTGATTATAGACCAGAGCCAAGAATTATACATTTTAAGTTGAAAAAAACTTCAAAAATGCAAACACCTTGTTTTACAACAGCAATCAAAAAAGGTCAAAAGAATTAAAAAGAAAACAAAAGACATGCTGCATTACAACTTAATTCTCGTGCCTTCCATTTCAGTGTTTTCCTGCAACAATCTGTTTTTGAGTACAGACAATGGAAAATGTGAGGAAAAATCATGGCATAGAATGACCAGATCTGGATATCTTAACACCAAATCTATAGGTATCTGTCTACATAGCACAAAATGTAAAACTATCCCTTCAATTTCTCCACACTAGATATAAAGGAGGGAACCATAACTATGGGCTTATTATGCCCTGTTCTAACCAGCTGAATCAATCTGACACACAATACTGGTTGAAAAGATCCACTGCCCCAGAAAAATACTATCAAAATTTTGTAAATATTATGAACTTTATAGATTCTGTTGTTACAATTACTAGGAAACACTCTTTGTACATCACTCTCTCACTCTCTTACCACCAGTGAGTTAATAGCCAAAATTGTTTTCTTCTTCTCTTTCACTTAAAAAAATTGTACATGTATGTATACACACACACACACACACACACACACACACAGTTGTATACTAATTTTGGTTATTCAGATAAGATGACATTATTTTGAGATTCTGGTACTTTACGTACAAAATCCCCTTGGAAAATTCCAAGACATATCTCAGATTATATGAAACTCATTATTATTATGAAGTTCCTATGTAACTGAGTAGAATTTTAGACTTATAAATTATGTCTATAGACTTATAATTATATCTTTATATTTTACATATTTACATTTATATTTATTTTAAAGTTTCCCCTCTTAAATGGAAGCCATTATGGAAATAAAAATGCAGTAAAATTTCTATTTAAAATGCTTTGTTGTTCCATTGACATAATAAAATCCTATTTCTGATATCAACAATATGTGTAATCCTTTCTCATTTACTCTCTGTGATCAAGCCTACATATTTATGCATATATTATTTATAATTAATCATAAAAGGTACTTGAGCTTCTAAACAATTATTTCTTTGTATCAAATCAACTGACTAAATTTCAACCTTAAGTTTCTTTTCAAAACAGTTTAATAAAGAAACATTTCGAGTGCCTATGTTGTGTTAGACATGCATTTATTCATTCAACAAATGCTTACTAAAAGCCTTTTTGAATCTTGCCCTGTTGTAGGAACTGAAAATAGATAAAACAGATGGTCATGCCTCTGCTATGATGGGGCTTATTTCCTACTGGGAGATATGAAAGAGAGAGAGAGAGATGAAAAAATAACTCTAGGTAGTAATATGCACAGTGAAAAAAACACTCCAATGGGACAGTGACTGGGAGTGTGCTCATCTTTAGAAAGGGTATTTCAGGGAAAGCACCTCTGAGGAGGTGACATTTGGTTCTAGACCTGAAAGAAGAGAAGAAACCAACCATATAAAGATGAACATTCTGAATATAGGGCCCAACAATACAATTGTTCTGAGATCTGGCCTACATGAGGGACAGTAAAGAGCAAGGCAAGCCAAGAGAAAGGAGCCGGAAATCAAGGGGAGAGACAGGGAGGGGCCAGATCATATCAGACCTTATACGCTGTGGTAAGGAACTTTATTCAAAGGGCAACGGATTACTACTGGAAGGTTTTGATCCAGGAGTGAAATGATCTTACCTAAAATTTAAAAAATTCAGTTTGTCT
The DNA here is from genome assembly GCF_009762305.2 of Zalophus californianus. Lineage (NCBI taxonomy): Eukaryota > Metazoa > Chordata > Mammalia > Carnivora > Otariidae > Zalophus > Zalophus californianus. Next base: position 63,165,584 of record NC_045599.1, on the reverse strand, counting down.
GCATTGCAGAGTAGGAGATGAGCAGGGAGACCAGTCAGGAGGCAGATGTAGCAGACACACAGAGAGAGAAGTAGACAGAGTCAAGCTGTAATTTGGAGGTAAAAATGCCAGGATGTGGGAGACAAGGGAAGCAGAGGCACTGGGTTTTTAGCCTGGAGCAACTAGGTACATGATTGCACAATTTGTTGGATGGGGAAGACTGGGGGTTAAAATGATGGTTGGAACACATTCAGATCTCCGCTTTAGAGTATCTAAACATCCAAATAATCATCCAAAACAGACAGATGTACTCAGGTAGATTTTCAAGAACCTCCTTTTGCGATAAATTAATGATAAATTATACACCTGACCTTTGAACAACATGGGTTTGAACCGTGCAGGTTCACTTATACAGATTTTTTTTCCCAGGATTCTAGTTAAATGTACTGCCTCTTCCCTAGGATTTCTTAGTAACATTTTCCTTTCTCCAGCTTAGTTTATTATAAGAATCCAATATATAATACATATAAATACAAAATATGTATTAATTGAATTTAAATTATCTGTAAGGCTTCCAGTCAAGAGTAGGCTCTTAGTAGTTAAGTTTTTAGGGAATCAAAAGTTATATACACTTTTTTGACTACCCAGGGTATCAGTGCCCCAACCCCTACAGTGTTCAAGGGTCATATATATATATATATATACATATATATATATATGACTACGGAAATAGAACTCTTCTAATTTTAGAGATATTAGCATGCAAATGGTATTTAAAGCCAAAGAAAAGCTAGGGAGACAATGTAGGTAATGAAAAGAAGAAAGCTGAAGATTAAGCCCGAGGCACTCAAACACTTTAACTGTTGGTCATCAAGGACAAAGACTTGGGGGCCAAAAAGAAAGAGGAATACAAACAGCCTATGTTACTGCAAAAGTCAGGTGAAAAAAAATGTTTACTGAGGAGAAGTGATGGACTATGTTAGGTGTAGCTGAGAGGCTTAGTAAGATGAGGACTGAAAATGGACCAACCATTGAATTTAGCAACACGGTGGTCACTGTTAACTTTGAGAACCATGGAGAAAATGGATGTTCAACTGGAGGGAAGTGAGGACAAAATGAGAGGGTAGGAGGCAGAAACAGTAAGTATTTTTTTTTTAATTGTGCTAGATGTTATGGAGGATGATAATATCACATAGTCCTTGTTTTCAAAGAAGGCCCTTAATGTGTAAGAAATCTTTCATCAACAATCTGAAAAACATATTTTTGATAGAAAAAGCGGTTTCATTTATATTAATAAGCACCTTGCAAAGCCTGTTACTATAAAAAAGGAAAAAGCTAAGCTAAATAACATATTTTATTAGGAACACAAAATCTTCAATGCATCAACAATTTTGTCTTCAGGTTTTGAGATTGTGTACAAACTAAAAATAAATTTTATACATCACTTCACATATTAAAATGCTCAAACAACTGTTCAGAAGATGACTATTCAAAAAAGAACTGTAGACATTTTCTTTGTCCTATTTCCAAAATCTTCCTAGACAGGATGTTAGACAGCTACCACATATAATATGTGTGAATTAAATAACATAAATGTGTCCTTTGCAATAAAAAGTCTGAGGTTTTATATAATTATAGGCATGTGAATGAATAGTTTAGAATAATGTACCACTGTCATCAAATCACATCTTCATATACATGTATAATCCATTTTGCACAATGGTTTCAATTCAGTGTGTATGTAATTAAATTGTAAGGTACAGTAATAGCTGCTGCTGAGTTGAAATCTTGCTTTTTTAGTTTAAAGAAATGAACAGAAAACATAGTCTAGTGAACATCAAAGTACCTTTTTGAGACAGTTAAATCTCATCAAAGAGGTCTTCTGAACTACTGTTTCTTAGAGTTTCTAAAGACATGTTTTCAGCTGAGCTGTGCTCCTTTTTTGACGTCTCAGGTGGTGAAGGATCAAGCCTAGAATAAAAAGAAAATCAAGAGAATTTTATTCTAGAAAATGCCATATATGTAAAAGAAAATTAAGATACATAAGTGAAATAAAAGTTAAATTCTATTTCAGAATTGGTTTAGAGACTCATTTCCCTATGCTGCACTAACATAAAAAAAGAGACGAAGAGAATTTAATTACTTTAACTGCTTTGGGATTAATCTGTCTCTATTCTGAGCTAACAAAAATTCAAGGGCCTACAACAATACTCATAATTAAGGTCAAGAAATAAAATATCCTCTGTGTTGTAAGCCTTTTTATGCAAGATACAGAAGGTCTGTCTCTCAAGCCATTTCCATTTCTTTTTTAAGATTTTATTTTATTTATTTGACAGAGAGAGAGACAGCGAGAGAGGGAACACAAGCAGGGGGAGTGGGAGAGGGAGAAGCAGGCCTCCTGCCGAGCAGGAGCCCGACATGGGGCTTGATCCCAGGACCCCAAGACCACGACCCAAGCTGAAGGCAGACGCCCAACAACTGAGCCACCCAGGCGCCCCTCTCAAGCCATTTCTTTAATAATCCCATCACAATTTACATCTTCCTTTGGCTCCCTTAAATTCTACCTATTAACATGCATTTTAATCTCTTAATATCAGAAAGTTCTGATCACATGAATTTCCTTTAGTGGTCTTTCGATTATAAGTGTATATAACTGATAATGACTTCACATTTTAGCAGTTGTTGATGAAATGTTGTTGGTCCACATTCACTTACTGAATTTACATATCTTTATTTAATAACTAAATTTTATTCCATTTCAGTATTGGAATTACCACATCAATGGGCTGATCTCTAGTATTTATGTAAATGTTCTCTTTGAGTCCTAGGATAAAAGGCATGATGATCCCAGATTGTTAACTGGACTTATAAAACGGTAAGTTGCAGGGTAACAGCTCAATCAGAAGGACCCTTGGATAAACCTTGTCAATGGTTCTTTGTGGAACCTAAAGAAAACATGCTTAATATTGACAATTAGAGGTGGCTTCAGGGGCAGTTATGACTAGGCTGAGTCAATCCACTAAAACTCAGTAATGCCCCCATATTTCCAACTTCAAAGGCAGAGGGAGAGTCATAGCAGCTAGGTATAGCTGAAAGCGAATGGTACTTGAAGTCTGGACACCTAGATGTGGATCCAGGTCTATTTCTTCTTAGCTATGTGACTTCAGACAAGTCATTTAACCTAACTAGATTTCTGTTTTCTCACCTGTAAAACTGGAATATTATCTGCCTCAGAGGTGGTCTAAAGATTAAATGAAGTATCATATATGAAAATACTTGTAAATTCCCACAAAACATTTGAAAACTACTATTATTAGCCTCTACTAGTGCATAAACTACAAAAAAAAAAAAAAAAAAAGCTCAGGCTAACAGCTTCTTTAATTTAAAAGGATAACCAATTAAAAATCCCCAAACACTGACTTTGTTTAGATTATGAGTATTTCAAAAATCCAGCACCCACACTTAGTCACAACAGATTATCAAAAATGAATCTGCCACAGGTTCCTCCTTGGCCTCCTGGCTGCATACAATTAATAACCATGGTTGGCTGCCACTAGACCTGCGACGTGTTCTGTCTTATCCTGAGCAAGCCAAGTTCAGACAACACTACGCTCACAGGAATGCCAGGGTGCTAGGCATTACTGCATTATCAAGATGACAAGTCCTCCCTCTGGGAACTTCAATGTTAAAATTAACAATAAATACGGACACAATTATTGTAACATGTAATTAAATATCTAAAAATATATTTCATAGGAGAAAATGATACAGTACAGAATAGAAGTATAATTATTACATGCATAAGTTTTCAATGTCAACTCAACACATTTAAACATTTTTCTCTGGCCCCAAATGTCTCAGAGTTGCTTTTTTCTCCTCCTGGCAAAAAGGAGAATTGATTTTTTTTTCAATTAAAAAGTCAGACCTTGAAAAATCTCTGATTTTGTTCGTAGTTTACAGCCAGAACACAGAGATCAATCAGTTTAGTTTAAAAAAAAAAAAAAAAACTGGCATAAGACAAAAGGGCCACTCTGAAGTGACAAGTCTGAAGGACATGGATCCCTAGTGCTCCATTTATAATTCCCATCTCCATCTAAAGTCACAAGGAGCTCAAGAATTAGATTCTGACTCTTTTGTTTTTAGTGCCTAGTACATAAGAGATGTTCAACAAAAGTTGTTCAATGAATGGAGATCATTTTTCTATAGCTTTTTTATCTGTGGTAAGTCAACAGAATAAATTTAGAACTCTTCCCACAACCAAAAGAAAAGTTTAATCATTTCTGTAAGTAGTAAATATTCTAAGACTTCTTAAAAATTCTAAAAAGCATAAAGAAGAAAATAAAAATGTCCATCATTCTATTTTCCATTATTTGTATTTTCATGGTTTTTATTTTCACACAAATGGGATCATTCTGAAATATATAATTTTGTTTTTAGAGAATTTTTTTTACTCTACACATTAGCAAAGTCTTTGCATGTTAAAAGACACATATCTACATTAATCATTCATTTTATTTTGGTTGTATTAACCATTAATCTACTGATGGATATTTGGGTTGTTTCCATTTTTTAATGCTCTTATAAACAACAAAACAATTAATATCCTTAAACATACATCTTAGCATATTTATCACATTATTGTTTCATGAACATGCTTATTCCAAGAATTCATGCTTAGAGGTGAAATTTGAAAGCAAATAGCTCAGATAATCTTATCTAAAGTCTTAATAGAAAGTGAGCTAAACAAGTAATTTGAAACTTGAAACTTGGGAGTTCCACCATAACATTAGTTATGGCCATTTTAAGTCATAAATGTTCCACAAAGACTTCCCACATTCAGGCTGATTTTTCTTTTCTTTAATCATTTAAAGTAACTAATGTCTTTACCCTGTATTTCAATATATAATTTTATTCATTTAATCAATATTTGTTTAGTATGTACTATGAACAGCTCATTGTGTTAGGGGAATAAAACAAATTGATAAAGTTATCAAATGATTCTTGCTCTCAAGAAGCTTTCAGTGAAACTTTTTGCTTTTTCTCATTTTTAAAAAAATGTGTCTTTTCATCCTAAAAATTTTATAAGTAGCTTGAAGTAACTATGTAATATAATTTGCTCACAAACAGTGATTTATCCTTTTAGGAATCTCTATAAACATTGTATCAATATTTAGGACTCGAGAAGATTTTTCAGATAGTTTTTGTGGAAAAAATTATTCAACAGGAAGAATTCTGAATCCAGGGTCAAGGATTTTTATTTATTCTTCATCACTTTGAGATTTTGGTCAGATGACTGCACTTTTCTGGATCTCAGTTTCTGAATTTAATTTGTGGGAAGTTAGGATTACTATAAATGATCTTGGACTTCTTCCAGTTCCTGAATTCTGAAACAGTTACACTCAGTTGAGCATAGGCTACCTTCCAAAACATAGGTTCTCAATAAATATCTGTGGAATAAATGAATACTGTAAATTAAAGATGAATGGCTAATGAAAGAAAGAAACCAACTTTGTAGAGTTTAATGCTTAAGTATAAGGACTTTTTTAAATGAAGGGAATAAATGAAACTAGATGATGACAGCTTTTACTAAAAGAAGACTTATGTTCTCAATAACACAACTGCATAGATTTCTGTTTTATTAGCTTGATTCCACACGGTATTGCAACACACACATATACACAACTACACAGGAACTATATCCTGAATCAAAACATCAAAACTGCACGACCACCATCTATTAACAATGAACAATGTAGATCAAAAGTTAGATTTGTCAAAAGATGTATCTCATCCTGGGAAAGTTTCTCTAAAATGTTTGAATGAAGATTGGCTTCTCTTTTAACTATCTGGGAGTTGAATTACCAACATCTTTTGAAATGTCATTTCCAGTTATTGGCTCATTTTGTAAGGGCATTTTCTCAGCCTAGTTTAATACTGGTGTTACCATGGCTAGAATATCAACCTTTTCTTACTCAAATGAGAAACATTAATATACTTTGGAGTGAATTACTTGCATTTTGTTACATATTCTGAGAATAATATTCCTGAAACACGTCAAGGTGCCAAGCTGAGCAAAATGAAAGATCCAGAAAAATGTGAAATGATTAATGGCACTGGGACACTTGAAAAATCACGCCATTTGACTATGACACAAATGGTTCTGAAATAAAAAATCAAAGGTCAATTTTTATGTGGCCTAACTATCTCTCTACCCACACAATACACACATAAAATTCAGGAGAATGTCTTTAGGATCTTAGGATAGATAAATTTTATTTTTTGTTTTTTAAGCAGAAAGGGAAACCATGAAGATTGATCAATTCAATTACATTAGAAGCATTAGAAGCAAGTACTTCTATTCATCAGTAGATACCTTAAAGAGAATGAAAAGACAAGTTACAAACTGAAAGGAGATATTGCAACATAAGCTACTGATAAAGGATTACTATCTAAAACTCCTATAACATTTTAAAAATCCCAACATAATTTAACAATGTATGCCAAAGACCACAGGAACTTCCAAGAGAAGGGAACAGTAGGGACAAATAAGCATATGATAATAAATTCGACTTCACTGGTAACCAAGGAAATGAAAACCACTATGAAATATTTTACACCAGATTAGCAAAAATGAAAATGTTCAACAATAGCAGAGATCGTGGAGGACATGGAATATAACAAGATAAATTACTACTGGTTAGAGTATAAACAGTGAAATCATTTTGGATAACAATTTGGCAACAACTACCCAGGTATATGGAGACCTATATACCTATACCCAGGAATTCCAGTCCTACACACACATTTTTTTTTTTAAAGATTTTTATTTATTTATTTGACAGAGAGAGCGACAGCAAGAGAGGGAACACAAGCAGGGGGACTGGGAGAGGGAGAACAGGCTTCCCGCGGAGCAGGGAGCCAGACGCGGGGCTCGATCCCAGGATCCTGGGATCATGACCTGAGCCGAAGGCAGACGCTTAACCGACTGAGCCACCCAGGCGCCCCCTACACACACATTTTTTTTTTTTTAAGATTTTATCTTTTGACAGAGAGAGACACAGCAAGAGAGGGAACACAAGCAGGGGGAGTGGGAGAGAGAGAAGCAGGCTTCCAGTGGAGCAGGGAGCCCGATGCGGGGTTCGATCCCAGGACCCTGGGATCATGACCTGAGCCGAAGGCAGACACTTAACGACTGAGCCACCCAGGCTCCCCGCTACGCGCACATTCTAAAGAAACATTTGCATATCTATGTCAGAAGATATGTGCACAAATGTTCATTGGTGCATTGTTTTTAATACTGAAAAACTGAAAACTACCCAAATGTCTCTCCACAGGAAAATGGGCAAATAAGTCACAGAATTTTTACACCATGGACTATGACAATACAGCTGTACACATGAATGAATCTCAGGTTGAACAAAAGAGAAAGGCACAAAGGAATACACATAATATGATTCTATTATTCAAAGTTTAAAAACATGCAAAACTAGGCAGTATTCCTCTCTGAACACCAGTGTGTGTGTGTGTGTGTGTGTGTGTGTGTGTGTGTGTGGTGTGTTACAGTAACGGTGTAGGTACACAGTAGTTCTTTGCTCTTCCATGACAATGTTCTCAGGTTTCTGGGTCTTCTAAGTTTGGCTTCTGTGAAGATGGTGAAATAGAAGAGGGACAAGTTTAGTATTAGGTGTAAAGGGTTCGCTTTTAAACTTTTAACTTAGATTTGGGGTAAAGGGTTTGGTGAGTCTCAAGAGCCTGCAGGATATGTGAATGGGGATGGATGGTGAACAGGTAAACCATTACATAGATGGAGAGCTCAGGGGAGAAGATGGGACTTTGTGTAGAGAGACAGCAGTCACTGCCATATTACTGGCACTACAGGCAAATGAGCTGAAGAGAACTATACTATGAGAGAAAACAGTTCAGTATAGAATTCTGGAGAGTATTAAACTTGCAGGGCAGACAGAAATGATGAAAAGGAATGGTATGAGAGATACAGGGAGAACCAGAGAGAAGCACTGTCATGAGAGCCAAGGGCCAAGTTTTTTGTGTGGTCACAGCTTATGCTCTTTCCACATGCCACCCCAAACGCTGGCTTTCTATATATACAACTTTGCTCAATCTACAAATCCACATTTTCACCCACTATGAATTATGTGGAGTTGAGAATAGCTTGGAAGGATGCTGCTATGCCTGTGATTTATTACAGAAAAGAAAAGACCATGTTTTCTTTTGGAAAGAACGATGTCTTAAATTGTTGGGACTGCAGCAGCCACAGCAAGAATCTAGCAAAATGGTCAGTTCCTGCCTGGCCACCAAAGCAGGTCATCCTAAAGTAGCTGTTTCTCTCACATTTTATTCATATCTATGTATGTGTGTATGTGTGTGTGTATGTGTGTGTGTGTATACTACCAACTTCTCTGGCATCCACCCACCTCATCTCTGACTTCCCCTGGGATTAGGGTAAAGGTCAGATATGGTGTGAGGGGTAAAGAGGAGGGGTAAGGTAGGGGCAATGTACTGGAAGAGAATCAGACCTGAGCACTGGCAAGGACATACATTATTTGGTAATAATAAAAGCCAAATAGCAAATGACTTGTTTTTTAGGTGTAACAAATCAAACCTTCATCAAAAGAACCACAAAAAATAGCCAAATCAGGTATTCTGTACTTGCTAATATTAAATAACTGGGCAGCTAACATACTGACCTTGACAGAGTTCCCATTATGAAATAAACTCAATTACAGAAACATTCTTTAAATGGAAAAGTCTTAAATGTATGCTTAAAGATTCGACATCACCAGAGTTACCACAGTATTTTCAAATTAAATTTCAGTATCTAAAAATTTTTTGATCTTAGAAGAAGTGTGAAAAGTAGCTTCAAATTTCTAGTTGACCTTATAAAAACCAAAAGCATATTCTAAATAAATTAACAGATCGAAGTCATCAGGACTCCGTAAAACAAGTGTTGAATGTTGTCTGGAATTCAGTGGGCCCAGACAACATTGCATTGGCCTGGGAAAATGAAAGAAGAGAAGCCGAAACATTGTTTCTGGCAAATGAAATGGCAATTAAATAGTGTTAGTTAATTTCAATTAAATTTCTAAAGCTATCTTTTTCCAAAGAATATGACTTTGCTGTTCAAATTTACTAAGAGCAAGAAGAAAACAAATATGCTTTTGAAATAAGTAATTCTGACTGAAACAAAGAAGAATTATGAAGAGTGACTATACTTAATCCTAAGATGCTTTATAGGTATTGGGAAAGATAATTCAAAAATTTTCCTGTAAAATAGATATATTATGGATTTGATAAAAAGATTCTGTGGTTTTACATAATTCTATGTTTAAAGTCACAACCATTAAGAAATATACATCTCCAATCCACAAGGATGCCAAAATTTATGCAGGAATTTCATAATAAATTGGAAGATTTTGTTACTCTTACTGTACTTTATTCAGATAAATAATATTACTCTGGTAATTCATCAGATGATTAATATTAGAGTCCATACATGCTTTGAAAAATCAATACCTGAAAAACCCTATATCAAACCTCACTTCTTCCTACATTCATTGCACATTGTGAAATGGTGTGACATTTGCTACTGTTGATCTATGCCTATAAAAGTAGAAAACTGTCATCTTGGTAGAAAATGATTCTCCCCAACCTTAATTTTAAGACAGGCCATTGCTTATTGCTGCTTCATGTGCTACAAATGAAGCCTCCCTCACAAGACTAGAAAGCTTCTCAGGTGGAGAGACTCTGCTTTACTTGACCTAGCTCATAAACATTCTAATAATTGCATGTATTCGTTAATGAACAAATGACTAAGTGAGGTAGACAGTATTAGAGAAGCAGAAGTCTCAATAAACAACCTCCCCAAAGCCACACAGCCAGTAAGCATGAGTGTGAGCAACAACCAGGCAATCCAGGAGCCAGGATATTAGTCTACATTTCCCTCACTCCAAAATCCACACCTATCATGCTACACTGGTGTATGGGAGTCACTAATTCTTACTTCTAGTACAGACGAAGGCAGCTTGGTGTTAAACAGTGTATCTCAAAAGTTGTTCTATGAGATGCTCTCAAAGAGTGAAATCTGTGGTCCAGAATATTTGGAAAATATGCATTTTTCTCCATGAAGTCCTCTTAGTGTTTTATGTGCATATTATACATTAAAAGCTATAAAAATTCTTCCATAAATAAATTTGTTAATTAAATTATTAAGTAAAACAAAAGCAAGGTACAGAAGAGTATGTGTAGATAATTGTGTGTGTGTGTGTGTGTGTGTGTGTATTTATATGTATACAGAATAGCTCTAGGCTGGAAGGATTCACAAGAAACTAGTAATGGCCAACTCTGGGCAAAGGAACATACTTTTTGCTGGATATTCTCTTAAACAGTTAAGATTTTTTTTTTTAAACCTTATACATAGATCGTATCTTTATGAAGTGCTTTAAGAAAAAAGAAGCTTGTTTAGCCTGGATTTTGGACATGAACTTGGAAGTGGAAGCCTTTTTCTTCACTATCTCTCAACTATTAACATCCCAAGAAACCAGTGATCTCTGGAACAGACTGCATTACTTGCTTCCTTGAGAATACAACATTTGCTGGCCTGAACCCCTAAATTTAGTGGTCCAATGAAGGAAAATAAAAATACAGAAAAAAGAGACAGAACTCTACTTTTGGTTACCAAGAGAAATGGAAAAAACCATGGGTAAGACACTAATACCCAGCCATGGAAGTTAGTGATCTCTAGTTTCACCACAGTGTGGAACAAGCTGTTTGAGTTTCCAGCTGCTGCTGTAACAAATCACCATAACATAATGGCTTATAATAACACAAACTCATTCTCTTACCATTCTGGAAGTCTGCTGTCTGACCCAGATTTCACTGGACTAAAATCAAGGTGTTGGCAGAGCTGTGTTCCTCTCTGGAGGCTCTAGTGGAGAATATATTTCCTTGCCTTTTCCAGCTTCCAGAGCTACTCCATTCCTCCATCTAAAAAACCCAGCAATGTCAGAAGGACGCTGTCTCACAGCACATCACTCTGACCTTGCTGCCTTCATCACATCTCTTTCTCTGCCTCTCCTCTCTCTCCCACTTAAGAGCTTTGTGATATATTGGACCTGCCAGGATAATCCAGGATATTTAGCTACTTTTAAGGTCAGCTGATTAGCAACTTTAATTCATCTGCAACCCTTTTGCCATGTGATCTACCATAAGCTTTGGTTCCAGGAATTGAGGCATCTTTGGAAGGGTGGTGACCATTCTTCTGCCTACTCCTACCTTACCTTGGTTAGGGCTCAATTGTTATTCTAACCCATTAGCTTAAATATGGTTCAGGATAACCGAAAAGACGAACAGGTTGTGTATGAGGACATGCCAGGCCCAGAGCTAAGAGAAACCCTCAGCCTGGCTGGAGGAGGCATCTTCAAGGTCTGTGCAATAGGAACTAAAATTCCAAAGAACCCACATTGTATTTCTCATCCAGAAATAAACTGAACCGGATTCCCTGAGAAAGGCTGGCAATTACTATCATCCGTCACCTACCCATCCACTATTTACTGAGTGCCTACCATAGGTCAGAGACCCAGGAGACTGTATTAGATGTTTAGGATACAAAGGCGAGCATACAGACCACCCAAGGCAGAAGCAGCACTCAGCTGCTGAGCTCGGATGAAATCAGACTTACCGCAGCCCTTGTCAAGGCTGAGTTTAGAGGCCTGTCTACAGTGCCATGTTTTATTATGGCAGTTCAAAAGAGTAAGGTTGTTAAAGAACCACAGAAATGCCACCCTCATGGGCATGTGACATGTGCTGTCAGTCACACAGGGCCACGTGCTTAGAGGCCCTCATCTCTGGCTTACTGTTCTGCTATTGTTATCTTGAAACTGTTAAGAATTTTGAACAAAGGGGCTCTGCATTTTCATTTTGCACTGAGCCTGCAAAGTATCACATAGTTTGTCCTGACCGCAAATTTTGAGTGACCTCGGTATACAAGTTCCAAACCAAACCTAGCCAATTGCTCAGACTTCTGGACTGATAAACAATGGGATTTTTAAAAAACCAACTATGTACTGATGTATGGACTCATTCTGTCCTAATCAGAATCGAGTTTTGATCCCTAATTATCATAAACACCAGTAAACCTCCTTTCTATCACTTAAAACACACCTGCTCTTTTTCTCTTCTGGGAAATACTTGGTGAATTTTTATTTTTGCCTGCGTATAAATAAACATGTATTTTCCTGATAAATACATACTCTTCTTTATTAGGCTTTTCCTTCTCCTTCCTTTCCTCCTCTTTTTTCTTTTTAAAGCACCACTGTCTTTTGTTTTACAGTAAGAGAACTCAATTTCTACTTTAATTAATAGTTTTTTCCATTATTCTAGTCCTTGCTAGTGGGCTTTATTCTTAGCGTTCTTAAAATTACCCAGTCTAATTAATTCCTCCACTCTCAGAGGAGCAAGCCTGTTATTAGCGCCATTGTGCTGTGGCTTACCTATCTCCTTCCCTTTGGATTTATTGATTATCAGTCTGCTCCAAATCCTTCCTGAATATCTTTCTAGGCTTTTCATGGAAAAGGTGACTAACGATGATTAAACGGTCAGACTTTTTTAAGAAGTCGAACTATTTTTTAACATCACTAATATCATAATAACTTTTATATAAAATGAGTAGAGTACCATATAACTGATGCATAAAGTACACAAACCAAAACACCACTTCTTCACAATGTGTGCTAATGCAACTTGGTTTTACGGGTGAAATGCAAAGAGAGTCCTCGCTCAAGTTCTGGGAGATGTTCTGTTTTATAGAACCATGTCAGAAAGGAGCCAGAGCCCTGGAAGAAGGCAGATGGAAATAATCTACAAACTTCTGTGGATTTTGATTCTGAATTATAAAGATTACACTTTTCAGTTGATTAAAAAAAAAAAAATTAACTGAACTGTAAAGTAAAGCCAAGCTGATTTGGGAGGCGGCGCGTTTTAAAAAACAACTCATTTTGGGGCGCCTGGGTGGCTCAGTTGGTTAAGCGACTGCCTTCGGCTCAGGTCATGATCCCAGGGTCCTGGGATCGGCCCCGCATCGGGCTCCCTGCTCGGCTGGAGGCTTGCTTCTCCCACTCCCACTCCCCCTGCTTCTGTTCCCTCTCACGCTTTCTCTCTCTCTCTCTCTGTCAATTAAATAAATAAATAAAATCTTAAAAAAAAAAACAACTCATTTTATCTCACAACTGGTAGCAATTCACTGTTGTAGATAAGGCAGTACAAGGCATGGAAGATGTAATCTACGTGCTCAAAGTGACTGAAGAAAGACCTATCTAACCTTTTGACCCTAGAAAAATTTATTACATGGATGGTGTTATGATTCTAGTAAAAGTTCAAATGTCACCACTGAACTTTTATCTATCACACTAAAAATACATGAAATAAACTCAAATGTTATTTCAAAGTCAACCGAAACCACACAGAAAGCTGTTGACTACAGTTGTGTTCTGTGTTTACATAACTATATTTACTAAATGAATTATATATATTTTCTCATTGTAATATCTTTATCATTACATAATTTACCAATTTTTTTAAAGATTTTGTACTTAACTAATGTTTATTTTGAGGAAGGAGAGGAAATATGACACACGGTTCCATCAGTATATTAACTGATGCAATTTAATTTCATTTTTTAAATGTCCTGTGTAATCAATGCCTTAAGAAAAATATAAACATAGATTAATCATAATTCTCCAAAATTCATAGTGGAAGAAGTTTTTACACAGCATTCAGAAGTATCATTAACAAATTTAATTAAATCAGTGCTTTGTAAAGGCAGTGGTTTGATTTGTCAAAAGCAGGACTGGCTATAGCATTTAATTATTAAGCCTTGAGTAGACAAATTCAGGAAATAATCGATTAACAATTGAAACAACCATTGTTACCTAATTGATCTTATTTTGCTACCAGAAGAAGGCCAGCTCAGCCTTGATTGTCTGTCATCTGAACTATATAATTATTAACTTTTCCCCTATCTTTTCATTTCTTTCTCCTTCAGCCCATTTTCCAATTGCTGCTAATTAGTTATCTTTCTATGACACAAGTGTGATTATTAACTTCCACTCCTACAATGCTGTAGTTGAAACTCCCTTGGCATAGCAAATAAAGAAAGAAATCATTGCATAATTTCTGGCTTCATGGTTATCTTTCTGGCTGTAACTATCCAGTGCTCTTCTACACTAAACTTCTTGTCATCCCCAGCCATTCTTTCGTTGCCAAACTTTTCCATATAGTTCTCTCAGCCTGAGGTCTCTTTCTCCTATGCTCTTTATTTAGCAGATTCCTACTCATCATTAAAAGCCAAATTCAGGGCACCTGGGTGGCTCAGTTGGTTAAGGGTCTGATTCTTGGTTTCAGCACAGGTCATCACATGGTTCATGAGATCAAGCCCCGCAGCGGGCTCTGTGCTCAGTGGGAAGTTTGCTTGAAGGGTCTCTCCCTCTGCCCCTCCCCCACTCTCTTTCTCTCTCTCTCTCTCTCTCTCTCTCTCCAAAATAAATAAATAAATCTTAAAAAAAAAAAAAGCCTAATTCAGATGTCACTGCTCTTGGGAAGGCTTCCATATTTTCCTAGGCAGAGAAATTATCTCCTATTCTCCCATAGTATATCATAAATCAAGTAGGTCATTGCTGTGTAATACACCACCCTTTAGCAGCCCCAAACAATGACTTCTGTATTATGCTCACACTTTCTGTCAATCAGGAATTTGGACAGGGCACAGTGGAGGATGGCTTATCTTTGTGCCATGGCATCAGAGCATTAACTGGGAATACTGGAAAACCAGGCTGACATAATGGCTGGGAGCTGGAATTCTCTGAAAGCTCATTCAGTCCTACCTGGTGTTTGGACTGCGAGCCCTCCAAGATCAGGACTGGCTACCGGAAAGTCTTCAATGGCTTGGTTTCCCTATAGCATGGCAGCCTAGAGTACTCAGACTTGTTATATAAAAGCTTAGGGGCTCTAAGCACAAGGTTGCCTTTTCTGACCTAGTCTCTGGAAATAAAACAGCATCGCTTTTCCTGCATTCTGCTGTTACAAGTGAGTCAAAAGCCCACCCAGACTGAAGAGGAGGAGACACAGAAACCACCTCTCAATAGGAGTATCAACCACAGCTTTTAATTCTGTACATCTTTGTCACTTATACTGTAAGCAACTGGAGAACACGAACTATGAGTTAGAATAATTGTTTCATTCAGAATTTGACGCAATTCCTAGAATAAAGAACTACATGCACTGTGAAACTGACTAAAAAGTGTCCTGTCAAGGGCATTTGCCTTTTTTCTCTTAGAGTTGAGTGTGAAAAAAGCTACAGCTACTTTCATATATAATTTACACAGGATAAAAACCATTCCAGATGAGAATAGAAATAATACAGACTTTTTAGAAATCCCCTCACATAAAATAAATTTAAACCTTATTTATGGGCTCTACAGGGAAATTTTAATTTCTGACAACTACTGCTGTCTAGTAGCTAGCTCACTTTCCATTATGAAGTAACTTAAATTATTTATTTTTTCCAAGTAGTTTTGGCTGTTTATAAATTTCTATGCTTACAAGTTCATAACTAATACCATTAGTTTAGTTATACTCCACTTTACTGGAATGTTTGGGAAGGAAAAGTTGTGGTTAAATTAATGATGTTTCAATCCTCATGGCTAAAAGCCTCACTAGTAAATGCTGGCCATGTTCTAAGTAAACACATACGCAGAACTATATAACAACTACTGGAAGACTCTCATTAGTGGAATTTTCTATTAACTTAAGTTTCACTGAGTTGTCATTGTTGCTATTATTATTATTATTTAAGCTTTAGGAATGTTAG
Organism: Zalophus californianus; assembly: GCF_009762305.2. Taxonomy (NCBI): domain Eukaryota; kingdom Metazoa; phylum Chordata; class Mammalia; order Carnivora; family Otariidae; genus Zalophus; species Zalophus californianus. The sequence continues at coordinate 63,149,725 of NC_045599.1, read as the reverse complement.
TCCATCTAAACCTCTTTTATCTGGCTATTGAGAAATGACTAGGAAAAATACGCAATCATACTTTCCTTAAAAATACAACTAAAAGTCAAAGGTAAAACAAAATCTTCAGCTCTATATATCCTTTACTCTGAGAAGAAATGTGACCCCTGTTAGCAACAGGGAGTTATCACCATCAATCTTACCATCAGTGAGCAATGAAGAAGGAGAATCAGATTTCAAATATCAGAAACCATAAAGAGAAATTAAAAGGTTGAGCCAAGAAATTCTAACACTTGTTTGGAATTAGGAAAGCTGTCATCCGTAAATTCACATGCAGCCCCCAAATAAAAGCATGAAAACTGAACAGGCTACAAACATGCATGAAAAACATTCAGCTAGATTCTACAGTCTGATTATAATTTCCCTTAAAATATATATAACATCCAAATTCCCCTCAAAATGTCATTGGGCTTCTATGGATGGGTAAACAGAGAACATTTTAAATTAATTCATTTAAATTGCTGTCCACAGTACATTCTTTTATTATTTCAGTAAAAACAGGCTCATCTGTCATACTATAAAAGAAAAAGGATGTTTGATATTTCCTGTTTTATCAGTGAACAGTTTTCTGTAACTAAGAAATTTGGAAGTGACTAAAAGGAGCAATTAAAAATCCTGTTTGTAAGATTACAAGTTTCTAGAAGGCAGGAACCATGGTTGTCTATGTATAGTTTAACCCATACAGGACATTTGCAACTAAGAAAAAAGTTGTTTTCTTTAAAAAGTTTGTTTTTAACTTAAACTTAAGACACAATTTTTAGGAATGTTATAAATAACAGATTTTCTCAGGTCATTCCACTAAACTACTTAGCGTATGATGAACAAACTATTAGAAAGTACTAATGATAAGAATAGTCAACACAATTATAAAAACCTGTTTTTCATACTTTTCTCACTTCAACCAATATTTTCTCAATGTAAGGCATTGTGCTAGCATCTGAGATGAATAAGTAAAACATAACCCCAAACTCTGAAAATCTCTAGTGAACAAAAAATTTAAAGAATTAAGTGTAATATGCTGTGATGAGGTACATAAAAATAATGATTTAGAAGACTAAAAAATATTTTAAGTTTCAAATCCAGATGTCAGGAACACATCTTTCCTTACAGAAGGCTTATTTGTATTTGCAGTTATATACATAAAAATTAACATGTTACACATAAAATGCTATTTGATGTTTACTACATGGTAATTTCCCATAACTCTTAAAGTAATACTTTGTGGTTAATGATTAAAAGTCATTCTTATTCATAACAGCCATAAATGTTTCCTTTCCTTAAGCAACTTTTTTCATAAAGAAATGGAATTAATGCTGTATCAGAACACTGAATACTTAAGGGAAATGTTTACTTATATTCATCGGAATTTTATTAAAATAATGATAAACACTATTAGATACCTAGACAAACCCAACCCGAATATCCAACATTTAGGATGGGGGAGGGGGTGGTTAAAAGGCTACTTCCACATCTGAACTGTGCCTTCCAGGTCCAAAATTTCGGTACTGTATTTTCAGGACAGAAGACCACAGTGCAACTTTTAGGTTTTATCCAAAGACATGAATCTAAAATTTCTCCTTACCTTATTTTGGGTGTTGAATCATAATCAAATAAATATTCCTTAAAGTGAAATAATTACTACTTAAAATAAACATTTGGTAAGAAGAAATTATGAATTTCCCAAATCACTTCTTAAGATGACTTGGTTTTCAAAATCAGAAAGTCTAATTCTTATATCAATCCCAGTGGATGCAAGCAACAACAACAAAAGACTTACTTTTTGGTATATAAAGTAGTATATGCAAATTACAAACACTTCAAAAACTTCAGAGAAATAGAATAAAAATAAAAATTGTCCTCTGTCCATTTACCTGTTGATATTTTAGTGTATATCTTTTTTGGATTTATATATTATATATATATATGAGATACACATATAATATAGTCTTTTAAAAATAATTATAGTATGAAAAATACTTTGTATCACATTTCTCTTAATTTGCTGGGGATTACCTTTCCTTGTGAATAATTACGGCCCTACATAATAATTTTTAATGGTCTCATAGTATATTCTATTATGGTGAAGTACCATAACTGACTCTCCATTCATAGTCAAAAATTATAAACAATTTAAATACCTAGAGAAAATCACATTTCAATGAACATCCCTGAATGTACTCCTTCTAGATAATGTTCTTCAGACAATAGTTCTATTTACTTCTAATTGAAAATGATTTATTATAACACTGTAGTTCCTGATAGTTCTTACTCTCAGGAATGCTAAAGGGAGAAGCAAAGCTTACAACCAAGAGAGTAGCTTATATGCTTTTTAACTACCTGAAAATTAAATTATTTTTTAATGAAAGTTCCATTTTGAAACGATGTGATTTTTGCCATAGGCAAATTAAAGTATTACATAGAGATAAAAATGTTAATGGAAGCAACGACTACAGTAACTATCAACATAAACCTGGGAAATAAAATGATTAAAACCTTGAGAAGTGAAGAGAATATTCATTAAAATACTTGTATATTACCAAATAGAAAAAGATCAGACATTCCTTAGGTTTCTCCTTAAAGACTACCCCACCCCTTGCTTTCCAGTCATAAAAAGTTTTGATATTACACATCAGAGGTAGACTTCATACATATTATACACACTATTCATACATATACACACTTCATACATATTATACACACTATTTTTATACACACATACTATTGGGGAAATTGGATAAGGTCATATGACCTATTACAGGAATGTTTTGTGTCTGTTTGGTGAGGTGTGGGCCAAACTCTCTCTCTTATTACATGAACTAAATGGTTTATTATTAATTTGGAAATAAGGCAAAAAGAGGTTTTTCATGGGATTCAGGAAGAGTCAGACCTGACAATATTTCTAAACTTAGCATGCAGAGGATAAGCAAAAGGATTAAAAGATAAAGATAACATATGTATTGAAAAGTGTCTTATTTCTTGTGATATTGGTATTTTAATCCAAGTATACATCACTGTACTCTGATGTCACTCTGCCACATATGTAATTATAAAGAATAATTTAAGAGGTATAAAGATGACTTTTTAAAAAAGAGGACCTTGATCTTTCTGGATGCAAATAAGAATACCAACTAGAAGTTTCAAATCTTCGCACATAACCTGAGTCTGTCCTCCATGGCTTTTTCTTTTTAATTCAACATGGAAAATTCTGTTCAAAGTCTATTCAGATTTGCTCAACTGTCACAGAGACTAACAGTTAACATTTATTAAATGTTCTCCTTACACCAGGTGCTGTGTTAAGCTCCTTGTTCATGCAATTGTCACAATAACCCTATGTCTTGTTACGGTCTCTATTTTCCAAATGAGAAACCAAAACCTTAGATATCTGAACCACTTGCCTAAGTTCTCACAATTTATAAATGGTTAAAGCGGGACTTGAACCCAGGTCTACTCCATGCTCTTAACCAATGCCTCTTTCCCTTTTTCCCTTTGCCTCAAATGTCTTCCTTCACTACTATGTGCCCAAATTCTTCTACCTACCCTAGAAGGCTCAGCTAAAATGTTACATGCTTCATGAAACCGGCCTTGAATTCAGCCTCTTTAAAACCTCTTATCACATACCACTAGAGAATCATTCTAACAAAATAAACTAATTCTGCTCAAAGCCACATAGTTTTATGTGTTACCTGCCTAATTATAATGTGTGAAGTTGAAAGCAGGGCCATTTCCAGCAAATATTTCTTAAAGTACAAAAGGTGTTTATAGTCAGATTATAAGTTCTATTTTCCCTTAAAGTCATTAATGTTACCATCTTGACTGACAAGTACTTAGCAAACATTTGAAAGTGACTTATGCTTTACTGGACATTGTCTGCATAATATTAAATTGCCATGGTCACTACCCTCTTTGAGCTTACAATCTAAAACAGATGTCCTGGTGTAAACAAACATAAAAAGAGATAAAGGTGCCGACATGCATCTGTTCAACAATTGACATACACTGCACGCATGAAATATTTATATTATGTTCCAGTTACAGTGCCACAGTACAAGGGGTGTGTGTGTGTGTGTGTGTAGAAGATTGAAATGTTCATATTCAGGGTCAAGGTAAGAATCTTTTAAATGCAGGTTTTGTCTATGTAAAAAAGAAGGCAACAGCTCACATCTGCGTAACTAGGACTTTATTAGAAGAATACAGATGTCAATCACCACAGAATAACCACTGTACACATGTGAACCAGATGCTTTCATGTAAAATAACCCAGGGTGTTTCACAGATGAATCACCGAAAACGTAATTACACATCAGTCCTTGTTTATTAGTAACAGGTCCGCTTATGTGGAAGCCATATGGTACTGTCCATCCTGAACTAGTGGAAAATACGAAAATGGGTACTGTGAGATCTTCAACAGACACTCTGCTGCTGCTTTGCTAGCCTTGTGGCAAGGTAAGTGATGATGTATGTGTTCAGTCAGATGTCTTGGGATACAGGTCCACTGCTGCCTCTTACTAATAAAGACTATGTCAATAAAGTTTACATTATACCCTTTCCTCTTCAAAGGATTTTACCCCAACAGAAAATAAAATGCTTAGTGACCACATAACTCCTCTATAGCTAATTAATGACTGTCAGGGTAAATTCTCATTTATAATACCTTGAATGTGTGCCGAGCACTAAAGTATTACCAGTGGTTTCTTTTGCATATAGTTTGTTAATTCAATACGGATTCATTGCAGATAAACAAAGCCCATGTAAAAGTTGTCAGAAAGCATCTATGTTTTACAACATTGATTCTCTGAGCTCCAAGGGTCACCAGTCTGTGTTTCGTAAAGCTGTCTACCTATTTACATATTCGATTTGCTTGTTTTCTTCAAGTATCAGAGCACTGCCTGACAAATGGCAATGGAACTCTTTAGTTAAGAGCAAAGCCTTTTAAGAGGAGTTCAATTTTCTGCTTCAGAGAGACTTTAAAACAGAGAAAATCAGCACACCAAAGTCTACTTCTGTGGAAAACTTTGGTTAGGAAACTACACCAGGAGGGCATAGCATGAAAGGCACCTAGAATAACTGTATCCAGCTATCCTTTTGTACTTCAAGGCTGAGGTAGAAACAGGGTTTTGTTGTCGTTTCTACGGAGGCAGAAACAGTTTTAAGTATTCTCAAATAACTTAGGCTCTAGGAACGGTAACACTGAGCAGTCTTTTAATGATGCAGCCTCAGGGTTTTCTTGTTTACTGTTTGACCACATGGACAAAAATGTCATGGCAGGGTGATATGCTACTTCTCTCCAGCCTTAAAATTTTTTTTTCAAGAATTTAAACAAAGTTTTATGTAATATTTGATACATACAATATACATATAACATGTAAATTCATATGTTATAAAGCATAATAATAAATCAAACTCCTGCACTGCTACTACTTAAGAATACAAAATTACCAATATGGCTACTCCCAACGTGCTCCATTCTCCAACCTTCTCTCCTTGCCTCCCCTGAGAGGTATAACCTATCCTATATTGTGTGTTAATTAATCTTTTGCCTTAAAAAGAGAAGTTTTATTACACATATACATATTCCTAAATAACATCTTGTTTAAATGCTGCTTTATTTTTGAGCTTTTATGGAATCATACTATGGCTAGCCTTCTGTGACTTGCTTCTTTTATTCAACATTAAGGAACTAGGATTCATCCATCGCATTCATTTTCACCGCTGTATAATATTATGTTGTGTGATTTTATATACCTACATACACATTATATAGAATACAATATATATAATTCTCCCTCTCTCTCTCTATATATATATATACATGTGTACATATATATAAAACACAAACAACACTGCCATAAGCCTTCTTATATAAAATTTTTAGAGCACATATACTCGAATTTCTCTTAGGATTTGGACTTGGGGTCAATACTGTATGTGAATGTTTAACTTTTTTTTTTTTAACAAAATAACACCAAAAATTGTTTCTCAAAGTGTTTCTAATTTCTACTCCCATTACCAGTGTTTAAAAGTTCCTGCTGATCATTATTAAATGGCTAAAGTGGGATTTGAACCCAGGCAGTCTTGCTCTAGAGTCAGGGCTATTAATGTCTACAGTAGTTTCAAATACACACACACACACACACACACACACACACACACAAAAACTAGATTTCAAAGATATACTATGTTATGATTTATAGCACTAAATCATTTATGTAAAAAATCTACCATAGTACCTGGCACACAGTATTTTTAAATAATATTTAAATTTTAATAATAACATAATTATTAATAGTGAAAGAGTTTATAAGGCAAATGGATAAACAAATGTGATATATCCATACCTGGAGTATTACTTATTAAAAGCAATGGAATACTGACACAGTTCTACATGGAAAAATCTCCAGGGCATTACGCTACATGAAAGAAGTTAAATTCAAAATGGCTACATAGTGTACAATTTTATATGACATCCTAGAAAAAGCAAAACTATTGGGACAGGGGCGCCTGGGTGGCTCAGTTGGTTGGGTGACTGTCTTCAGCTCAGGTCATGATCCCGGGGTCCTGGGATCGAGCCGTGCATCGGGCTCCCTGCTTGGCCAGAAGCCTGCTTCTCCCTCTCCCACTCCCCCTGCTTGTGTTCCCTCTCACGCTGTCTCTCTCTCTCTCTCTCTGTCAATTAAATAAATAAATAAAATGTTTAATAAATAAATAAATAAAACTCTGGGGAAAAAAAAAAAACTATTGGGACAGATCAGCAGTTGCCAGGTCTGGGTGTGGGAAGACAGGATGGACTAGGAACAGGCATGAAGAAACTATTTGGCATGATAGAAATATTTCCTAGCCTGATTGCATGTTTGCCAAAAAAAATTCACAGAACTATACACCTAAGAATAGTGAATTTTATTGTATGTTCACTATATCTCAATGAGTAAAACAAATAAAAAACAGGAAGCAATCTTTCCCCTGAAAGAGCATTTTCAGGCTATATTCATGATCTTTTGTCTTTGATTAACATACAGAATTATGCCATTAATTATTTCTAAAATCTACTGGTTTAAAAAATACAGCATATTATTATGAAATATACGTATATCCATGGAACAGCAATAAGAGTTCCTTACCAATCCTCTGGGAATGGAGGGAAGCAATTAAGGAAGAGGGCTTGCTAGTTTGAAACTATCAAGGGATGCTTAACATCTTTCTTTAGATTTTCTATTTCTTTCTACACTCTTTAAGAGATAGATTACAACCTGCTTTCTGGCAAGAATATCTGCTATATGACCAGAAAAAATGTGACTGTACATTACTAAAAACTCACATTATGCAATGACAAAATTATTGTCAAAGCAAAACTTCAAGAAATAAACCATACTGTAGTTCAAAATGAAGAGTGGAAAATGTGATGTTAGTAGAATATATAGATCCAAGGTGGATTTTCTTATATATGAAATGTGAAATGACTCAAACTTGGTTAGAAGAACTACTTAATTTTTTTCTATTATCCTTAAGAAATTAGAGACAGATTCTATTATGAAGAATAATTAAATAAAATGAAATTTGGAAGAAAACTATCTATTAATAACAAGAGAATCGGGCTGAAAGCAGGTGAAGTCCCAATTCTTAAAAGTACAATACGCTCAGCTACGTGATAGCTTTGATTATGAGGCAGAAACATTTCCAGTCTCACTACAAAAGGGGAATGTTTATTTTGGAATTCAGTCGTAGTACAGAGTAGAAGAGGAAATAGGAAAAAGACTGTTCTACTCTACCTTGTTCTAGGAAGCAACTTCATTAAATAATCACTTGCAGGGTTCTTAGTCTATCTGTGAAAGTAGCAAAAAGTGAAAAGAGATCTCATTCTACATGACTGCCCAAGACTCAAATCGATCTTCTGAGTTCCCAATGAGTCTATTTCCAAATGACTTTTAGTCTGCTTTTACAAGATGTGTTTCTGAATTTAGATGGTGGCAACAGTTATATTACTGAGTCAGTCAAAATCCTTACTCTCCGAAGGTGACTACCTAATGTCAAATAGGTGCCAAGCTTAGCAAAATCTTATGGCTAACTACCAGAGCATATCAATTTCCTCCTACATTAAGAACAACTCTATTTTCCTTCTTCCAGATGCACAGGGAAAAAAAAAAAAGCTGCAGAAATAGAAAAAAGCCAATTCCAACTTACGTACTTAAAAAAAGCAATGATGCAGACATTCAACATTCAACTGTTTCTCTTACATCTGTTAGGTTGAGGCAAGGAAAAGATCTGTTGAAATTCTAAATAAATTAACACTGTATCCCAACTATAACTGTGACTTTTGTAAAATTCCCATTGGCATACTGGCGGATTAAACTGATAGTTATTTTTCAGCCTAGTTTCCCTATTATTGTCAGGGGTGACAAAAAGAAGTAATTCATTATCTAGAGACTAGTAGACCAAATAAATTTTGGAATGACTGTACTTCCCAGGCTTAGGCTGGCATGGATAGTGACAGCACAGGATTATATTTTTTGTTAACAAAGTAGCCAGTGGACACAGCTTATATATATATTAAAACAAAACAAAACAAACCTTGGGGCACCTGGGTGGCTCAGGCAGTTAAGCAACTGCCTCAGTTTCAGCTCAGGTCATGATTGCGGGGTTGTGGGATCGAACCCTGCATGGGGTTCCAAGGTTAGGCAAAGTCTGCTAAAGTTTCTCTCTCCCCGTCCCTCTGCCCCTCCCCGTCCTCACACTCGCTCTCAAATAAATAAATCTTAAAAACAAAACAAAGAAATACCCTTGAAAATTAATGGTAAAGTATACATCTCTGTATACAGATGACATTATCAATATGTGGATATCTGATTAGAAAACTAAGAGACACATATATTTTTAGGATATAGAAATCTTTTGTTTTACAGTAAAATGAGAAGAAGAAATTGTTAAATATTTAAAAGAAATCTTTCTGGGGCACCTGGGTGGCTCAGTCGGTTAAGCATCTGCCCTCAGCTCAGATCATGATCCCAGGGTCCTGAGATCAAGCCCTGCATCCGACTCCTTGCTCAGTGGGGAGTGTGCTTCTCCCTCTCCCTCTGCCTGCCACTCCCCCTGCTTGTGCTCTCTCTGCCTGTCAAATAAATAAATAAAATCTTTAAAAATAAATAAAATCTTTAAAAATAAATAAATAAATACACCTTTCTGTAAGTGAATATTATATATGTATTGTTCCTACGGGTTACCATAGTACTGTATCAATTATTTTTATAGGCATCCCAGTGATATATACTGGGGAAAAAAGAAACAATGCTTATAGGAATAATGAGACAGAGAACTGCCTCAACTATGTGCCATCCATCATTTAAGCATAATTACTGTGCTCATGAATAAAATATTTTTTGAAGTTTTATCAACAGGAAAGCGCTCTTGGACCACTCATAAAAACAAACAAACAATATTGCCAACTGTCTAAATGAATTCGAATCTCCCTTTCAGTTCCATGTCTATTTGCATTAATAGCAAAGTTTTTTAGACTGGATCGGAGGCAATTATCCCAGAAAATCCTCTGCCAAAATAATATGTGAAGTGAGACCTCCCTGACTGGCTGAGTTTGCAAGCCTGTTTTTAACTGGAGCATAGACCTGGCTCAATGTACTGTGTTTGGGCCAGAAGCCAAGAAGGTCTGGGAAGGGGCTGTGAGTTCCATGGCTCTCAGGTGAGCTGGAGATGCTGAGGAGGGGAGCAAGTGTTGGGCCTCCACAGGAAGCCTAATGAATATGGCTAAAACATCAATTAAAAATTTTTATTCCCTGCTGCTTTGGAAAGTGCCAGTATTTGGCTTCTTTCCTACAAAACTGAAAAGTCTGATAATGCCTAATGCTGTGAAGGGTGTGGGAATGAAATTCTCAGTATCTAGTCATCAGTTAATCTAGTCTCTTGGCTCTGGGAAAAAAACTAAAACCGATAGCTGCCTTTTTACTTTTACTTTTCTTGTCATCCCTGGATAATCAAATTGTCCTTTATATTATAATTTACTTGTCTTCCCCTCTTTGTTCTCATAGCCAAATCACTGATACCTGATACACGTCATAGTAAATCGCCACTTGGTTTATAACATCTCTTCTTTACCATTTTTCCTCAAGTATTTATAACAACTTTGAAAATAGATATCAGGACTCATCCAAATTCTGTCCAGTCTGCAAAATTTCTAGGGGTCCCCAACACAGTATCAGATGTTTTGTTCAGCTAACCTCATTACATCTACGGTTTAATTTTGACAAGAGAACACACAGAGAAATAACCTCTCTCTGTTTTTCACTTGGCCAGAAACTTTTAGGCAAAGTTCTTACTAATCCAAATAAAATGGAAAAAGAGAAGAGAAATATTTTTATTAAAACTGTTCCCTTGTTTTTATTATGATTTGAGGGGTTGGCAATTATTTGTCTGTCTAGTATAAATTATCTCTCTCTCCCCAACTGATTAATCTACGGCACTGTTGAGATCTTCTAATCAAACTTCCATGTAATAACTTCTCTAAAACCCTCAGCTATTGGCAATGTTATGAAATTATAAATTATTCTTTACTTTTGTACCAGTAGAATACTTTTATTACTTGTAGTATATATGACATTACTCTTTCCAAGAATGCTTCATAGCCTTACGCTACTCTTTTCCTCGAAAACTTTTATTATTTAAAAAATTGAAATTTTTTGGGGCACCTGGGTGGCTCAGTCGTTAAGCATCTGCCTTCAGCTCAGCTCATGATCCCAGGGTCCTGGGATCGAGCCCCGCATCGGGCTCCCTGCTCTGCAGGAAGCCTGATTCTCCCTCTCCCACTCCCCCTGCTTGTGTTCCCTGTCTCACTGTGTCTCTCTCTCTGTCAAATAAATAAATAAAATCTTAAAAAATAAATAAATAAATAAAATAAAAAATTGAAAATTTTTAATTGAAGTATAGCTGACATATATTAGGTTCAGCTGTACAACATAGTGATTGAACAATTACAAACACAATGCTCACTATTGTAAGTGTAGTTACCATCTGTCACCCAACAAAATTATTACAGAATTATTGACTATATTCCCTTAGGCTGTACTTTTTCATCACTGTGACTTATTTATGCTTTACAGTCTTCTTTGATAAACAAATTGAATCAAAAATTTAAAAATACATGAAAATTATTTTAGGGCTTAATCGTTCCTGAAATAAAATATACATTCCAAAGTATAGTTTGGTATTATAAAACTAACCACACCTTTGTTTGTTTCTGCATTTTTGCACTCTTCTTTGTTTGAAAAACTCTTATTTTTTACTTCAAGCCTCAGTTCACACCTTCTAAGTAGCTTTAAAGAACCTGATCTGCCAGAGCTAATGCTCAGCCCTGTACTCCCACTTCCTTTCCTGTAGACCTTTGCTAGGGTTTTCCCTGCAGCATCATTATTAGTTTTTGTGTTTGTCTCTTTCACTAAATGTTGAGTACCCCAGGATATTCACTTCCTGTGACTGCTGCAACTAATTACCACAAACGTGGTGATTAAAAACAACACACATTTATGTTCTCACAGTTCTGGAGTCTAAAAGTCTGAAATCAGTATAACTGTGCCAAAATCAAGGGGCTGGCAGGGCTCGGCTCCCTCTATATCCACTAGGGGAGAATCTGTTCCTTGCTTCTTCCGGGTCCTGGTGATGGCCATACTCCCTGGCTGGCAGTCATAACACTTCAGTCGCTGCCTCCATTATCACACTGTCTTCTCCTCTTAAATCTGTGTCAAATCTCCCATCTCCCTACACCTACATCTTGTAAGGATACATATAAATGCATGTGGATCCACCTCAACACTCCCAAATAATCCCAGGACATTCTCAAGATGCTTAATTTGATCACATCTACAAAGTCTTGACCATATATGGTATCATTCACATATTCCAGAGATTAGGATGTAAACCTCTTAGGGGGGCAATTATTAAGGCTACCACACTCAGTGAGAAATAAATATCTTATTCACGTTGAACCTTCAGTCCTTGGTATATGACCTGGCACAGAACAGAAGCTATATAATTGTTGATAAACAAATATATACATAATTTCACTGAGGTTATAATTGCATATAAATTCATAAAAAATTGTGAGTTTACAGTGTTTATTAGAATTCAGTATTGAGAAAAACTGACCAGAGGCTTTAATAGGCTAAGAGTAATGTTTTTAGTGGCCATATATATTGAATACATTTATTTTATAATTAGGTTCCCATTTAACACCTAAAAATATTAAAAAATTACAAAGACATCAAATAAGAAAAAATTCTGCAGCCAGTACAATTTATAATTAACTGTTAAATGTAAAAGCACAGAACATATAATAAGAAATAGCTTACTAGTACAAGCTTATTATTTTTCCAATTAAAACTATAACTCACGTATTTGCAATTACTATTTTTAAAAGGGTTGTTTTATTTAAAAATCACAGAATACTAGATAATGAAATATTCACTAATTCATGGAAATCAATTGGATCTCTCAAAGATTGAATATAAATTCCTCTGGTGAATGTCTACCTGTTGTCTTGGTCTTTGTGCCATTTTCGTGTGACTTAATCATGGGTAGTAAGGGACGGTATCACAACACATTACAACTTCTTTGCATCTTGATCATGAATGATAAATGGCTTGGTACAGGTCGTTCTTTGGGGAACACTATTTCTCTGCAATTATATTATGTTCCTATCTGTATTCTACAGTTCCAATTAATTCTATGAAAGAAGCCCTTCATACCTGTGCCTGTACGGTAGACAGATCTAACTCATCTCATACTTTATTTTATGAGGTATCAACTTATCTGTATGTTTGTTCTCCAAAGTGTACTTAAGATTGACACCAATTTGAAAAATAAAAGTTAACATATTAATGTTATAAATAAATATTTGCTATGGCTTAATAGAATATACAAAGCTACCAAGAAAATAATTTAATTTTTTTTAATATTAATAACATAAATGCTTCCATGAAGGGGAGGATTCTAGAAGCTCTGAAAACACTTATTGTCAAAAGAGTTAGAGATTTCCTTGATGCATTCCGCTATGTCACTCCAAGATACCTGATGAAATTTGTGGCAAATTTTTGCAACTGTAAAAAATTGAAGTGAAAGTGATATGGATTTATTGCGGTCATAACGCTCAAAACTATTATTTACTGAATACTGGAACAACACTGAAAGCTGAAAGCTGTTATCATGTATATCATTAAGATAACTATTTCTTTCCACTTTGGATACAGAGAATCTAAACTACCGTACATAACAATTTCAGTTACAATTAGAACTTTTTTGTGCAATCAAATGATTTTCTCTCACTAGGCTTTGAATTACCAAAAACTGGTGTTCAAGAATAATTATCAAAGTAGAGGACGACATTAATTTTATCCAGTTATCAGAACAAGAGGTAGGATTTATTTATTTGACTGGTACAGTTCTTTTTTAATCTGGTGTCTACCATGTGCTATAATTACACTTTTCCCCCCTTTTTTAAAAGTTTTATTTTTTTAAGTAATCTCTACACAAAACATAGGGCTTGAACTTACAACCCTGAGATCAAGGGTCACATACCCTCCTGACTGAGCCAGCAAGGGACCCCTATGATTATGCTTTTTAAAGGAATATACATTTAAGTAACATTTACTAAAGGAAAGTCTACAGTTTTAGGGGATATTTGAGAATCAAAAGGGAAATATCTAGAGCATGAATGTGATTAAACAATAAATAATATTAAAGGGGAATAAGATTTTGTTTAAGATAATATTCTTGTCTGGACATAAGATATCTAGCAATTCCTTACTCATAAAGGTATTTTTAACAATAACACAAAAATTGCTATCTTTATGAAACATATATCAGTAAAAAAAAGAGACAAAGTAAATTGGTATATAATATTTTAGACAGTAAAGTGTTACATGAAGAAAAATTTGAAAAGGAAGTAGAATGGGAGTAGGATGGGTTTACAATATTAAACAGTGTGATCAAAGATGGTCTTACCCAGAAATCAAAATGTGAGCTAAGGTGTGGAAGAAGGGAGCAAGTTGATACCTAAAGGAAGAGCATTCTAGGCAGAGGAATGCTCACACAGAAGCAGGACTACTACTCATGTGTTTGCAGAACATGCAGGAGTCTGGTGTGGCCGGAGCAGAGTGAGAACAGAGAGAAAAGCAGATGAGCTCAGAAAGGTAGATGGGCAGACAGGTGAAAAGTTCAGCATAAAAATCCTGCAGCATTAGACTGGCTGCATTTATCACAGGAAAGCTGCACAAGGAGATACTGTGGAGCCATTACCAAGAATGGGTTAGATCTCAATGTGTTGGCATTAAAAGAACTCAATGGATGGGGTAAGTACCATGCCTATGCCAAGATTCCATTTTGTACATGAGAAAGGCTTTCCAAAAGGACATGTAAGAACCAGTTAATAGCAGTAACCTTTAGACAGAAGATCCAGAGGTGAGGTGGAGTATGAGAGGCTTTTACTTTTTATTTTATACTTTACTGTACTGCCTTGTTAAACCATCTCCATATATTAATTGTACTTTAAAAAGACAAGAGAGAGAACTGCATGTATATCTGCGGCATGGTCCCTTTTCGGTCAAACCTCATCAGCAGTTGCTGAAAACGTTGCCCTTTGCCCTTTGGATGCCATTGCAGCCTCGTGAAATAAATGTTGCAAGTGTTGTTTCCTAACTTCCTTTTTCACAGCTTATCCCAATGATCTTTCTAAGTCATAACAACTTTACTAAGAAAAATTAGTTCCTCAGTTTGAGCCTCCTGGCTACTTAGCAACTACATCAACCTCAGCACTTTCCTTCCTAAAACTTCACACGGACCCGTGTACCAACCACCCAGAATCACTCATACGACTATAATCCCTCCTGACGCCACCTGCACAAAAGCTTCGTCCTCCATCATCCAGAAATGCATTTTCTACTCTGCTCAGAGAAACAGTCTCTGCTTTCCAAACTCTCCTCCCAAATGAAGACTCTGAATTCATTTCCAACTTATTTTTATCACTCAGAACTTCTGAACATACTTTATCCTATATTAACCATATGTAGGTAGCAGTTCCATTTTGCATTAAGCACATATTCTCTGTAAGAGCAAGGGCCTAGTTTTTCCTTTCTTTAGTATTATCCCCTCTTGACCTTATACGATGCTCCCGAAACAACAGGTGTTCTATCCAAGTTGTTGCATTAACTGACTTTATTTTATTAATTCATACTGCTTGGAAAGTAATTCTATAAAAACACAGGGAATGATGGAGCCTAGAATGGTCAATAAATAACCTCAAACCCTTTGTGGTAAATTCTGTAGATTTTTCTGCTCATCTTTCTGGGTTAAATTTTTACTACTGTAAAAACTGGAGAGCTAAAACCTCTTATTTCCCAGTCTGTTCTGTGAAACTATTGAGGGATCTGCAAAGTGAAAATGCAGCGAAGGATATCTTCTTGACTCATTGTACTGTTTTCCCCCTCCTCCAACAGCAAAGTCTTACTGGAGTCTAACAGGCTTTTCTGGAGCAGAGTTCTGTGCCCATTTTTCAGCTTGCTGTGTATCAAGAGGCAGCTGTCCCAGTAGAGGTGATGACCAGAAGACATATTCCTATGGTCATTCATCAATTTTGAGGCTGTCATGCAGAAGAGTTTCCTAACAACTGTACTAGAGTTATGGTAGTAGCTTCTTGTGTTCTGATAGCCCCTAAGGTTAATCATTCTTAGAAGCCCACTATAGCCCAGGCAAGGCTTTCCAATGATTTTATGAGCACCTAATGCCTTACGTGTATTAATCTTCTGTGGCTAATTACAACAAATTTGGTGCCTTACACAACAGAAATTTATCCTCTTACATTTCTGGAGACCACAAGTCTGAAATGAGTCTTAAGGGGCTCAAGACAAGGTGATAGCAGGGCTATTTTCCCTCCTGAAGCTCTGGAATATATCTATTTCCTTGCTTTTTTCAGTGTCTATAGTTACATTTCTTTCGATCCTTGACTCGTGTCCCCTTCCTGTATGGTCAAAGTCAACAGCTTACCATCTTCTCTCTCTGTTTTATCACACAGCCTTTTCCTCCTTCTAATAAGAACACTTGCAACTGCATACAGGGCTCATCTGGGTAATCCAGGATAATTTGAGAATATCCTTAATCAGAGCTATAAAATCTATTTGCCATAAGTGGCAACATTCAGAGGACCCAAAGATTAGGACCTAGATATATCTTTGGGAACTATTATTTAGCCTACTACATGACGCCTTCCTCTTGCACCTGTCACCATATGGGGGTAACATAGTCACAGGTTCCAGGCAGTAGGAAGTTGACATCTTTGGAGGGGGGCACAGGAGGAGGCATTACTCTGCCGGCCACAAAAAAGGTACATAGAATAAATGTGAAAACATGACAACAAATAATGAAACTTTTAGCGCTGCTAGGAGGAGTTTTTCTTTATAGCCTTCCCCACATCTAGCCTGTCCTTCCTATTTAGCTTTTCTTGCTGCTCTCCTAAGCCTCCTGCTTGGAGCCAATCAACTCTCAACCAGTGACCAATCTGCCTCCCTGCCTTTGCTTATCTTGCTCATGTAGGTAGAATGGCCTTCTCCTTCCTCTCCACACAGCTGTAATTCTCACTCGTTACTGTAGCCACCAACAAAAATCCTTCCCACTTCTTTAAAATCTTCCCCCATCACTTCAGGGAAATCCTGTAGTGCTGCCTTTACCACTGTAATATTTATGATGATGTGCAGTTTTCTTCACATATGACCACATCTTTATCCCTGTCAGAAATGTAAGCTCCCAGAGGCCAGATACTCTATTCTTCATTCACAGCTAATTACTTGCCATTCCTAATATACCAAAAGAAAATTCATACTACTAAGCTCAAGGAATTGGCATATGACATAGTTTAAGTTTGACGTATTTGACCTATTTGATACATTTATATATTAGAATATGTCTCCTATCTCCAGAATATGACTAAACTTCTTATAACACAAAAGGTTAGTTTTGAAATTTTTATTAATTGCTGTTTTCACTTTGTACTTTAATCAGTCACTGATTGCAGAGAAATGACAATAGATGGTATATAAAAAAGTTCCTATTAGTTTGAAACATTTCATTTAAAAAAATACAACTAGGAATGCACTTACTGCTATTTTAAGTTTCGGAGATAGATATTTAATAAGACTCTTCTCCTATTAGGTAAAGAATGTCCCAAATATTACAAGTACTTACATTTTCTTGGAACATAAAGGTAAATATTCTCAAAGAGAGCTTTTGAATTAAGGACAAAAAATACATTTAAAAGTGTGGAGGACTGGGACACCTGGGTGGCTCAGTCGGTTAAGCATCTGCCTTCGGCTCAGGTCATGATCCCAGGGTCCTAGAATCGAGTCCTGCATCGGGCTCCCTGCTCAGCGGGGAGTCTGCTTCTCCCTCTCCCTCTGCCACTCCCCAGCTTGTGCTCTCTCTCTCTCTCTCTGACAAATAAATAAAATCAACAAAATCTTTTTTTTTTTTAAGATTTTATTTATTTATTTGACAGAGACACAGCGAGAGAGGGAACACAACCAAGGGGAGGGGGAGAGGGAGAAGCAGGTTTCCCGCTGAGCAGGGAGCACGATGCAGGGCTCGATCCCAGGACCCTGGGATCATGACCTGAGCTGAAGGCAGACGCTTAACGACTGAGCCACCCAGGTGCTCCTAAAATCAATAAAATCTTTAAAAAAAAAAGTGTGGAGAACTTTTAGCATTGACCTTTCTAAGGAAACCAGGGAACTGCTTTGCAAATGCCTATATCTATGTATTAAACAAGATTTTTATATTCTCCAAAATATAAATGGTTAAAAGTAGGCCAAGTTCTATATGGTATTAACATAATCCCACATACATATTTTTCATTCAAATATCTCACACCCTGTGCCTATGCTACTACCCATTCATCTACCCATGATATTTATGTCTATTATATTAAAAAAAAATGGACTGCTACAATGAGTTAATGCTTTCTCCGTAATACAACTACACAAGAATTTCTCACTGGACCCAAATTCATTTTACTGGTGAAACTCCTTCTTTAAATGAAATCTTGTAGATATCATCTAACAAACAAAATAGTAAAACATTGAACTGCTGCGGGAATGAGGGAGAAGAGGTGGGAGGAAGATCCTCTTATTTACCACCAGCTCCCTTGGTCCTCCAAAGTATATTTGACAAATTTTTCAGGCTTCATGAAATATAGCCGGAAAAAGGGGAATACATAATACACTTTAGTAAGACACAGAGTATACCGCATGCTTCGTAAAGACTTCCTTCATAAAAGTTAAAATATAAGGTTCAATTATTCAGTATCAACTCTAAGTTATCTGATCTAGAATTTTCTATCTGGAATTTCATATCATTCTAGACAGCTAATCTTACACAGTGTGTCATATGGTAGAAAGTTGTATACATAACCACAAAATGCCTCCTGGCTTTCACCCTACTTTTGAAGCACTCTCTCTTCAACCTTCCCAGAATGTCCTACACTACAACTAAAAAAGAACTGCTTTCTGCGCTCTTAACCACAGTTTGTGTTTTCCTATTTCTGGGCTTCTGAATCTGTCATTCTCTGTTAGGATTCTGCCTTGCCTCCACCATTCATAAATCCAGCCCTTTACCGTTTTGGTATAAAGCTTCCTGGTAGTCATGAGTGAATATACCCTCCACCCCAGTGCATGACACTCTGCTTAGGATTCTCTTAAAACAACTGAAAACACTCCCTTTATAGCTTTCCTAACACATATATCCTATTTTGCCTTACAAGTATAGATTTTGGGCATTTGTTCATCCTTCAGCTAAATTCTTAGGATATTCAGGGGCTACATTAGAGAAAGCTGGTAGCCCCTGAGTGTTAAATATATTGTAAAATCTTTTAAAATTGCTGTGGAAGGGCCACAGGTCGAAGAAATAGCATCTATTCTCTACAGCTCATCTCCTGCCCCTAAGCCCCAAACAACTGGCAGAAACAACGTATAACTACTTTTTAGAAAAATCAGTACACATTACTAGTTTGAATAATGAAATTAAAAATCAGAATTCCTTATCAACATTCCTTGAACACCTTCAGAATTCTTCTATTAGCAGTCAAGTGTGTTGGACTGAAACACTCTGGGAAAAACTCTTATTCCTCTTTTCAATATTTGGCCAGAGCGAGGCTGGAACACATACCAGGGCGAGAAGGAACGACCATAAGCGTGCCCCCCTCCCTCTGGCACAGTAAAAGCCTGGAATCCCAAATACAAGCAATTCTGACTACTTACTCCCACAAAAATATGATCTGACCAAAGAGTGAAACATTGAAATATTTTAGAGACTTAACAAAATTTCCCTTCTTCCTTCCCCCTCCCCCCGCCTTTTTGGGTATATTCTG
This sequence comes from Zalophus californianus, assembly GCF_009762305.2. Lineage (NCBI taxonomy): Eukaryota > Metazoa > Chordata > Mammalia > Carnivora > Otariidae > Zalophus > Zalophus californianus. The sequence goes on along the minus strand of NC_045599.1, from coordinate 63,130,284 downwards.
TTCTCTGTTCCGTATTTTGTGCCTCATGAGGGAAGAAAAGAAGCCACAAAGATGAGTCAGGGTTTCCAGCCTCTAACAGAGACACTGCCCCAGCTGAAGCACTTCAGTGATGCAGACTGCTGTTGCCTAATCAGTCCTTTGACGGCGTTGGGAGGGATATGGCCGCTGTGGCTTTGTTCCCATCGTCCACAGTCCATCATGCCATGTACTGCTTAATTTGAAAATCCTAAACTATGGAAAGTATCAAATGACATTGGCTGGGAACTGTATTAATCCATTTCTATGATACTGACACTCCCTGTTGATTATATAACTATTCTTGTTAACACAAAGTCTTAATCATTTGGCCCTTGAAAAGTCAACCTTAAAAGAGTCCATAATCTTAAGAGATTTACCTGATTACTTGAAAGGTTTTTTAAGTTCGCCCCTGCTTTAAAACATAACTATCAAGTCTAACATGGGAATTCAATAATGATCTGTGATTTCATGTACTGAAATGTTTTCCTTTCCATATCTAAAATGAGATGAACATAGAGTTGACTAATTAATCTTGAATAAATTTTAATGTGATGACAAATTCTATGGTTTTTAATAACTACTCATTTCCTGCTTCTTAATCTTCATGAATATATATTGAGATATATATATGCACTGATTATGCATCCACCCATATAGGTATCATGACAGCACTTGATGAGGACCACATGGTTTCTGCATTCTAGGAATCTGCAATCTTCAGGAGAAAATGCACTGGAATGTTTAGGGATAAAATCGGTATTAATTGGTAAGATTGGTTTGGGTTCAGTTTCTCGGTAGTTGAGCACTCATGAAAACGATGCCACTTGAAAACTTCTGCAAAATACAATCTTCCATTTTCCTGACTTAATTAACAGAGGTTGCAGATCAAAATTTAACATCTCCTTTGGGTGATCATTCTGAGAATCAGTTCTCGTTGTGCTGTGATTCTGAAGAGATTGTGAAATTCCTTAGACATTGTTATTTAAAAAAATACTTAATATCATCTTTCTCTCTTTTAATTAATTCTGCTTGAATTCCTTATTATTGAAGTTTTGTATAATTAAGCTGCAGCTACAGTCAGGGATCATAATATTCACAGGAGGTACCAAAGAGCTGGGTCAGGAGACTGGAGCTGACGGTGCCCTGGGTAACCTAGGAAATGCCTCTTGGCTGCTGTGTCCATCCTGTTTTACAAAGTGGCATCAACAATAAATCCATACTACATACTTTCCAAGACTATTGTACAGGTAAAACAATGATAACGATGATACTGGTGATGACAATATAAATATGTGGAAAAGAAAGAAATAACAGTAGGTTATTAATTGATTTTTGTAAATCAGAATAAAATGCTATAGTAGAGGCTCCTCTAGCCAAGTATTCTACAGTTTTATTTGGACAGACATTTTCCAATGAAACAGCTGAGAAAGTTGCTTTTTGTACCGAAGCTAAATTATGATGAATCTCTCATTGTAAAACATATTGTTTAATGAACCCTTACTTACTTTGATGTTCTTTGGCAAATTTGGGTTAATTTCTCCACAATAACGAACTTTTAAAAACATATTATTTATATTAAGCCCCAAACTATAATCAATCAGGCATACTACATTATTCATCTATTAAATTATAGACATGCATGTCTTCTGAGTATAATTTTCTGATTTCTTACTATGTCCTTATCTAAGAACACCTTGTATTGGTTATTTTCTAAAATATTCTTACACTGATAGTTTTACATTAAACAATATATAAACTCATATTCAAGGATAGGTTATATGTGTATGATTTTAGTTAGCAACAATATTTTATCACTATGGACATATACCATAACAGTTATGGTAGCAAAATCCATATTTACGCAGTCAATATTTTGTTTCCAGGATAGAATGAATTACAGAGTATTTCAATTTATACCATTCTGTTAGTTTTTGAATAGGTCATACATATATTTGACACAAAATTTTTAAAAGTACAAAACAATACACAAGAAATAGATCTTCCCTTCATCCATACACCCTTAGCCAATATTACCTCTAGGAACTAAGCACTATTATCAATCTCTCAGCCATACTTCCAGGGATGAATTCTAATGAAACTGAGTTTTAATGCTTTCAGATCTATACTAAATTATGTGATAGGCAATAGTGTAGGGCAGAATTTTCCAAAGGGTGTTCCCTCAGAATATAAGTCCTTTGAAATGTTCAGTTATCCAATTATTTTGGAAAATACGACACATTCCTAACTCCACTTAGAGATTCCAATTACATACCCATTAGGACTCTGAATTCTTCAGGCTGGGAATATGTCGAACTTTGTTTAACTTAGCATTTCTTAAGCTTATTTTAACACAGAACAAAAACTTTTTTCCTCCCTACCCAGGAACACTAATAAGCAGCCTGTAAAATTAATTTATTTTAGAACTGAAGAGTAACTATCTGAGTAAATAATGTACTTATAAGGTATTGCTACTGGTTATTAACTATAATGAATGTACCACACTAACAGAAGATGTGAATAATAGAGAAAGGGTGATATATATGGAAACGGTATTATCTTTTCAAGTTTTCTGTAAATCTAAAACTATTCTAAAAAATGAAGCCTATCATAAAAAAAGTTAATTTGGGAGCTGCAAATGGAACATTAAATAACATAAAAAGGCACATTAAGAAATCCAACTTCTAGACTCAGTTCTAGGGAGTTGGTGCCAGGAGGCCTTGGTCAACTCACTATAATAGTTTTCTTGGTTGCAAAATGATTATTAAGGTTTCCCTCCCCCCATCACTATAAAATATTTCTTAAAATATGATAGAGGTAAAATTAAGTTTGTTTCTATGCTTATTTGTTTTTAATTCAGAAATTCATCTTCTGTTCAGTAACTCAATTTAAGAAATATTTTTAGGTAGCTATCTCATAACAACCAATTTCAGAGTGTCTTTAAAAAGTAACTTAAAAGTTTTTGTTTTCTGAAGCAAATGAAACATTATTCCCAGAGTCTTACCAAATATCATTTATTCACAATTAGTTTATGTGAAAATTTTATAGAAGCAAAGCAAAGGTAAATTTCCTCTAGAGATTATTTAAATGACTACCTATTTGGGAGGGCACTCAACTCTTGATTATCTGGTAGAAGATAACTAAAGTTATAATTAACCATAGAGAGTAGAGTATATTTGTGAAGAAATTAAAATTACTATAAATCAGTAAGACATCTAGATACCAAAAGATATTTTATAGTAACTAAGAGATGGTACAGAGCCCTCCAAGATATCCTGACACACGAGGCCCTCCCTGTTCCTCAGCCCATACAGCAGTGTTGTGGTATATTCTAATATTAAAGTGCAAGAACTTCGGTTGAACCTAGGTAAGGGTAAGCAATGGAAGAGAAAGGAGACATGTGTCTGCTCAATCCAGGTCTCACGAATACAAGGGATCTTTGCTAAGAAGTTGTTTAACAGCCCATTATTTTTCAACAGACAATTTATGTGGCCTTAAATCAAAGTACTTGTATCACTTTTACACTTTTGGATAATATCTGTGGACTGTGTTCTGAAATACTAGTTTACTAATAACTTTATTTTGTGTCATATTCTTACTAGTTTTGTAGTTTTGTCTTACCCACAATTCTGGGTAATCTGCGGTTTCCTTTCAATCTATTCATCACTCCAATTATGCCAGTTAATCAAGGGTTGACTGTAGTTGAGTTCAAAGCAATTAGTTTTACTATATTCTCAAATTGTTTCCTTATTTGCCATGCGTCATCTGCAAATATTATCAAAGTTTTCCCTAATTCTATTTGTAGCCATTTTTTTGAACTTGAAATTGTACTCATTTGAATCATTACCTCAAATCCTTCATTCTCAGTTTACTCCACATAATATTAACTAAATATAAGTAGGCTATGTGGTGTTCTTTGTCTCTCTAATTGAATTTTCTATTGTGTTATTTGTAGGTTTTTTTGCTAGATTATCCTTGATTTTCACAAGTTACTGCAATATACAATTAAGAATATTTTATTGGCCCATTTTTAAAAGCTTGCCATAAAAGCAATTTCTCATTTTTATAGTTAAGAAGTATTATAAATTATTTCTGGTACTTATTTTCCTTATACTTTATTATTATATTACTACAATTATAATTAAAGCTTTCTCATAGTAAAAACATTCTGTCACCAACCAACATTTTATGTGACATTTCCTATACTATATAATAATTGTTCTTATAAATGCAGGCTTTAATTTTATTATCCTGAGTGAGATACATTTGAAACCTTTCTCGATGCATAAGTAAATAATCCTTCATTTTTCCTTTACTGATAGGGCAGCGATACAGTATATAGAATGGACTTTAGATTGTTACTACCCAAGCTTGATTCTCTTTTATAGTAATTATTACCTGTCACCCTTTGTGGCTCAGTCCTCTCATTATAAAATGGGGATAAAAATACTAGCTATCTCATAGAATTAGTGGAAGGATTAACTGATATAATACATACAGAGCCCTTTGAAAAACTGCTTTAAGTCCTTAATAGTATTAGTGATTATTATTTCTATTGGTGGTGTTATTTTTCATCATCCCAAGCACACTTATAACTATTTCTCCTTGAATTAGATATCCTATAATTTGTTTTCTATTAAACATGAAACTACAATAAGGATGCTAAAGCACGTAACTTTTTCCTCCCTCAAAAATAGACAATTTAAGAGCCTATCTGAAAGACAAATGTCTCTGTGACCTATAAGAAAAAGAAACTGAGCTATGACATCTTTTATTTGCATATATATATTCCATAAGTCTATTTTTAGAGCAATCTATGATCTTACTCTCTAATACTATCTAAAGTTTAATAATCTTCACTGTTAGGTATCTCTTCTTCACAGCCAATCTCCAAAAGTAAAAATACGTTACCTGCTATTAACGGATAGTTAACAACACTTACATACTGGTGTATTCACTAAACAATCTTAGAAAACTCAAATGTTTCTAAGCATAGAGTTTCGATGAAAATCACTTCACAAATGCAAACGGGGCAAATACCAAACAAAACTCTCTATTTTCTTTGTAATTTTCATTTAGATGGAAGTTAGCAAATATAAAAGTACATGTAGCTTAAGTGTGAATAAGTGAAGTTAAAATTAATCTGCATGATACTTCCTTGTAGCACAAGAATTCTACTGGGAAGAGATTCCTCCATAACTTAGTTTTGTTTTTTATTTTATCATAGACTCAAAGCCCGTAAGTGGTATGAAGTACTACTTAAATTTAGGAGGAAAAACAACTGGCCAGTTTAAATGACAGTAATAAGAACAGCTATTGCGGAGAATGCCACGGTGGCATTTCTGTGCCCAAAGAGTTATTTCTCATAATACCAGTTTAGTTTTCATTTGCATGTCCTATAAAAGAGTATCATAATTAAGGTGAAAGCAAATGAGTTTCATTCAAAGCAAAAGGGTGTGCTGAAATAAAGTGTCAAAAGAAGATGAATAGAACTGGCAAAGGGGAGATGTGACTCCAAGGGATTTTATATATTATCTCTGTCAATCATTTTGGAAATCTTCCAACATTATATCAAATAAAGTCAAACTCAAGAGAGATTTGAATTCACATAGTTTATACTTTGCAATAAAGCATTGCTAAATAAATACTTAAGCTATCTGGAAAGCAGAGCAGAGGAGGAAAAAAAGATCAAGGTCATCCTTATTTGCTACTTCTCCCTTTTCTCCCACTGGAAAGCATCAAACTCTATCTTAAATTTCACAACACATCATCATCCCTTGCATCTTTCATCCGGATTTACAACAGCCGCCTAACTGGTCTTCCAGAGCTCCACTTTTGCCCACTTTCAATCAATCTACCACAGAGCAGGAAAAGTGATCTTCTCAAACTGTAAATCAAGTAACAAAATTCACTGTTTAAAACCCTGCAAAAGCTTCCCAGAGTACATAGAATAAAATCCAAGCTCCCCCACTTTGGCCTCCAGGATCTGCATGATCTGGCTTCTGCCTACAACCCCAAGCTATACTTACCCCCACACAACCACATGGAGCACACGTGTGTGCAAGTATGTGCATGTGTTCCTTCCTGGGTATGTTAGTACCTAGCCATGCTAAGTTTCTTCCCACCCTAAAGACTGCATAGTCATTCTTTCTTCATGGAACGAATACCTCACTTCTAAAAGTCTAGCTCCTTCTGTCTACATGCATCTTAAATATTACCGGGCTTGAGTCCTTTCTAACTACCTATCTCAACTATCCGTTTGTTTTCTTTTTAGCATATATCACTGTGTACAATTAGTTTTTATATTTGACAGCTTTTTATAAAGTTACTAAACTAACATGTAAACTCCATGGTGACAGAGAGGTGTGTATCTTTTCAGATGGCATCTTTTTTTTTTAATTTTATTTTTTTATTTGACAGAGAGAGAAAGAGAGAGAGAGCACAAGCAAGGGGAGTGGCAGGCAGAGGGAGAAGCAGACTCCTCGCTGAGCAGGGAGCCCGATGCGGGGCTTGATCCCAGGACCCTGAGATCATGACCTGAGCCAAAGGCAGACACAACCAACTGAGCCACCCAGGCATCCCATAATGGCATCTTTTTAATGTACAACTTTTTATGACAAATATAAGGTAGATTATTCTACATGCACATCATTTTTTTCCCACTTTGAAACAAGAGGACAATGTTTTAGAAAATATGTCCCATACCGCATGACATTTGATGAAAGAGTGGTTCTATTGCCAAACAATTCTTTGCAAGTGCTACCCGCTATATGTGCCTCTTAAGGGTCCATGATGCACATTAGGATATGAAAAGCTTTGAAAAGTAAATAAATCCTTTTATTCAATCCACTGATTCCTGTATTTGTAGATTCTACAAACTCCTTCATTTCCTTAGTTAGCATTTATTAATCTCCTGAGGTACTAGTGTTCAACATAAGAAACTCTGAGAACTAATGCTATAGATTTCCATAGAAGAATTGTTGACTTTTCTATTAACCTTCCTAAACGGATTCAAGGATTTCATCGTAGCACCAAATCATGCTCCCATAAAACCTCTTGTTTTATAAAAACAGCTTTAAAATTGTTCTAAGAAAAAGTCTTAAGAATGTCTAAAATGGTCAAAAAATGCCAGTGCTGGGAGATAAGCATTATCACTAAAGCTAAGTAAATTTACATAAACTAGTAATAAGTCACTAATTTATGCATGCCTAAAATTCAGGCCTCAACCCAGGTTTTGTATTTTGTGTGTTTACTTTTTGATACATGGTCCTTCAACTCTAACTGTGCTAGTATTGTTATTATTACTTATTTTTGCTTGTGATCTAATAATAAAGCAACCTGAAGTCTTCTCAATCAATCCCTACAAAGCTATCTAGATAGAATTTGCTGCTAATGCTTTTTCTAGGCTACATATATCCTCTGAAGGGATTAAAGTATTACTTGGATGTACACGGCTCCTAAAAACACTTTGGTTTAGGCACTTCACCAGAAGTTTCACTGATAGTAATGAACACCTGGGGTACAAGACTTTTTAACAGTCTGATATAGTGAAGATAAATTTCCATTGGTAAAGCTATTTTATTACTCCATCTTTGAACCATTTTATAACTTTATATTTTTGTTCAAAACATCAAAAATTTAAACCTTGAAATCCAACAATACTGGATCTTTGTTTCTGTTGCCTGTTACCTTTTTATTATATTTCTTTGGCACAAAATCCTACTTGGGCAGAAAAAGGTTTCTAAGAGCTCCCTATGTACTTGAAAACTTGTAGATATACACATCATTGGTTAGAGCACAAGTGTGTTTCCCTACCAACAGATGGTATTATTAATGGTTAGTCATGCTCACTTTTTTGGTCATATTTTATTCTTTAGTCCACAGAGCATTTAAAGTATCGTTTATACCTATTTATGATGAAAAGAGAAAAAGTTATATATCTTTCAACATTTGGGAAAAAGACTTAGAGAGTTAGATAATAATGGTATTAATATCCACAGTTTAAATTAAACCAACATTTTAAAATACCCATATATTGGTTGTTTTATAGTATTAATTTAAAAGAATCTTTTGCAACCTACTCTGCTCTAAATCAGAACTGCTTCTATCCTTATAAATTTTCGTATATCCTAACCTTTTCCTTGGGTAACCTGAGGTAAAAAAATATTCATTCACTTATTTATTAATTTAGCAAATAGCTCATGCATACCTAATAACATCCAAGTATCTTGCTAAGTGCCATGGCACACAGAAGATGCAGGTGTCCCAACTCAACACTCAAGCAGCACACAAACTGAGAATGGAGGTAAGGCATATACATAAATACCAGGCAAAATGGGTCAAATATTAGATGATGTGCTTAACAGCCTATAAGTTCAAAGAGGAAAGACAGATTGTTCTCATGATTTTTAGAAGGGATTTTTGAAGGTTAGGACTATGAAAGAAGAAGGGAATAAGAATCTGCAAGCAGAGAGAGAGTTTAGGAAAGAAAAAAAAAAGGAAAGAAAGGATTCCTGTGCATTCAGTTCACTGGAATGTTAACTAGCCTATAAGAAAGAGAATAAAAGTACTGCTGTATTCAACTTACAGAACTATAACTTAATTTTACCTACAAAAAGAAATTAAATCATTTCATTAATTTTGAAAATATGGTACTATTCAAAATGTCATTTATACGAAATAATGTCATTTCATTACCAAAAGGGAAACAGTGGGAAAGTGAAATGCATATTTAAAGATTTGCTTCAAATTAGATTTTGGAGCTTAAGTTTTTCAGTAATGAATACACCATGAAACACTTCGAATTCTTCAGTAGAAAAACACTCAATCTCAATTATTCTGGGGGATACTTACTAGAAATAGTAATAATTGTAATCAGAAACTGCTCTGGGCAAGTGTTTTTCAAAATCCCATGAGACACTCCAGTAAAAGGTGTTCTAAATTCAGACACATTTGGGAATACTGGTTCAACAAAGCTAACATGCAAATGCATACTATGAATCTCAAGAAAGGTTTAGAGCCTGCAAAGTTTCTTAAAAGCATATGACTAGAGAACTTGTTATTTGCCAGACACCCTACCATTTCAAGGAACAACTTTGAGATGCTGTTCTAAGGAGAAATTAGGGAATTCATTTTTCTGTACAAAATTGATAGTATTGCTTTGCCTTTCTTTATATCTTACAAAATTTCATCAAGTCCTGCACCTTGCCGTACACCCAGCTACACACAACATATATACGTATATATAAATACACCATTTTATATATGTATGTATCTTTTTATCTTTCGATCGATCAAAATTTACCCTTCCTGGACCTGTCTCATGATTTGGCAGATAAAGTTGGTAAGTAATCAATCTGGTGTATACAAATTTTAAAAGAATAGGTCTGGGGATGCCTGGGTGGCTCATTCGGTTAAGCATCTGCCTTCAGCTCAGGTCATGATCCCTGGGTCCTGGGATCAAGTCCCGCATCGAGCTCCTTGCTCAGCGGGAGCCTCCATCTCCCTCTACCAGCCTCTCACTCTCACTCTCTCTGACAAATAAATAAAATCTTAAAAAAAAAAAAAATAGGTCTGGCTGTAACTCTAAGATATAAATCACAAACAGGAAAGTGGGACAAGAGTAGCTATAGTCTGAGGGAAGGAGGTCTATTCTGCTGGCCCAAGAACTCTACCCAAGTGTCTATCCATCTGGCTTAAATATAAATCCAGTAACAAGTATTTATTCAAGGACAGCTTTGTGATTATACTTAGGAAAATGTATTTAAATTTTTTGTTCTTCTTTTATCCTTCCAAAAAACAAAATGAATAAAAAAAAGTACAGGAAGAAAACTTAGGCACATTTTATAGGAAAATGATACATCTTAAAAAACATTTTATAGATTTCATTAATTATAAACTTGGTGTGGACTGGGATGTACAATTATAAAATGGATGAGCTGAAAGGACCCCTACTAATTACCTAGCACCTCCAGCATTCTCATTTATAAATGAAATTTTAAAAGGTGTGGAGGGGTGGTAAATGAACTCAAAGTCACACAAATTTGTGGCATAACCAGGCAGAGAGCCCAGGTCTTTAAACTCATTGTCCTTTTAGCTTTCCATTTCACCACATTGCCTCTCATCTTTCTCTTTTATTTTGTTTTTGAAATTCTTCATACTTTTCAGAAAAAAAAGATACTCAAGCGTATTTTGTGCTGTGTTTTAACATACTTAAATGTTTGGAGAAGTGAAAAGCTACCACTATTGTCTATTTATTTGCTACCTGAGTTTATTCACATTCACCCTCTGATTTTAAAAGTCTTAAAAACAGGGCGCCTGGGTGACTCAGTTGGTTAAGCGTCTGCCTTTGGCTCAGGTCATGATCCCAGGGTCCTGGGATCGAGTCCCACATTGGCCTCCCTGCTCAGCAGAGAGTCTGCTTCTCCTTCTGCCCCACACTCCCCAGCTTGTGCTCACGTGCATGTGCTCTCTCTCTCTCTCACAAAAATAAATAAATCTTTAAAAAAAAAGTCTTAAAAACAAATGCATAATCTGCTTAAACTGAGTAAATACAAAGCACAATAAAGTGATGATCATGTGAGTGTACATTTCCCTTTTTAAAAGTCACATTGTTTATTATCATACCTAAGGAAGAGTACATTTTTACCTGCCAATGTTTCTGAGGGTAGTAATTTTGTAGCATTTTAAAAATCTCTAAATATTGAATACTGACAAAAGAATAAAACTTTGATTTATTTAGATTAAAGAAAATTGTGAAGAACTCAGACTTCTTCGTACTATTTTAAATCCCTGAGCTCTCTAAATTACTACATGAGATCTTGAACAAGATGTCACAAATAATGAAAAATTTCCCTTTGTGCAAATATAAAGTGAAACAGATTTTTTCCAATTAGTTTTTAGTTAAGTAACTGCTAGCTTAAGCCTTAGTGATGTGCTTTATAAAGTTTCATGTAATAAAGATTGTTTTTTACCAGAGAATCCCTGCAATCACATAGTACAGAATATAATCACAGTACTTGATATGTAATAATCATGCAATAAATATTTACCAAATGAATAAAATACATTTAAGTTTTGGTTTTCTTAAATAGAATAAAAGTACCCAGTTTTATATATAATCCCATATAATATATATATTACAAAAATTGAACTTAGTCAAAAGAAGAATATTTCAACTCTCCATTTGTTTATGGATAAAGTAAATTTATTACATGAGGGAGGTCAGGTTTCACTTCTCATATGTAAAGAGCTTGGAAGTCATCATCCCTATCCCTGTAAGAAAAAGCTGAACAAACTGAAAATTAACTAATTTTCTTGGACCTTTCAGATAACGAAAATTACAGGGCAAACCACCACCCCAAATCTGGAGAGACAGATCAATTCAGAGTCACAGCTGAGGTCTACTTACCTGGAGGTGAGGCTTCTAGAGCCATAAATTGGTAGTAACACTTAAGTGGGAATTTTAATGAAATGCTGGTGACTGAGTGTAGCAGAGTGAGAAACTCCCGTGGGAGTTTTGAGGCATACCCACCATTTGCTGGATTTTACTTCCAGGAACCCCAGCAGGTTCTCATACTGAAGATTCAACAAAGATCCCCTCCAGATTTTGAGGAAGGGAAAGAGTGATCACTCTGAAATTTGCCCAGAACCCTTCCATAACAAAGGCCTACTCTCCAGGGTAAAAGACTACTGAGCTTAGTCTCACCTGGGGTAAGGATATTTCTCATGCTCCAGCCCCCTCTACCCTTCTTATCTCACCAAACAAGGGAGGAAAACAAAAAAGCTGTAACACCAGAGAAACACTTAGGAAGGTCACAGTCCCAAGACAGAGGCCTGCTAAAAGAGATTTTTTTTTTTAAGATTTTATTTATTTATTTGGCAGAAGAGGAGATAGCACAAGCAAGGGGAGTGGCAGGCAGAGGGAGAGAGAGAAGCAGACTCTCCGCCCGAGCAGGGAGCCCGATGTGGGCCCGGATCCCAGGACCCCGAGATCAGGACCTGAGCCGAAGGCAGACATTTCACCGACAGAGCCACTTAGGTGCCCCAAGATTTTGGTAAAACAACAGTGAGTTCTAAATGAAAGGGCTGGAAGAGGCTGACTCACTCTCTGACAAGAAGTACTCAGAAAAGCCTAAGGATTAAGAGGGGAGACAAAAACAAAGACGCCAGGGGAATCTGAAGCTCCTGACACCTAGAGCTATAATAAACATTAAATATAGCACAAGTCCTAGTCATATTAACATAAATCTTCACATTAATGACCTTTTCACTTTAGTTCCTATTACTCAATACAAAATGTCAATTTTCTACAAAAAATTATAAGGCATGCCAGACAGCACGAAAAAACCATCTTAAGAGTAAAAGCAAGTGTCAGAACCAGAATTGGATATGGAATAGATGTTTGAATCATTATACAAGGAATTTAAAATAATTATGATGAATATGTTAAGGGTGCTAATGAAAAAAGTAGACCATTTTCAAGAGCAGATGAGTAATGTAAGCAGAAACACAGAAACTTCAAGAAACAATCAAAATGAAATGCTAGAAATCAAAAGCACTAGAATGGAAATGGACAATCCATGGGATGGGCTCATCAATAAACTGGACACAGCCATTGAAAAAAAATGAGCTTGAGAACAGGTCAACAGAAACTACCTACAATGAAATGCAAAGGACTAAAAGAATGAAAAACTGAACAAAATATCCAAGAACTGTGAGACATTTCATATGTGGAATTGGAATACAGAAGGAAAAAGAAAAGAAAACAGAGTAGAAGAAATATTTGAAACTATAGTGTCCGAGAATTTTCCAAAATTAATGAAAGACACCAAGCCACATATCCAGGAACATCATAGCACACCAAGCCGTATAAACACCTGAAGAAACAAACAAACAACATACACCTAGGCATGTCATATTCAAATTGCATGTCATATTCAAAGAGAAAATCTTGAAAGAAGCAAGAGAGATATGCTATCTTTCCCTTGTTGCCCTAAGATCATGGGTTCTAAATTGTTTCCAAACACAGATTTCTTTGTCAGATGGATAAGCCTTGGCCAATGATTTTGCACTGAATATTTTTCTTTTTTCCCATATTATCCCTGAGACCTTAAGAAGGGACAGAATATCAAGTCCACTGACAGATCTTGTCAATATCTATGCCCTTCTTTTCCAATCTCCTATCTAAGAATATTTTGACTAGAACTGTGAAAAGGTGGGGTAAAAGAGGACAGGAGAATGGGGGTGGGGAAGAGTCACCAAAAATCTGCCTAATTACTCCATGGAAGCATAACTAAAAAAAAATCAGAGATAACATATACCAATGAAGCTGGTAAAATCCTGCTCAGGCCAAACTAGAATGCAGATGGTTAATAAATCATTAGTGATGACAGGATTTCACTGCTGATTACATAATTTGTCCAACTGGTAACCAAGTACTGTCAACTCTTCCTCTTTCATATTGTATCTGTCCCACAATTTTCACCTAGTCTCCAATGACTTTAGGTGGTCATCTTCAGTTATCTGCATTATTTTAACAACCCTCTATTGTACACCTCTCTCAATATTCTTCCCTATCTGAATATTCTCATGTGCTTTCTGTTCCTAGCCTGTGATTGTAGTTTTATGTGTCAACTAACTAGGCTAGAATACCCAGTTATACAGTCAACACTAATCATCTAGGTGTTGCTGTGAAGGTATGGATTACTATTTTCAACCAGCTGACTCTCAGTAAAGGAAAGTGCTCTTGACAACATAGGTAGGCCTTACCCAATCAGTGGAAGGCCTTACAGCAAAAACTGAAGTTTCCCAGAGAAGAATTCTGCTTCAAGACTGAACTCTTACCTGAGTTTCCAGCCTGCTTGCTATACGTGTTTCAGACTTGCCACTCCCCAGAACTGTATCAACCAATTCCTTAAAATAAACCTTATGTGTATGAATATGTATATATGTAAGTATATGTACGTACACACATGCACACACACTCTATTATTGGTTCTTTTCTCTGGAGAATCCTGATTAACACACACCTCTCTATTTGTTCTTTTCTGCCTTAAGCTTCCTACTGACACTGACATAATACCCCGGTCTTTGGCATTCAGGACCAAAGAGACGGTTCATGTTATCAGAATAATGATGTTAAATAATTTTTTTTCTCACCTGATCTAAGCAGCAATGGAAAAAATATAATTTTCACATGATGAAAGTTGGAAACAATGAATTCTGTCCTTCATTCTATTTTTACTAACAATTAAGAAATTTTTAAGGAAGCCTTTTTATAAGGGCTTCAAGATACACACTATGCATTAGTATGCATCTGAAATCTAGCTAAGAATGAAAAACTTCCCCCAAACCTTACAATGTTTTATGACCTACATCAATACATTTTACAGTGTCAAGGGTATTGCCACTCTATTATATAACTACAATTTAAAGTAGTTCTTTCCTTTTTGCTTGTTTGTTTTTTTTAAAGATTTATTTGTTTATTTGACAGAGAGAGAAAGAAAGAGAGAGAGAGCACAAGCAGGGGGAGTGGCAGGCAGAGGGAGAGGGAGAAGCAGGCTTCCCACCGAGCAGGGAGTCTGATGTGGGACTCAATCCTAGGACCCTGGGATCATGACCTGAGCCAAAAGCAGATGCTTAACCAACTGAGCCACCCAGGTGTCCATAGAGTAGTTATTTTTAAATAAAAATTACATTAATAATAAAAAGAAACATTTATTACCAATGGACACACACAAGGCTGTGTATTGTATGTGGGTTATCTCATTTATCACTAAAATAAGATGAAACAACCAACCAAAGCACTAACAGCTAAGACCTCTCATTATGTGCTTTAACAGAGGAATAAAATGAAGTGTAGTGATATGAAGTAATTTGTCTAAGGTCAAAATATCTAGTAGGTAGTACAGCTCATGATTCTAAAGCCTATATTCTTGTGTTATTTAGCCAAGATATGATTTTGACTGAATAAAACTCATTCCACTTTTCCAAACTGGTGGCTATATACCGACATTGCTTTAGTTCTTGATGAACAGAAGCCAGTGGCAAACTTTTCTGAACCATTTCTAAGATAGAACAATTATGTAGCTCTAGCAGATCATCAGATTAGTATAAATATCTGAAAAAGAGCCTTTAATAGAATTTTGAAACAGCAAAATACCAAGAAAAATAAGAGCAACTATCTTTCAATAATTCAACTCCTATTTAATTTAGAGTCAACCTCAAAATGAACAAGGAACGGCAATGCTGTGCATAACTGATTTTGATAGCTGTATGTGCTCATTGAAACCTCCCTGTTTGTGGCCACTGCAGAGTGAGTTTGCTATCTGGCCAGCTTCCTTTGGAGCATAGGATGTAGACAGGGACCTAAGTCCTTACTTTGTCATGAATCTTTTTGGAAAGCTCCCTGTACCTCAGTTTCTTCATGTGTCATGTGTCAAATGGGAATAATAAGACCTACCTTACAAGACTGTAATAAACAGTAGAGAGAGGAAAGGGTAAAGACTGCAGTAAAGAGTAAAGAGGACTGCGGCGCCTGGGTGGCTCAGTCGGTTAAGTGGCTGCCTTAGGCTCAGGTCATAATTCCAGGGTCCTGGGATCAAGCCCCGCATTGGGCTCCCTGCTCAGCGGGGAGCCTGCTTCTGCCTCTCCCTCTGCCTGCCTCTCTGCCTACTTGTTCTATTTCTCTGCCAAATAAATAAACAAAATCTTTAAAAAAAAAAAAAAAAGAGTAGAGAGAATTTATATAGCGTAATGGGGGAAACACAGCATGCTAAATAAGTGGTTTCTGGTCATTGTTCTTGTTATCACAAATGTAGATGGTTCCCTGTATCATAAAAAGTACATATTAAAGAATCACTTCTGAGAGCCACTAAGTGAGGGTGAGGACCACTGCTGGTTGCTTTGGGCAGAGAATAAAGGCAACAAGTTGTCAGACGGCAAATGTGTGAGTCAGAAAGGTCGGAGAAGAACTGTAACAGGGAGCTTCTTCAGATATTTCAGACATAAAGTTGATTAGAAGGAAAGGAAACTGAAAGTCACACAGACAGACCAATTCACAGACCACTGGTCCCAAGAGTCATGTTTAGATTTCAGTCAGAGATGTATTGTGCCAAATTATTCTGTCTCTAGAACCTCACCCCAGTGATGGGTATTATCTTACTAACCAGGAATTAAGGGCTGGATCGTCTGGATTTTCTAAGGAACACATGCCAAGGGCAGGGGTATTTTAGACTAATCCCACTTCTGATTCAAACTGAAAAAAGGAATAACAAGCTCCTGTGAAAAGTCATGTTTTTCAGTTTTTGTAAATCAGATGTTACATTCCAGAAGGGTGGAGTGAATTTGGAGGTAATCAGTCCCTACCTCCGCCCCTTAGAAAAAGCCCAAAGGAATTACCAACAGGCCCCTCCCCCCCAAAAAAATTTATACAGCTCAGAATTACAAGAACATACTCATGGTTTTCAACTAAATTTATTACTTTTAATTTACCAAGGTTATTGTGATGAAACAACCCCCTCTTCAATTGATATTTATTTGTTGCACAATATAGCATCACGGCCAATTCCTCTTTGATTACTAAGTATTTCCCAAAACTAGGAACAAATCAGAATGATTCTGAAAAGATGCTTACATTCAATTCCTTTATTTCTGTCAACCAATAGGTCAAAACAAGCTATGAAAAGTATTACATAGATTCCAAAGACAGTGTAATGACCTGTTTTTATTCATGAAACAGCAGAGACAGCCCCCCCACCCCCCAGCCATTTACCTCTCTTTCCATCCCTTCTCTTTCTTGGTATAGTTTGATAACTTCCAGAATCCAACTGTACTTTCTTAAAACATTTTTTTTTAAGATTTTATTTATTTATTTGCCAGAGAGAGAGAGAGAGAGAGTGCACAAGCAGGGGGAGTGGCAGGCAGAGGGAGAAGCAGGCTCCCTGCTGAGCAAGAAGCCCGAAGCAGAACTTGATCTCAGGATCCTGGGATCATGACCTGAGCCAAAGGCAGACACTTAACCAACTGAGCTACCCAGGAGTCCCCATTCTTGAAACTTTTTAAAAATTAGTTTTAATTCCACAAGCCATACATGAACACATTTAGACTGTACTTCAGAGAACGCTGAGATCTTTGAGACACTTACACCACCCACGCCATGCCGCCAATTCTACCCCTCACCCACATCACAGGTAGCTAGCATTAACAGTTTATAGGTAACTTTCAGAGCCTTCATGTATCAGGAGAAAATAACTGCTATTTTCTGACCTGTTTTTTTTTTTTTTTAAGATTTTATTTATTTATTTGAGAGAGAGAGAATGAGAGATAGCACGAGAGGGAAGAGGGTCAGAGGGAGAAGCAGACTCCCTGCCGAGCAGGGAGCCCAATGTAGGACTCGATCCCTGGACTCTAGGATCATGACCTGAGCCGAAGGCAGTCGCTTAAACCAACTGAGCCACCCAGGCGCCCTGACCTGTTTTTTAATAACTGACATTATAATACATGTACAAGTTTGCAACTTGCTTTTGTTAAGCTGTAAGAAATTCTAGGGTATACATATTCATTTATAGAGGCTAAAAGGTTCATGGAAGTAATGCTGGGCAGGTACTAGGATATAAAATAAGGCACGAGGTTCTAGGCCTGTGCATAGCCATGAAATTTTGGGTATGTTACCCACCTCACTATCCTCAATTTTGATGGGAAATCTCCCTTTCTCACAGGGTTTACATAAAAACTACACAAAGTAATATGCATGTGTATGCTTTAAAAGTTGTATGGTGTTGAATATAAATATTTTTTTAAATAGTATCTGGAAAATAAAATGAGGTAGTACTACTATTCTCAAAGTATATACTACAGATATTTTACCTAAATTTTAATGCGGAAGTGTCATAAGAATATTTCATATTAAAACTTTTAGCTAGTGGCATTGTCATTCCTAGCTTTAAATGCTTCTTTGGAAACACTTTGATATATATCAAAGGCTAACCATAAGAAAATATATTTGCATGGAAGTCCATGTTATTAAACTGATTCTTTACAAACCTTATTTCACTTTTATATCCATGAACTTCTGTGCTTGATTCTCAGAGTAAATGAACAGCAGCTCTAATGTATTAAAACACTTAGAATGACTAAATCAGAAAAGAGTTTATGAAACCAAGACATTTAAAAATATTTTAAAATTTACCCCACATCTACTACATGTGATCTTCAAAGGAATTATTTTAGTAAAAAACAACTGTATAAATGACTTCAGTTTTAAGCTGCAATTCTTTTAAGTGAAATATTCTTTATATGATACAAGCCTGAAAGGTTGGCATTTTAATTAAGATGTCAAGATACTTGGAGGAAATGGTTAAAAAAGAATGCTCTAGAAAGCCTCTCACTTCTAGGATTGTTCATAAATAGGAACATCAATAACAAATATCACCTTAAATAAAGACCTCCATGTATTTATTCTGATTGCTTTTCATTATGAATTATCGTTTTGTTTTGTTTTGTTTGGCTGGAGGTTGGTAAGGGGTTTGGGGGAGTGACTGATGTTTCTGAAACTTCCCATTTCCCTTTATTTGAAACACATTACCACACACTGTTTGTCCAGAGTCTCTGAGTTCAACTGGCTACCAATTTTCATGTCTCAGCATTAAAACAAAAAAAGAATCACAGGAAAGTACTGACATATATACATATATGTAAAAAAAAAATTACACAAAGCCATTATAGTTGGGGGAAGGGATAAGTGTACTCATAGCAAGATAACTCAGAGATGAGTTAAGATCCTAAAATACAAGTAAAACAGAGTGTTTCCCAAGGACATTCATGTCTGAGGAGGAAGGTGGGGCAGATGGAACATGTATCTAATGTCTACCTTTTAGATGCCAAAAGTGAAGGCAAACTCTGAGAATGATTTGAGGTCAATCCAGTCCAACACCAAATTATAAATCTGCATGAACATACACATTTAATGAATTAGAGGAATAAAGTAGATCAGGAAACTCTAATTGTATAAATCAGAACAATGAGTCATATGACAATTTTAGGACATTTTAATGTCCTAGGTTGTGCCAATTTTTCTAAATAGAAAAGTTTTGACCACTGGCACTTCAAAAAAAAAATTAGTTTTCAATCATGGGAAAAAAACAAGAACTAACACAATGGTAAATGCTCCAGCAAGGTAGACGTAAATGAGAGAAATGAAAATTATGATTATTTATAAGTTGGGTAGATAGTAGAAAAACACATGGCATCAGAAGATCACAGGCTCCCAGCTCTAGCTTCTGTATACCAAAATATTTTGGATCGTAGTTTCTTCAAATATAAAATGAGGGGGCTGGGCTGTATCTTCAATGTTCTCAACAACCTATGGTATTTCATGGAAAAAAATCCCAAACGGTAGCAGGTTTACAAAACCTATGATTTGAATGCCAAAAATGCTAAGTTGGGAACTTTTCAGTGTCTTGTGTACTCTTTATTGTTGTCAACTAATTTTTTTTCAAGAACCATTTTTCGTTTGGTTACAGATATAATTATATGTTATCTGTAGACAATGTGGAAAATAGAGACAAATCCAAGTAAGGAAAAAAAAAAAAAAAAACTAGTCACTGCCCAAAGATAACCTGAATTGTTAACACACATTTCCTTATATAGTTACATGAATTATTGTAATTTATTGAATCCAGTGGATTTCAAATTTTTACTTTTATGAGCAGAATTTTTAAAGAAAATTTCACAGGTAACCTTAATATATACAACAAATAAAAGTGAAACTACTCTAGTTGAAGTGGTAATGAAAGGCCAGGTTTTCCTGAGATGGTTATCAATACAGTCCTGTGGAACCCTATACTCTAAGAAGTACTGTTTTAAAACCACCGACTTAGGGCACCTGGGTGGCTCAGTCAGTTAAGCAACTGCCTTCAGCTCAGGTCATGATCCCAGGGTCCTGGGATGGAGCCCCATTTCCGGCTCCCTGTTGGGCGCAGAGTCTGCTTCTCTGCCCCTCCCCCTCCCCTTGCTCATAAGCATTCTTTCTCTCCCTCTCTCTCTCAAATAAAGAACATCTTTAAAAAAATAATAAAACCATTGACTTAATTTCCTATACTGGACATTTAAATTGTTTCCTTTGTTGTTGTTATAGATAACATTCAGCTCACTATGGACATTCATGGTTATTTTCTTTCCTTTTTTTTTTTTTTTTTTTTTGGATAAATTCCTGGAGACAGAATTTCTGGGTCAGATAGTTTTAAGGCATTCATTGTCATGAGAACTGACTTTGATCATCATCTCCTCCCAAACCATTTGCCACTGGCAGGAAGTACTCATCTTCTATTCTGCTTTTTTTCATGGCAACTAACCCCAGCTGTAGCATTTGAATCAGATTTAATTTGTCTAACATATTTCCTCATCTTCCCTTTCTCTTCCTCATGATGCTGAATAGGTTGCTGTTAAGGTTAAATAGATGCCCTCTTTGAAGTACCAATATTTGCTTTCCGTTAAATGTCATCAAATGCCTAACAGATTAGCCTTTGGCTGCCTTTAGACAATGATCTGTTACACAGCTTCTATGTAGGAATGACTAACCAAAGCATGTGGTCCTTTTGGAGGGGAATACCTTTGTTACTTAGCGCTTTAGGCCACCACATGCCCTAATTCCCTTGAGTCTTGTCTAGTATGTATCTGAGCTCTGTTTAAAATCTGTTCAAAGCAGCCTCTGACCCGATTCCCAAAAACGAACGAGAGAGCAGACTTTCAAATAAGAGGAACGCCTCAAGGTCATACGATCTCCTTTATGATCACGTGCTCATCATTTATAAATGATGACACTGAGGCCGACAGTGGCTCTTTTGAGCCCAAACTGGGACATAAAAACAAATTAGACACTTGTCTATGCTCCCAAGGACTTTACTACATCATGAGGGATTCAGACAAAAAAATCAAATACTATACAATGTGATAGAGTAAGGTGGTGTGGGTACATCAGAAGGGTAGGTTGGGTAAGTTTTCTGAAGAGCACAACAACTATAGTGTACTTTGAAGGAAGTGAATGGGTCAGTGAGATAAATAAACAGAAGGACAGGAGGACACTCCAGGCAAGAGTAAGCATAAAACTTTGAAAGAACTTGGTCTATAATTCAAAGCTATAAACAATGAACATTAAAGACTGACTGCAGCAAAGGCCAGAGGGAGATGCAAACTCAAATGCCCACCAGTTACATAAAGGGGTGAAATGTCAATGGGTGAGGACTGTGGTAAATTAAAGAGTGAATGTCCTCTCTAAAAAGAATAGTCAGAATAGCCAATTGCCAACATGTGAGAGGATAGTCTTCTAATTTCAAGAGAAGCCAGAAATCTCTCAGTTTTTAAACTAACATTTATACCAAATTTTTAAGAAAACATGGTGCAAACCAGACCAAACACATATATGAGCTGAATTCTGCTAACAGCCCACCAGTTTACAACCTCAGGACCAGAGTTAGGCAAGGGGCAGCTCATGAAAAGCTCTGTGTACCACGCTGAAGGGTTTGGACCATATCCTGAAAACTGTAGGGACTCATTAAAAGACTTGAAGCGATTAACATCTTAGAAGGGTCACTCTGGCAGCTCTGTGAAGTCTGGAAGGGAGCTATGTAACAAGGTCTTAAACCAAAGTAGTGACAGGGTCATAGAAAGGAGACAGATTTGAAAGATGTTAAACAATGCATACAGTTTAGTAAATGACACAGTTGAAACTTGGACGCAGGTCTCCTACCTCCTTACTTGATATTGCTATACCTTTACCAGTATTGTAAGATTTCTTTTTAAGTGGAATACTATTTAGTTTGCCATTAATAAAGTACAGAGGAGATGTCTTGCAAACAATAGCTTGAAATACCAGAATTTCTTCCTTAGATGCTATTCGTGTAGTGTAAGCAAACACTATACTAAAATAAACTCCAGGAAAGGTAATATATAGAGAAATCATGAGGAGAAAGACACTGGGCATAGACACTGACCATGAATTCCTACCATGCTTCATTTGGCTAAAGTTCTATGCCAGTTTACAACTAAACAATGGATAAAGATATCATTATTTGGTAAAGGAAGAGAAAGGACTATCTTACTCTATTTCCACCTTAAAAATTCTATGACTAAAACTTACTCAATTTATGAATTTTTGGATCATCTGCATTGTGGTTAATCTCAGCATACTTGGTGGAAGCAAAGACTACAGCTTTAATTTGCAGAGTACATTTTTTGGTTCAATAAATAACAAAAAGAAAGTCAAACGGAAAGTGAAGTCATTAGGTGGGGTGAAGTGATGTCAAATCTCTGAGTGTTTTCTCTCTTAACCTTCTAAGTGGGAGCTGGACGCCATTTGTCTGACTGGCACAAGATGAGCTTATAAAAGACCATTTGTTGAATAGCTCTGTGAATAATAAAATCGATGACTCCTACCTGCTTGAGAAAAACCTGAAAATGCTATTTTTCTTTATTACAAAAAATATTAATTTGTTTGTAAAATCACTGAAGAATTTATAGTTTCCTTAAAGTTTCTATATTATACAATGACATTGGTATTGAGAGAAAATGAAACTTCCCAATTGTAACATTTGGAAATATGTTCTATGTTTTTAACTTTGTAAAAACATAGCTAAGTAGTGGTTTATTCTGACCCTCTGTTTAGAGTAAAGGTGTAGATATTCACTTTATGGCACTGGGGCTGAACCTGGATTCAATGTTGTCTGTGGTTCCTTATTTTTTAAACAGTACGGTGAAGAATGCTTAAGGTGCTAAGAATATGCTACATTTGGACAAGTCTCTGTGTTCCATCACTCAGGTTAAACCTAACCTATACTGTAGTAGCAAGTACCCCAACATCTCAGTGACTTAAAAACAACAACGCTTTAATTTCTCATCCATGCATTCATGTCTCATTCAACATTTCTCATAAGTCCTTCAGGAGTGGCCTGGGGGCTCCACTCTGCTTTCCTCATTCCAAGACCTAGGATGACAGGGCAGCTACCAACACTGCCAATCACTATGGCAGAAGGAAAGAAAGTTCTCTGGCTCGGAAATTACACATGACATTTTTAATCAAAACTTTCTGGTAAGACCTAGTCTCATGGCCTCACTCAACTACAGTTATTGAAGTGCAATTTTACCATGTGCCCAGAAGGCAGAGAGCTGGAAATATTTGGTGAACAGAACTAATGACTATCACAGTCACGCAAATAATTGCTCTATTATGGTTTCATGTATCTGTTTTTTTCTACTTGCCTGGACTATAAAGTTGGAATCTATGATTTAAAAGGCTCCCAAAAAATTCTTTTGATTCAATGATTATACAGGAAGAGAATAGTTCCATTTAAAGTGTACTTTGGAACTTCTCCCCAGTACTATATATAAATTTAAAACCCAATTGATCTAACACTAAAGTTGTCAGGAACAGAAAATAAAATTGAGTTAAGAGCCCAGCAAGGAATCACCTAGCTATTAAATCCACATATAATCTAAGACTGATAATTAGAAATGAACTGAACTCATTTTCCTACAGCTGTTATAATCTATTAAAGAATAAAGCACAGAATCTAGCACTACAATAGTATCTTCTTTACCTTTATTGTATCGTTTGAAGCGCCACATTAAAAGCTACTCAAGCCTTGTTGAAGAGAAACACCCACCTATGCTGACTGTTCTCACTTCAAAATCATAACTATACATCCCAAATGTTTAGGACTCTCAAATCTTTATCTCTAGACCTCGCTTCTCCCAGGAACTCCACACTCATATATCTTGATATATCTGCTTTTTAAAAAAAATTTTATTTTATTATGTTATGTTAATCACCATATATTACATCATTAGTTTTTGATGTAGTGTTCCATGATTCATTGTTTGCATATAACACCCAGTGCTCCATGCAATACATGCCCTCCTTAATACCCATCACCAGGCTAACCTATCCCCCCAACCCCCTCCCCTCTAGAACCCTCAGTTTGTTTCTCAGAGTCCACAGTCTCTCATGGTTCGTCTCCCCCTCCGATTCCCCCCCTTCATTTTTCCCTTCCTACTATATATTTTTTTCCAGACCTGTACCTCTGAAACAAATAAAACATTATATGTTAAAAAAAAAAATCTGCTTTGATGTCTGTTAAGTATTTTAAATATAACCTAGCCAAAACAAAACTTCTCAATTTTCTGCTCTGCAAGCCTGCTTCTTTTTTAGTCCATCCCTTGTCTGAAAACTGTACCACTCACCTACTTTCTCAAGCCAAAAGCATAGGAATTTCAGATGATGAACATTTGATTGTAAGTTATTAAACATAATAAAATATACATGCTTTTGATAGTATAATTTTTGTAAGTAATTGACTTGGAAGACAATCTGCCTTTAAACTCATCTAGACATTGGAAGGGAAAAATAAAACGAACAAGAGCTGCAGTAGTAACTAATACCGAGCATTTATCATGTGCTTGGCACATTTTATTTATCATCTCATTAATTTTAATGAGGTGGGTATTACTGTTCCCATTTTAGAAGTTAGAATATTGAGGCTCAGAGTAGATAACTTGACCCAAATCACACAGCCTGGGCATGACTGCAGTTTGAGAAACTCAGGACCATTGTACTTACCTTTTTAAAGTAGGTTTTTAAAAAAAATTAGTGATGTCTTAGGAATGAAAAGTATTAACAGCTGGGGAACATCCCACATTAACAGAAGTATGGTGTCCCATTATTCTCTGTACAGATCACACCACATCTGAGATATAAGCAGGCTCTGGGAACACGACTTCAATGGAACACTAGCAAACTATATACATTCAGTGAAAGGCAACTCCAACCAAGAGACTAACCACATGAAAAGCATGTTTTACCTGGGGAATATTGATACATTTAGGCGCTTTGCCTCACAGAAGAAAAAACTTAAGACGATGCAATGGCTTCCATATTAAATGGGGTTCTATTTTATTTAGGGGTTGGGTTCTAACTGTAGGACTTAATGTGAAAATCACAGTATCCTGAAAAATCCTTAGGAAACTGTTACTCCAGTATGATATACCGACTTTAATCAGCCCAGCATTACAGAGTTTTCCACCTATTTTGATAAATGGCTATTTGTTTTCCATCCAGTGGTAGAAGATATAAAGTAGTTGCCTTTGTTTAATGGCAATGTTACATGAAAAAGGTTTCTTTTTAAATGTGCCGTTCGTTATGGAAAAATAATAGAAACTCAGACAGCGGGAAAGGAGATATGTCTCCTACTTGATATTCACTCCCAGGAATATGTCTGAAAAGAATGTCCAGAACTATTTAAATTGCCCTTTTTCGTATCTTTCTCCCCAGACCCTCTTTATGGTCAAAGAAGAGGATGGACAGTGTATGCTGAATACGCATAAGTTGTATGCACTTATAACATGACTCCACTCTGTATGAGTGACTTTAATGTAGACGATTTATCTGATATGATACAAAAGGCACCTCTAGGGCCAATTGATGGATATTACTAGGTGAAATGGGCTTCCTTCCATTTACACTGTAAGCCTTTTGTCCCACAAAACATTTATGTGACGTTTACGTGGCTGCATATTTTTATTAGATAATCAATAAATTCCAGTCTAATACTAATAAAATAATTACCTGAAACAAGTGCACAAAATAAAAATACAATATACAATGTTATTATTCAGTAAGAATACTGAGATCTTCATTTGTCTTACTTGAACATATAACAGTTAAGAACAAATGAAATGTTCTCTTTCCCAGTTTTTATGCCTTATATGGCACTGTTTATTGCTTAACCAAAAATAAACTTCAATAAATAATTATTATTTTCATGGTTTCCTTGAAATAGGGATATACAGGCCAGCTCAGTTTTATAACATTATCTCTTAACTTCATTAGTTTGTCAGATTCACTCAGGAATGTAACACCTATCTTATCCCCTACAGCCTGGAAATTTCTAGAAAGTCATATATCTAGGTCCTAGGCAAAACACTCCATAAAATCAGCACTAAATCCATAGTAGATTGTAAGGCAAAAAAGTTTTTTTTTTCTGTAGTCCATAAGAATTTCATATATCTCGAAGCAAGAGAAACCCATAACTTCAGATTGAAATGAAAATACATGACACATGTCCAAAAGGAGTATTTCCTGTGATTGGAGCTAACAAGAACCCTTTCATCAAGAAAGGTATTCAGAGGCTGTAGTACATACACCTTCCAGAGTGACAACCTTTCTTAAAAGTATGATTTGAAGATAGCTTACTGATTAACATACTTACTTATATGCTAAATTAAGTTTAAAAAATTAAATAAATGAAAAGAAGTAAAATAATATAATAGTAATGTACTATATACCTAGATAATTGAGTATATACTGGAAAGGAAACTTTCCCAGTCTTTTCAGAAGTCAATGCCCATGACCACCAAGCTCTGTTTATCCAGCTTTTGTAGTAGGTTGATTTCTAAAGACAGAGGACTTATTTTGATAAAGACCATGTTTAACAAATAGCTTTCAATACTGATAAGGCTTCCAAGGTCTTTGGCAGTAAGACAGCAATCTTAAGTGTTTCTCAATTCATCTCTTCCTTTCCTTTCCAATCACACTCACACTTATAATCACTATCCTTCTTCAGACTAACTCTTCCTGGACTACTGCAATAGCCTCCTATCTTCACTGACAATCTGTAAACATTCCCTCCATCAAATATATAATTTCCAGGGAAATTTTCCTAAAGCACTGTTTATTATGCCATTCTTTGGCTCAAAACCTTTAACAGTTTCTAGTTGCATTCATAAAAGAAATCCAAATAAATCAGCTTAGCATTCAAGTTCCTTTGTGATCTGAGATCCACCTACTTTACCAGCTTCATTCAACATGTCTATGCACCTCATGATACGGTCAATGGTCCCCTATATTCCAGACTCTTCCTCCATGCATTTACTTATTGTATTCTATTCCTCTGACACAAAAGCCCTTCTTTTTAGTTAGGGAATATCTCAAGTTTCTGTAGCAAAGAGATCCAAAAAGCAACATGGCTTATTCAAGCTAGACTTTTATTTTTCCCTCTCACAATACTGTAGAGGTAGCTGGGTAGTCCCCAGTGGATATGTTGCCCTGCTCCACGAGACTGTCCAGAGACTATGATTCTTCCTTTCTTGTTTCTCTGCCATCGCCTAAGATGTCTTCCTTCCACACGAGGTAGAAAACGGACTGAGAAGGGAAAATGGAGGAATGTATACCCACTCATTTTAAGAGCAAGATCCCCAAATTATACATATTATTTCCACTCACATCCCATTGCCAAGGACTTTGTCACATGGCCGTACTTCGCTGCCAGTGAAGTTGAGAAATGTAGCCTCTAGTTTGGCACCACACAATCTGTTAAAACTTGGGGATGCACGGGTGTTGGAAGGGGGTTCTATTACTAAAAAAAGAAGGGGCCTCAGGAGTCTGGGTTCAATATTAGTCTCTGCATTATCCTTCTTCAGTTTATGTGTCTAGAAACATCCATTCCTATACAAAGTCAGACTAAATAACATCTAGTCAGTCTTCTCTGATTTTATCACATCTTATTTTACAGATTTACAGAATACTAACTCTCCCTCCTCTGAAATTTCATGGTTCTTATACCTACTATGGAATCTGGCACATTTTAGTCATATATATATTAAAGACAGTTTGTCAGGAAATATAAAGAAGCCAAAAGAAAAAGATAAATGTGTTCTAGTGATTAATCTTCCTTCATTATTTTATATCATATACAAAGATTGTTGAAGACATAGCCTACATCATCCTCTTTATTCTGAATTTCTAGAAGTGGTGTATGCAGGATAAATAACTCAATAATGCTGGTGATGATAACACTGCTTTATTCAACACACTTATAATTTATCCTCCTTTATCACAAAAATAATATTTTAAAAAATAACATGCATAAGTTTGATCTAGAGAAATTATTTTTAGAAACTGTTCAGAAATGAAATTATTGTAAAAGATCTTTAACTAAACAAAGTATTTGTCCTCAAATTTTACTGAAAATATTTTTAATAACGATGTTTAAATAAAGCATTTCTGTGCTCTTTGTCCTTTAGTAATGATTTACCAAAAACAAACAAAATCACTGAATCATGTTTATGGATTATTATATATTTTTAATTTATTTAGGTTTTTGTTTGTTGTTTTTTATTCTCATATTTTATTTTTTTTACTCCATTTGCTAACATCTTAGTTACTTACAGGGTTTATATCTTCTTGTTTTGACATAACTAGTTTGTACTTTCACATAAGCTTAGAACATGAAACAACCTTCAGTTCCATTGTGATAAAACATTTTATTTCATTTCACGGTGTTTTAATACAAACAAAATACCTATTTAACATTTAGTTATATATCACAGTAGATGATAAAGTTATATAATTTCACTGTTAAAATGTGTATTTTGAATATAGCATACCAAATAATTAAAAAATAAATGTACCTATTTTTCTTTCAATACTGAACTATAAATTATGAGCAAGGAGTCATTTCTTTTGATTAATAACTCCTCTGACCAGTATAATGAATATTTACACATTATTCTTTGTTGATAGAGCACTGAACAAACGCCTGAAACAATAACTATGATCATACCAAATTGAGAGAAATTTGATGTTAAGTCTTTCGAATAGGAATATTATATATGTGAAATATATGATAAATTCCCTTTACCTAAAACACAGAAAATTATAACAGCTTCCTACTAAAAATTATTTTAAACAGAAATTCAAGTCAGTTATTTGAAATCTAAGTGCATGTAACAGCCTGAGGGAATCGTAGGAAAGGTTGTTCCCAGGGTAAGTTATAAACAAGGAAATACTTATTTAAACATCTATGTAATCTCCACTGAAACATATTATTTTGAAATTATGTTAAAACAGAACTTAAAATACATGCACTTATAAGACTAAATCCCTGATACACTTAATCATCATGCTTTAAATTAAAAGGCCACAAAGCCGTGCTTAATACTGAATATACATATTTTTTAATATTAATATTTTGTCCTTTCTGTACAGTTAAAAAAATCCACTAAGGGAAACTTTATCTTAAAATATAAATACATATATATATATGTATTTAAAAAATACATATATATATAACTGTTGATCTTATTGGCAAACCTATAATAATACCTATGATCAATCTTTACTTAATTATTTTGATGCAAACACAATTAATAAATCATCTTTGAAGTGCACTGACCATAATCAGTATATTCTGGAACAAGTCCAGGGGGCCATTAATCAAAACATGCAGCAAGGAAAGTGAGAGCCGCAGCCTGAACAGTTAGGTAAACACAGAGTGAAGCTAATAAAAACCTATCTTGCTTTAAAACCACCACTGTGTTTACTTTTGCAACTAAGATAAACATTATGATAAAATTAAAGTTGTATAAAAAATGAGGTTTGCTCACAATGACCAAAGTAAATATATAGCAATTGCACGTTCTTTTTACGTCTCTAATTTGACACTAAAGAACTTCTAAAGTTCAGTTACTAAAAATCTTTAAGAATTAGAAATTTGAACCTGATAAATTATATTCTCCAGAAAAATTAAACATACACATGTATGCACACACAAATTTCAAATACACTGATGTTTATACTAGAAAAATCACAGTAAGTTGTTAGGAATTTTTAAGAATTAAGTTATAAACATGAAAGCAGATCCTTTCGGAAAAAGTAAGATATAGTAAAATACTATATTTTAATATGGCAGATAGAAATGATTGAACCGTAACAAAAAATGTATAAGTACTTGAGTAAGTTGAAAATTAAATCTTAAATGATTAATAATATAAGATATAAAAGAATACAAATGCATATATACATATGTATATCAAATTAATCAACTGTTTTTAAAACATGGTCTTCCAATTGTATTATTTTCCTCCAACATTATCTTATTGATTGCTCAATAAAGTAGGAAAATTTGCTGAGTTAACACACAGAAAGCTCTGGGCAATCCTCAGTTCCTTAAGAGTTATGAGAAAAGGAAACACTCCAGGTTTGAAAATTTCATAAACACAAGTTTCCTTCTTGGGAACAGACTTCCAAGATTTAACTGAAAACCCAGGGATAATACCACTTTAAAAATAACAATGCATCGTATTCCTAGAGCATCCAACTTAGATAGTATTTTCATACACACGATCTCATCTAACCCTGATATTCATGTAGAAAGGTAGGCAGGAGGTATTATTAACCTAATCCTGCACTCACAGAGCTTACATTTTTATTTCTACTATGTAACTGGAGGAATTTTGAACTAGCAGTTAAACCTCATTGAAACTCATCTTTATTTAGCTTTTAATAAATATGGTTATAAATAGAGCCCTAATTCAGAGTTCTGGAGAGAGTTAAAAAAAATAAGTTAATGGAATTGAAGTACTTAACTCATAACCTGGCATAAGTAATCAAACATATATTAGTTATTATTTTATTTTTGAACAGTATAATAAAGTAGCTTAAAAGAACTTGCTTTGGAATAAGATGATCCTAGATTCAAAATCAACGATGTACCACTTGTCTTTGGGCAAATTATCTAATCTCTCTAGTTCTGAGCTTCCTAATATATGAAATGGGTACAGTTAAATGAGAGACTGCATATGAAAACTTAACAGCATGTAGGACATAATATATATTCAATCAATATTAAATATTATCATTATTATTGATGGATTGATCTAATAACTTGTATACATAAAAAATGCCACTAACAAAAATTAAAGGGCAAATGATGAGCTGGGAAAAAGAAAGATTAATTTTTTAGGTACATGAAACTCTTTTAAAACAATAGGAGACAAAGACCTCCACTGAAAATCAGCTGAGGTTATGGACAGAGAAGTAAACAAAAGATAAAATGCCAATAGTGAATAAATACCAGAAAAATACTAGACTTCTCTAATGGTTAAATATAAAAATTAAGCAATGAGATATTCATTGATTAAATAATTAAAATGATCTGGCAATGATCAAAATGAACTGGAAAACGACAGAACAAAAGGCAAACACGACTTGTAAGACTGTGGATTGCCACGGCCTTCTGGAGGAATTCTGGCAAAACATAAGAAAGGACTAACAAGTACATATGCTCTCTGACCTTGTAACTCTACTTTTGGGAATGCAGTCTAAAAAAATAATCAGTCATATGTGCAAATTTATGTATAAGTATATACAGCACTCTTTGTAACAATACAAACGTGGACAAGGCCTAAATGTATAGGAGGGTAATTGGTTAAAGATATTATGGTACATTTATACAATGGAATATTATAAATATAAAATGATATAGAAGCAATGTATTTACTAAATATAAAATGTTTATAACGTATAGTTTAAAAACAGCAGACTACATCATAAATGGTATGAGTCTCGTTTTGCAAATAAAGTGTAGAAGAAGAGACCTATAAATATGGAGTAACATGGTAATCCTGAAAAATAAATGGATTCCTTTAGTAAGTAAATGGATAAACTCTGGTATATCCAGACAATGAAATATTATTCAGTACTAGAAAGAAATCAGCTACCAAGCCATGAAAAGACATGGGGGAATCTTGAATGCATATTATTATAAGTGAAAGAAGCCAGTCTGAAAGGGCTACATACTGTATGATTCCAACTATATAACATTCTGGAAAAGGCCAAACTATGGAGAGGGAGGGATGAACTGGTGGAGCACATAGGATTTTTAAGGTAGTGAAACTTTCTGTAAGGTACTATAGTAGTGTATACTTGTCTTTATGTATCTGTCCAAATCTGTAGAATGTGTAACAGCAAAAGTGAACCTTAATGCAAACTACTGACTTTCAGTGATAATGGTGTATCAAAGTTTATCAATTGTAACAACTGTACCACTCTGTTGGGGGACGTTGATAGTAGAGAAGGTCCTACATGTGTGGGGACCAGGGTTATATAGGAACTCTGTACTTTCTGCTCAATTTTGCTGTGAACTTAAAAATACTCTTAAAAAAAAAGTTTACTTATAAATAAATAAGTAAATGGATCAACACTGGGCTCTTTCCCTCCCTACTATTGGGTTTTGTTTTCAATAAACTATAACACTGACAATAGTAACATAGAAAGAAATGTATCAGAAGGCAAACAAACATGTTTCTTCAAAACTCCACCATAAGAAGAATCTTATTAATAGTAAATATTTTATTTAAAACTCTATTTGACTGTGCCTGGGTTACTGTGAAGAATTGGGCACTCTAGGACCCTGAAAAGCTTTGAAAGACATGATAGCTTTGCTTTTGTAGGCAGGGAAGTCTGACGTGTGTAATCATTCCTCTAAACAAAAGTGCGTGGATTGTGCAATTTCTTCCTGGATGATGCTGTAAGCTTCTAGTATTAAAAAGGAAAGAATTGAGCTTTCCTGGGTCCAAGAAGACCATATATTATACCAACCTTCTCAGTGGTGGCTGTGTAATACCTAACCCCACTCGAGGAGGTGGGGAAATACTGTGCTAAAATACGCTCTATCTTTTCCTGGTCCTTGTAGCTATGTGGGCTTTGATAAGATTGTGTAACCTTTGCTAATTAAACCATAAACTTAATCTGAGGAGGGTGTGTGTGCGCATGTGTACTCTTTTGCCACCCACTTCTAATCTAAAATATTACAGCTACACAATTATTAATGGGACCACTTACAGGTTGATTAAGAACACACAGTTAAAACTTCTTCCCTACAGTTCAAGGAGCAACATCTGTGAAAAGTTATAATAATTTTTTAAGGTTGTTTGGAACAATATGCTAGAAGTCTTTACTTTCAAAAGCTACTCATCACATAGAGGACTAAATCATAGCTGAGCCTTGCATGAGATGTGTGAACCTATATATATTTATTTTTTTAATTTTTTATTGTTATGTTAATCACCATACATTACATCATTAGTTTTTGATGTAGTGTTCCATGATTCATTGTTTGTGCATAACACCCAGTGCTCCACGCAGAATGTGCCCTCTTTAATACCCATCACCAGGCTAACCCATCCCCCCACCCCCCTCCCCGCTAGAACCCTCAGTTTGTTTTTCAGAGTCCATCATCTCTCATGGTTCGTCTCCCCCTCCGACTTACTTCCCTTCATTCTTCCCCTCCTGCTATCTTCTTTTTTCTTAACATATATTGCTTTGTTTCAGAAGTACAGATCTCTGATTCAACAGCCTTGTACAATTCACAGCGCTCACCATAGCACATACCCTCCCCAATGTCTATCACCCAGGCACCCCATCCCTCCCACCCCCCACCACTCCAGCAACACTCAGTTTGTTTCCTGAGATTAAGAATTCCTCACATCAGTGAGGTCATATGATACATGTCTTTTTCTGACTGACTTATTTCACTCAGCATAACACCCTCCAGTTCCATCCACGTCATTGCAAATGGCAAGATCTCATTCCTTTTGATGGCTGCATAATATTCCATTGTGTGTATATGGACCACATCTTCTTTATCCATTCATCTGTCGATGGACATCTTGGCTCTTTCCACAGTTTGGCTATTGTGGACATTGCTGCTATAAACATTGGGGTGCACGTACCTCTTCGGATCCCCACATTTGTATCTTTGTGGTAAATACCCAGTAGTGCAATTGCTGGATCGTATGGTAGCTCTATTTTCAACTGTTTGAGGAACCTCCATACTGTTTTCCAGAGTGGTTGCACCAGCTTACATTCCCACCAACAGTGTAGGAGGGTTCCCCTTTCTCCGCATCCCCGCCAACATCTGTCGTTTCCTGACTTGTTAATTTGAGCCATTCTGACTGGTGTGAGGTGGTATCTCATTGAGGTTTTGATTTGGATTTCCCTGATGCCGAGCGATGTTGAGCACTTTTTCATGTGTCTGTTGGCCATCTGGATGTCTTCTTTGGAAAAATGTCTGTTCATGTCTTCTGCCCATTTCTTGATTGGATTATTTGTTCTTTGGGTGTTGAGTTTGATAAGTTCTTTATAGATTTTTGGATAATATCCCTTTATCTGATATGTCATTTGCAAATATTTTCTCCCATTGTGTCGGTTGTCTTTTGGTTTTGTGGACTGTTTCTTTTGTTGTGCAAAAGCTTTTTATCTTGATGAAGTCCCAATAGTTCATTTTTACCCTTGCTTCCCTTGCCTTTGGCGATGTTTCTAGGAAGAAGTTGCTGCGGCTGAGGTGGAAGAGGTTGCTGCCTGTGTTCTCCCTTAGGATTTTGATGGACTCCTATCTCAGGTTTAGGTCTTTCAACCATTTGGAGTCTATTTTTGTGTGTGGTGTAAGGAAATGGTCCAGTTTCATTCTTTTGCATGTGGCTGTCCAATTTTCCCAACACCATTTGTTGAAGAGACTGTCTGTTTGCCATTGGACATTCTTTCCTGCTTTGTCAAAGATGAGTTGACCATAGAGTTGAGGGCCCATTTCTGGGCTCTCTATTCTGTTCCATTGATCTATGTGTCTGTTTTTGTGCCAGTACCATACTGTCTTGAGGATGACAGCTTTGTAATAGAGCTGGAAGTCCGGAATTGTGATGCCTCCAGCTTTGCTTTTCTTTTTCAATATTCCTCAGGCTATTCGGGATCTTTTCTGGTTCCATACAAACTTTAGGATTATTTGTTCCATTTCTTTGAAAAAAGTGGATGGTATTTTGATGGGGATTGCATTGAATGTGTAGATTGCTCTAGGTAGCATTGACATCTTCACAATGTTTTGAACCTATATATTTTTACTTGTTAGCATGCAGAAACAAAGACTATACAAAAGTATCAAAAGACTACACACATATTTATTTGTATTTTTGGCCCAAATTATTTTAATGTTTTTATCCTGCCGTTGAGATTATGTGGAACTGTTCCTTTTGAGATATACTCAATGTGTGCTAATCACTAGAAGTCTCTTAGAAAATGATCCTGCTGCTCCCAGCAAGGACATATGCTGGACAAGCAGGAAATTTCCCTAAGTAGTAGGATTGCGGAGAGTGGCAGAGGAAGGGCCCATATATGCACCAATTTTCTTTTCTCATGAGGTCCCATATACACACTAATTTTTTTTCTTGAGATACGTTCAATGCCTAACATTCTCTAACTATGGTTTAAAGGTTCTTATATTTCTAAAATCATTGATATTTGAGAATTTTGAGAGTTCATATTCCAAACTAGGGCCGTACAGAATATTATCCTTTGGACTGTTACTAAGCCTTTCTTGGGAGGGAGGGGAGAGGCAAATTGCATGAGGATGCTCTGCTTAAGTACATTTGAAAAGTGATTATAAAGTCAAATGAATTATTTACTATGGGTTTCTCAGAGCCTTTAAAATATAAATCTCCAAGTTCTATGGGTTGGAGCACATGGAAATGTGGAAGCTATGGTATACAACCATTTATAAACTTATTTGAATATGGAACCCCTTACAGAGCACCTGATAAGATCTCCTTTGCATATTCTACAGAATGAAGTATGTTAACGGTATTCTAAAGAATAAATTCTGGACTCATTACCATCTAACTTCAATAAACATCTTGATTTTCTTCCTGAAAACCTCAGAGGTGGGGGCATTTTGTTCCCTTCTATATATTTAGCTCTTCTGGCCACAGGGACTAATGTTTTTTCTAGTTAAGGATCACTTAAGAAGGAGCTCGAAATTAAGTTAGTATTATTTCTGATAAGAACTTTATACTCCAGTTCTGGTAACAATGCCTGTATGGTATATCCCTACGTTTGATTCCCTGTCTTGGTCTCCAGCATAATCTTCATTTGGTTGCATCAAGGCTTTGGCTCTCCTTGGCCACCTTTTCTCAGTGTCGGAGCCTTAATTCTTAGGCAAAGTTTTCATTTATAGGCCCCTTGTTCAGATGCTAATTTCAGTATCTCTTAAAACTAGTTTGCTTTCAAGAAAGAGAACCTACAGAGCTGAGAAACAGAACAACTAGAAAAAGGTAAAGCAAAACTGGGGAGAAATGGGGTGAAACAGCTGAAGATACGACAAGCATTAAAGTATTAATTAAATAATCTAATCTGAGCATTGTGTTCATTCATTTTTTTTAACTGGTTGCTAATTTCAGTAAAACTGGGACATTGACTCAATTTAGCCAAATAAGTAAATAATGACTGGATTAATTTGTTAAAATAATCCCACTAGTCCACCTGGCCATAATTGACTTAATGTCATACCAACAGAGTGCTACAAATAGACTTTTATTATATTCACTCTTTTAGGATGTTGGAAGAATTAGTAAGAGCTCCTAAAATTTAAAGAATTTTAAATGAAAAAATCTTCCATGGGTATTATGTTGTATTATAAAACATGACCTCATTAAAAAGTTAAACTGAGTGCCTAATAAAGCCTGAACATAGTTATATTTCATTGAGATATGTATTGTGCCCTTATATATTTATAGAGAGTAATTTTATATCTTGTTTACACTCAGTATTTTACCTGATATTAATAAAGTATACAAATATGAAAGTAATTTTATAATTTCTGTAGTCTTTTTCAGCTGGCACATTTTGTTTAATATATAGGATTAAAAACTCATACTGAATAACTCTATAAATCACAATTTCAACTGATGTAAGATAGTAAATAGCAAGGAATGTACAGCATATGGTTATGTTGAATAACTCTTAGTGTTGATGCTAGTTGAAAGAACAGGATGAGCGTTCCCCAAGCATAATCATATTGTGGGGATTAGTCACACTAAAATTTTTTAATGAATATTTACCAACATATACCACATTCAAGGAGTTCAGAGTCTTACTAGAAGTGGGAACTCTTCAAAGATCTAAAAATATTTCTGAAAAAAGGCATTTATATTTACCATAAAAAGGGAAAATAGCACTACAATTCTGCACCTCAGGACTACTAACACATGTCAATTTAA
The DNA here is from genome assembly GCF_009762305.2 of Zalophus californianus. Classification (NCBI taxonomy): domain Eukaryota; kingdom Metazoa; phylum Chordata; class Mammalia; order Carnivora; family Otariidae; genus Zalophus; species Zalophus californianus. Next base: position 63,093,393 of record NC_045599.1, on the reverse strand, counting down.
GCTGTTATCCCTGTGAGCACTCTACATAAGTTTCAGTATGTTTTCAATTTTCTAGTTTCCTGTGTTTCAAGAGAATGAAAGTTGTATTATTGGGAATCCAAAATTGTACATTAAGCAGTTTGAAAGCAGAGTTAAAAAAAAAAGAAAAATAAACTAGGTACAATAGCTTTAGATAATCTTAAATGATTATATCTAAGAAGATGCAAAAAGGACCAAAATATAAGAGTTTTCTATTCAATATGATATTTTCTAACTCTTAAGAACTTGAGTTTAAAAACCATATTAAAAAGCAGGGAAGACAGAAGAAAAGTCCCTCATGATGTGAGAAATGAAAATGCTTACATGTATGCAAGGAAAGGCTGAATTTTTAACAAGAAGTACACAGCCAGGTTGGTGTGGCCTCTGAGCAGCCCTCAGCCTCATCACACTCCCCCCGGCCCCATCTAGCTCTCCTAGCATCACCACTTACACATTCCACCTGGTGCATGCTCCCAGGCTGTTTCCTCAGGATTTTGAGCACTCTGCTCTCTACTCTGCTGTTGTACTTCTCTTCATCCTTCAAATTAGAGCTCAGATGATGCCTCAAGCCACACCCCCTTGTCATGTTTACCCTAAATCTTGAAATCCTTCAAAAGTTTGCAATTATATATTGATGTAATGATATAATTAATGCTTGTCTTCTCTCATATAAACTAAGCTTTATGAGATCAGGACCTATCTCAGCAGTATGTCCCTCGTGCTCAGCATGTAAGCATCTGTTAAATGAATGAATGAATGAATGAGGGAAAACCACAATCAGAATTTTCTTCTCAACAAACAGCACCTACTGTGTACTTCTTTAGTCAATGTGAGATCATGTAATAGTCATACAATGAATATAAACTCTACTCAGTGGTTAATGCAGAAGATACGGAGGAAATGACATTGTGAGGGACTGACATAAACACGTGAAATCAAGCATATTCTTAGAATTGAAAACAAGTAATGAAGTAAAACTTCCCTGATAAATTTAATGGTATATAATGGTTAACACACCATGGTATCATGAACTACAAACTCAAAACTTTCTGTGCAATTTTTCTTCACTAGAAGTATAAAAAATTGTATAATACATTCATTCTCAGCTTAATCTTTTCTACTTAAACATGGCTAAGAATACAAAGAAAAACAATATGGTAGAATATCTATATTTAGATCAAAAATCTGTTAAGTATTCAGAATTTTGAAAACTCTTGAAAATGGTCATCTAAGAGTTACATCTATGGGATGTCCTTAGAACATACATTTAAGGAGATATACAACCAAATATTTCATGTGCTTTTACCATGTAGTGCACGTTTATAAACAGACATAACCTATTTTAGTATAGTAAACTGAAAGAAAACACCATTAATCAAACAGCTTCATAAACATTAGTGACTGGTTGATGCAGAACTAACCGTTTAATTTAGTAAGATAGTAACAGTTAACAGTAATAGACAGTAATAATAATTAAACTAATTTTATGGCCAAATTTGGCGAGATGTAATTACTCATCCACGTAAAGACAGCTCTCACTCTTATGAACAATGGAGAATATGTTTTCATTAATCCACAGAATAATTATTTAAAATCACTCAGTATGTGACCTTGGATAAGTTACTTAAATTTTCTGTATCTTTGTGCAATAGAATTTTTGCATTATTTGACAGAATTGGGTTAATATTTCCATAGTAAATAGTTCCCACTTAAGATGGTAACGTTATTTTTTAGAGTAAACTCAAGGACTTAGAAAATTACATTTGTCTTCAGTTACAAAATATTTTTAAGACACTCGGAGTGACACATTTTTTAGAACTTACTAAACACACTAGACTAATTTTAAAAGTTGTGACCCTTAAAAATACAGTTTTAGCTTCCTAGTTTTTGTTAATATTTTCTTATATGGCTAAAGAATAATTGTTTTTGTATTAAGGGTGGAATTTTACTTTATGTTAACATTTGATTATCTATTGAGAAATTATCTTCACTATAGCTTTTACATTTATTGACAAATTAATGTGCTAAATTTTCCTGTGTGGAAGGTATCTAGTTGTTCACTAATCATATTGCTATCCACTCATTAAATGGTATTTTAGAGCCCAGACACTCTGAGAAGTCACCTCTGATTTGCCTGGGTCCTTACATCTATCTGAAGAAAAATCTGTTGTCTTTCTACCGTAGAAAAATGTAGAAAGGAGGTAAGAGCGAATGAGAATGAAGAAATTGAACAGACTTGGGTCTTTATATGGCTTCAGTACTTAGTTTAATCTTATTCCTGAAGTTTTAGGCATACTTTTTATCAAAAGCAAATATATGAAGCTTGACTTCACTTTTCTATCCTTAATATAACATAAACAAGATATTTGAATAAAATCTTATAGAATATGGTAAACATTCCCATGATAGTTATTAGTCATGTTTTCTGCTAAAAACTGTACTGTGTATTTCACTATTTAGTTTTATTGGTAAAAATAACTTTATTACAAAGTTCTTTTCATATTTAATATACATAGTTGCCCAGAAATTTTAAAAGTTTACTTACAAATTGATTTACTTCTCTCAGCTAAAAAATAATGCAATTTTTATCAAAGGCAGCTAAATTACAATTACTGTTTCATAATGCTATCATATTAATTCATAAGGAATTAGGTTATTATACTTTTTAACCATGAACACACTTAAATATGATAGGTAAGTAACACATTCTGATTTTCTAATATTGCCACGCTGGTGAGATAGAATTAGAGACCCCATTGATTAGTTCTAAGCATACCTCTCTAATATAGATCAAAAGTGGGTCTCAGATTCACATAAAATGTCCTAAAACTACTCCCACTTATGATATAACTTAAAATTTTGTAATAACACTCCAATTTAAAATCTTAAGGCTGGTGTTCTCCTCTCACTCTGTTCTTGTAACCACAAAATTATTTGTGTATATCTCTGTCTCTCAATAGATTATAAGCCCCTTCAGGCATTGAACCAAGCACAGGCTTTTAAAATAAAACAATGGTTGTGTTGCTCTAGAAAAATAAAATGTAATTCTGAGCCTGAGTTGTTTTTCATCTGTAAGAAGGGTAAATTAATATCTACCTTGTAGGATCTGTGTGAGATTTAAATGAGGGATCACATATAAAGCATCTACCCCAATTCTTATTTATTTTCTATCTCTCTCTTCTCCCACAGCTTGTCACTGTACCAAGGACAGTATCACAATAAATTTTAAATAAATGTAAAAATTACCATGATTTTGTTTTATGGATTAGTATTAGTATACCTTAGTATTTAGATTTTTTTAAGAGTACAAAGTAATCCATGGTATATAGAAATGTACTAAAATTTTTACATTGTGAAATACTCATAAATATATAAACTTAAAAGACAATTTTCTCATTCATAGATATCTGTATTTTTTAATCTTATATTTTTCATGAATTTTAATTGCTAATACCTAATAAATGGGTGAGTAATTTATTGCTGAATCATGTTCATGTTTTGAAAGTAGTAGTTGAAAGTATAATAAAATTATAGATATTGGGAGATTTTACAGATCATCTAGTTCAATCCTTTCACTTTACAAAGGAGAAAACGAAATTCCAGAAAGAGGCAATGACTTGCACAAAATCCAGTAGCAGACATAATTTTTTTTAAATTAAATCAGAGTACCTATGATTTTCCCTTCCTCCACTTTGTTTTTGAGGTGGAGAGCTAGAGAAGCCAAGAGAAGCCAAAGAAAAAATATGGAAGATGCCCAGTGGGAATATTTGAAAGGACTAGAGGCCACAGAATTTGTCAAAGAGGGCTTAGGACACTAAGAAGTTTAGAGTTAGGGGCCAATATCTTTTCAGCCCTAAGAAGTAAACATCCACATCTGCATTTGTTTGGGAGGCTACAGTTAGAGTATATTTGCCTAACTGAGGTACATGAGAAATCATCAGAGAAAAAAGGTGTTTAGGAAGTTAGGAAATAGGTAGTAGTCTAAATTTAAAAAACATAAAATAAGGGTTAATCAACAGTACTTGAGAATGTCTTATTTTAACTTTTCTTCACAGTTAAGAGCTTGTTTTTATTTTTTGTTTTGTAGAAGCTTTCTAATATTTTTGATGAAGAAGACTGGGAAAGAACTAGGACTTTAAACTTTAATAGCCATAAAATTTCAGCCTTCTGTATTCAAAATGGAAAAAACAAAACCCAAAAGTATATAAAAATAAAATAAAAACAAAAAATATAATTTCTCTTTCTGCTTTATTTGGGAAAAGGAAGAGGAATTGTAAAGCAGGGTATCAACCACTCACCATCGGATTGATAAATGTTAAACTAAATTTCCTTTCATCTTTAAAATTCTTCCTGACATCTAACATATGTTTTTCATTTCTTGTAAGGGCCAGTTGAGCCTAAAGGTCCAAAGTAATATAATTAGCAGACAATTTGAAGAAGCTGATATGGTTTATATCAACTTTTAAAGTAGTGAAAATATACAAAATAAGTACTGGCACGATTATCAAAACACAGAAAAGGAACACAACATTAACTGCATATATTTCGTAGAAACAAACACACTGCATTTATTAAAAAGTCTAAATAAAATATTTAGTCTTGATTCAGATTTAACTTTCTTCATCTCTGTCCCATGCATACTGGAAAGCTGTTCAAGCAATATCATGTAATCAGAAAATGTTAGTAACCTCAAAACCTTGTATGTCGTTCACACACAGAGTGAAAAGACGTAAGGTGCAGCTCTCTAACATAAAACCAATATATTTCAGTCTTCCCTCAGACCCTGAAATCTTTATCAGAAAAAACGTAAAACCAAAAGTTATATGAGGATGGGGCTGCGTCTGTTTCTACTGAAATTCCCCTGAATCTTCAATATCCAGTTTATGTCTGCACACAACTGGTTCTCATTGCTCATTTGCTTACAGATTGACTGAATGAAGTACAGAGTTTCCTGAATACTTCAAACTGCTTGTAATTTTATGTTTTCCCATATTAATCTATAGGATTAGCCTGGCTGCTCTAATGTTTGCAAATTGGAAATATTTTTGGTTCATTATTTAAAAGAGATAATGCAATACCTTTGAATTCTATGAAGCCAGCAGTTTATGAGCTAATGAATAAATTCAGATGATAAACACAAATCACTAAGAGTTTAGTACACATTGGGTTTTTATACGTATTGTCTGAAGACATAAGGGCATAAAACCATAAAGGCATTTTCAAGTACCAATAGATCAGGCCAGTTGTGGAGAGAATAAAAACCCAATGATAAATATACAAACAAAATAATTCCACTATTAACTGTACAACGCTTATTTTCAAACAAGAAACTTGAAAACTCCCTCCTATCAAACCATCAGTTTCCTGAAGGCTTGGATTGTGCCTGTCTTGGTATCCTCATTGTCTAAAACTTTCTGCTCTCAGGACGTCTTCACACTTTTAAAAGTTCTTGAGGACCTCAAAAGCTTTTGTTTATGTGTACTATATCATATTCAAAATTTAAGGGGCACCTGGGTGGCTCAGTCGTTAAGCGTCTGCCTTCGGCTCAGGTCATGATCCCAGGATCATGATCCCAGGGTCCTGGGATCGAGCCCCGCATCAGGCTCCCTGCTCTGTGGGAAGCCTGCTCCTCCCTCTCTCACTGTGTCTCTCTCTCTGTCAAATAAATAAATAAAATCTTAAAAAAAAATTAAAACCTGAAAATTTTTATATCTTTATTAATTCATTTAAAAGTAATAATAAACCCAGTATATGATAACACGGATGTCATATTCTTTATGAAAGATCATTATGTTTCCCAAAAACTCTTGTGAGAGCAATCTTTTACACTTCTGCATATCTGTTTCATGGCTGGCTTGAATGAAAAGAGTTGGATTCTCATAAGCCCCTGCATTCCATCAGATCTGACATGTTATTTTAATTGCATTATATGAAATATATTCCACACAGGTATGGAATTGAAGAAGGGATGAGCTTACGGATAACCCCAGAGGTCCTCATTTCACACTGTGAAACCAATGACCTGTAACATCATTTGTCATATGGCTACTGTTTAATAACTACTCGCTAAAAGTTAATAAAAAGTTTACAGAAAAAGAAATATATTCTAAGGGCACACGTGCATATATCCAAACATACAAATGATGTGCACATTCATTTTGGATTCAACTGATAAATTATTCTTTTAAATGCTGTTTTACTACAATAAAGTGTTAATTATCCCAAGTCCTCAACTCATTACAACTAAATTGGGATGCAGATCAAAGGAGGGTATGTGAATGAAAGAGTGAAAAACTCTAACAATAAAGCATGTAATTCCAAAATTTAATAGAAAGAAATAGATGACTAGAATGAGACTTTTCACTTGAGAAAATTCCAAGCATAACCAAATCAAGTAGCTAATTCAAATGCTATATGGGTCTGTTTAAAGCAGTAAATTAGATTGAAACACTTTACTGAAAACAAGCTGGATTCTAATATTTTTAGTATCTACACGCCATTTCTAATTAATCTATAAAAACCACAAGAAAAAAACATTTTGCTTATATTTTTAGCACTTCTGCTTTAAATATTAATAGGAACTAACCAAATACCAGAGAAAATATATTGATTTTAACATTTTACACTTTCCAAAATCACAATTCTTGTTCTTTAAAAATAGCCTTAAGTAAACTCAGAAATGAAAATATAATTTTTGAGATCAGATATTAGATTTTTTAAATGATATTTCATCATTTGGCAAAAAATAAAATGACTTACTTCTCCTTTTCTTGAGGCCCATGTACCTGAGAAGCTATTTTAGGTTCTGTCCCAAGATTCTTTTGCATCCGCTGCCTCCTCTTTCTACTTGGTGCAATATCCATGACATCAGGACTTGAAATAATGGAATCATCTCCTCTTAAAGTAGCTAAAATTAAATGACATAAAAGTGTAACCCAACAAAATTATGCATATAATTTGTAAGTAAGAACTTGCTGCACTGATATGAAGTGACACTTAAAATACAGTATAACTATTTTTAAAAAATTCATGAAGATTTGGTAAAGTGGACCAGTTAGATTATAATACTTTAATACCAATATAAAACATAAAGTATATTATACACATGGAATAATTTGATCAAAATGGTCTCTGCCTATCTTGCACAACAACCCTCCCAAATACATCAAAGGCACAGTTTGATCTTTCAATGGTAGAATTAGATAGAAATGCCTTAGAGGCTACTCTATAAGATGTTTTCTTTGGGGGGGGCAAATACTGCTATAGGAATAGGATAAATCAAGTTGATACTAAACAGTAATTATTAACAGGAATGGAGACTTCTGCTAGTGATCCAGAGATAATTTCATAGACTTTTCAGCCAACTGTAGGGAATGAGAACAGGAAAAATGTCTAACAGATGTCTCTATTGTATCTAAGTCACATTAAACTACCACTAAAAGTGTTAGATATACATGAAACAGAAGCAACAAGAGAAACATGTTTGATTTATATTCCTTTATTCTCTATAAACAATTTAGTTCCAAAGAGCTTTAGGGGAGTTCAGAATTCATTCATCTAACACATAGTATACTTAAGTAAATACATATTTATATAAAAGAGCTCCTTTGCCATTGGTAAATAATGAACAATATCAATATAGTTTGGACTTTGGATGTCTTGCTGGTTCATATGATTTTTGTCTAGCATGTTAACATTTTAAGGCACAAGCTTTCATCCCAATTAAAGAGAAGGCCTTCACAATGTATAAAGTCCTAAAAAGATGGAGATGAGTGGCAAAAATCCTGGACAAGACAATTCCTGTACCACAAAGAGGGGCTGGCTGAGTAGAGTCAAGAACCCTAGACTTTTCAACAGTTAAGCTTTCTGTTACAGAAAGAAGCTGTGAAGATGTCTCCCTGTAGCTTGAATCAGATGTTTAATTTTCATCAAACTATTAGAATGCATTCAGTAACTGCCATCTACTCCATTTGAGAGGAAATGGGATGCAAATGGTTAGTGGGCTGTGATGCTGAGTGCAAATGTTGCTAGAGAGTTAATGGGGTTAATACTTTCATTAGGATTATAACTAGGGAACTAACAACAACAATGTAAAACTGCATAGATTTTGAGTGGTCTGCCTAAATCTTAATTTTTTTCCCCATAGGCTCTACTATTTTTAGTGTGCAATTCTGCAGAATGAGTGGTTTTTCAGGCACATATATATCACATCCTAGAAGAAAAGCTGGTATTTTGAATTCCCACTTGCTGCAGCCCATGCTTCTCTGAGTGACCGGAGATCACTTGGACACTGTTGACCACTCTCTTGAAAGTCTTCTTTGGGTGTTTTTTTTTTTCATTGAAATGGCTACCATTTTTGAGAACATATGTGGTAGACAGTTTGCTATGGGTTTTAAACATATTATTTTATTAATCTTTAACCTTGTGAAGTACTTACTATTATTACCTTTATTTATGAAGAAGCCAAGGCTTTAGAAAGGTTAAGTAACTTGACCAAATCACACAGACTTTGAGTTGATATTTTAACATATGACAATTAAAAAATATTTCTCCTTAGTAGATAAAGTATTCCTTCATCAAATATTTACTGATTAAAGGATATTTTACTTTCCAAAGCTATTTAAGTCATTAGGGCACATAAGTTCTACTACATTTCACATACATTATTTTACTAGCTAGTACTATTCTAGGAATAGAGAAGGGTAGATAACAAAGGGTGTTTCAAAAAGTTCTGCCATTCATTTCAAAACTCCAAATAATGACTTAACACACTGGCACCCAAAAGCATGTTTTATATGTAATATGGTTATACTATTTGTTATGCGTATAATTTGTAACTAATTTACTTTAAAATACAATGCAATTAAATGTATGTTGTTAGGGTGAGCTATAACCCAGGTGTTGCTAGCACCTACTCAAAAATGCATAGCCCATTGAGTTGAAGGTCCATTTCTGGGTCCCTATTCTGTTCCATTGATCTAAGTGTCTGTTTTTGTGTCAGTACCATACTGTCTTGATGATTACAGCTTTAAGTCCAGAATTGTGATACCTCCAGCTTTGGTTTTCTTTTTCAACATTCCTTTGGCTATTCAGGGTCTTTTCTAGTTCCATACAAATTTTAGTATTGTTTGTTCCAGCTCTGTGAAAAATACTAATAGTATTTTGATAGGGATTGCACTGAATGTGTAGATTGCTCTGGATAGCACAGACATTTTTTTTTTATTATGTTCACTTAGCAGAGATTTTAACAATATTTGTCCTTCCAATCTATGAGTATGGAATGTTTTTCCATTTCTTTGTGTCTTCAGTTACTTTCATAAATGTTCTATAGTTTTCAGAGATCTTTTCCTCTTTGATTAGGTTTATTTCTAGGTATCTTATAGTCTTTGGCATAATTATAAATGGGATCAATCCCTTGATTTCTCCTTCTTCTGCTTCATTGTTAGTCTATAGAAATGCAACTGACTTCTGTACGTTGATTTTTATATCCTATGACTTTGATGAATTCCTATTATCAGTTCTAGCAATTTTTTGGTGGAGTCTTTTGGGTTTTCTATATAGAGTATAATGTCATCTGTGAAGACTGAAAGTTTGACTTGTTCTTTGCCAATTTGGATGTCTTTTATTTGTTTTTGTCATCTGATTGCTAGGCTAGGACTTCCAGTATTATGTTGAACAACAGTGGTGAGAGTGAACATCCCTGTCGTGTTCCTGACCTTAGGGGAAAAGATCTCAGTTTTTCTCCATTGAGGATGATATTTGCTGTGGGTCTTTCCTATGTGGCTTTTATGATGTTGAGGTATGTTCCCTTCATCCCTACATGGTAGAGGGTTTTTATCAAGAAAGGATGCTGCATTTTGTCAAGTGCTTATATTCAACTAATCTTAGACAAAGCAGTAAAGAATGCCCAGTGGAAAAAGGTCTCTTCAATAAATGGTGTTGGGAAAGTTGGACAGACACATGCAGAAGAATGAAACTGGACTATTTTCTTACACCATACACAAAAATAAACTCAAAATGGATGAAAGACCTAAATGTGAGAAAAGAATCCATCAAAATTCTAGAGGAAAACACAGGCAGCAACCTCTTTGACCTCGGCCACAGCAACTTCTCGCTAGACACATCTCCAAAGGCGAGGGAAACAAAAGCAAAAATGAACTATTGGGACTTCCTCAAGATAAAAACTTTTTTCATAGCAAAGGAAACAGTCAACAAAATCAAAAGACAACCCTACAGAATGGGAGAAGATATTTGCAAATGTCTTATCAGATAAAGGGCTAGTATCCAAAATCCATAAAGAACTTATCAAACTCAACACCCAAAGAACAAATAATCCAGTCAAGAGATGGGCAGAAGACATGAACAGATATTTCTCCAAAGAAAATATACAAATGGCCAACAGACACGTGAAAATTTTAATCAACATCACTCCGCACCAGGGAAATACATATCAAAACCACAATGAGATACCACCTCACACCAGTCAGAATGGCTAAAATTAACAACACAGGAAACAACAGATGTTGGCAAGGATGCGAAGAAAGGGGAACCCTCTTAACTGTTAGTGGGAATGCAAACTGGTGCAGCCAGTCTGGAAAACAGTATGGAGTTTCCTCAAAAAGTTAAAAATAGAACTACTCTATGATCCAGCAATTGCACTACTAGGTATTTATTCAAAGGATACAAAAATCGTAATTTGAAGGGGCACATGCACTGTTTATAGCAATGTTTATAGCAGCAATGTTTATAGCAGCAATGTCCATAATAGCCAAGCTATGGAAAGAGCCCAGATGTCCATCAAGCGATGAATGGATAAAGAAAATGTACACACACACACACACACACACACAAAGGAATATTACTCAGCCATCAAAAAAACTGAAATCTTGCCATTTGCAACAATATGGATGGAACTAGAGGGTATTATGCTAAGTGAAATAAGTCAGAGAAAGACAATTATCATATGATCTCACTCATATGTGGAATTTAAGAAACAAAACAGATGAGCATAGAGCAAAGGAAGGAAAAATAAAATTAGATGAAAACAGAGAGGAAGGTAAACCATAAGAGATTCTTTAACTCTAGGAAACAATCTGAGGGTTGCTGGAGGGGAGATGGATAGGGAATGGGTTAACTGGGTGATGGGCATGAAGGAGGGCACTTAATGTAATGGGCACTGGGTGTTATATGCAACTGATGAATCACAAAATTCTATCCCTGAAACTAATAATACACTATATGTTAACTAAATTGAACTTAATTTAAAAAAAAAAAAATGCACAGCCTAGGAGCAGATTGTTGAGATTCTAAAAATAAAGCCCATATCTTGAGGGGCCTACTATAAGTACTTTTGATATTTGTATATCAATGAATAATAGATAATTTATTAATTAATATAGTGAATGACAAAAATGTGTGTCTCTTAGTAAACACAAGGCATGAAAACAAGCATGATGAATATTGCATATGGGCTGTCATGAGTGGAAATTAAATGCTTTCCAGATATACGAATTGACTACAATATTTTAGAGATACTCTCCACCATTTTACAAACAGGCTATAATCCACTGAGGTCTGTTTAATCTTGGAGACGATAACCTGTGCTAAATTTTTAAGTGGTTTGGGGTCCAGTTGTGAACTCTGGACAATTGGTGGCCTGATGTCAGGAAAAAGCATCACTTCTGCCTCAGTAATCTTTTTATTTGCCAAAAGTGAACTTTTTATATGAGAGTGTGACTGAGACATCTAAAAAGACAGACAGCTGGAATTTCTTCAAGTTTATAGAACAGGTTTATGAATTCTTTTGTGCTTACTTGTTAGTAAATATTAAGTTGATAATTGTGTGTGTGGGAAAACCTAATCTGGTAATTTGTTATTATTATCCTCATACTTCAAACTTCTTGGTAGCCACCATTATTTACCACAAAGAACCTAAAAGTTGTGTATAACCAAATGTTTCAGGTCAGTTCACTGCACCATTTGTATTCCTTTCTCTTGACAATTACAGGGTAGCCTCTGTCTAATGGTGTCATGATGCAAAGGGGCTAGCATATAAGTTAACTACTGTTTAAACTAAATATATATTTTTTGGTTTGTATTTGTACTGTGAGAAACAGTTCTCCCTTCAGTTTATGACACACATGTAATAGCAAATTATATTATAATAGATTTTCTTAATTCATAAATTCCTTTCAAAGAAAGTTGTGGTAATATTTATATAGACTTTAATAAAAGGGAAAAGGTTCCACCCTATCCTTTCTTCTCCACCCCTCAATGCCAGAAACCAGGAAAAAGAGGCACAAGTCCCATACCTGGTACCTAGGTATCAACTGCTCATCTCAAGCAGTCCTCAGATTTCCACCCATCCTACCTCTAACCTTTACTGTGCTAATGTTTGGTCTTATTTCATTTGGTCTTGATGCTGGATACTTTATTTCTATTCTGATAACGGATCCCTTGAAAAATGATTCAGGGTCTACAAACATCAAAGCCATTTTATATTCAGCAGAAGGGATCTGAAATAAACCTATATCTCTATCTGTATCTACGAAGTCAAACGTGGGACTTCCAAATCGTATTATTCATAACCATACATATTTTTAAGGGCAACAACCAAAGTTTTCACTTTCAAGTATTGCATCCCATTTTTAAGGAAAGAAATCAATTCATATTAAGTTTACCCAGTTGTACATACTCATTTTACGTAGGAAAAAGAACTTGAAGAGAGTTGGAAAAGAACGGCAAATGTTCAAAGGGTAATGAGAAGGAATGTGGCCTGGTTGGAGTAGTGTTCACGAGCAAAAGATACAGAAAATGCTTGGATAAGTATGGGCAGCAAGGAAGGAGGGGAGAAGAAAAAGGAGACAGAGATATGCTAAATAAATTTGCAACCTTTCAAATCTAGGCAGAAGACTATGAATTCAATATTGATCGGGTTTTTTTTCCCTGAGGTTTCACCTCCAGAATTCTCAGTTTTTACTATTATCATCAGTCTCTGTCATAACAATGTGTCTTTCACCATTTCCAGGAATTATTTTTTAAAAGAAAACAAAAGAGAAGAAGAAACTCTTGCCAATGAACATACTACAGCTGAAACACTGATGGGCAGAGCTGTGGGATGAATTTCAAGTTCTCATTAGGTTCACTGAACCTAGAAAATGGGGAATCTTTACACAAGCCTTGTTATTGTGAAAGGTGGCTCCACAGAAAGCCACACTTCTTCTCATGTGACAGAAGAACTGCAGGAGTTTGGCAGTCGTATTTCAGACATGAGAGGCAGTGTTGGCTTCCCTGCATACTCTCAATGTCTCAATGTCCAGACAAAATGACACTGTTGGCTAAATTGCCAGCAATCTGCATAAATCCCATGAGTTAAACTACCTGGTAAACTATTGGCTCACCTATGTGCTCCCTTCTAGCACAGCCCACTTCGGTCATTTCAGTCATCCCTACTAGTTCCAGTCTCTCCTTACTCTGTAAGGCTTACAGTCTGAACCACTCACTTCACATATATGGTCTTATTTTGTTATTCTCTTTTTATGTATATCTCTTTTTTCTTCAATTAGATCAAGGACTATGAATACCCTACAGCTAGAGGCTATGCCTTATACCTTGATATAGCCCTAATATATTACCCAATAGTGTTATAATGAGAACTATGAAAACTCAAAATTTTTTTCAAATGTCTATTTTATTTTTTTTAAATCAAAACTTATTTACTTATGGCCTTCTCAATGAGGTGTAGAGAAAAGTAGAATCAGAAGACCTGGGTCTGGATCTCTAGTTCCGCCATTTACCTTGGGTATATTACAGAATTTAAGTTCCTAAGATGAGAAACATATTTTAACCATGATTTCTGACATGATTAAATGAGACAAAATGACTTACAAATGACAGTGTCAGAAGTACTTGATTTCAGCAGTTAAGTATTATTAACAAAGTGTGTGTATCCTTATAAAAGATCAAGTTGAGATGAATTTAGATTAATTTGAAGAACTTTCAGGCTATCATCTACAGCTTAACAGAGACATAAAAATAAAACAATAAAAAACTCAAAGTCAGATGAATTCATGGTTTTCTAAACTCAAAATAACCCAGTTGTCATGGAATTATTATCTGTTATGAATATACAATAGCCTGTCTGCTATGGCTCTTTACACTATTATTAATTTCACAAATGTTTTATGAAGTGTTTACATTCAATAAGTCATTCTTTTTTATTTCAAAAGATATAAAATATTGAGAGGAAAACCCAAAATCCAAACCTTAAGATACTACCCTAAGTAAATCCAAAACTACAAAAAACAAAAACAAAAACAAAAACACAACACTATTTCTTTCACCAGGGAAAACAACAAACCAATGACTTGGGCTCCTTCATGTTCTGTAGTTTGTCTTACTGACAGGTATAAAGATAAGCAAAAAAAAAAAAAAGCTAAGATAAGGTAGGTCACACCATACTTCAATGAACAGTATCTTAAAGTGGGCTATCTGGAGGTAGGAAATTTCTAATCTGACCAAACAAGCAAACATTATTTTCCCTCACCATTCATCAAAGAGCCCTTTTTCAAATCTGTAATCAGCTGCTACCCAGTTTTCACAATCTAATCTGAATAAATGATGACCACCTTACACAAAAAGTCAATGGTTTAACTTATTAATCAGCAATCACCAAGTAAACTGATAATTAACATCACATTGAACACTTAAAAGAGTGTGTGTGTGTGTGTGTGTGTGTGTGTGTGTGTGTGTGCATATTCACATACATATACTTTTCCAAAAGTCAGGCTCCTCTTTTAGCCAGCACAGCTGGAAGTGAGACTTAATGACAAATACCTACTGACATTAGGACAACTAAAAGGTCATCTTTGGAAATCCAATACTCTCAATGTCAGAGGCAGGGTGGGCCACTAAAGATAAAGTACAGACTCTAAAAGTATTCACTGAATTTAAGAAAAATTAATTTGAATATATTAAGTATTATTCTGTACCTACAAAACAACAGGCTTTTTAAAAAATACTTTTAAAAAATTTAATTCCAAATGAACTCAATTTTTTAAATCTTAAGGATTCATTCATTCCTTCACTTATTCAACACATATTGTTTTCTGTGTCAAGGACTATCCGGAAGACACCATCACCAGGTATTCAAAAATTTTACAGTTGAATAGAGCAGAAGGACACTACTATTTGCAAGAAAACCATAAGTCACATAAGCAATTATAAAGGAACTAACTTGAAAGTTCTAAAGTAGGTGCAGCTTTCCAAACTTTCATTATTTTTTTTCCAAATTAATCTGTGAAGCTTCAGTTTTTCTTGTCCATTATTAAGCACTAATTATAACTTGATTTCTTATATTATTTTTCTTCTTATATGGATATTTCTTTTGAAAGAATAATCATCAGTATCAGATGGCTCTGAAGCAGATTTCCCAAAAGAGAAAATGAAAAGGCTAGCTCACTCTGAGTAAAATGACAAGAAAAAAACTGCATTTTAAAATTAAATATTAGGATCTTCAAGAGTGAACTCTAACAGCATTTCTTTTCTTTTTAAAGATTTTATTTATTTATTTGAGAGCAAGTAGAGCGATAGAGCGAGCAAACGAGTGGGGGAGAAAGGGGCAGAGAGAGAGAGGGAGGAGCAGGCCGCCCACTTGAGTAGGGAGCCAGACGCAGGGCTCAATCCCAGGACCCTGGGATCACTACCCTGAGCTGAAGGCAGATGCTTAACTGACTGAGCCACCCAGGCGCCCCACAAACAGCATTTCTAAGTTGAAACTACACTGTGACCTTTTTGGATATCCTTTACATGGCCCCACAACATCCTTAGATTTCATCACACTGTAATAATTTATCTAATATTTATAAGCTCCATGAAGGCAGGGGCTGAGTTTGTCTTATTCACTGTTAGTACAAGACAGACTAGCTGGGTCTCTACACACATAGTAACTCATCAATAAATATTCGTTGATTGATATAAATGCTTAAATAGTAACAATGTTAACAAATAACTTCTTAAAAATTATTTCGAATCTATGCAACCACTGATTAGCTATGCTTGCTGCTGCCAGTCAACATTAAGAAAAGAAAAATATCAGTGAGGAAAAGCTGTTTATGAAAGAACAACATTAGCCTTCAATTTATATCATTTTGTAGTTAAAAATAACAAATACTGGAAACAATTTTAATGGCTAATGAGTTTTCAGAAAACAAAACTACAATTTTTCACTTTCACCAGCTTTGTAAAGTGGCCTCTGCCTGTGACCTATGTCATGAAATGTTTGGACTCAACATAAAGCTTTCACTGTTGTACATGAGTCAGGTATGGTTTTCTGTCAATGGAAGGCATTTTTTAGGCGTTTTCTTCATAGAGACTGAAAGGTTTTTGAAATTTTCATTTTTTTTAATTTGGGTCAACTTTTAATAAAACCTAGACTTTTTACAGAGTTTAGGATGTCGTTGAACTGGTATGAATGAAAAAAAAATCAGACAACAAATGAAATGTAAACCTGTTTTAAAGAAGTAATATAAGGAATCTTTCAGTTTTGTTTTGTTTTAAATAATGTATTGCCAGCATTTTATCTACAGTGACTCTGGGTTAACTGGTTAGAACTACGACAAGACCAGTAGTTTAACTAGCTAGTCAAAATCAGAATAGGATGAAAGTGGTAAAAATGAAGTGCTGCATAATTAAACAGTGAAATGGGTTTGAGAGCAACTTGCTCTCAAATAGATTTGAAATAGATAAGAATCACTAATCTAAATCACAGACCCTCACTCTAAATATTAACAGGGGTAAGAAGAACTTGACTTGAGTTTGTGACATGATGTACTTTTCCACTTCATTTTGCTAATATCTGTTTAATCTTAGGAAATTTTGGAATAATTTTGATACATTAAGAAAAAGCTCTCTATTTGCACCTCTTTAAATTCCTTTATAATAAGATTCATGCCCTTGTGATATAATTTAGCCAGTTCATAGAGGCTCTGTAAAAAGGCAAATATGAGGCTAAATTTCAGAGGCTTCCCTTAAAATCTGTGGGAAGATTTTCAAAAAGATCCATGATGCGAGACATGTCCCAACTAGCCTTCAAACCAAATGTGATTAAGGCAATACTTTTACTAAAGATTAAAAAAAAAAAAAAAATTCTCTGCCAAACTGTCAAATAACTAAGATAATGTTTATACTGAGTTAATGAAATACTGCAGAAGGATCCTACATGTTACTATTAATCCCTGACAAAATGACTATACGCAATTCTGTGAGGGTTTTAAAATCTATAAAAATAGGTGTGGAGAAGTGAGACCAAATAGTTACTTCTGGTATAAAAAATGCCCTGAAATAAATGGTGCTGGGAAAACTGGATAGCTACGTGTAAAAGAATGAAACTGGACCACTTTTTAACACCATACACAAAAATAAACTCAAAATAGATTAAAGACCTAGATGTAAAACCTGAAACCACAAAAATCCTAGAGGAGAACACAGGCAGTAATTTCTCTGACATCGGCTGTAGCAACATTTTTCTAGATACTTCTCCTAAGGCGAGGGAAACAAAAGCAAAACCAGACTATTTGGACTAAAACAAAATAAAAAGCTTTTGCACAGCAAAGGAAACAATCAATAAAACAAGGACAACCTACTGAATAGAAGATATTCGCAAATGATATATCCAATAAAGGGGTTAATATCCAAAATATATAAACAACTTACACAAATCAACACCAAAGATACCCAAACAACCTGATTTAAAAATGGGCAGAGGACCTGAATAGACATTTTCCCAAAGACATAAAGATGGCCAACAGACAAATGAAAAGATGCTCAACATCACTTATCATCAGGGAAATGCAAATCAAAACCACAATGAGATATCACCTCATACCTGTTTGAATGGCTAAAATCAAAATGACAAGAAATAACAAGTATTGGCATGGATGTGGAGAAAAAGGAACCTTGTGCACTGCTGGTGGGAATGTAAGTTGGTGTAGCCACTGTGGTAAACGGTACGGTGGTTCTTCAAAAAAAAATTAAAATAGAAATTCCATACAATCTAATAATTCCACTACTGGGTATTTATCCAAAGAAAATGAAAACACTACCCTTATGTTTATTGCAGCATTATTTCCAATAGCCAAGATATGGAAGCAACCTAAGAGTCCATCAACGGACAAATGAGTAAGGAAAATGTGGGGTGTGTGCGTATGTGTAAAACAGAATTATTACACAGCCATAAAAAAGGATGAGATAGTGCCATCTGAGACAACATGGATGGACCTGAAGGGTGTAATGCTAAGTAAAGTAACTCAGACTGAGAAAGACAAATACCATATGATTCCACTCAAAAGTGGAATCTAAACAACAACAACAAATAAACAAGAAGCAGAATCAAACCTACAGATACAGACAACAGTTGCCAGAGGGGAGGTGGGAGGGAGCTGGGCAAAATGGGTGAAAGGGAGAGGGAGATACAGGCTTCCAGTTAAGGAATGAGTAAGTCACAAGAATAAAAAGCACAGTGTAAGGAATACAATCAATGATACTGTAATAGCACTGTATGGGGACAGATGGTAGCTACACTTGTGGTGAGCATAGCATAGTGTATAAACTTGTCAAATCACTATGTTGTATACCTGAAACTAATGTAACATTGGACATCAATGAGTCTCAAACAAACAAAAAAGAGCCCTGATTCTATAATTCATTATGCTTTTTAAAAATTATTATCTGGCATTATCTGAATTTGAGAAGAAAAACTAAATGCATTCTAAGGCCATTTTTAGGCACTTTTAATAAGTTAGTAATGTCTTGCCCAAATGTGAAAGTTTTTCTTCAGAAATTTTATTTCCAAACATCTACATGCTTTTCTTTACATTACACTTTTGTTTTTAATGGGCAACTTAGGGAATTTTTGTTTATACATTTTTTTTTATTTTTCAATAAAAATTCTGTAAAGTTTTTATGCTAAAACAAATTGTATATTTTTTGCCTTAATACTCAAAATTAGACAAACAACAGCAAAATAATTTTAAGCATTGATCTGACAAAGACAGTAACACTGGAAAATTTATTACAGCTTATTATGAATGTATACCCTTTACATTAGATTTTCTATATGAAGCTTGTTTGGCAAGCTTCAGTATTACTGTTAGCAATCACTGTTGGCAATGTGTTAACTTCTCATTTTCAGCGTGCTTAGTAATATGCAATCTCAGGACAAAGTCTTTATAATGCCACTATCCCATAACTAGCCAAAAGCCAAATTGGGAATCATTCTTGATGCCTTCTAAAACTTCATCTTGCACATCCAATCAGCACTCCCTAAAAGGCTCTTAAGCTCTCCAATAATTCTTTGCATCCACAGTATTTCCATAATCCCTTCCCTAGATTACTGCTATAGCTTATAAATAGCTAAAACAGTTACAATTCATTCCCTAGAAAACATCTAGGAGAATTTTTCTTAAACTGTGAATCTGATCAAGTCATGTCGTCCTTGTTCACTACCTTGAGGACAAAGGTAAAACTCACTAATGCTCTTTAACAGCTTTCTTTTCCTGATTCAACTTACTTTTACAGCCTTACTGAATTTTGTTTGATATATCATTCTCTCTCTCTCTCTCTCCTCTTGGACTTTGAACATAATGATTTTCTTCCAGATACAGTGTTCTACCACCTACCCCTCAACTGGCTAACTCTCACCCATCCTGGATATCTTAGTAAAGATTTCACTGTGTCAGGAAGCCTTAGATGTCTTGATTAGATGTCCCTCCTCCGTGCTGCCATAGCATCTTTTACTAATCCTATAACTGCAGTATAGGTCATAGACTTAGAAAAATGAAGTATGGAAAACTGTTTTGGGTCCCCTAGGGAGTAATATACACAGTGGGGTTGAATCTTATTGTAAAGTCAGTGCATATGGCAAACAATCATAATTAATCAAAACTGCCCCTGAAAATTCCTTAAATTGCCCATTAAACATAGTAATACATAGTGTATATAATTCTGCAGTATAATACTCATGCCTAAATATTTCATGACTACCACTGTGTGCAGTTTTGTAGAAAAACTGTATTTTGAAAAAAAAAATTACTCAAGGCCTTCAATAACCTAATCACATCATCAATATAGAAAAATTTGACTTGCTAGCCCTCCCCAGTTAATGTCATCATTTTAATCTTCCACGGAAGACATATCAGTTCCTCTAATGCTTCCTTAGTCAGATTTCTCTATGGTTCCCAATTAATTTTTCATTGTTTTCTTTCCTGGATGAAGATATCACCTTACTTGCTTAGCTACCTAAATAGTGCTTACCATTTCTTTGTCAATAGCCCCACATCTCAAAGTTACTCATACTTGTTCGTAAGTTTTTCCTAGTGATACTAACTCTTGTCAGGCTTGATTTCATCTGTTATCAGTGGTCATTAAGTAGAATTGCAGGCAAGTGGCAGAACTATTTAAAAATATAAGTTTCTTCACCCCTGGTAAAATTTATAATTACCTAGAAAATACGGTTAACTAAGGTTCAATTAAGTATATGTGTGTGTGTATATAAAATGCTACTCCACTATAATTCATAAATGACCAGTAAGACCAATTTTGATTTTAAGGTATTTTAATCATGAAATGGGAAGTGGGGATATCATAGCATAGTAGGCCTCACAGAGTTATACATCGTACTCTCCCTGAAATTCATAAAATAAGATTTTTCACATATGCATTTACCAGAATGCTTAGACATGAATCAAAATGGACAAACTGCTACTATAACGGGCTAGAATTTTTTAGGCATTATAATTTTGTATAAAATGAAAAAAAGGTAAAAACTACTGACACAAAAAACATCTTTCCAATGAAGTAGATGCTATATGTACCCTCACATTTTGATATTTGTAATTATTCCATAATAAACTGTCATTTAGAATAATGGTCCATCATATTGCTCAGTATATTGTAGGTACTTAAAATATTATTTCTCAATGAAAACAGCAGCAAAGGAAAATACTGAAGATTTTATAAATAAAATCTAAACAGCAAAACTTTTATAGTTAAATACAAACGAGGAAAAATAACAAAAGTTTGATCTATTTGTTTATCCATAAACATAACTTATGAAAAAAAAAAGAAGCCTGTAATATTCATTATAAAGCAAACACTGAATTCAAAACCTAAGACATTGCATTAGAGGTGGCATTTAAAATGCCCTTGTGGAGAATATTCTGACCTTGTGTAAAGGAATATATTATTTGTAAATAATGGTTACCAGACGTCTTAGCCAAAAAACAAGTAACACAGGGGAAGTTATCATAACACAGCTGGGAAAATACAGAAGGAGAAAAAAAGTCTATATATGTGTTAGTGTTCATACAGACAGATAAAGAGATCTATACATATTTATATATATGAAAATAAAAATTTTTAAGTGCTCTAAATAAAAGTGAGGAGTATTATTCCTAACTAAGGCCAAAAATAGGGGAAAAAAATAACTGGGAAGAAATTAGGATAAATAACTTGATAGAGAAAATACAGAAACACAAGGGGAAAGAAACAGGTACCTTCAAGAATCAGTATTCAACTGACAATAACACACTTCCTGTAGGTCACAGAATTGTCGCAGATGCTATATAAAGTGTTTTAAACTGTCTCCATAATTGCCATTGGATTTATTTGACCAATTTGAATTGCAGAGGAAAAAGATAAATTTAATGAGTTCATAAATCATTTGAGTAAAAGCTATGTTATTTTCTTAGAGTGGAATCAGCACAAAATTTTTGCTTAAAGCTTCTGATTCAAGAGAAACAAAAAAGAATACCTACATTCTTCTGCATATCATCTTTGATGCCTACTGTAATAGTTTAGACACCTGCACTTTATAAAATATTATAAAACTACCCTTTAAAAAATTAAGACACAATCTTTACCTATAAAGGGATAATAATCCAGAAATAATTAAATGGAGAGGCGCCTGGGTGGCTCAATTGGTTAAGTGGCTGCCTTTGGCTCGGGTCATAATCCCAGGGTCATGGGATGGAGCCCCACATCGGGCTCCCTGCTCATTGGGAGACTGCTTCCCCCTCTCCTCCCTGCTTGCGCTCTCTCTTGCTATCTCTGTCACTGGCTCTCTCTCTCTAATAAATAAATAAAATCTTTAAAAAAATTTAAATGGAAAACATATTGTTAAAAAAATCCCTTTAACATTTGGTACATTTTTAAAAAGGTGTAGGTGGCAATTAAAAATTTTGCAAAGTTTAATATTTTTTCTTATTTAAAGTGGTTTCATACCGTATGCTGCCAAAACTTATGTAACAATAACATTAAATATAATCATGAAAAATTTAAGATCTTGCCAAGAGCTAGACCTTGGTTATCAGTGAGTTAGATATCAAGTCCATCATGACACTCAAACGAATGCTTTGAATCCTAAATTTAGGTAAGTAGAAAGAGCGCAAATAAGGAAAAGCAAGCAATTCAATCATAAACGATCAAGGCTGGTCAAGGATAGTGTAAATACATCTTAATGCCATGCCTCTATAGCTACTGAAAATGAAGACTTAGAGGCAATTATCCAGATAAACTGGCAAAATGCAAATGTCATCTCTCAGAAAAGTAACTGGAAGCTCTGCCAGCAAATAACTATCTCATTACTTTGGGAGACATGGCCTCGAACTTTCTTCTTTAGATCACAATAATATACAATAATATTACATCTAATTTTTTTTTAAAATAGAAAAAGAAAGCAGGTAGGAGGAAAGAAAAAGAGAAAGAGTGAAGAGCAAAGATGGAGAAAGAAAGGGAGGGAGAAAAAAAGTAAATTTTTACCAAACTGTTATCTAAAATTAATTTGTATTTTTTTCTTCTCTTATCAAATGGAGTATTTTAAAATGTCTTTCAAAGATTTACTTCATCCATGTTCATTTAAGATAAATAATTATTCCTATTAAATGCAGATATCAAATGAACATTTTAAAATTGGAAAGTTAAAAAATATAAAATTGGAAATTTAAACACATTTACAGTCATAAAAAAAGTCTTATACAATTATTCAAAAAGTAATTTGTCACTAACTTCTCATTTACTTTATATGTATTAATGTATTACTTCTATGATGACAATAAAAATGATATTCTTAGGTTTCTAGTACCTACATGTTTCTGCTTTGTTTTAGGTAATAAATTATTTTAAAATCTACTAACTCTAATTTCTTATGCTACATAAGATATGTCAAAGACCAATAAGGCCACTTCCTTGATTTCTTCTTCAAGTCCATATAGCAACAGATTCATTTCAAAATCTCTTGTTTCATTAATTATAATAAAGAAAATAGGGTACCCTAATGACTTAAGCCATGAATAGTTTTTTTATTACCAAAACACCTGTTGCTATTTCCAAAACTATTTTCATTAAATACAGAAGAATGTTGATTTTGTTACCCGAGGACATCAAAAGCTAAGAAAACAAACTTTCTTTAACAGAACCATTCTCAGAACACTTTTCTGAACACAAGTGATTTTAACAGGTTGCTCCTTCTCAGAATGAGGCTTTTATAAATTATTTTACATTAATGTTTCAAGCTGGTGTGATTTATCTTTGATATGTTGCTAATATATAGCCATATTTAACTTCTTCAAAACAGTAGTAATGCTAGTATGACTATATAAAATTGACCTCAGCAAAAAAAAGCTGAAATTAATTTTATCAAAACTCATGTTAAAGATGTTTTCAATTTCACAAGAAGAAATTACTGGTTTTCAACATTGGACAACAGTCAATATATGTCTCCGGAAAGAAAAGAAATACAACAAGTGAGCTCAGGATCACTCTGTCTTTCTGACTGGTGGCATTCTTTGGACCTCAGTACAGGGAGGTAGAAAAGAGCCCAAGGAGAACACAATGATTTCACTTAACTGAAGAAGTAGAAATCAGAGTTTGGTGCTGTTGAAATGGTTGGAATCTGCAGGACAAGGTACTGGAAAAGAGAAAACTGCACACAAAAATGAGGCCAAAAAGGGGTGATCTTAAGTTGTTAAGATGAATAATAAGCTGCACATGCACAAGACTGTAAGGCCCAGCAGAAAATAGCTACTGAGGAGTCAGAGCTGTGAGCTGAATAGAAATTCTAAATGTTACATATACTAGGAGATGCAGAACATCTGACTGGTGGAGTAAAATACCATGCTGAAAATGCTAAGCATTCAGGTGACACTCCTAAAAGGTCTAGATCCACCCAATCAAGCTTGAAAAAAAAGGATCAAGTTTATTTGCCAGTAAATTAACTACCTACCAGAACAAAACTCAACATTCTTTAAAGGAAGACAACAGATTCCAAACTCTGAACAACATCGAAACCATAATGCCCAGTATATAATAAAAAAATTACTAAACATGTAGGATAGGAAAATGTGATCCAAAATAAGGAAGAAATCATTAACACTTTGAGTACATTAGGAGTTACAGTCGCTACACTTACCATTATAAAATAGTACAATTCTTGGAATTACAGAAAAATAACATCTTTAAGTTAGTAATACCCCTTCATTTGTAAAACAAAAAAACAAAAAAAAACCCGCATTTTAACTTTGCACATTATCTCAAAAAGAGATGCTCTAAGAGCCTTCATCTGCCACATCCCCACTATTGGTTACTCCCCTCTCTATTAATTTAGACTTTCTCAGTGGCAGGCACACAACAAAGATGTAAGCTATTTAGAGCCCTGAACATTAACTTTCTGCTTATACCTAAGGAGGCTGGTTAGGTCAACAAAGCTAGCACATTATTCTGTCTTGTCCTTCCTTCCTACACATCATTAAAATGTGCTTCCAATTTCCTAATCTATTGCCTCCTTTATCCTGCTGATGTTGGTATTCAGGATCAATACTCTGTTGATATCTTTTTGCTAGCTCTCATTTTCATTAAATTGATTCGCAATCCTTTCCAGGGTAACTGTGTACAAATGATTGCCCTTTTTATAGTCAAGAAACTCCTTGTTAAATACTGAACTGTGTCCCCAAAAAACTTTAATATAATAAAGTCCTAACCCCCAGTATACCTCAGAACATGACTATATTTAGAGACAGAGTCTTTAAGAGGTAAGTAAGGTCTACTGATGTTATATGAGTGGGCCCTATTCCCATATGATTGCTATACTTTTAAGTAGAGAGACACCTGGAATGTTCACACAAAAAGAAAAGGCCATGTGAGGACACAGCTAGAAGGCAACCATCTGCAAGCCGAGAGAGAGGCCTCATGAAACACTATACCTGCCAACACCCTGATCTTGGACTTCCAGCCTCAAGAACGGTGAGAAAATATATTTCTGTCATTTAAGCCACCCAGGCTGTGGTCTTTTATTATGGCAGCCCTAGCAAACCAACATACCCCTGAATATATTTTCATTTTTGCTGGGCATTCAACCAACCTCTTCAACATTGTGAAATAAACTTAATGACACCATATCCAATAAGACATCATTCTTATCCTTTGAAGTAAGAGAAGCATATAGCCAGACCACTTACCAACTACTGATACTTCTACATGATTATTCCAATATTACATCTCAGTCTTTAAGGCTGATAAAATTGATTTTGAATCTAAATGATGTATCAGGAGGAGGAGGGTATACACATATCTTTGTGAAAAATACAAACAGCAATGTGGTATTATAGAAATTAAGAGTGAGCTACCTATGATACCTGGATTTGAAACCAAGTTTCCCTGCAAGCTACTAAATCTCACTCTGGACAGTAATAGTACCTACTTTTTATACTGTTGTTGTAAGTTAAATATGTTAGTATTTGTAAAGTATTTAGCTTGGCACATTAACTGTTACATAAGTGTTTGCTATTATCAAGGGAACTGATTTTGTACAAGACTGCTAAGTGTAGGGAAAAGGGCCAAGGTAATGGGAATGTTGAAT
Organism: Zalophus californianus; assembly: GCF_009762305.2. NCBI lineage: Eukaryota > Metazoa > Chordata > Mammalia > Carnivora > Otariidae > Zalophus > Zalophus californianus. The sequence goes on along the minus strand of NC_045599.1, from coordinate 63,067,466 downwards.
TACACATATGTTAGAAATTGATTATACATATATTAGAAATTTGAAGTAAATGAAGGTTAGATTCAGTAATAATTTTAAAAATGAGTACAGCAAGAGAGAAAAGTTTTTTGTTTTAAGATAAATGAGAATTGAACATGCTTACAATTTCATAAAAGAGACTCAGTGAGGGTGAGAAAATAAGCATCAATAAAGCAAAACACTGAAAAGAGATTAAGGCGGTCAAATAATGTCTGGACAGGTCATGACCCATTAGTAAGTTACAAAATAAATTAAGTGGGTGGTAACCAGGTTTTACTTTATTTTTATTTCAAATTTTTATTTAAATTCTAGTTAGTTAACATATAGAGTAATACTGGTTTCAGGAGTAGAATTTAGTGATTCATCACTTACATATAACACTCAATGCTCATCCCAACAAGTGCCCTCCTTAATGCCCATCACCCATTCAGCCCATCCCCTACCTCCCTACAGCAACTCTCAGTTTGTTCTCTGTAGTTAATACTAAGAGGTTTGCCTCTCTCTTTTTTTTTCTTCCTTCCCCTATGTTCTTTTGTTTTGTTTCTTAAATTCCACATATAAGTAAAATCATATATTTGTCTTTCTCTGACTGACTTAGCATAATACACTTTACCTCCATCCACATTGTTGCAAATGGCAAGATTCCATCCTTTTTGATGGCTGAGTAATATTCCTGTGTGTGTGTGTGTGTGTGTGTGTGTGTGTGTACACACCACATCTTCTTTATCCATTCATCAGTCAATGGACATTTGGGCTCTTCCATAATTTGGCGGTTCTGATAACATTGCTATAAACATCAGGATGCATATACCCCTTTGAATCAGTATTTTTATACCCTTTGGGTAAACACCTAGTAGTGCAATTGCTAGATTTTAAAAAATAAAATATCTTAGGGAATATCAGAGTTTATGAGATATAACAGGGTAAGAAGTGTCTCATGAAATGTGTATGTCAGCTTTACATACACATAAAGACACGTGTACACTCAGCTGAAACGAAATATATTGTCACTGTGGGTCTCAGTGGAGAGTTGAAAACCTTAGAGTCTAAGGCACTTTTGAAAGGGACTTTTCTTCTGAGGTGAGAAGAAAAAAGTATCAGTGAACTGGGACTGGAGAAGTATTATTCTATTTAACAAAATTAATTCACCTATACATTATATTCATTACAAAAGAAATAGACTTGTGTAAAATTATGTTGTACTTCTTAAATTTTATTTTATTTTTTTTAAAGATTTTATTTATTTGAGAGAGAATGGGAGATAGAGAGCATGAGAGGGAAGAGGATCAGAGGGAGAAGCAGACTCCCTGCTGAGCAGGGAGCCCAATGTGGGACTTGATCCCAGGACTCCAGGATCATGACCTGAGCCGAAGGCAGTCGCTTAACCAACTGAGCCACCCAGGCGCCCTGTACTTCTTAAATTTTAAAGTTAATGAATTAATTATGAGTGAAATGACTGAACAAGTGCATTAACTTAAAGATCTTACAACTCAAATTTTTATTTTCTTAAGTTATTTCTTTGTTTTACTGAATTTTTAACACAGTGAATGAAGCACTCTTTGACAGTCTTGCGGGACATTCATTAGATGCCAATTAATATAAAGACTGGTTTTCATACACCTGTATTATTTATTTTGGATTCTTAAATACACCTCAAAACTAACCTTTGTTCTTCTTGACAGTGCCTTAGAAGACAAGTTTCAGGACTTCCAGGATCTCATGCAGCTGGCTCCCCCTGGTAATCCTACCCACTTTTCCCAGCCTCATCTGTCACAGAACCTGCCCTCATGTGCTTCCTTAGATCTGAACACACAGTTTCAACTGTTTCTGGGACATTTTTTAATATGAGATCCCTAAAGCACAAATTCAATATGTGAAGATTTAAAATCATTTGTTTTGATTACTAGCCTTACCATCAACCTTCTAGTTTGAGATAGAAATCTAAAAGTCAGAATGCTCCCATCCACTTGGAATAAATCATCAAGTTCTATCAATCTTGTCTCCAAATAGCTCTCAGTCTCTCCCCCATCCACCTCAGAGGACATTATTTTCTCTCATTTTAATTCAACAGCCTTTTAATTCATCTCCACCTTCTGGGTTTCTTCCTGCTAGTCCATCTTCCACACTAAAATCAGTTATCCTTCTAAAATGCCAGTCCACTTGTATTCTAGAAGGCCTAGTCTTTCTACCCAGCTTCTCTCTCCCCATTCTGCCACATTCTGACACACACTGAGTCAATCACATACTTGTCTCCCTTCCTTTAATATGTCCTATTCTTTCATTCTTTTCTTAAAAACACCTTCACACCTTTGCATAAGTTGTCTTCTCTACTCGGAATGTTCTGGGCTGCCTTCTCAACCTGCTCACTTTTTAGCTCTACTACTCACTCTTCAATTTACAGTTCAAAGATCAACAACTCTAAACTATTGCTGAAGACTGTCATTCCTTCCTCTTTGCAGATTTTCTACACAGCATTGTAAAATTCCATTCACTTACCGATACTGAGTACCGCCTATGTCCTATACTTGTGATTTTGCATTGTAATTAATTGTTTAGATGTTTACTCCCTCAACTAGAGAGGGAACTCATAAAAGGCAGAGACAACATCTTATTTAATGTGGCTTCCCTAGAGTGAGATGACAGGCCCAACACCTAAAAGGCATTTAACAAATGTTGGTATAAGTAAATTAATTTGATGCTTTCTAACACACTACTTTCTTCTACCCTCCAATTATTTCTATTTTCCTCAACAAAATTTAAAATGCTGGGAGAACAGAGCCATCAGTCATTTAATTATTAATGGCATAGTCTGGTGTGAACAGGATTAAACATCTTTTCTAAAGAGATACAAGCCTACTTGAGAGCTGCCTGAAACTTGGAATCATTAGCACCTATTTGTGGTCTAACCATTTCTTAAAGGAAAAGTTAAAACTATTTTGCCTAGTTCCTTATGCTTGAAAAATTCACTATCTTAAAAACCTTTACATTTCCTAAGAAAATGGTGTAAATTTTTATTACTGATGAACCTGAGAACCATATAGCTAAAAGGTATGATCTAAGCTTCCTTTTTTATGAAAACTAAATTGCTTCATGGAAAAATCAAACTTACTCCAACATCAACAAAATCACTTAGGTAAATACAATTCTCTCTCTTATTTGCTCATATATACACACAGATGAACACTTTGTGTCTATTAGTATTTATTAGTGTTTGTTATATTTTTCTACCTCATTCTTTAATGTTTATTTTTGTGTTCTTTAAAATCAGGCTGCATATTAGAGAAATGGCTAAAGAAAGGGTTTTGTGAGCATGTAATAACATTTACTGACCCAAATAAGCACTAAAAGAATCTTCAGAGCACAGCAGCTTTGTCCAAATTTTGAAAGCGCCCAGGGGTATGAAGGCTCATTGTTCATCCTAACAACTCACATGTCTCTGAGCCTGGCAGATCCCTTCCCAAAATCCAAAAGTATTTGTTCAAGAGGCAAGATCTTATTTTCTGAGGACCACCACCTATATTTCTTCATAAATCAATTATCAAATTCCACTAAGATAAAATTCCAGGAATATATTTTTTAAATATTTGAATTACTAGAATAATACTATTAGCATATTTTCTTTACATATTTTTTGAAAATTTAAATAAAATAGCAGTATTTTATTGCATTTAATAGCGATATTTACCATCACCACACTGCCATGAATAGTAATATTAATAACAATGCCAACATCAGTTATTTTTATTAAGTATGACAAGTATTGTATTAAATTATATTTTTGATAATATAATAATATATAAATATACATATTTAAAGAGGTTTAAATTTAAGCCTCCATTAATATAGTTATCTCCATTAATATAGTCTCCCCCACCATTTAGAAGCCTAATTCCTTTCAGAATTACTGGGATGGGAATAGGTAACATTTTTTAGGAACATTTTTCCACCGAGTAACATTAGTTACCTCCTGGCATACTGGTGACTTTCCTGACCTCATTAAAAACAAACAGTAAATTTTAAATATATTGGAAAACTAAAAATTTAGAGCTGATCAAACTCCAGAGATTATCTAATTTTCTCCTCTCATTTTACAGATAAGAAAAATGAGATGCAGAGAGATTGGTAAAAAAAAAAAAAAAAAAAAATTCCTTGATCAGAAAGTTAAGTTATTGGTAGAACTACAACTGAAGCCTAGATTTTCACAGTGCTATAAATAATTATGGTGTAACTCTCTCAGTAATTACTGTTTTTTTTAAGATTTATTTTTATTTATTTATTTGAGAGAGAGAGCAAGTGCACCCATGAGTGGCGGATGGGGTAGAGAAAAGGAGAGGGAGAGGCAGAGAGAATCTGGAGCCGACTCTGCACTGAGCAGGGAGCCCAACTTGGGGCTCAATCCCATGACCCTGAGATCATAACCCGAGCAGAAATCAAGTAACCAACTGAGCCACCCAGTAATTATTGGTGATTAACTAAAACTTTTTAAGAATAGAAGCTGTGGGAAGTAAAAGTTTCTGGATAATATGTAAATATAAGAGAGACCTGTTTTTTTCTGAGGAAGAATGGGTTCCCCCTAATGAGGCAATCAGTAAGCGAAAGATCAACTTACATTATTCGAAATTCACACTTCAACAGTGATACAGTCGATTATTAACAACAGTAACCTCCTCTAGAGTGCCTAAGGAGAGAGAAGAGTAGAGGAGGCTCTTATTTTCTCTCTGGATTCATTTCCAGAGAATATCAGAATCAGTTGGATACTTCCATTTGCCAATTGCACAGACACAGGAACATGTGGTTATCCAAGCCAGTTAGAGAAATCAGTAGGATTTATATTGACCTCAGACTTCTTTACAGACTGATCCTTTCTGTGCATCCAGTTGAATTTTTAAATAATGTCTTAATAACTGTTTATTTTCCAGTATAACAAAGGACAAAACAGCTCTTTTACTTCAATATTCTTTACACTAAATCTTGTGAGTTCACCTATATAAAATATTTAACAACCAAATCTAGTTATTAATTAATAGTAAAAGAACCTGAATCATAGCATGGGTAATTAAATAGCATAGGCTTTGTTGTCACCCACAATTGCGTTCAAATTTTGGCTGTTTGTCCTACTAGTTGTGTAACCTTGGACAAATTACTTAACCTCTCTTTTGAACTAAGAGCTGGAAGGCCTGATATTGATTATGGTCAAGATGAAATGAGATAAATTATGCAAGGCACCTAGCACAGCCTCCCACACAGAGCAGCATAAAATCAATGTTGGTTCACTTTCCCATTATTCTTTTTGACCAGAAATTTAGCAGACTCAATGACCTTGGTCTGAACAAAGTTTGATTTCAGGAATCCTAGGCACTCTAATTTTGATATTGTTTTGAAAGGGCAGACATATTTGGACAAAACTCCACATACTCAGTTTTCCTCAAACTGAAAAAATAGTTCCCAATGAAAGTCCTCATGCTTTAACACCTGGTCTTTGACCCAGTCCCCTGAGAATTATGTGACAGCTTAGCTCCTGCTCTTGATTTTTTGGTTTTAGGTAACAGTCTACTAGAGACCTTTGTGGAGCACTCATTATTAAGACTTTTCATAAATCTTTTATACAAGTATTAGGACAATTCACTTTGACAAAAACTTTGGCTACCCATTAAGTACAAAGCACTGTGCTGACGCTGAGTCGCAAAGATGAGTAAACCATGGATTTATCCCTTTTCTTTAGAAATTCACAATCAGGCAAATACACAACTATCTATAATGATGATATCTGTTGTGTACTTTTAAATTTATCAGGGATGCTGAAAATGTAAAAGGTGATTTTGGTGAAAAGGCTGATGTAGAATATTGTGTTTATTTTTGTGAAAATATTTTTATGGAGGCATAATTAGTTTGCCCTCTGGCTTTTAAAAATATGCTAGGATATGGTTTCATGGAAAGAAAAGTATAATGGGGGATAAAAGTTTTCTTTAGGGTAGTGTCCAACAAAACAGAGACTTAAACCAAGCTGGCCTGCAGATAAAAGGAGTGTATTTTGCAGTGAAAGTCATTAAAAACACCTTATTACATGTTGTAAAGTCCAATAGCAGAGGGAATTGTGACTCATTTAAACTCTAACAAATGACCACTCCATGTGAGTGGGTCTCACAGGCAGTTTATAATCAATCATAGTCAATGAATCTGTGAGTAAGTGGCATGCCAGCCAAAGAACAGAGAATGAATGGAGTCTTTTAGGCTAATTTGGATATAACACAATGTTTAAGTAAGTGTTTGAAGCTTAGGGAAAAACAACTAGTATAAATTATACTTTATCCTTCTGAAATAGGTAGGAAATTGTGCCAAATAAAAGTCATAACTGCGGGGCTTTGTTTAGCAATATGATGATGCTAAAATAAACTCTGAAGCAGTTCTGATGCTATGCCAGATAATAATGATAGAAGTCTAAAGGTGTCAACATTTTACTAATGGTGCTCAAACAACATGGCAGGTAAAATCAATTAAAAATTATAATCTAATTTAAACTGCATTTATTGTGTTCATCTCAAATATATTCAATTATACTGCAATGGAGACACTCACTACTTCATGAACAAATGTTAGAAATCCTACTGTGTGCAAGGCACTATGCTTGGTGATGCAGGAATAACACTAAATCAACTAACTTTTAGGATACAGAGAATGAAGAGTATGGGAAACAAAGAAAACTATCTAAAAAGTTCTTTGGAATCCATATATTCCTAAATAAAAGAGTAAGAAGTGAAAATACTTTCACATATATTATGCTATATGGCTTCCAGAGTCCCTGCCTGACAGAGGTAAGAAAAAAACAGGTAACCTATCCACAATAATAAAGAGAAGATCATACATGAGCTCTCAGCTTATTCTAAATCTTTTCCATTAAAATAGGCTATGCTGCCTCTCTTTATGGATACGTACTTTATTTTCATGATGCTAACATTCAAATAAGGAAGTACGATTGGAATGTGGTATCATCTAAATCATGTGGGTTATTACAATTTATGCAATATTTAAACAAGCAGAATACACACACAATTCTAAGCCAAAAAGAAATTCTTATCAAAAGGTAACTTTTCCTCTCCAGAATTAGAAAGAGCTAGTGATTCAAGAGATGTCAGATTTTCCTTCTAAAAGAGAATGCAGGTTAGTTTCTAAAGTATTTAATTCTTTGTTTTTAATTTTTTGTTCCTGAATAAGCATGAGGTGAAGCAACAGAAAGATGCTAATAAAATGGTGGCACCTTCATTTTATGTTTTTAAAACAATACACTTCTTATTCTGAGTTTCTGCCAATCACACTCTTTGTAACACGAGCTACAAGAACTCAGCTTTGAAAATAGTCTTTTCAAATGACAGCATGTCTACAGGAAGTTCTCCATATAACTATCAGATGCTATTTTTTTGTTTGTTTTGTTTATCTTTGGGTTTAAAAGGAAGGTTGTCATTTAAAAAGCAATTAAAAGATTCATTATTCCTGATTTCCTTTGTAATGGAAATTACAGCAAGTATATAATACTTTGCACACACAATGTCTTAAGATATTAATCACAGGAATTCTGACTCTAATGGTAACAAAGTCTAATTTTATTTCACTTTGAAAAGCTATACCATAATATAGCAGAGAAACAGCTTGATCTCCATGTAGAAAATCATGAAAATTTCAGAGTTTTTAAAAAGAAAGTCACATTAATTAGCCTTCGAAATTTATTTTTTTAGTAAGGAAAGTGCCAAGAGTTTTGGCAGGTAAACTCAACCTATTTATTACTTTTTAAAATCTCTCAACAATTGTTACTACTAAAATTTTTATTTTAAAAGGTAGAATTATCTAACTTCACAATTTTGTACTTCCAAATTTGTGTCACAAATATCTCTGAAACAGAATAACCAATAAAAGGGAATAAAGGAAAGATAAATCACAGAGAAATGTAAAGGAGCCTCTATTTCAGTAAACATCATTTATTAAAGACCTAGTTTAGTATCAATGAAATTAATTTCAGTACAGAAGGTCAAATTAAAAAGTAAAGTATATCAAATATTGTTATGCACTTTATTTAATTTTCAATAATCTCACGCTCTGTTGAAAATAAATTAACTTTCTAATAATGCAAATGTTGAACTGTGGAAAACAGTGAATGCTGTAGTCCTCATTTAATCAGATTAAAAATGTATACTAATTACCATCTTAAAGACTCAACTATTTAGAGTAAAAGAAATATGTTTAATTTTTATTAACTGTTTTCTGAATTTATTGGTCATAAAATTCATTTTTAGCAAAGAATATTTTAACATTTGTCTCCTGGAATACAGTTTTAATGAATGAATATAATTTCTCAGAAGGTATTTCTCCCAGTTCAAAGTTATCTTCCTATTAGTACTCAATTAAAAAAAAATTATTTTTCTAAATAAAAACCACTGGAAATGTATTCAAAGCAGTGCATATAGCATCTTTTTCAGAATCCACCCTTGGTCTTTTGAGTTAACAATAACAGAATCATCCCTAATATCCCATCATCACTGTCACCACTACGGGCCCCAGGAGTTTTAATAACCTCTGGGTCACCAAAGTTATATCACAATAATTGACATCATCATGTATTATAAAACCATATTTTTTATATTTTAAAACTATGTATTTATATATAAATATGTATTTCTATACAATAATAATGCTTTATGAGGTCTAAAATACATGGCAAATTGAAATATATGTTACAATAATGCAAAAAAGGTAAGTGGACTTAAAGTGTCCAAAGTCCTAGCATTATCTAGGGAGCATGAAAGTTAAATTAACATGGGACTTAATAGGTCATGGATGTTTGTTGCCAGCTCAAGGATTGTCACTAAAACAAGAATACATAAATCTTTAAGTAACAAGTTAATAAAAAGAGAAAGTTAGAATGAGAATAAAAAACAAAGAGTACATTAGTAGATCTAAATTTAAATATGCAAGTAACTACATGAAATATAAATGGAGTAAACACTCCAATTAAAAGACAAAGATTATTACACTGGGTTTAAAAAACAACTATAGATTTTTAAATATATAAAAGGTTGAAAGTAGAAGAGTAAAAAAAGATGAAAAAGATATGCTATGTAAACATCAAGAAAAAGAGAGCTGGTATAACTACACTATCATCAGACAAAGAGAACTTTTAAGGGAAAGAAGCAATATAGACCAACAAGAGAGATATTTCATAATGGTAAGAAAAAGTCAATTCACCAAAAAGATATAAAAATTCTAAATCTATATCCCCCGAATAATACATAAACAGTATATAGTGTAAAGTCTTTATTTTAAAACTATATTTTTTATATTTTAAAACTATGTATTTCTATATTTTTTAAATGTCTACATGGACATTTGGTAGTATTATTTAATATTTTTTTAGCACCTCTATACACAAGCCTTTTAATCAAGGACTGAGTATAAATCAATGTTCTGTTGCCTTATTTGCTTTGCCATCAAATCATAATAAACCTCCAACACAGATATGAACATTCCCATTCATCTTAATGGTGCATTAATGACCTCAAGCCATATCTTTTTCCAGTTAAATGTGTGCCCACCCCATTAAGTAAGGAATCAAGGAGGCCATATATTCCACCCTTTCTTTTTTAGGACCTTAAGTCTTTTTATAAAAACAAAGGCATCAAGTACATTTAAATTTAAAATATAAAATTACAGACACCTCTTGGATTTTAAAAAAGAGTGTTCTACTAAATGAAAAGAAAGAACTTTAGCACAGGAAGGGTTCTCAGAGATGAGTTCTGTAGTCAGACTGCCTGGATTAGAACCCTGGTTCTTTAATTTACTAGCTGTGTCACCTTAGACAAGTTTTCTAATCTTTCTGTGCCTCAATTCTCTCAGCTATAAAACGGTGATAATAATAGTATATACTTCAAGGGACTGCTTGAAGTAATGCATCTTAGAAACCTAGAATACATTCTGGCACCCATATAAATGCTAAGTAACCGAGTCTATAGTAGTTGTGGTGGTGGGGATGACATTACTATAACAGTGGTGGTGGAACTGTAATGGAACATAAAAGTAACAGCACTAGCAACCGTAATAGTAAAGGAGAAGAAGGAACAATAATTGTAGTAGTAGAATTAGAACTAGTTGAACTAGTCATCATTGTCAGAGTAATCATCATTTTCCAGGGGTTACAAACTCAAATATTTCCAGAAATCATGCAAATGACATCAATGAATAAAATGAGACAGATCAAATACAAAAGGAAGTGTTAAAGACTACAGAAAACTAGGAATCTATTTCCTATATAAATGCATTCAGATTTATTATGTAAAACACTGATGTTATCAAAGGAAAAGCAAAGTATGTGACCTAGGTCATACGAAAGATAACAGTTACAATCTCTGATACAGTCCGAGTTATTCATTTAAATTAAAAAAACAGTATGGTTGTTAATATGGCTAGCCATTATGCTTGCGAAGTAACACGGCTGGCAGGACCCTAAGTTCTTTTTATACTCGGTCATCCCCCAAATTACAACGACCCCCACAAAATGCTGAGTGTCACAGATGTATGTTTGCACCTACTATTTCTCAATGCACTGAGTTTTACCACAGGCTTGAAACTGGCACTCCGGGTCTCACTTTGATTTCTTCTTCCGCCCACCCCACTTATAACAGTTCTCTTTCAGGACACCACATATTCAGATTCTACTCAGCAAGCCTGCTGATATCCATCCTTCACACATACCCAAGCCCTCCAGAGTGGAAGCTTTAGCAAGCATCATGTCAGTGCTGGTGGGCTGGCAACATTCCAGAACCTCATCACTAGTAACCTTCTCTATCCTTTTGATCTTAAATATGGCTTATAAATGATGTTGATGAATTGGTTCAAGGAACCAGATGTGCTGTTTGTGGTGGAGATCCCTGTCACAATCACAAAGAGACAAGAGTCCTATATATTATATTATAGACATTCAGCTGACTTAGAGAGTACTGCTACATTACCCCAACTTTTGTCTCAACTGGGTCACGGTTGCAGTTATACAGGGTCAATAAAAATGTTTAGCTTCATTTTCCTAGGACAAAAATGAGCCAGGCTTTCTTAAGTCTGTTTTACTATAATGAATCAAAAAACAACAAATAAATAAAACAGTGCAAAACCTTTTGCATTTCTTAGATATACTCAATTACACCCATAGTCATCTACACCCACCTAAAGGTCTCAGCCTTACATTAACAGCTTCATAAAAACTTGGTAGTAAAATTTGATTTCATTTTCACAATAATATACTTCTATCATAGAACCACAAAATCAGCCTGAGATGGAACTTTTTAGAACACCAAGATCAGTATGTCAAATAGAAATATGGGAGTCACATACAGAATTTTAAATTTCCTATTAAACACATCTGAAGAAGTAAAAAAGAAGCAAATGAAGGTAACAGTAATATATTTAACTCAATACATCCAAAATAATTATTTCAAGATTCAATTAATATTAAAGACACATTGTAAGAAATTTTTTACACTTACTTCTTTTTTCATACTAAGTTTTTGAAATCCAGTATACTTATGGTACATTTCAATTTCAACAAGTCACATTTCCAGTGTTCAACAGTCTCAGGTCACTAGTGGCTACCTGACCGAACAGGGCAGAGCAGCTCTAGACAAAATTAAATCCAAGGAACTGACAGATGGTGATTTAGTTTCTGCCTGACTGCTGTTTTCTCTTCTTCTCATCTTCATTTGTTCTAAGGTGCAGTTTCCTTTTAACATGTCTTAATCCATCTTATGTGGTTTAAATACCATTCTCCTAGGTCAATGATTCTGAATGATTTTTGGAATAGACTTCCTATTGAAAATATGTAATAATTTGAACCTTACTCTAGAAAAATGTACCTGTGAACTTGTTATGAGATGAACTGTATCCCTCCCAAAAAGACATTTTGGGGTCCTAATCCCTAGTGCCTAACAATGTGATTCTTATGTGGAGACAGAGGATTCACCGAGGTAATCAATTAATGAGGTTACTGGCATGGGCCTTACCCAATGAGACTGGTGTCCTTTTAAAAAAGGGAAATTTGGATGCAGCATAGAGGGACAGTGATGTGAAGAGACCCAGGGAGAAGATGACCTTCAACAAGCTGAGGAGGGAGGCCTGGACAGAGCCTTCCCTCCTGGCCCTCAGAAAGAATCAACCTTGCTGATATCTCAACTTGGGACTTCTATTCTCCAGAACTATGAGACAATATATTTCTGTTGTTTAAGCCACCCAGTTTGTGGTACTCAGTTATAGCACCCCAGCAAACTAATACATGCATTTACACACATAATTTTATATATAATTCCAAAGGGTTCAAAGATCCCCCTGCTAACTACTTAACCAGAGGTTAAGAACTCACTTTGAGATTAGAACAAACCAAATTAAATAGCAGTTAAGTAATGTTTTCTGTCAACTATTAACATTAATTTTATCAGCCAACATTTGTCCTAAGTCCATTCTCAGATCAGTCCTCTTACTACAATGGCAAAAATATAATTTTTAAACTGTCTTCAGAATCCTAAAAGTCACTCACTGCATATTCTGAGGTTTAATATTCACATGGGTTCATATGACATTTTAAGAATATATCCTTGATTATATGATCCACTCCCCATGTTTAGTACATGTCCTCTTAAAATAGAGAGACTGTTCTGGGAAAGTATTTGTTTTCTTTAGATGCTTCTCCTTTTTTCACCTAATTTATATACAAATCCAAACAGTCTAAAACAGGATTTCTCACATGGAGTGCATGGCATAATAACTTCCACTGAAAAAGTTCCTAAGGTCTTACAATTTTGAGAAATGTTTCCCAGTACATTCTACCCTTCATTACTGTCTACATTAGCTTATTAAAGACCCTGAGAAGCTATGCAGAAAAGAAAAAAATAAGTGACCACATAATTTTTCTCCCACAACATATTACCCATTGAAACAGCAGATAGATGAATACTTATGTCAAGTCACCATACTCTGTAAAATTCTAATCTTAGATGCTTGGAGCAAGATGGTACTATTGTAGCCACATAGCAGGCTAACTTTAGGTTAGCAGATTGATTGGCCCAATGCACTTAGCCACTGCTGCCAAGATCATTACTTCTACCAACACCGCTAAATGTGGGTATTCTCCTCCATGCTGAGTGAGCCTTTTTTTGACCCAGACCTAAGAGTTGCCAGTCCTCACAGCCTCCCAGGTCCTGAAAGAACTTCCATACTGACCAAACTCAAGGAATATGGGAGAGGGCAAGAAAGGAGGGCACAGGACAGGAGTGGGGACAGCCCTAGGCAAGAAGTGCACAGACTCCCAGTTCTTAATGGAATTTCAGCAATTTTTCAAGTATAAATACTTCTCATATTGCTCTTTGCCTTTACTAATTTCCAGAGCATTTCAGTGAATCGCTTCTTGGCTTCCTGGCTAAGATCAAGGGCAGAGCACTTCAATGTTTGTTTCTTTTTTGTCAGTTTAGATTTCTAGTTACTTTTTTGGGGAGATTAGATAACCTTCTCATTCATCCATAGGCAGATATAAATATTCTTTTTTTAAAATATTTTATTTATTTATTCGATAGAGAGACACAGCGAGAGAGGGAACACAAGCAGGGGTAGTGGGAGAGGGAGAAGCAGGCTTCCCGCTGAGCAGGGAGCCCAATGCGGGGCTCAATCCCAGGACCCTGGGATCATGACCTGAGCTGAAGGCAGACGCTCAATGACTGAGCCACCCAGGTGCCCCCAGAGATAAATATTCTGAACAGAATTTCCTTCTGTCTCTCCAAGAATATATATAAAGATATAGAAATAGTTGCCTAGGAGGTTATATCTAAGTTTTATTTTAATAGTGTAGCATAGAGAAATTATCACAGATTTACTACAAATCTTTGGTATATTTGAGATTCTCAGGTAGATAAATGCTAAGTCAAAACCTGAAGCAATTAATATACAGAGGGAGTGAGAAAAGTCAAACAGAAAAAGATAAATACTGTATGATATCACTTATATGTGGAATCTAAAAAAGGCCAAATTCATAAAAACAGAGTAGAATGATAGTTAACAGGGGCTAGGGTAAGGGAATTGGGAAGATGCTTAGGGTAGAAACTTGCAACTAAGTAGATAAATAAGTCTTTAAGATCTAATGCCCAGCATAGTGATTATAGGCAACAATACTGTATTATAACTTCAAAGTTGCTAAGAGACTAGACCTTTAATGTTCTCCCCACAAAAAAAGCAATGATAAATATGTGATACAGTAGAGGTGTTAGCTAATGCTACTGTGGTTATCATACTGTAATATACAACTACATCAAATCAACACATTGTACACCTTAAAATTACACAATGTTATATGTCAACTATATCTCAATAGAAAAATATACAAGGAATAACCTCAATAGAAATATGTGCATTCTGGAATTTTTTTCATAACTATGTATCATGAAGTCTTGTTTGTTTAATCTGATGATGTTGACTCTCTTTCTGGAGAATTTATGTACAAATAGAATCTCCTCTTCAACAGAAGTGTTCTCATCATTCTATTGCATTAATTGCAATTTCCTCAGTGTTGGGAAATTTCCGAAGTTTTTAAAATATCTCAAAAAGAGATGTGCAAATGTGGTTTACTACTACAGAAGTCAAATATTTTCTCATTCTTTTCTCCTGTAACATATTTAACCTTTCTAGGACTCTGTTTCTTCATCTGAAAAATGACAGGCTTGAACTAGAAGATCTAGAACTACGTGAGACCTAGATTTCTGAAGTACATAATATCACTCCTCAGCAATGTTGCTTATGTATAAGAGCCCATAATTGCTACAAAATACACTCAAATTGCTCTTCCAGTTTTGTGACAGGTTTCACTAAATCAAGCTTTTTTTTTTTAAGATTTTATTTATTTGAGAGAGAGAGAGAGAGAGAGAGAGAGAGAGAGAGAGAGAGAGCACGGACAGTGGGGGAGGGGCAGAGGGAGAGGAGGAAGCAGACTCCCCACTGAGCAGGGAGCCTGAGGTAGGGCTCGATACCAGGACAAAGGGATCAAGACCTGAAGGGAAGACAGACGCATAACTGACTGAGCCACCCAGGTGTGCCCTAAATCAAGCTTTTTATTTATAATTTATCAATAAATGAGTCTATGATAAACAAGCTGGATAAGATTAAGGGAATAATCTGTGATTCTAAAGTTGAATTTCTGACTAATCTCTTTGGCAGTACATGTTGTTACCCCTTCTGTGAGTAGACATTCACTGTTTGAAGCAACGAGCTCTTTGATACTTAGAAATTTTGGATTCTGTTCTATTTTTAAAAGCTACTATATCAGTATTCATCAACTCTTTGACATAGCCATTCATTTATTTTCTAAAAGGCTATTCTATAATCACACTTCCTTTCAGGAAGCCCACCAACTAAGTAGAAGCCTAAATTACTGATAGCAGTAACACAGGGACCTTCCTGTTGGTTAAGAATCAAGACTAATTAAACTAATGTGCTAAATCCCAGGCTCATAATTATGCAGACGAGTGTTAAGCTTATTTTATTTGTTTTTAGTGGTTGTGCACCTTTAAAATGAAGCTAAGAAGAATAAAACATTCTAGAATAAGTATTTTTCGTATTTATCTTTTAGTAAGGCTGATTTAATTGGTCTTTATTTTAAGAAGTATTGTCAATTCCTACTAATAGAAATAGTTACAATTTAAAAATATTATATTAATTTAAAAATAAATAATTTAAAATAATTAAGGAGACATTAAAATAATTCCTCTTGTAAAAGCTAATTAGGAACCAATTAAGCATAAGTTTTCAAAATGCTTCATAGGAAAGATCCTATTTCAATGAAATAAGCCCAATCTTTGTACTAAATATTCACCCACATTCTGAATTATGTTAACACTAAGAAATCTTTCATAATAATGGTTAAAATTCTTAAGACTATTCATATATATTTAAAAATTATTTTTACATACCATTTTACTATTATTACAGTATCAAAATGGTTATAAATATGAAAAACTGCATAACCATAAATTAATTTTTAGGTTATAGCAGATATTGTTGGGGCAAATAAAAGGCCACGTGAATGCACTGCTAGAGGTTTTGGCACTCAGATGCTATACTAATTACACTTCTGTCTCTGTATTTTGATGAGGTTCTGTTATTCGGGAGACCTACTTCAACCTAAAGTTTCTCCAAAGACATGGACATCAGATGTTACCTTGATTTGTATCCCAAAACACAGAAGATTTCCTGTAGAGAAGGTTGTTTTACTATATCTATAAAAACCCAACAGGGTTATTTTTCCATTCAATTAAAAAACAAAACAAAAAACAAAAACAACATGGAGGTAGGGCAAATCCAGACAAACCAGGAAATCCTTAAAGCCACAAGGAGTTAGACAAACTAGGTGAGAGTGAAAGTAATCCATCCTCCTTGGTAATCCAGGGGTGGAGCTATAAACAGAGACCATAGCAACCAGTTTATCTATCTTAACCTTAATCTGAAACAAAGTTAAATGCCTATGGGCTTTAGTATGCAGTAATCATTTATTTCTTAAACTAAGTCTGTAATACCATTGCTACCTATTTAGAAATTCTGGAAGTTAAGAACAACAGAAAGTAAATCTTGCTTTACATATTTACAGAAAACTGTAAAATGTAGGTATGGGTGGTATAGACTGTGATGTTCAGGTTTCAGAATACTTCAGAGATCTCCTTTTAAATAACCAACTTCTAAAAATTTTAGGGGTTTTTCATACTATATGGTATAACACATATAAGCATGATGTAGTTTATTAGATTGGAGTACTGTCATCAGTTATTTCCTCAACAACCCTAATGATGGGGGGGGAATTTAAAACTTTGGAGAAAAAAAGTAATAAAAGAGATTGCCTATACATAAAAAAGTTACCTATCAAGTTTCCTGCAAACTACAATATCCCTATCATACACCTGGATATATGTATAAAAATAAGCAGACCTTTTCCTTGAATGAATACTGCGGAATCACTAAGTGATCTTGGTCTCACTAAACTTTTATCATACAGGAATGGGGTAAAAATGTGAATGACTCATGAGGAAATTTGATGGTTTTAAAAATTAATGATGAAAACACATTTACATAATAGAAATGACTACTAAGTTAAACATTTAGCATTTTAAATAAATGGCTTTCTGAAAGAATAAGTATAATAAATCGCATCAATTTTTTTCCTCCTGTTCTTATTGTAGGGAAAGCACACATGAACCTGCATACCTAAAATATATATTCAAATAAATTAATAAATTTATTTGAATAAATAAATTTAATAAATTCAAATATTTACTTGTACAATAAGAATAGGTAATTCATTATCAAGATGACAGAGTAAGTTCAGGAAGAAACTTTCATTGCTCTGGTCCAAATACATAGTAATAACATATAAAATACCAAAAGACGAAGCTATGATTATATATATAAACATATATCCCATGGACTAAGAGTACAATTTTGTCCCTGTAAAAGAATGAATTATAGAATCTGGTAAGTTATAAAGAAGCCTATTCTGTTGTTTAACACATAAAATGTTTCTCAGATATATGGAATCTGGTTCTTATTCAATATGGAATCTGGTTCTTATTCAATATCAAGCATTTTAGGTCTGAGGCTCTTTTTTTTCTCCAAAATTCAGTTTCCTGAATATTTCTTACTGAAGCAGAAGGAAAAGGATAGTTAAAATGTCGAATAAAAATGCTCTTAATTCTTGACATCAAAACCTGCCAAAAGCAAGTTAAGTGCAAAAAAAAAAAAAAAGAGAGAATCAGAGACCTATATGTCAAATATGTAGTGAACTAGATTTGAGTTAAAGAAAATATGCCAGGTAAAAGATAGGAAAAAAGGTACAATGAACCAAACATTTTTTTTAATGTTTTATTTATTTTATTCATGAGAGAGAGAGAGGCAGAGGGAGAAGCAGGCTCCCCGCCTAGCAGGGAGCCCGATGCGGGGCTCGATCCCAGGACCCCGGGATCATGACCTGAGCCGAAGGCAGACGCTTAACCATCTGAGCCACCCAGGCGCCCCTGAACAAACATTTTTGAAGAGAAGAGAAATTTTGCCAGATTTAAAATAGTACAATTGTAGTAAAGCTTTGCCTAAAATAGATTGAACACATAAAGGACCCCATTCTCATATACCTATTATTTAACCATGGATTTTCTCTTCAACAATAATTTTCATCTACTTCAAAGGTTAGTAAGATACTCTGAGTAAGGAACAAAATCAAAGTCCATTGTATTTAATAAAAATTTTGAACATTTAGATTGGAAAGAGTACAGATTCCCTTTTTAGTGAGCTTTCAATTACATATGATTATTAAAGAATGACTTCATTTTATATTGGGTCACTAATGTAAAATAAGCATTGCCTTCAAACTTAACTCTGCTGTGCAAAAGTGAGAGTGTATGTGATTGTGCGATCCAATTCAAATCTAATTAGAATCAGGTTAATCAACCAACTTATCTAATCAGCATCAGTAAATGTCCATGACCCCCAATTAGATACCTTCCTATGTCTTTGTCCATTTATTCTACTTTCTTTTCTGTCATTATGGAAAGTGCCCATGCTCCTACTTAACCAAATCCTGCCACTTGTCCATTTGATCCCATCTTCACTTAGGAGAAAGAGTATTCCAGGAATTCTGGCAACATTTTCCCCCTTTCCTTTCTTACTCCCATCAATATGCAAACGTGATATTATTTCTCTCATCTAAGAAAAAGACAAAAAAAAACCTTGGCCCTATGCACCCCTCCAGCAGCTACCCAGGTCTTTCCTTTTCTTTACAGTGCAACTTGCTAAAAGTGTTGCGTAGGCTTGTGGTTTCTTCCCAACTATCTCCTCTCACTCTTTTGAACCTTCTATTCCTGCTGTCCCACTGAAAATGCCTTCTTAAGATTTCCAGGAACACCTGTGTCCTACAGTGTTTGCCTGCTACCTCCTGGCTGCTCCCTCTCAGCCTTCTTTGCTGGTCTCCTTACTACACACCCAAGTGCACTAGGGCGGAGTCCTTGATTACTGCCCTTTCTGGTCTTCTCAAACTCCCTTGATAGCTCAGCCAGCTTTAAATACCTCTTTACTTAAACATCTTCGGCAGGAAGCCCTCTCCCTAATTCCAAATTTGTATACCCAACTCCCTACTCAATATCTCAGAATTAAGGTTTGAAAAACTGAGTTCCTAACCCCGCTCTTGCGTACTCCCCTAATTCAGTAAGTCAACTGCATGCCTTTGGTATTCAATCCAAAACACTTATCATGATTGTTGTGTGTCGGTCTCTCAGGACAATCCCCACTTCACCAACAATAATATGCTGCCTCTCAGCATGGCTAGAATCTGCTCGTTGTGTGTCATCGTCACTGCTATCACTCTGGTGTAAGCCACTCACATCCTTCACAACTGTTGAACCAGCTTTCCACTGTTCTAACTTCTGTGCTTACCACACTACGTATACTCCATTCTCAACACAACAGCCAGATTAATCCTGCTAAAACTCTGAGTCAGATCATATCACCTGATGTCTGAAACCCTCCAACAGTTTCCAGTGTAACTGAAAGCAAACCTTGAAATGCTTACAATAGCCTATAAGGCCCTACACATGATCTGCCCTCTCTCTGACCTCATACCTCCATCCCCCCATCTTCATCGTCCTATTTTACCCATACCTCCCTCCATGCTGTTGCTTAAACACATCAATAAAAAGTTGATGAAAGCTCCCACATCAGGGCCTTTGAACTAACTGCTTTTTTCTGCCTAGCATGCTCGCCCCACAGATAGACCTGTCACCTTCTCACCAAGGCTTTTTCTGGTGCCCTGGCTAAAATTATAACCTTTATCCTACTTCCACCCCGACAGTTTCTATTGTCCTTCCCTGGTTTATTTTTCTCTTCAGCATTTATCACTATCTAATATAGTTGATATTCAATTTATTCATCTTATTATTGTCGGTTTCCCTGACTAGAATTTATAAGTTCCATGAAAGCAAAAATATTTGATTATTGCTCTCTCTGACACAGACTAGTTCCTGGTACAGAAGAGACACTCAGAAAATATTTGCTAAATAAATGAACCAAACATTTATTTTGAGACTACTAGGCTTCTGCCAGAACCATGTAAGTGTAAGATGAGTTCAGGGGCTCCTGCCTCTAGGAAATCTATAAACGTTTAGAAAAGTAATTCATGGATTTAGATCTGAGGGACTGAGTAAGGCTCAGGTACTTTAACTTAAACTGCCATTTCCCCTTCTCTTCCCCTTTTCTGAATAGTGAAAGAAGGCCCAGCCTCAAGACAATCAGAAGCATTCTAGATCACCCTGCTCCTTGCCCATCCGTAGTTCTAGCTAGATAAGATCTCACATGTTAAAGGCAGCCTGCTTCAAGCTAGAGATAACTAGCATGAACACATACATATCTTGCTTATTCCTTATGCACCCTTCTTTAATAAGAAATAGCATGCCTTGGGCGCCTGGGTGGCTCAGTTGGTTAAGCGACTGCCTTTGGCTCAGGTCATGATCCCGGAGTCCTGGGATCGAGTCCCACATCAGGCTCCCTGCTCAGCAAGGAGCCTGCTTCTCCCTCTGACCCTCCCCCCTCTCATGTACTCTCTCTCTCTCATTCTCGCTCTCTCAAATAAATAAATCTTTAAAAAAAAAAAAAAAAGAAATAGCATGCCTTGGTGTGTGTGTGTGAGTATGCATGCTTGTTTGTTAATGAGTTGCTGCATTTTATAATAAATATTAATTTTTAACATTAAGTACTTGAGGTTTCAGACTAAAAACCCTGAAGAATTTTTGTAGAAAAGACTTTTTTCATAACATTTTTCATTACGGTTTATTACCTTTAGAATAAGAAGCCCGAGTGAGATATTCAACAAAGGTAATGAATGCATTCCTCTTACCTGGAGCTAACACAGAGGGATCAGGCAGGTTTTCCCTTTCCTCATCAGTGCTTTCATCATAGACTGCATCTCTGTCAGCAGTCATTTCAGAACATGTTGTGGTTTCCCTAGAAGCGGAAAAAGGTAGAATTATAAATTTTTGGCTCACCCCTGGCTAGGTATCAAATTCACCAGTAAGTAAATATAGAAAATATCCCTGGAAAAATACTGTA
Source organism: Zalophus californianus (assembly GCF_009762305.2). Classification (NCBI taxonomy): domain Eukaryota; kingdom Metazoa; phylum Chordata; class Mammalia; order Carnivora; family Otariidae; genus Zalophus; species Zalophus californianus. The sequence continues at coordinate 63,046,298 of NC_045599.1, read as the reverse complement.
GTTAAATAAACATATATTGAAATATATATGATTAAGATGAAAGCACTTTAAAGACTGTATGTTAACTCTCTTAAGAACAAGTTTCCCTTCTACCTAATTTAAATGTGGTTTAGTGCTCACTATAATCAACTCTTGAATCAGTTTCTTATCATATTATTCATCTATCAAAATACTGTTCTTCCAAATTATCTTCTGTGGCTCAAAGAGTGTTCAGTATTTTATTGATCTCAAAGCCGTTCTGCCTTGCTTCTGATTGCCCCCAAATTCTCAGAGAGGTATCTTTCGTCTTATTATGAAGATGCCAAGTAAGGCACAGAGAGTTTACAGTTTGCCCAAAGTCGTGTACTAACAGATATCAGTGCCAGACAGCACTTGAACTAGGACCATCTGACATCAAATGCTGTGTTCTTCATATGACGCCATTAGTAAACCTGTGCATTCTCTTGGATTCAGGGCAAAAGATCCAAACCTGGGTCCACTAAAATAATTAAGTGGATAAATAATAAATAAAATAATAAAACAATAAAAACCAGACTAAAATAATTATAAGTGTCCAAACCATACCAGCTATAAGTCACCTATGATTTTTCCTTAAAAATCAAGGCTATGTCCACTCTCAGAGCCACTTGATTCTAAAATTAACCACTACTTAGACACCAAGATTACAAATGTGTATTCAACTCTGCAGTTTTGCAGAAGATAAGTTTTTATTATTTTTAATGATGTCTAAGAATTACACAAATAATACTTAGATAAGTCATATGCCAGTTTTAGGGATTTAAGTGTAGTTATGGCAGTGGGCAGAAAAGGAGGGATCATGCTGAGAATTCTCCAGCCCATTGCATCCAACAGCCAGAGCATCCAACCCCAGACTATCAAATGATCTCGTATTACTAAAAAGTTGGCACCTAACTTTCATTAAGTTTGGGAAAAAATTCCATCCAAATTTCTGTATCTGCCATCTCAAAACAGACAACTCAAAATACCTTTCAGGCTCAACGTTCTTTTCTAGTTCTTGAACTTCATTTAACAATTTATGTAAGCTTCTAATCTTCGCTTTCTTCTCATTCAGCACCAGAATAAACCGTTTATAAAGATCAGTCTCCACAGCTTCCTTAGCACTCACACATTTTTCAAATCTAAAATGTAAATAAACAAATAAATAAATCATGCAGTTTTTCTTAGCATTAATATTATTCAATCCAATACTGAAGATGATTTCAAGAAAACTTTTCAAGGAAAATACAATTAAAAATCACTTTTATAGATTTTCATTGACTTAAAGTTTTATACAGATAATTAAACAATTACAATTTATTGTTTATTAATGTTAGTAATTATGCAGTGAGATAAGGATCAAATTGGAAAATGATACCCAAAAAGCTTTTAAAACATCTAAATACCTAAATGTAATCATTTATTTACATCTACGATTTATTTCCAAGAGTATTTCTATGGGAGGAATTTCACACAAGAGTAATTATAGCCTATGTTTCCTGTACTTTACTAATATTACTATAATAGCAACCATGATCTTGTTTTGTGATTAGGTGATTTACCTAATCAGTTTTCCCTAAATAGACTATGAACTGCTCCATGGCAAGAACATGACTTAGGCAGTTATCAGCACCATATACACACACTCACGTATGCATATATATAATGAATGAAAATATCCAACTTGAAATTTCCAAGGAGAGATTAATGAAGCAGCAAATGAGAAACACTATATATCTTCAATTTTAAATATATAAGACAAAATATAAAATTCTCTCTATCATTTATAATTCTTTCTACAATGTTCAAATGAGCTAACAAGAGATTACACTAATTTTATTCTTCCAGATACAAAGAGAGCTAACAGAGACTATATATATGATATGCTCATTCACACAAACCACGAATAAACCTGTATTTTAAAGATTCAAACATATATTATTCCATATAAAATATTATTTTAAATATAGTCTTGCTCTGCCTTGTTTTCTCTTTACTATTTATTTATACTTATTCTATGCAGGTATTCTAGTATTTTTAATATATATGTATTTATGTACATATATTTTATATATTTGCAATATAGAATTTTTCATTGAAAAATTATAAACAAAAATGTCAAAATTTGATACCTTTGATATACATGTTCCTATGCTTTCAATAATCCACCTATTTAGAGATGCAAAGAATCAGGGCCTCTTATGGAATGAAAAGGAACAAAAAGCAGTATATTTTCTGGGAGCAATTACAACACTCATAGTACAATCATTGCCACAGCTGTGAACTCCGTAAGGGCAGAGACCATGTGTGTTTTACTGACTGCTTTATCTTCAGTGCCTAACATAGTGTTTGCCATTCAACAGATGTGGAGTAGCTATTAGAAAAATTAATAAAGGGAGTTAATATGGACATCTTATAAGGAAATGGAGAATCAGTGATTCTGAATTTATTTTTCACTCCTTTAACAGCTATTCACCATTTTAAGAGCACCATTTTTCATCCCCTTCAGCTTCTAATAAAATTTGTGGTAAATATTAATATAACAGTACTCCTTTCATCAAGCAAAGCTCTCTGAGAAAGAAGTATACCAAAAAGTTGGGGGGTGGGGAACAGAGACAAAGTTGAAGAGGAGCTGCCAGTATCAATGGCTTATGTTAAGCAGGAACATCTCACTGCATTTTTATTTCAGATGCAAAGTGTTAAACATTCTATCTCATTTTTTTGTACTATTTTCTAATGTAACATAAGAAAAAAAGTTTAAAAGATGAACACCACCAAAATACTTGCGTACACTATAAAATACGTTATACAAAGGCAAATTAAAAACCAATTACAAGAATGTACAATAAAAATCTTGTGCATTATATAAAGTTTTAGGATCAGGAACCACTTGGTTATTTATCTGATTTAAATGCATATTTAATTTCCATATAAATCACTTCAATAATTCTTAATTGATAGGTTATGTGCACTTAACAACTATCAAGCAAATTTCAAAATCCGTATTAAAACTGACATTTGGTACAACACAAGGATTACAAATGAAAATAAATATAAAAATAAAGTATCATGTACTTTGTCTAAAGAATACTGTTAATCCTAATAACTAGTATCACAACTACACTGTCAAAGGTAACATGTCTGTGATAGGAGAACAAACAATAGAATAAATGGCATTCTATGACTTAATCTTGCTTGGTTTTAGCAAACCTTTAGGATTTTCTTGCAACCAAACTTCTGACTATCAAACTGGTTAACACTTCCTAGACAAAGCTAGGGAGTGGGGGGTTGGCTGGGATACAGTATTACTGTGAACAGGACAAAAATTTATTCTCAATTATTAATTTATCAAATTTGGAGAACATTATTCTTCTATTAAATACTCAGTAACTAAGAAGTACATACCATCTTCCTTACCCCATTTTTAATGCCAATCCTCTCTTACAGCATTATGATGCTACTAGGCCTTCCATATTACTTGCCTCCTGCTAACCTTTCACTGAAAAAACTAGACAGGTATTAGAAGTTGAGGCCATTTAGTGAAAGAGAGACATGGGATTCACTGCCAAGTCAGTGATACTAAAGGAGAACTCACATACAACTAGATTAGACTACAACTAGTCCAAGGATCATCTCGAAGGCAAAACTCAAACCTGATGAAAACATAAATAACATCAAACAGGAGAGGGCTAATGATGCTTCATCCTTTCAACAGTGACTAGGACAAAAGAACAATAGTGTTAAGGTTAATTAGTACCATAGGGCTGACATATCTAAAAACTATGATGAAAGAAGAGTAATTTTAAAAAATTAAAAGGATAAAGACTAAGTATGGGAAATACTGAATATTCTAAATAAAATACTTCTCTGCAGGGCACCTGGGTGGCTCAGTTGGTTAAGCGACTGCCTTCGGCTCAGGTCATGATCCTGGAGTCCCGGGATCGAGTCCCACATCGGGCTCTCTGCTCAGCAGGGAGTCTGCTTCTCCCTCTGACCCTCTTCCCTCTCGTGCTCTCTGTCTCTCGTTCTCTCTCTCTCTCAAATAAATAAATAAAATCTTTAAAAAAAATAAAGTAAAATAAAATACCATGCAGGAAAACAAAGAGTCTAAGAAGAATAACATCAAAAAATAACAACAAAAATAAGAGCAGAAACAAGGCAATTTCATGCAAAAATACAATTCAAAATAAAACAGATTAAAAGATAACCCAAATAAAACATCAGATACATAAATGGGAACATGTGGTGCTTAGAAATCGTGCAGTAATCCTTATATTTACAATCAGCTGTGGCCAAATTTATATCCAGGTCAGGGATGTACAGCAAAAGAAAATGTGAATGGAGTTCAGAGGACAAAGAATGCTAAAAAGAACTGGAAAAGAAAGCAGTGGTAAAGAGATTTAATAAGCCTTTAAGTACTGAAGAAGATGGTAAACAGCTGTTCCTCGTCCTCTCTGACGACAGAACAAGAGGAAATGGCCTTCAACTATACCATGAAGGACTCAGATTACTAAGAGACGGAAGGAAGAATTTTCTGACTGTGACTGTTCTTAAACACTATAATGGGCTACCAAGGGGAGTTGAAGCTATCTCCTGAGGTCTTTAAAAATCAGACTGAATTCATCTGGATATAATGTGATCCTAGCCTGAAGGCAGAGAGATGAAGTAAAAGAGCTTTCAAGGTCTCTTCTATTCTTATGATTCCATGAGTGTCAACCCAATTCAATCTGCTGAGAACTGCCTCCAATTACAGGTTTAATAACTATAACGCAGAATAAAGCTGGAGTTTCTAACTTGATGTCTGAGCTAACAAAAGACCTATTTAGTAATATGGAACTCGAGAGTTGTATTTGAAACTAAATAGGAAAAACAAGTGAAATAAATATAGCTAATAACTTAAGGATTCACATACAATATTTCTAATGTTTTCTCCTTCACCTAAACTATACAAAATTAAATTGATCCAGTAATGTCACTTGTTCAAAATGGAGCTAAGACCACAATTATTAAACAGTTAATAAAAAATAACAGCAGATATGTTAAAAGTCTGCACATTAAAACTCATTTTTTTACTCATACTGTAATTCCTCATTTCTTATTCAAACTTCATTTATTCTCCACTGTCATCCCAAATGGAAATAGCTTTCGAGTTGGTTCTGATTATAATTATACGTATTTCAATTTCAAAATACAAAAAATACCCCCAAAGAGTAAAAAAAGAAATTTAATCCGCAATTCCAGACATATACTATTACATTTAATTTTCTCCCTCTAGATATTTTCTATCTTAAAGATGTATTTTGCAAAAACTGGCATACTATTCCTCTTTTTGATAACTCACATTTCTCATCTTAACATATTAACATTTTCCATGGTACAAGCACATGCGTATATGACTGTTTTTTGCTCATATAATATCCCATTGTGTATTACATTTATTTAGGACCTATCTACCATAGCTCTAAGGGAATTCTCAGCATCTATTCTGTGCTGGTCCCTCCTTCATCCTCCCATATATACACAGTCTGAAACAATGATGGGGAAGAAATGATTGGAGCATGGATGGACACTGATATAGGAGTATCAGAGGCTGCCCAAAAAACTGAACTGTGGCCAGGCCTAACATGATGGCCACCACTCTAAAGATTCTCTACTTTCTATGTTCTCAGTTACCGAACTCACTATGTTCATGTCCTATTTCTAATTTCCCTAAAGACTATTCATCAGTACTACTGCCATATAGAAGATGGAAATTTAAATCCTTTGGCTCATTTTCCACCATACTAAGGCTCTAGAGAGGGAACATTTAGAAAAGTACTGCTTGGCCATGACCAAGATGTATTTACAGCTCCTTAAAATGGCCACCTTCTCCTCTGATAGGAAAGAAAACCATTTGGGAAATTTGGAAAATAGAGAGAGCTAACTAATCGAGAATTCTCTGGAGCAGGCTCACTTTCCTGTTTGGGAGGCTACCACAATAGCACACAATCTTCAACCCCTGAAGAAAATACATGACCCAGTATTTACAAAAAAAGAATAGCTGGAGCATAATAAGCCCGGGGATGAGAGATATGGTTGTGCTTTTGATCAAATGGAAACGTTTTGCCACAATAATGCAAAAGCACTTTCTGGACAGTTCAGGAATAGCAAATCAAGCACCAGGGGGCCACATATTATACACAGCCCTCCCCCAATGTTTTACAGCACAGGGTGCGTTTGTTTCCACCGTCTCATCTTTGTTCCCTGCTGCTTTCCAGTCTACTGCATTGGTGTTGAATACTGATGAGGTAACACCTCTTTCAACCTCTGGCAGACATTTTAAAGCAATTTGTTCAAGGACCAAGTACTCAGTATGCATTTTTGTGGGTAATTTGTGGAACAAATTTCCTATCATCTTGAGGGTATTTTGAGTTTTAAATATAATGGCTTATCACAGTCACAGTACATCTCCCTTAATTTGATTTATTTCATATATAAAACAGAAAAGCATATCCAAACTACAGATAAAGACCCAGAACCATGCTTTATAGCACAGATATTTGATACTGATTCATACTAACATGACTTTAAGGAGAAAAGGAAAAATTAACTTATTTTTCCATATGGTTTCCTAATATTTACACAGCTTTGATTTGGTCTCTTTTTTTTTTATACAACTGGAGATAAATGTTAATTCAAAAATAAAAGAGAACAAGACACTTTCTTAATATAATCACTGAAAGCCAAATATAGTCAAGTTCTAGGTGTTAAGTTTACATGTCTTACATTAATAAATATAATTGGATATATAGAAACATAATTCCTTCTAGTTAACACCCTTTCCACAAACATACATTGATAGTGGTAAACCCTTCACATTTTTCATATATTCTCACATTTACTTACCAATCCATTTTAAACAATCTTAAGGATTATCCTAAAAAGATCCTAAATTGGAAAATTGTTCTTATGTTTCAGAGCTAGTGGTTTGATTGAAAGATAAAAAATCTACTGGATATACTGGATATAATAATAATATTATTATATATATTCCATATAACTCTTTCAGATGTTGCCATGCACATATGTACAAACACATGCATATGATGTTATATGTCTCTGTAGAGATACAAATGGTCACAACATACATTTTGTTTCATTCAAACATCTCTTACCTAACAGAGTAATAAAAATACACCCTGGGCTGGCCTATTATGATACAATTGAAAAAAATGCATAACAAGAAGTAAAGTGACTTTCTTCATTCTTTTTTTAAAAAAAAAAAAGAGGCAAAATCATGAAAATAAGGGCTTCCAAATGTCTTATCTAGTAAACACAATTACTTCATCTTTTTAAAATGCTGGTAGTATGAATTCTCAGTGAACAAAATAAGTCTATAATAGGAGCCAAAGCACACAGCATCTGAAATAGTTACCATTTATATAAAGAGTCCATATAAGCAATCAATTGGCATACTTACATTTCATATCTTTTTTTATTCATTATTAATCCTATAATTTGAGGTAAATTAAATTTATAAATATCAACTTCCTAACTTTTGATTAATATTAATGGCTTCTGATTCTCATTGCCTGATTACTCCTTATTGTTCATTAGTTTGCTGGTGCCACCAAATACTAATGACCAATAAGTGTTAACGTACTCCAATAATGTACAGTAATGACCAAGAGCTTGATTTAATCATACTAAGATTTTTATGCTAAATATATGCTAGTCTACATATATTATAAACTTATAAATCATTAACTTAAATCTATAGCAATATGAGAGCTTAGTGTTTTTATAATACAAGAACATTAGCACATACCGTCCTTGAACCTCATTCCAATCTCTCAGAAGCCTTTCATTTTCCTTCTGCAGGTGCTCATTTTTGGCTTGGTTTTCTGTGATTGTATCCAGGCAATCACAAATAAGTTTCCTAATGACCTCAGCTGGACTTGCAACTTTCTCCAGGTTGAAGGAACCAAGTCTGAACTAGAACAAAAGGAAAACATTATTAGTTTTGGGAGAATATCAACATTGAGTTTTAAATATACATAATTTCTTCTGAGGGGGGAAAAACATAGTACATTTATCAGATACAAATACAATGAAGAAAAACCGGGCAACTTCCTATCTTCTTACGGAAGTTTATCATGTAAATCAACATATAACCCAAGAATAATTTGTGTAAGTGCTAAGTCACTCTCCCATCTCCTAGCAGAGAAGAAAACAAGTAAATACCATATAAGCATACTACCATTTATTTATTACAACTTAATTTAAGTCACTTTTCAGAGTAAGAAAAGGAATTATACATGAAGATTTTTTTTAAAGATTTTTTTAAATTTATTTATTTGTCGGAGACAGAGAGCACAAGCAGGGGGAGTGGCAGGCAGAGGGAGAAGAGGACTCCCTGCTGAGCAAGGAGCCTGATGCAGGACTTGATCCCAGGACCCTGAGATCATAACAAGATCCGAAAGCAGATGCTTAACTGGGTGAGCCACCCAGGCATCCCTATACACGAAGATTTTTAACTGTACTTTGTTACTAGCGATAACATAGAATAAGTGCTATAATACATTTCTGAAGAAAGAGCAAAATTTTGGTACTAGTTAAGAGAAATGCAGGGTTTTAGGAAACTGATAAACCTGAGTTACCACTCAGTAATTACTTCTGATTCAAAAACCAATAAATTACAAATAATACTGTCCAATGTCAAGTTTGTGTACTTCTTCATAAAGGTAAGACTTGGAAAATATATCCTCTACTAGAAGGCACTTTAAAATAAAATAGTATAATACAGTTTCATTATAGTTATGGAATTTAGAAGGGGACATGGGTTGTCCTCATTTGGTAGATAAAGATAATGAAATATAGTGATTTAATCATAATTATAATTATCCTTACTATTAAAATTATTATAACAGCTACATATAAGATTTTAAAAATGATAATTATTATTATATAGTTACCATGTCCTGCAGCTGAAATTTAATTCAGGCAAAACACATATACAACTCATCTAATCATCACCAGAATGAAACTATCATATCTACTTCATAAATTAGTAAACTGAGGTTCAGAGTAGTTATCTAATATATTGAAGGAATACAGCCAAAATTCTACTATGCTATGCTGTTATGCTGTTTCCTGACATAAGAGAATAACCTAATTTAAAAAACTAGTGCTATCTAACTGAACAACAACAAAATAAATAAATAAATAAAATAAAAAACCTAGTGGTGTGCCTGGGTGGCTCACTCAGTTAAGCATCCGACGTTTGGATTCAGTTCAGGTCCTGATGTCATGAGTCGTGAGACAGAGGCCCATATCAGACTCCCTGCTCAGCAGGAGTCTGCTTAGACATTCTGTCCCTCTGCCCCTTCCCCACACACACACACTCTCTCTCTCTTAAACAAATAAATCTTTTAAAAAATAAATAATGAAACATTAAAAATTTAAAAACTAGTAAGAGGAAGAATTAGATTCATAACCTACATATAATTCTTAAGAGAGACTCTAATGGCACTGAGTGGTAGAACTGAGCAAAACTGAAGGTTTTTTGGGTTGCCAGATCAGTAATTTCTACTATGGTATTCATTTAATAGGAACATAGTGTGTGTACACACACACACACACACACACACACACATATACACGCACATATATGAAAAGAAAGTTTTATCTGTGTAAAGAATATATAAATTGAAAGTAAATTTAAGGGGAAAAATAAATTTAAGCATTTACCTTTTGAAGCTTTTCTTAGTTATAAACACACACACACACACGTTAAAGAACACCTATAGAATATCTAGAATATAACTTTGAATTGATATAAAATAGAAAAATTAAGCTTATTGTTATATAATAGATTACATTACCAGTAAAACATAAACCCACAAAATGATTCTGTATTCTCTCATTATCACAATTGTCAGGCAGAGATAAACATTTTTAGAAATGAAAGAGTTTTTAATTATTTGAAAGTTTCAACAATGCCAAATGGATAATGAATTCATGCCACACTTTGATCCTGAATAAAGTAATTGGTAAAATACAAATGTACAGATAAGCATAAGTCCAGCTGCCTACTCATCTATCTTAGATGGCAAAGGAAGAAGGTAACAAATTCTAAATCACTAATAAGCCATTTCTTTCAAAATATCATTCAAACCTATATATTCAAATTCCAAAAGAGAATTCTTAAATCTTCTCTTGGTTAGTCACGATAGAATAAACTTAAAATGTCATTTCTTAGGAATAGGCAACTACTTTGTTTCCATTTTCTAATTATATTCACTAGTATTTGGTCCTTTAATGGGTGTGAACATGTTTTTCTAAACCAAAAAAATATACAAGAAGTATCTAGAAATTCAGTCCAAGAAAAGAAATTTACTTGAAACATTCAACTTATTTCTTAGAAAAATTTTGAAGTGGCAGAGGAACTCTGCTGGGCCATCCTTCCTGTAACACACGCAGTTCAGAGCCACGGCACAAAGCTCCCTTCTACCCTCACTGCTGCTGTTCCAGCCTTTCCGCATTACTGAAGATAGAAGGGGACATATGCACTGAACTCTGATCAGGGCCTTTTATCAGACCTCATGAAACAAGAAGTGTAAAGATTTCTGCACTCTCACTCTATATCAAGCCAATTAAAAAAAAAATTTATTTATTTTAAAGAGAGAGGGAGAGCAAGAGAGCATGGGTGGGGGGAGGAGCAGAGGGAGAGGGACAAGCAGACTCTGTGCTGAGTGCAAAGCCCAACAGGGGGCTGAATCCAAAGACCCTGAGATCATGATCTGAGCTGAAATCAAGAGTCCGACGCTTAACCAGCTGAGCCACCCAGGCGCCCCTATATCCAGCAGACCTTTATACTAGCCTCCATATAAAAAGTGGCAACTTAAAAAAGTATTATTTTTAAAACAAGCAAATTTGCACAAAAGCCACATTATATGGATGCGATGGTTTTAAAAACTACTTTAGCTTTTTGTTTGACATAGAAGGCTATAAGCACAGCTTTTAATTATTAGTTCTGTAATTTCAAAATAATCTAAATATAAAATCAGGACTTCAAATGGTACAACAGAATCAGAAACCACAAATTAAAGGCATCCTGAAAGCATGTCTCTCCTTTAGAGGCATGGTCAAAAACTTTTTTTTGCAGTCAGTTCTCAAGATCTGGTAGAGAATTCGGTACATAGACCTCTACTAGGCACCTTATTCAGTCTATAATCTAAAGTTTTAAGACACATCTTTAAGACACAGTCTATAATCTAAAATTTTAAGTTGAAAACAATTAACTTTTTAAATGTTGATAACTGTAGGAGTTTGCACTAGTTGGTTCTAAAGCGTCATAATTTTAGATATTAAAACAAGTAAATAACATTTTTAAAATCCGATCTGCATTAAAAGGTCTCAATTTCAGAAAACTTATCCATTTTCTTTAGCCAGTGCTTTGTTTGTTCTGGATATCTGTCAATTCTTAAATCCAAGATTAAATGCTATACCTCCTTACCCACCCACTTCAAAGCGCAGGTCACATTCTCTATAACTACTTTAGCCTATACTGACCTGTCTATTCTTAATACTTCAGAGTTTGTCTCACAATTTTTCCCTCCTGTCATCCTCCTTATA